>NC_135028.1:4872977-5507977 GCF_051020955.1 Megalopta genalis | reverse complement strand
TTTTGGCGCTTCAGTCCAATAAAAAAAAGTCCAATCTAGGACGTTCTCTGTAATGCCAATGTTTATGCTATCGTGGAGCAATTTTCAATAGCAACTTGTAACATAATTTTCTGACGTTACAAGATGATCATCGTTGAATATGCTGATGTATATTACAAACTGCATACATCGCGACAACGTGAAAATTTGCATTTTGGTAATGTCCTACATTGAACTCTTAGGAAACACAATTGACAACTTCCGAAGTAATAATTTAATCGACCAGTATAAACGAAATATCTGTGGAACTCTTGCAAGTTGCTCGAAACATATACGTACATACATGTATATGTATTTCTTGCTGTAGTGCAAGCTCATGTTTTTGATATCAAAGATCGATGTGAAATATAAGAAAAGTTGCGATGCTTCGCTTTGTAGAAATCTCATTCGCAGTTGTGGAGAAAATATTGTATTGGAAAGTCGAAACATAATTGTAAAGAAGTTGAATCGGAACTGTGTAATTCAATTGAAACGAAGTGAAGGGTACATGCTAGAAACGAATAGAATCGACTTGGAATTAATCTTGTCATTCGGTGCTAACAAGGAAGTTGTTTCCATGCTTGTCTTTCGAGCAAAACCGCGACACCCGGCGTCGAGCACACGAAGCTTTGCTTTTTAATCAATTTGCGGTGTCGTCAATTTTACAACGAGCGGATTTCCATAAAACGCGGAACGCTTTCAGTTTTCCATACACACGTAACTCTGCGGCAGCGCAGCGTTCGTCCGGATCCGCTCGGCGTGATGTAACAAACGACCGATTTTTCGTCGGCGTTGACCTGCCAACGAAACGGCCGAAAACGCATTCGTAAATAAAACTCGCAATTTAAAATAAATTGTCGTGGCCGCTCGATTCTGACGAACGCTCGTCGATAACTGTCTTTTCATCAAAACGTTCCTGAAAAGATTCTATCCGAATGGAACAATTTGTTCGTCCAAACGTTTTTGTAATTCACGAAATAACGGCCTTTCGCTCCTTTAAACAATTAAATTGCGGTCAAATTTAAAAATCATACGTTTCAACGACTTTCGCTTTTTTTTATTCTTGCTGGTCATCTCTGCAATCACTGATATTTTCAGATAATCGAGTTCTCTCTTTCCTGAAAATTTTCGTAGATCTGTATAGCAAAAAGTCGGAGAAAAATTTGCTTGTTATTTTTTTAATGATCAATTTTCTGGAGTGTACACGATTTATCGCAAGTAAGGGCGTTGTCAACGAAACAAATGTGATAGAACTGACGAACACATTGTTATGTTATTCGTAACTTATTGAAATCATTAAGGGGAGAACTGCGTTCTTATCAAATCTCTGTTTCTTTCGACTAATGCCAACAATTTTTATTTTCCATCAAGATCCGAGATTCGCAGGTTTACGATTTCATTTAAACTTCTTCGAGTTAGTAGATAGGATCGTTCAAGTTAATTGAAGTTATGCGAGAAACGCGAAATATAACGTTCAAAGATTCAGACACAACAAAAATCATTAGAAATGTTTTTATAATTCACATAATGTAATACGACGATATTCTGCAACACCATGATCACACTAATTATTTCTTGGAACATGTGCGAATGTAAACAGCGTGGAATTTCATTTTTACTGGCCGAAGTTCCGCGAGATCATCGAGTTCGACGTTTTCCAGCCGACATTAATGAACCTAGTCGAGGCCGGCGCGCGACGCGACGATCATGTCCGCGGAATCACTATTTCATTTGTCATTGTGTTTACGGCTGACACTAACGGGATTTCCGGGCCAGTACGGCAACGACGTATCCGCGGGATCACTATTTAATTTGTCATTCGTTGCATGATTTCGATAACGTGGGAAAATGTCCGTGAACCGCGGCAGAGCTTGTCGGGACAGGCCTGTAAAACAATTTCCAAGGCGACGCGACGCTGAATTTTCCTTCTACCGGTTTTCCTTTTTTTTCGTTTTCCTCTTCTTTGTCTTTTTTTCTGCTCGCCTTCGTTCGCTCCCTCATCTTTTACGACACTCTCCTCACGTTCGTCCGGAGTCATCGCGGAGTTGGCAATTTCTCACGGTGATTCCGGACGGCTGAAGGGCAGACGGCCCCGACAAGAATCACCCAGACACCTTTCTCCAGAATTTCTAATCTAATTTCTGTCAAGTTTCTTACCGGGAATCGCGACGAGGAAATTCTCCCGTCGACTCGTGAATAGAAAGTTCGTCATCGATTCTATCGTCGAACTCGGCCGGCCTTGTTCGCCGTGCGAACCGAAATCGGCGCCGATTTCCTGTACACAGGGTGTCCCGGCTGTCTTTGCCATCCCAACTTTCAACACTTTGACTGCCCGTAGGCGTGTGCCGAAATGATTTAAAATTTAATTTCTATGCTAATCCATACAAATTTCTTAATTTTATTGAGATTCGCAGGAGGCATGAATGTTGAGATAGTAATCGATGTCATATAACTTTGCTTTGCAAGTTTCATTTAATTGATTAAGGTACTTTAATTGTATGAAATTTTGAGAAATTTCTCGCCAATTTTCGAGATCATTGTCGTTTTATTAACACATTGACCCCCGCACAGTGGTCGGTTTCCATACAAAAAGCGGAAGAAAGTCAGTTTGAAATCTTGAAATTAAAGATTCGATGGAAGCATTTATGACATATATATACAGTTCCTCGGATCATTTGAAGCAACTTCTTCCTTTACAAAAATTTTCTCCGATGCGTCGTTTACGTGTTATTAACGAAAGAACAGTGACCAATAAGAATCGAGTACGGCTGACGCGAGGCGGCCCAGCCAACCAGCGCACGAAGCCCAGTTCCGCTCATTGGCTCGATCGCCTCGCGCCAACTGAGCTCGCCTCTCATTGGCGCACTGTTTTTCGTTGATAACTCGTTAACGGTGCCTCGGAGAAAATTTTTGTAAAGGAAAAAGTTGCTTCAAATGGCCCGAGGAACTCGCCACTTTCGGATTGCGAGACATTTTTGCGGGACACCCTGTACATATATATATATATATATATATATATATATATATATATATATATATATATATATATATATTGATTACAAACAGAAGCTAACACATCGTTCGCGTTATAAATATGTAATGGCGACCGTCTCCCGTGGATTTCGGACGTCGACGAATTACACGGAATTCGTAGTAAAGTACTGCGTCTGCGTCGGTGCTCGTCAATATTTAACGTGGCCCGATTATTATCGATGTTATTATTTTCAGCCGGGATTACAGCGACAAATTGGCTGCGTCTGCCGTTTCGGCGAACCGTAAATTCCAATCGAAACGAACGGAAACGTGATATACCGCCGAATTTCATTAATTACAGAACCATTGCGGCAAGAAAAATTTCGGTGGCCGAACGACAGAAATTCGGCACGGCTACATCGAATACAGACCAATACGCTGAAATAAAAATCATTTTTATCAATATAGTTAAAATATTTGATCAAATCGTGTAAAAATGAGAGAATACAATTGATTTTCATTGTGTAGTTTAGTTACCGACATTGAATTCGTACAGAATTTAAGCAATCGAATTAATGAAATAAACATTGTAAAATTGAAATATATAACGCTGAGTGCCCTCTTAACGTTCTTGCATTTTGCACAGGTTCTAACCGTATTATTTTAATTATTTTAATCCAATTTTAATATTATTTTAATAACTACATTAATGTAATTTAAAATAATTTTTAAAAAATAATAATTTGATTAACTTAATTTTTAAATGTTTTAATTTAATGTTCATTTAACTTCGATACGATAATCTGCTATAACATGTAACTTTGCAATCTATTTAGAGCAATTGAGAAATATCGCAATTGTTCTTAAATATCATTTATTTCTAACCATATTCATGCATATAATATATGTCAACGGAATACGTAACTATTAACCTTTTACAAAACTGTGTGGCTCGGTGTTACTATGAAATCACATTATGTACGTATTCTGAACATGTTTGTAGCTTAATTCCATTTTTAGACACAATGTTGCAAAATTACCTCGTTCCGTTGTTTCCATTTCACAATCAAGGACATCGTGTATCATGATTTTACACGTTTGTTTCACACAACAGAGAAAAGTCCAATCCCTTGAAATTTCTTCATTTATTGTTAATTCATATGCAAGTACTGATATTTCCTGCTTTCGAGTTACCGAGAACTTTTCGTGCTCATGCAAAGAATTTCGACTATAGAATATTTGCAAACGTCAACGTCGTGTCTGATCGGACATACGACGACAAAGGGTTAAATCTATATGTATAAGGCATTGAGTACCACGTCGATCGTATATGGACGACACTAATTTCTCATCAATTTTGAAAATTCCTTTTCGTTGCACACAATACATATATTCGAGCACGCTAAATTTGTCTAGAATGGTTTCGGATGCGAAAGTGTTCCAAAGCCATCCGCTACGATAAATGTTAACTTTCTAGTATCGGTTTAATCACTTAAATCGCTTTGACTTCGCGGGGGAATTTTGGTAGTCGATTTGCCGGCGCCGAACGTGTCAAATAAGTCTGTCGCCCAGATACGGGCGACACGGCAGTCAACGTGGAATAGAAGCGAGTTTTGCCATCGCAGAAGAATCACTTTCAAGGAAACAATAACAGCTTAAATATCGAAGAGCGTGCAAATAGTTCCCGCAGCCACCGTATTTTCCACGAAATGAAATGTACAGCAATTCGGCGAACGCCTAATATCCGGCGAGCAGTCGCAGCTTCATAAAGCCCGCAGCCCGCTAATCAAACGACAGAATTACCGTCGGGTGGAAGCGGCAACGAGCAATTTTCGATCGGCCAGTGCCACGGCCCTGGCAGCCGTCGATTTTCCCATTTGGTCAATCGGCCTGTTTCTGCGGCTCCGCTCCGCTCTGTTCTGCACGCGAGACGGCCCTCTGCGAGGCGAGGGCCGTGATTTAAACCGTTTAAGAGATTAACTTAAAAGGTCCTTCATAGCGTGACGACCGGATCGGCTGGGCCTTTGTGCCCTCGATTCCCGTGCCCCGTCAATGGGAGCTCCCCGTCGCGTCGCCGTCGCGTCCCGTCTCGTCGAGACGCGATTCTTCGCAGGGGCCGTTTTTCGCAGCGTCTGGATCGCCCCGATTCCATCGGTTTCGAGGGCCCGGGGCGGAGGGGCGAAAGAAATTCGGTAGCGTCGAGGGTTTCACACTCTCGATGCAGACCGGTGCACGCGAGCTCCTCGGCTGCATTCGAGAGTGCTCGCGTCGCGTGCACTTTCCTGCGGGGCGCGCCGCCAAATTACGAGATCCGCCGAACGAGAACCCTCCTCTTCGAGCCATTCGGACCTTTTAATAACCTGCTTGTGCGATTTCGCGACGTTTAACCCACCTCCCGAACGAGGGCCACGATTGTTCAATTTCGATTTCAAGGGACCGCTGCCAGCATTCGTTGGAATTATCGGTTCGATGATTGGTGACTTTGAAAGGCTCGTTGTTTGCGCACGATTCGAGGGGATGCGTAAAGTAGTCGCATAATTGTGGAAGTTGCGGGGCTGGTTATACAGTCGGTGAAAAAATCTCCGCACATCTTTTGGAACCTCGATAACTCTTTTTAAATTGCACCAAATTACTTGAATTTTTCTTTTTAATGATAGAGGGACTTGTATATTAGACAATGACTAAAATGCTTTCTGTTTCATTTTGCTTTCGGAATGATAACTGTTGGAATTTCAACGATGACCCACCTAACAGTTTTATGGCCCCTTGCGAGGGTGAGCCGTTGCCTACAGAGGCCCAGGTGGGCCCAGACGACAGTTCAAAAGTAGACACCGATCCGTGAGGTTGCCACCTCGGGATTTTCACCAACACCAGATTTCTGTATCTCTGTAGTTTTGCAATATATCACCATCACTTATTTTACTGGATACGCGAATGTTCTGGAGTAGAATTTGTAACTCTAAATAAAGTGCTTTTGAGTATCCTTTCATTCTACAACAATAACGAAAGATATAAAACCATCGTTTTTTAACCTTTTTACCTGAATCTATAACGAAATAACCCCCGAGATAAATTTGTAGTTTGCGGAGATCTGAAATATATTTAACGATCTATAGAAATCATGTAATTTTATTAAATTAGATGTCGTCAAAGTTTGAATTTAATCAATACAGAAATTCCGAGAAGTGCTACGAGAAATTGTTTCGGTTATCAAATGGACACGAAATTTGCGAGATTGCATCGACAATGCGAGACGGTTCGTAAACTGGTTCGTTTAAAATTGGTACTGAATTATTGAGGTTCGCCCTTTGTTGTGGAGCTATTAAATTTATCTCAATTAAAAGTGTTGCGGCGTGGGCAAATTGATTGGGGATTGATTGTTTCAATTAATTTTCTGTAAATATGTATATTAAAGCTCGGGCTGCGGTTACCGGGTCATTTTGATCCGGCTTATATAAATCATTATCTAATTACTCAATTTTCAGCAAATTAAACTAAGTGGATTGCTGTTGCTCCAAGAATGACAGAAAGAACGACAAGTCTACAAAAAGTACTTTGAAAATATGTCCCGAAAAATCGTTGAGCGAAGTTAAAAACGGTTGCATGGATCGACAATTGTATAGTGATGAAAATGTTTCGTTTTTCCGAGGGCAAATGAAAGAAATTGCAAGTTGGTAAAATATACAATGCACGCTGCAGTCTAAACCCATGGAAGAGAAACTTGTCACCTGAGAAAGTGGTTTTATTAAAAATTGAAGGATGGTATTTTAGCACAATCGTACGTTTCTAAATAATAAAGCAACGTGTGTGTGTGTGTGTGTGTGTGTGTGTGTGTGTGATGTATGAGAAAAATACGTCAAATTGTCACAAGTGATAGATGAGGGTTAATACTTTTTCATATGGAACGTCGAGTAGTGTCGATTTACCCTTCGCTGTATGATTTATTTCGTGCCCGGGCTCGCAAAAATAACTTTGTTAATCATTTTCTGGCTGAAACGGAAAATACAAAAATATAGATAATATAATATAATATATATATTCTATTATCTATATTTTATATATATTAAGATATATATATATATATAGAATATATATTATCTATTATATTATTATATTATTATTGAATATTATTTTGTTTATACGAACGGAGACAAAGAGTCTCTCTCTCTATATATATATATATATATATATATATAGAGAGAGAGAGAGAGAGTATATATATATTCTCTTTATCTCCGTTCGTATAAACAAAATAATATTCAATAATAATATAATAATATAATAATATAATAGATAATATATATCTTAATATATATATATATAATATAGATAATAGAATATATATATATTCTCTTTATCTCCGTTCGTATAAACAAAATAATATTCACATTTATTGAATTACTCGCGGTTGAAGCAGTTAATCCAGAACGAAAATATGATTCGATTTTAAAAAATACGAAACTGATTCCGAAATGCACAATTTACATTGCTCCTAAAAAAAAAATTAACGATTCTATGGGAAACGTTTAAAAATATTTTCGTGTTGAAAATGTTTGCGAAAATCCTTTGGTCGTTTTATATACATCGAAAAATATCTATACATATTCGTTGTAACTAGAAATAATGGCCAACGAAATAAACATTAAGTTATGCCTACGAAAATGCAACTAATGGTAATTTCCTAAAACATCATGAACAGTGTATATTTCAAAAATTGATTAACCATCGGACGGCGGACCATTTTCACGACTATACGATTGACGAATTTTTTGACGACTCTCAAATTTATTCGTACGTATTTTTGAAAATACTTCATTTATAGACTTATTAGCGTTTCTGTTCTTGTTAATGTAACAGCCATTTCCAGTAAATTCTCTCGAATTGTCCCCCAGCTCGTAAACAAAGATGAACAATTTGGGAAGAGGAGATACGATTCTATAATCGCCGAAAATTGACGAATTAGATGACGTAAAAAGTAAATTCGTCATGAAGAAATGGCAATATTTTGTGTTACGACGAATATACTCGTCATGCGTAAAAATTTGCCGTTTAAATCGCTATTTTAGTCACAACTCTAAAATATACTCACAAATATTAAAATGTTTTCGAATATTTGGAAGCTAAAGCGAAGTAAAACGAGCAAATAAAAGAGAGTCCAAATATTTATTATAAAAAAACTGTGTATAGTGTCTGGATTAGGTAGTATACTCGTCGTCGCTTACCTTTTGCGACCCATTTTATGGACACACTGATTAAATACACCGTGTCAGAATGGCCTAGTAGTCGCAGTCCAAGGATTCACATCGACCCCAAACGAATGTGCTTTTTATCTCAACGAATTTTCTACCGAATAAAAAGCTACGCTTTGCTAATTGCATTTCCTTGTATTTTCTTAGCATATGACCTTTCGATGTACCATAGCGCATGGCATGCCTTCCTGACAGTTAGGGGATACACGCGTCGTAAAATGGAGGAAACACGGAATGTCATTCCACACCGTACGAGAGTAAATTATTCGCTATAAAAGCGACGATGACCGATTGTTATAGGAGTGCTTGATCTAGCTTCCGTTGATAACGATTTAATGTTGGCTACTAAAATAGCCGGTTGGACAATCATCGTAATGTGAAAGAGACAGAGAACGGGACAACTGTTCCTAAATTGACGGTTATACATAATACACCATCATTTCGCGTATTTGTCAGAAAACTACAGCGTTTGAACTTTCCAATTGCGGATGTGGTCCCTGGTCGTGTTACACTAATATTCCTAATGGCGGTATTATCGTCAGCTATCGCATTGACATTCGTACACAGCATACTTTTGATCCGCGAACGAGCCGCTCGTTTATATCGTCGACAGGAAATGTATGGTCATCACTTTCCTCGTAAATGTTTACAACATTACCGAGAAAACCCCTGCTTTCGGAGACCGCAAATAACAGGATAATTGTTTGATCATCGCGAAGCTTGTCGAACCAAAAACGAAATACGAACTTCTGGTATCCTCTTCAAGTTTTCAAAGTGTTTTACGAACTTGTTACTCGGTAAATCCACGAAAGCGAACATCATAACGATTATAACGTAACTTCGTAAATTCCTTGCTTCCTTCGCGATAGAGCAACTCTACGAGAAGGAGCTGAAGTCCGGTAGTTTCTTCCGGTCTCTCAATAGAAGCATCGGACGCTTGCGTTTTAACCAGATAGCTGTTTTCGACGTGTATATTCGTCGTGACACAAAATGTTGGCGACGAGTATACTCGTCGAAAACGGGAAACTGGTTAACCTAAACACAGCATCACGAGTTATGCAATTTAATTACGCGCTATTTTCCGCGAGGAATTGTCACAAAATTAAACTAAAATATTAAAAATGTCTCGCAATCCGAAAGTGGCGGGTTCCCCAGGTCATTCGAAGCAACTTTTTCCTTTACAAAAATGTTCTCCGAGGCACCGTTAACGAGTTATTAACGAAAAACAGTGCGCCAATGAGAGGCGAGCTCAGCTGGCGCGAGGCGACCGAGCCAATGAGCGGAACAGAGCTTCGCGCTCTGGTTGGCTGGGCCGCCTCGCGTCAGCCGTACTCGATTCTTATTGGTCACTGTTTTTCGTTTAATAACTCGTAAACGAAGCCTCGGAGAAAATTTTTGTAAAGAAAGAAGTTGCTTCAAACATAAATGTGAATACTATTTCTTTGGTAATAGAACAGATTAATAGAGTAATACTAATGTGTTAAACAAAAATTGAAAAATATTCTTGACATAATTGAAATTATTGTGAACAAAATTTACAAACTATTTAAATTCTTTCTTAATTCCTTCTTTTTTTAACAATTCGTTATAACTATATAACATAATTTTGGATAGAAAAGAAGGCAGGAGAATGTGTAAATGTTATAACAATTACTTTTTAACAGTTAGAAGATATTTTTATGGCTTCCACTTTATCATTTCCACTCGAGGGGTTAAGAACACTGCGTCATTCTTTATTAAATTATATATTATTTTATAAAAGCGTTGTATTTACACAAAATTCAAAAAAGATCGAACATATACGGTATAATCGCAGTAACTCGCACACTTTCCAAAGAAATTTCAACAGCTAACTGCTTAAACACCTTCGAATTTCGTTTTCTCTGAAATTTGAAACGATGAAGATTCTTGGACACAGAGGAATTCGTGCAGTTCCAAAAAATTTTCGTCGCATCTCGTATTAAAACATCACCGGCGGACTTTTCGGACGCGCCGCATCCGAGCGAACCCGATGAATTCAAATTTCTCCTGTCAAGCGGACGCGCGGTGACGTTTGAATGAATCTAAAAAAGATTTCCTTGATTTGCGAGTAAAGCGAGAACTGGTGACAAGTGCCTCTGAAATGTCGTGAGATGCGATCCGACAGAAACTGTCATTGCGTGTACCGGCGAACGTCCGGTGTCCCACAGTGAAACAGAAAATCACGGATCCCCGAAATATGGAAAATATTCGATTTCATGGCCGCCGAGATCCGAAAAAATATCGAGGCAGACTTAAAGCAGACGCTGGCGATCACAAATATCCACTGTTACAAACGTATGTCTATGAATATAAAGTCGGGCACTGGATTCTACGTCTACATACGTGGGAAACTGTGCCGGACTCTCTCATTAGTCCAGCGAACTTTTCTTTTGTTATTTTAGGATAATGACTGGGATGATAAAGTGTGTAACTGAAATGACCTAAACTGAATTTATTGACGAACAAGTATATCTTACTTGCTAAACAACGATAGACACTGTATAAAAGATAGAATTCGGTACGTGAGCGGCTCCGATGTACTCTCCACCGGATCTAAAACGAGACTCCCTCGCCGACACGACTACTTCCATAAACAACTCTACCTAATTTTCTCCTTACCTGGGTTTTTTTTGGGAATATTTTATAATATAAAAATATATATTTTATAATAAATAAATATATTTTATAATAAAAAAATATCCTCCGAGCGCGGACCCTAAACTCCCCGAGAGCGATATGCAATAAAAAGGACCGTTACCGCTCCACTCGGTTGACTCTTAGGCAGGTAGACTCAACACATCTTTGAGGGCCGTGTCATTTAACATGTTTAATTCTGCTTAACTGACATCTCTTGTGATCAGATCGTTGATTATTATACGCTTAGAGTATGCACTTTACAATTTACGGAAATCTGTGCGTTAACCAAAATTTTCATGTGTTCCACAATGGATCTTCGAGAGAAAAGATTTCCTTTATTCTCGGTTTGGAAAAACGATCTATGAAGAAAAGAACTTCTAGAATCCGTGTTATTTACTCGTTTCATCGAAACATAGGACACTGATGTTGCGATGCGATAATAGTATTAACTTTTTCACTGTTGACCAAAGCAAACACAAGTGCAGTAGACGAAATATTTTCTTTCGATATTATTTTCATGAGTTTATGTTTATTATTGTTGGAATTTCAACGATGACCCACCTAACAGTTTTATGGCCCCTTGCGAGGGTGAGCCGTTGCCTACAGAGGCCCAGGTGGGCCCAGACGACAGTTCAAAAGTAGACACCGAACCGTGAGGTTGCCACCTCGGGATTTCACCAACACCAGATTTCTGTATCTCTGTAGTTTTGCAATATATCACCATCACTTATTTTACTGGATACGCAAATGTTCTGGAGTAGAATTTGTAACTCTAAATAAAGTGCTTTTGAGTATCCTTTCATTCTACAACAATTATTATTTTTATGACAGATCATATTACTTGTATTATAAATCATATAAAAATCATATTTTAGACCAAATTTTTCAGAAATGTCACAAATTAAATAGCGCGTGGTTCTTACCTGCAACGCATGAAAACTGAACATTAAAAAGGGTTAACGAAAGACTTATTTATTAACAACAGCTTCTACAATAACAGAAGTTTCAGTGCTCCTATAAGTAAAATATTCTGAGTCTATTGAATATTAAAAATAATCATGCTGCGTGTTACAATTTGAAATAACGACGTCCGCGAAATGAATTCGATGTTCCTTGCATGAAATACGAAACCCGGGTTGAATATTCGCGTACGAAATTAGAAGAACAGACGCACAAATTAATCAAATGAGCAATGTAAACGAATGCGACGGGGGGAATAAGCGAAATTTCGTAAATGGCTGAGTAGGCAACAAAATTTGGAGATTTCGAGCGGATTCCTTCGCAGAGGTCCGCTTATTTTTAAAAGACACCGTCGTGGGCAGCCATGAGCCGACTCCCACGCGGACAGGAAGTCACCGAATCATGCTAACCGTCCGAAAAAATGGCGGAACGGGCGACGACTTGGCAAATAGAGCGAGGCTGCACCGAATCCGGTCATTGCCACCCTCTGCCTCTTCAATTCCTCCTTCCTTCGACACACGGGCTCGGTCCACCAATTTTGTTTTACCTCGTTCTTTCTCTCTCCGGGTATTTTTTTGGGGTACGTACTATTCATCGAGCGAGCTCTAATTGAAGCGAATTCGCCCCGCGAGAGAGGGAATATCGGGAAAAAAATTTGTTTCGTTTCGCCGGCCGACAGTGATCTCTCCGCGTGCTGTATGATCGATATTCCGTGGAAGTGTCTGATGCTGTGATTGGTCGTAAAAAATTCAAAAAAGGAACGGGAGAACAAAGAACGAGGAAGAGGGAGGACAGAGAGAGAGAGAGAGAGAGAGAGAGAGAGAGAGAGAGAAAGAGAGGAAGGTAGACCGTGTCGAGGACGGAGGAGAAAGGGGACAGAGAAAGAGAGATCGTCGTCGAACGACGAATTAAATGACGTTTTCGTATTCAGTCGCGGGGACTGTTGCCACCCCGTAGATGAAAGAGACTTCGGCCATTCTTTCTGTCTCTGTTCCGTTATCAGACATCCATCTTCGTCTATTTCCTTTCATCCCCTATCTCTCGTCCAGCTCTTATCTAGTCGTTTATCCTTTCCACGGGATGATCTATGTTACGATTTACGGGAGTTTTTGTTATTATACGCGGCGGATTCGCGGGGACTGTCGCTTCAAATCCGGCCTCCGGCTTTGAGAAATGCATGGATCGCGCGGCGGGTTCTTCTCCGCTTTGATAGTCGTTCGTGGAACGGGGGACTGGAATCGGAGCTATCCACTGTTAGGGATTTCGTATCTGTCGTTGGTACATGGACTATTTAGGTAGACAGCTGCTGAATTCGGCAAAGAAAATGATACAGTAAAACTCGTCGGGAAACAAGAGAGTACAGTATTATTATTATTTTTCAGTCGTAGCTCGCGAAGCAAACTCGGTATTGAATTTCACATTGTTTTACTAATTCGTGTCGTGAACAGTTTTACATTCGTACACAACAATTCGAGTATTTTTCAAATGTCCCGACCAAGTTGGTAATGTGATCCATTGGAATACATTTCAAACTGCAGTTAATCAACGCTAAATCTACCGCGCTAGTCCGAATGACCGGGCTTCGTGTTCATTGTTTTTAAACGATTGCAAATTTAGTTATGATTCTCTTGTAGGAAATGATGTTATATTTTTCTTAGTGCAAGCACGCGCTATAATAAAAATAGCGCAAGGTCCTAATAAATTCAGTCTTTATCGTTCATTAACACTTGCATGCGGGCAGAGTGAGAAGATAATCACAGAATTTTAAACATGTATTTTTGTTCTAACAGTGATCTTTTAGAAATTTTATGTTTAATGTTACCCAAATGTGTCACTTAACACTTTATCGTCCGGTCGTGGTTGAGGCTGCCACTCAGTAAGGACTGGCTTAGTCGCGCGCGCATTTGCTCCCAGTACCGGCTAAATTTTCGCTATTCATTGTGTTGTGCTTATTCCTTTAAAAATAATAATAAATAATAATATAATTATTATAATTATAATTCATAAGGATATGGGGAGGTCAGCATACAGGAGGTCAGCTACTAACAAAACAGTAAAGAAGCGAAAACCGTCGATAGCTAAAAGTCGATTAATAGTCTATCGGTCGATAAGCATTGGCAATCGAAAAGCCGATAAATAGGCTAGCGGTCGATAAAGTGTTAACAGTATCGTCTAATTAAATATAACCTCGTCCAGAAAAGATAGTATTTATAGCACTTTTTCTTTCATAGGTACACAATGACCTTAGGCAGACCTCAAACCTCGTAATACCATAAGCGTCCTAGGGTTAATAAGAATATAGCCATGAATAATTTTTTTTTTATTACAATAACAGCGCGAGAAACACAACTACTAGGAATATTTAACGACGGACATTTGTTGTTATATTTATGAGACAGTGCTTGCACGCAGATCGCTAACAGTATGAAGCTGACTCGAAATTCCGTGGGGGCGAGGCACAGCGAGGAGCTGCATTGAAACCTGACTCACAATCGGAGGTTCTCTTTTTAAATTTAAGTATCGGAGATGAAAGAATTTATAACAACAAAGGACCTAGCAATTTTGTAAAGACGATATTGAAGAGCCGCCAGGAAGATGACCCGCGGGTTCTTTTTTTTTTAGTTTGAACATCAAAGACGAAAGAATTTATGACAACAAAAAGGTTCGAGCGATTTCAGGGAGACGACCTGGGAGATGACAATGGATCGCGTATAACGTGCGAAATTGTATACACAGCAAAATTCTCGTCTCTATTTCATTTTGTTTTCACCCGAAATCGTATAATATTCTTGCGAGCAGTATAATTCGTAATTCAACAACGAAGATTCGTGTGCATTTACGATTCGTATAGTTCTTAAATTCATGAAATATGATTTCAAAACGTTTCGTGAGGATAATATTTTCAATAAATGTTCCCGAAATGTTTTCCTAATTTTCGATTTCATTCGAAGAAATTAAAAAAAAAAATTATACGTTCTATCACGAAGGAGAACATACTTACATACTAAATCATCGACAATCATTTCATCGGCAATCATTTCATCGACAATGTCTTAACTCGCACCATTTGACCGACATTGATTCCGCCGACGATATTAATTAACCAACAATGTTTTCATTGACGCTCGTTTTACAGCTACGTTTATAGTTTACTTTATGTTTACCTGCCAGTCGTACTAAATGACTATCATTGGCAGGTAAACGTTGAAGTCAACGTGGTGAAACTAGAGTCGATGTAAACGTTGTTTATTTCCTATGTCGGTTAATTACTATTGTCGATGAAATAGCGTCGATTAAGACATTGTCGATGAAATGATTGCGAGTGATTTGACATAAATCCACGAAGTACAAAATACAAATAGCTCGACAAACGTCAAAAATCGTTTAACGTAACAATCGGAAAATCGGCGTATTAATAAGCATCGTTCGAATAAAAATTGCGAAATCGGTTTTTAACCAGGTACTACGAAGCACAAGTTCCGTTTATAAATTTCAAATGCTCCGTTGAATGAGAATTGCTCAAACAATTAACACCAGATCGAAATGACAGGTTTCGCATTTTGTCCTATAAAATTGTTGATATTGTAAAGACTTTTCCGTAAGCAATAATTGAATACATTTCCCAATTGAAAAATACATTATAATAAAAATGGTGAAAGCTCTATATGTATTCGGTCTCGTCATTTTTATGTCTATACAGTAAATTCTCCCGAATTGACGCTCAGATCGTGCACAAAAATGAACAATTTAGGAAAAGGAGATACAATTATTCGAGCCTTGCGACTCGTTTTTATAGTCACGAATTGTCAACGATTATAAAAACATGGTGCAAAGCCGGAATAATCGTATCTCCTGTTCCCACATTGTCCATTCTTCTGCACAATCTAAGCGTCAGTTAGGGAGACATTACTGTACAATAATGTCTCCCTTACTGACGCTCGGATTTTCCACAAAAATGGACAATTTGGAAAGAGGAGATACGATTATTCGAGCCTTGCGGTTCATTTTTATAGTCACGAATTGTCAACGATTATAAAAACATGGTGCAAAGCCGGAATAATCGTATCTCCTGTTCCCACATTGTCCATTCTTCTGCACAATCTAAGCGTCAGTTAGGGAGACATTACTGTACAATAATGTCTCCCTTACTGACGCTCGGATTTTCCACAAAAATGGACAATTTGGAAAGAGGAGATACAATTATTCGAGCCTTGCGGCTCGTTTTTATAATTATCGACAACTATAAAAACGAGCTGCAAGCCTCGAATAATCGTATCTACCCGTTTAAAATTGTCTAAGCGTCAATTAGGAGGAATTTACTGTATATCGAAACTGTAAAATGTCGCTGTAACCAATAACGTACGTCTCTGGCACAGAAATCATTATAATAAAAATGGTGAAAGCTCTATATATATTCAGTCTCGTCATTTTTATGTCTATACATTAAATTCTCCCGAATTGACGCTCAGATCGTACACAAAAATGAACAATTTAGAAAAAGGAGATACAATTATTCGAGCCTTGCGGCTCGTTTTTATAATTATCGACAACTATAAAAACGAGCTGCAAGCCTCGAATAATCGTATCTACCCGTTTAAAGTTGTCCAAGCGTCAATTAGGAGGAATTTACTGTATATCGAAACTGTAAAATGTCGCTGTAACCAATAACGTACGTCTCTGGCACAGAAATCATTATAATAAAAATGGTGAAAGCTCTATATATATTCAGTCCCGTCATTTTTATGTCTATACAGTAAATTCTCTCGAATTGACGCTCAGATCGTGCACAAAAATGAATAATTTAGAAAAAGGAAATACAATTATTCGAGCCTTGCGGCTCGTTTTCATGATTATCGACAACTATAAAAACGAGCTGCAAGCCTCGAATAATCGTATCTACCCGTTTAAAATTGTTGGAGCGTCAATTAGGAGGAATTTACTGTATATCGAAACTGTAAAATGTCGCTGTAACCAATAACGTACGTCTCTGGCACAGAAATCATTATAATAAAAATAGTGAAAGCTCTATATATATTCAGTCTCGTCATTTTTATGTCTATACAGTAAATTCTCTCGAATTGACGCTCAGATCGTGCACAAAAATGAACAATTTAGAAAAAGGAAATACAATTATTCGAGCCTTGCGGCTCGTTTTCATGATTATCGACAACTATAAAAACGAGCTGCAAGCCTCGAATAATCGTATCTACCCGTTTAAAATTGTTGGAGCGTCAATTAGGAGGAATTTACTGTATATCGAAACTGTAAAATGTCGCTGTAACCAATAACGTACGTCTCTGGCACAGAAATCATTATAATAAAAATGGTGAAAGCTCTATATATATTCAGTCTCGTCATTTTTATGTCTATACATTAAATTCTCCCGAATTGACGCTCAGATCGTGCACAAAAATGAACAATTTAGAAAAAGGAGATACAATTATTCGAGCCTGGCGGCTCGTTTTCATGATTATCGACAACTATAAAAACGAGCTGCAAGCCTCGAATAATCGTATCTACCCGTTTAAAATTGTCCAAGCGTCAATTAGGAGGAATTTACTGTATATCGAAACTGTAAAATGTCGCTGTAACCAATGACGTACGTCTCCGGCACAGAAATCAGTCAATACGTTCTCCAAGCCGATCGATAATTCCGATTCACGCGTCAATCATCCGATTCCAGCAGCCTCGTTAAATGATCGTGGGAATCCAGCGCGAAATAAGGAGACGCTGGTCGACTTCTTCGAGACTGACTTTCTATTGTTCGGCACTGACAAAGGTTCTTCTATCTCCGGGTATTAACGCAATTAACGGATGTATCCATACAATGTGCCCTTCGAAGCCGGCACCCGAACGCTAATGTAATGACGTCGAGAGCAAAGATACCCTGCGCCTCGTTTCTCCCCACCGTCGAACGGTATCGTAATTAGTATATAAAAGCGACGCGGCGCGTAATTAACTAGTTGACGAGCGTCAATCTTTCGGCTCGGTCCATTTGTCCTTTTGAATGAATTGGATTTCGGGCTGAACGATATTTCGGGCTGCAATCACTCCCCGCGTTTGAGGAGGCAAATTAGGTGGAATCTTTTATGCGAATTCTGATTAAAGCGAATCATGATCAGCGCGATCGTTGGCACGCCGGTGCACGCAAATGTTACAGAAAATCAGGAACGTGACATTTATTATAGCAATTGTTTTTTGCGTGATCTTGTTACATCTCGTGGTTTATTGACAACATTTTCTGTTGCTGCATGTTACGCGTAGACCGCGGATATTTATCCAAGATATAAGCTTTTGGTACGAATTACAAGAAATTCGAGTTAAACGTAAATTGATTTCGTGTCGGAATAACATTGGCGAATAATATTACATTGATACTTTCAGGTTGTTCTAACTGTTTGTTTTACACTTCACTTACCCATTTTCTAACACGAACGCGTAAAATCTGCAATCCGGTTACATGTGTGCAGAAATTAGTTGCCTAGCCTGGTCGGGAAATCGATTGCCAATGATTTGACTGCGGATTTTATGCATTTATAATAAAATTGAGTGGGCAAAATTTCAAGTTGTGGCAAGATTAAAAGATCTTAAGAATGTTGATACATTATTTTCAACCTATAAAAATTGTTACAGGGGAAAACAACTTTCCGACTGGTTTCTATTTCTTCCAATGAATGCAGACAATTTTGATTTTCCATAAAAATCCACAGTCTACTAATGATCAATGCACTGCGGAAGTTCGTGCACGATAATTATGTAAAACGCGTATGACATTTATGCGCGTGAAGTATGCGCGAAATGTGCAAAGTATGTGGGTATAGATAACTTGTAGTATAATGAATAGACTGCGGATTTGTATGCAAAATAAAAATTGTTTATATTTGTTACGACATTGCAAGAGCTAGATGCACAGTTGTTTCTTTCTTAATCATTTTGGTAAGCCCAAAATAATACAACGATATCTTCAAATTCTTGGAACATTTTCACCGTTTTGAATTTGATCTACTTATTTTATCGTAAATGATGATAGTCTAATAATGATATTATTATAGATAATGATACTATTATACGTACATATAATGTACAAAGTGCTTTTTACAATTATTCCGATACATTATAGTTCGCGTGACAATAAATTACGAGTATTTTTTCCAAATTTAATGCTGACAGTCGGTGACTTTTCTCTGCTAAAATTAATTTATTCGCGGAGAATGATCAATTTACAATAAATAATTCAGTGTGCTTGTAAATATAAATATACAAAGCATACGAATTATGCAATAAGTATTAAATAACAAATATATTATATTATATAACAAATATATATATTTGTTATTTAATACTTATTGCATAATTATATATATTGCTATATATATATATATATATATATATATATATATAGGTCACAGTCTTTCAACTATTTCCCACAGAAATATGTAATTTGCATAAACTTCCGTGCTCCAATGATCAATAATGTAGCCGTTTATTTCGGAAGTGGCATAAGTCACTTTGTTTTTCAGTCGATACATTAAATATATCGATGAAATTTTAAGGGTTTGCGTTTTAACACGTTTAAAAATATGGATGCTAACTTCCGAGAAGATTGACTTATTTTTCTCAGTATAAATAATTTCGTATAAACATCAAAAATTGATGAAAGCTGGTCCGTTTGTCAAGCATCGCTAACAGTTCGTACCGAGACACTTCCCCGATCGCCGTGTACAATGATCTCGTTCTATGCGCTACAAGTAAGAGAAACTTACACAGCGATCGGAGTAATCGATGAACTCCGAAGGAACTTAGCCGAAAGCTAATTGTCGGTGCACAACAATCGACCTCCGACATTCACGAATCCGTCGATACGCAACGTCGAGCTCCATTCCGCTGGCAGTTGGGTCGCCCGAGATCCTGAGAACCGTGGAATCGAGCCACGAGATCGGCAACGGTTTCGCGTTCTCCCTCGTGCCGAGAGTCGCTTTGATCTGGGTTGATCGATCGATAAGACGTCATAAAGAACCGGAAAAACGGGATATCCCGCGTAACACACCGCCCCTGACCCACCCTCTTCCCGCGACCCGGTACGTTTCGTTCGTGATGCAGCAAGAAGTTTCGTGAGCGGAACGCAAATTTCACGTTCGAGCCAACGGCACCGTTAAAAAATCGCCGACGAGTGTGTTGCGTCGAAGCACAAAGCTATCGCGGGGGCGGCTGTGCGAGCCCGTGTTCGACAGCGTACTTTATGCTGGAAACGTTCCGCGTTTCGGCACGGGAATCGAATCCGCGGAACGGAAACTCCTTTCTCTCTCTCTCTCTCTCTCTCTCTCTCTCTCTCTCTCTCTCGCTCTCTCCCGGAACAGAATAAGCACGGATCGAAGTGCGCTCCAAGTGCCGGCGCAACAAAGCCACGACGAAATAGTGCATCGGCTGCGAAAAAGTCGGGCCGAGGGCAGCGTTTAATGCCGGTGAAATTCTATTCGGCGAACATTGTCCGTTGCATATGAAACGCTGCTTCCCCGCTCTCTATTTGCATCGAATCCACGTTGGGTTTATTATGGCACTGTCACCGGCACAGGAAGGATCCGATCGAGTGTTTGTCGTAATCACTGTACCAGTCATTGGAAATGCGCCGTTCGCCGGACCAAAGTGTCCTCTCCTTTTCGTTTCGGAATTCTGTGCCCCTTTCATTCAGGCTTGCACAGACGCACGAAATCCCCGGCTTCGTAATCACCGTCTTCACTAAAGAAGAAATTCTCGACTGAGGCAGAGGTGGTAGAGTTTCATGTGGACAAACTTGTATGATGCGTCAAATGTGCGAACGGAGAAAGCTTCGGGCACGCCCTTGCTTGCAAATGGCAAGATTGTTCAGACGAATTTGAAGCGATCTTTGCTCAAGAGGACTACTTCTGCCGGGGACGCATTTGATGAAACGAATAGAAGCAAATTATTTGAATCGCAAATCCAGTTTTCGTTTCCCTTGACATAATCCAACGTTTCATATCGCATAGCCGAAAGATACTTTCTTGAATAATTATCGTTGGACTTGGCTAATGAACGTACAAGAAAGATTTTTATATTTCTTCCTTGACTTTTTTAGACAAATGCAGCTTTGCAGCTCTTGATCGAATGTTTATGGTAACGCTTTATTTATAGAAAACTCATTAATTGGTTTCTTATAATTAAGCTGAATCTAAAAAAAACTCCATATTTTTCTTTCAGACATAGTTCTCGCATTATACTCGTTCAAATAATTAGCGAATTCTAATCTATCGAAGATATTGCTTCTGAACAATTTGTTCAGAAATTTGTAACTGTCGATCTTCGACTTTAACCCTTTCAATGGCGAACGAAAGTATTGTACCTATGCGAAAAATACCGGAGCAATTTAACGAATTTGCTAAGGTTTGGGAAAAAGCTCATAAAAACCAAAGTAAGAATGATATTTAGAAAATTCAATATTACGAAATAACGGGAGAATAAAGTAACGCCAATTGTATTTAAATGTTTGTTGAAAATCATACGAATAACATAAATATAAAACAGTATGAAAAAGGGAAAAATCGATTTTCTTTTTAGAAACAGTATTTGCACATGAGAATAGCTTCATGTAAATCACGAAGTATGAAAAATTGTTGCCGTAATTAACGTTATATTTACTGTGTGTGTGAATATGACATATTACATTTCTTTATTCTTCTATTTGATTTATCTCTGAAAACAGTAAATATATTTTTTAGGTATCTCTGATCAATTTTATTTTATTCCTTTGCTTTTGTTATTTTATTTCGTTTGTTCAATAAACGGGAATACCCTTTGAAGTAAGCGTTACAGTGTTATTCGCAGATGGATAAAACACAAAGCAATTGCTGTTCAAAATGATTACACGGGGAGAAAATATCAAACGTTTCGCAACAAATAGTAATCACATTGATGTAAACACGATTTATGCAGTTCTGTTCGCCGTAAATTGTACGATGGTTTTCTTGTCGTAGAAAAGTATTTTCGATCTAATAGACGCTCGCGAACAACTTGAAAATCCACGCTATTTTCCTTTCGTAATCTCGACAACGAGAACGAACGGACCTATGGCGTATATAACATTTTTTACTCAGAATGAACTTCCGAACATGTTTGACAGAGTTTGTTGGTTTCGATCTGGGACACCCTGTATACAAATAAATTAACACGTTCCGTGCCGAGCTTTTTTTACTCGAATCTTCACACTTTGATATTTTACTAAAACTTGATGTATTACGTGCAATTATTAATTCTCGTACACGTAACAACGTAACAAAAACTTATCAACGCCCATTCTTGCGGTGGAAATTGATTCTTCGGTTCTAAATTTCTTGTAAACAATTTGTTCAGTTCACTAAGTAAACATGCAAGCGTGTACCATCGATGGTACACGTGGCACGGAACGTGTTAATGAATTAAATGAAATAAGGTAAAAAAGTACGTATTACGAAACACCGTTCAATCGTTACACTTTCCCGAAACAGTAGCACAAATAATACAATCAAAATTAGATAGAGCATACAAAACTAGACCTAAAAATTCTACCCATATATTTTCGAACATTGTTCTTTATAAATTCACGCTCGCATGTACCGTTGCGTAACGAACAGCTGCAAAAAATTGTTCATTCGAATACGGGTGTTTTTAAGCAAACAAACATTCTGTTCCACATGGTGTACTTCAATTGTTTCATTGTTCCGGTGTTCCGCGATAGATGCACGCTTGTGCTTTACTATTTTTTATTCATATTTAATAAATATTTCACAGTTCGTTACGTTATCCGGAAACATCGAATGCAAACATTCAACATAAATGTTCGACATAAATAGCCATCGATCATTTGATACCCGTTGAAAAGGGTTCCATAATAGGTACTTTTACCTTACGAGCAAGAGATCTTCGCGACGGTGTATAACTTGTGTTGCAATAAAATTATTTGAAAATATTAATTAAATATTAATTTAAATTAAAATTCCTTCTATATTTATTATTATTGGATTATAAATCACAATAATAATAATTTTTGTTATTTAATTATATGCTATTTATAATCTTAATGTTATTTAAATAATTTAAGCCCCAATAAAATTATTTGAAAATATTAATTAAATATTAATTTAAATTAAAATTCATTCTATATTTATTATTATTGGATTATAAATCACAATAATAATAATTTTTGTTATTTAATTATATGCTATTTATAATCTTAATGTTATTTAAATAATTTAAGCCCCAATAAAATTATTTGAAAATATTAATTAAATATTAATTTAAATTAAAATTCATTCTATATTTATTATTATTGAATTATAAATCATAATAAATAATAATTTTTGTTATTCAATATGCTATTTATAATCTTAATGTTATTTAAATAATTTAAACCCCAATAAAATTATTTGAAAAACATTAATTAAATATTAATTTAAATTAAAATTCATTCTATATTTATTATTATCCCTTGAGCAATTAAGCAATATACCTGCGACAGTAAAAAATGCATCCGAACGAAAATACCCTTCGACCCGACGAACGGACAACACGCGCGACAGACTCGTAAATTCCATATTTCACAAAACGGAAAATTTACAACCCGAACTTTCGAACAGTTTCCCACTCCTCATTTCAAGTTCCTTCCGACACACCCATCTCCAATCAAAAACGCTTCATTTCCTCCACCAAAACCCACCATCCACCGATCAACAAAAAAACCGAGGTGACAAGCGGAAGGGCACCTAGAACGTTAGTCAGAACTGTTAGAACTCCCAGAACTCGTAGAACTCTAAGAACGCAGATAGAACGCAAATAACGCATCGCTAAGACCATAGCTGTACTGTAATATTATTAAAGTGTACATGAAAGCAACCAGCGACTTCGTTCAACTTAATTCCATTCGGAAACATCGCGCATATACAACTTGCATGCCGCGGAACTGAAGAAAAGTGTACTCTGACCGGTAGTGGATGCCAATGACGCTTATTCCCAGGCCGTGCAGCCAGGGTACGAAGCGACGCGCATCGATCCGATGACCGATGAAAGATGACTACGGGCAGCAGCGGGACGCATATTTCACGAAGAATCGCGAACACGTTGCCGATGCACCGAGAAACGGATCCCCTTAAGGATCCCCCGGTGCTTGTCATTTTCCGCGGGGGTTAAATCGTTCGACGGCGGAGCGCGATCCATCGCCGGGGCCCCCGGCCTATCGATCGTGTCCTGCTCGCCGAGGAAGGTTCTGTTCGAGGCTGTTCGGACTCTGTTCCGAAGCACGCGAGGAGCCCCGGAACGGATGCACGATTAGCCGAGGAACGCGAAACGTTGCGCAAGATGATCCCGCGGTTTCTGTTATCGGGATACGCCGATCGGCCACGATGTTCCGATTACAAGCCGTTTCGCGTACACTTCGGCCGTGTAACAATCCCTGCGGAGCATGGGAACCGGTAACGGTACCCGTTGTTTTCCGAGAATCGGGTTGCGTTTCTCGGTACCCTCCGCCTTCGCCCTGTCCAGCGCCGCTGTTTTCTTCTTCGTTTTTCGCCTTCTACACCGGTTCGATCCTTGTTCGAGGCCTATCGATGCCCGAGCCTTTTTTGCGGAGCCGTTGCATCGCGTAAACTAGGGTCGCGTCGGTACGATTAACATCGCGTTTCATAACTGTTGCAACAACTTCTTTCTCTTCTTCTCTTGTTTGTCTATTTGTTTCACTTGACGGCCAGGAATTGGACTTCGGCTACATTCGTTTCTTCGCTCTCTTCATTCACCCGTTTTCATTAATTCTCTGTCGAATTCTTCCCACATTCTTCTTTTCGCGTTCTTGTTTCATCAACGGCGCTGCTTGTACGTGCGATTATCTTTCGTTTATTATAGTTCCTGTGCTATACAGATATTTATTATATCTACTGTTGCGTCCAGAGACAAGGGCCATAAAAAGGTCCCACCATTGGGGAAACCCTCTCAGGCCCCAACAAGGGTCAAGGCAGACACCCCCCTCCAAGGGGTGATTCGTGCCTTGACCAATAATAAACAATCTACCTCCATCCACGGGTGCTCTTCCACGACTTTCCAGCGTTGGAAGAGCATTCTTCCACCAGCGCTCGCAGAGAGTACAACACAAAAAATAAAGTTCTCTAAGACTACTAGAGACCCTTCCACGTCATTAATTTGCCGTAGGAAGCGCGAATCGAGCGTACAATAGTTCGGTCGCGCATGTACGTTAGGCGACTAACCGAACGTACGGACAAAACATCTACTACATGTTTATTGTACACGGTGTTCGGTTTCAAATACACGAACAAGTATCTAAGTAAGTGGTTGAAGGTATAAAACAGTTGAATAGAAGAATTTTACACGGTTTTGAGTGAACTACAAGTAAATTATTTTTGTTTTTATTCGTGATTTAGTCTTTTCCATGGGATATTGTATATGATTTTGTTCGGATATTCAGTTAGTAGAGGCAATTCGCAGTCGAAATGATATCTTGTTCAAAACCGCTATCGTGCATCGTTTGGAAGATAATTGTCAAGACCTTCGTAAATCGAAAAGATCACAAATGAAAAAAGTGAATGTCTCCTATTCAAGTTTTTTGTATACTTACAATCATTAACGAGATACTTGCTTGGACATTTATAGACGGACACTCTGTATATGCTACACTATTTCTTACTTGTTCTATTGTAGCGTTACATACATACTTTTATTTTCATTGTTTTTTATTGTAGCATTTTCTTACTCCTCTTTTGTGTAATGAAGGCTTTTTCAATTCGTAATACATGAATAAAATTATTATTCGTTGCAGATTTTTCTTATTCTTTATAGTACGTCTCTTTGATTTTTCTATCTTTCTTTCTTCCGTTTCTTTTGTAGCCATTTCAGCAATTCTGCAATGCTGATCCATTCTGCAATGCTGATGCTTCCATCCATTTCTCTCTGGAGTCCTTTATTAACCGTTCGAGATTTTCAATTCTATCTCCCGATAAGTCACAGTTACTTTTAACCCCCCCGTTTCCCAATGTTCGTTTCAATTCTGCAGGACAACTGTGATGGAAAATAATCGGCACGACGTATATTCGTGTTTAAATGTATAATGTGAAGGAGAGCGAACGCTCTACATCAGGGGTGTCAAACTCGAAAGCTAACATGGGCCATAATAATAAATAAACAATGCTTAACTTTAGGTGGGCCGCAAAAAAGAAATCAATGTTCATAGAAAGAAATATTTTGATTTTGACTAGTACATTGTAATAAACATATATAAAGTTAAATTATTGTTTACGTCCTGATACTTGACATCAAAAATGTTCATCTCGGGCCGCGAGTTTGACACCCCTGCTCTACATGTTTCGTTCAGTCGTCGTTAATATTTCTTGATGTAAAAACATCCGTTCCGTTAACGATTTCCTGTTTATATTTTCGCACGTTATATATTATATCAAACATTATCGATAGAACTGCATTTATTAAACCTTATCGAACTGTTTCCATCAATCCTTTACAGGCGGGAATTTCTTGCTAGGAATATGTTGAAACTTTGGCCGTTAAATTAAAATTCTTTTAAATACTTTTCACGATATAATTACGACTTTATCTTAAAGAACAAGTAAGTTATATCTTCGCCGTCGAATCGGAAAAGCCAGAGTGCAGAGTCAGATGATTTCCTAATTCCCGAAAATCTACCATGTAGATAAAGATTGTTTATATTTTTCTTAACGTAGCACAATGATTGAACATTTGGAAAATAATTTTCCGGTAAATTAAGTGTTAAGCACCCGCGATCGAGAGCTAGAAAGCTGCATCGTCTTAAGAATTCAAAGAATAAATCTAGGAGATAATTTGTGCATACTTGTTAACCCGAGAAAGATAACCTACGTCGCAGAGGCGCCTGCGAAGACTGTTGATTTTTGTTAATTTTTCATAGAGGTCTAGTGATTTAAGTTTAAAATTACTTAAAATATAAAAAAATATAATATAAATGCATTTTATTTTTACAATAATGCCAAACCTTTAAAATGACTAGATTAACTTAAATAAATATCCATTGTTAGCATAAAATTGACGCCTTAGAAAAGCATGCGCCTCTGAAGCGTATGGTTATCTTTTACGTACGTTGTCATATGGTTATCTTTCTAAATCCAACACCGTGCGTACTCTTCTACAAACACGTTTCCTGGCGCTGGCATTCTCGTGGCATGGGGTGGGGATTCGAGAAATAATTGAAGCATAGTACGTATTGTGCAAAGTTGAAAGTATTTCTGGTGATCGGAGGCTCTGTCGTGGCGACGAAGCTGCATTCGATGGAAACGGCGCACCGCTGCGCTTCCTGTAATTTCCTACGCGGAATGGCGCGACTCGCTCGCGATCACGTCCTGTTCTGAAGTATCAGGAAACTTCGGGAAAATGTGAAGTCTCCGGGGAAAAGTAATATCAACTCCATTCGTGGAAAAATAGTAAAAGAACAGCGTAATGATATACATTCTAATGAATATAGTGGAGCAGGTAAAAGTTTCAGTGGCAAGAAGTGCAGGAAGTATTGCGAGTCCTACGGAAATTATGCATCTGCAAGGAATAATACAGATTCGAATAATGGGGGTTTCGATGAAATGTAATTATTAGCTTGGAGCGTGTTTATCAATCGTTCATTTTATAGGCTGAACCAGCAAACGGAAACTGTTCGGTCATTGTAAAAGTTCTTCCATTTTCTCGGAGTTTCTTTTGAATCGCAGAACAACCATACTCGATCGTGCTTAAGTATTTTTTGTCGATGATTGAATTATACAACTGCTGGAAAAGAAAACGCAATAACTTTTTTCAAACTGGACCGAATGATCGAAATTTTTTTTTTGAGATGTCAGAGTGACTAGTTTACTGTTCGATGATTAAGATACCCTCTTTTTTCATTTTGCTATTACTTACGATGACAAAAAGAAAAATTAAAACAAACTCACGTTTTTTTTCAACTTTTTTATCTGAACCTTCGACGCGTATTTAGTAAATCCGTTTCATAGATCTCGGTTACGAAAATTGTATCGAAATCGATTAACGCAAAGTCAAGCTAAAGCCACTGAAACCTGTAAAAATTATTTCTGGTTGAAATTCGTGAACAACTGCGATTTTTCGCAGTCTCATCACATCAACCAATTTCGATAAAATTTTCCCAAAATTGGCTCGGATAAATGAGTGGAAAAAATGAGAAATTTGTATTTCTTTCGTTATTTTAAGTAATATCAAAATTTAAAAAGAAAGTATTTTAGTTGTTGTACAGTAAACTATTTATGGCAAACATATTTATAATATAAATATATTAGAAAATATAGGATGATATAAAGCTGAAAATAAGATCATAATTATCAGCACTCGATAGTATGTCGATGGAATTGTTGATATACAGGGTGTCCCAAAAATGTCTCGCAATCCGGAAATGGCAGGTTCCTCGGATCATTCGAAGCAATTTCTTCCTTTACAAAAATGTTCTCCGAGTCACCGTTAACGAGTTATTAACGAAAAACAGTGACCAATAAGAATCGAGTACGGCTGACGCGAGGCGGCCCAGCCAACCAACGCACGAAGCCTAGTTCCGCTCATTGGCTCGGTTGCCTCGAGCCAGCCGAGCTCGCCTCTCATTGGTCACTGTTTTTCATTAATAACTCGTTAACGGTGCCTCGGAGAACATTTTTGTAAAGGAAAAAGTTGCTTCAAATGGCCTAAGGAACCCGCCATTTTCGGATTGCGAGACATTTTTGGGACACCCTGTAGTTAAATAAATCAACGAATTTACCAAATTCGCGTGAACGTGTGAAGTTTGGTAATAATTTGATCAATGTTGCCGAAGCAGGAACTAAAAAATTCGATTAAAAAATTCCATTTGCAGTAAAACCGGCGCATTTAAACGTGCCTTGGTTCATTAGAGAAAATATGAATATGAAACGGTCTCCTAATTAATGTTGCACTAAGGGATGCAATTATCCAAGTTTCAAAAATGCAACGACGCAACGGACGGTTCCGAATCGCGTATAAATTTATAATGATCGCAGAAAATGAAAACGTAATCACCATGTGACGGCGGGAATCTGGCGTGTCATTTCGATTCGATTAAAAAATGTATTCCCCTTGTAATTACTTTTTCGCCCGTCCTCCTAAATAATATATTAATCGATCGCGGGGCGAATTTATACGATTTCCATAAATTAAATTCTCCAAAAATATAATTCCGCTCGTGATGATTTTCTCACGAACTAGTCCGATAAAAACCTCGCCCGGCTCGAATATTTAATAACAAAGTGGAAAGGTAGGTGTTTGTTTGAAATGAAAATTAATTTCATCATAACATTCATTCCGCTCGCGTTTAATAATTTCGTCGGTATTGAAACGGTCACAGTGAAATGAATCCTGAATATCCTTATGAAACATGGCTCCAATTGAATTCGGTTGAATTTCGCTGGAATACTCAATTCGTTTTTTAACCGCGTTAGCATCGACAGTAGCGATAAATAATTTTTATCATTCTGCCGCTGAGAGTATTTTAATAAAGGCAACTGAAATTAATCAATAAAAGCTATTTACTCGATTAACCATCGTGTGACGATGGAAAAAATTTTATCTTTAAGTAATATATTCAATTCGATATTGTGTTTATTTCAATGATTTCATAAAAATTCCAACGTTTAACAAATCTATGATAACATCGATGTTGTTTTAAAAAAATATTCTGTAGAACGTTTTCTACGGTATAGTGAATGATTTTTGTAATATTGAAATCGTATGGTTTATTATTAATATACGAGTTCGATGTTTTCTGTAAAAATAATTACCTGTTAAGTATGACTCTTGTCATCGATATAAGTCCTTTAACATTAAAATTCAGATGAACAAGGATTTTGCAAATTAGCCGTGAAAAAAATAATATGCCATAGTACAGTTTTTATTATAAGATGTTATACAAATTAACTAAAAACCAGAAGAGAAGCGAAAGGAAAATGACAATGTTTTTTTCAGGGAATGGAAAATAAATGAAAAAGATGTGACTTGTATGAAGTGTTCACTTAACAAAATGTAATAATAAATAAGAATTGAAATAAATCAATCTATGTATTCGTTCGAATTATCATTTTTGCTTTAATTTCTTGAGGTTGATGCTTGTGTCTTTTTTATTAATTGTAGGAAATTTTCGAACTTTTATATATATATATATATATTTTATATATATACAACGTCGATAGATTTCAAAAGAAATTTCAATATCTATAATCTATAAATAATCTATAAATATATATATTTAGATATATTTATAATAATCTATAAATATATATATTTAGATATATTTATAATAATCTATAAATATATATATTTAGATATATTTATAGATTATTTATATATATATATATATATATATATATATATATATATATATATATATATTTATATATATATAAATCTATAAAACGCATCGTTTTTAAGCTTAGTTGAATCTAGTCTCTCGGACGTCTGCAACAAATTCAAGCGATTTCGTTCAATTCGAATAAAGTTATTCTGTTCGAAAAGGTGTCCGAATATTTATGCATAGTAATTGTACACCGATTGGCTTCTGCGCCGTCCAAATATCCATTCCCATCTAAGAAATAATTGCGCTTGAAATAGCAAGGGTTTGAACGATTCGGCCTGCGAGGAAACAAAGAAACCGCAAATCGGTCATTAGATCGGGCCAGTAATTCCACCGCGAAATTCCCGCGTCGGAAAGCGGTGTTCCCCTGTAAGAGCGCAACCGCCCATGTCGATGCTCGGGGGCGAAAATCCTGGTTTCCCTAATCGGCGCGAAAAGCTTTCGCCCGTTAGGAAAACCGTTCGTTAAAGAGGCTCTCCTCTTCGGACGAAGACAGCCTATTTCGCCACGACTTTTGTCGAGGTTTATTCGATAAGTGGCGTACCCCGAGCCAAGGGGGTTGGCCGGCACGGGGCGGATAGGGGGTGGCTGTCTATAGGAACCGCGCCCTTTTCGAGGCTCTCGAAAGGGAGGGATTTTTAATGTCTCGACGAGGCGAAAGGAAACCGTGGCCGGATATATCTATATCGGTTCCGAGGACTCGAGCAAACCGATGGGGGTTCAGGAGAAGAGGGTCGAGAGAGGGTGGGGCTAGAGCGAAGTAGACTCGGAAAACGGGGGGTGTGGAGTGTGTAAGTACGCCCCTTTACGTCTGGTCTAGGGATAAAAAGCCAAGCCTGCCAAACTTTCCGGCCCTCGAGAGCCAGGCAGCCCTCCGGGGTCGTCGTCGTCCTCGTCGTCGTCGTCGTCGTCATCGTCGTCGTAGTCCTCGTTGCCTTCGTCGTCGTCGTCGCTAGCTACATTTACACCGAACTGTTTCTCCCTTCAGCCCTTTCCTTTCGCCCCGAGGAATTTCAGTGATCCCGATCGACCTCGATCCGAGGATTCGACCGTTGAAACACCTCCAGGGGAAATCGTGTGTGCGCAGTCTAAACGATGATCGAGGCACCTTGAATAAATTGGTAGCCCCTTGTTTGGGCTACGATATGAATCTTTGGTGTGTCGAGGGTCGTAGAGAGACGACGATCGCCGATTTTTTGGGGTAATTCGACTGAGAAATAGAGCATTCTTAGCTGTGTATAGGTCTTTCGTGTCGTGGATGGAAGGAGTTCACCGAGTGGGGGATGAAATAAATCACAAGGGACGGAGAAGGGAACTTGGAAGCGCGAAGGGATGCAAGTGACACTTTTGAAATTTGCGAGTTGGCGTCTGAAATGGTTGGTTTGATCGTTGTTCGATGACCGTAAATAATCTCAGTGATTCGGCGTTTGTGTAAAGTATTATTGAATTGCTTGAAATATTGACTGCCGAATGAACAATTGAAACAATATAAATAATCAAATAACTAAAATACTAAAATAATAATAACAACAATAGTATATAATAATAATAATAATAATAATAACAACAATATATAATATTAGTATTTTAGTATTTTATGTATATAAATATATTTTATAATATATAGTATTGTATACAATATAATAAATAAACAAAGGTAAACAAATAACTAGAGCAATAACTCATGAGCTAAGACATGGAAGTTAAAAAGTCGTCAAGTTTTATTTACTCAACTGCGTCAAGTGTTAAATATAGAATTTTTGTAACACAGTCGGAATTTAAACTCGAACTTTATTGATATCGGAAAAGTGTCGCTTGCACTCCTTTAACCAGCTGTGTAGCTGTTTTTAACGAGTATATTTGTGATGACACAAAGTGATGCCATTTTATTCGTGGCGAGTATGCTCGTCAAAAACAGCTACCTGGTTAAGAAGGATATATACACTTTGATATTCTTTATTAAATTATATATTATTTCATGAAAGTGTTCTATTTCAACGAAATCTGAAGAAAATCAAACATATGCAGTATAATTATAGTAACTTATACACTTTTCAAAGAGACTGCCACAGTTAATTGATTAATTCTAAATGCATCATATTTGAAAAATTGCTGGAACTAAACAGACGAAATAATACAATTCTTACTAAGAAATCTAAAAAGATTCCGTTTGTTTTCTGTTACTTTTCAGGTGAAACTTGAATTTATGTTTCTGTATGCGTGCGCATGAAAAATGTATAACTTAAATATAAAATATGGACAAGATAAATCCATTTCGTATCTAATACCAGCGATTGTCTTCGTCATGTTTCCACGTTTGTTCGCAGATCGAACAGTGTTACGCGTCGACAGAAGCGTTTCTAACGTGATTTCTCCACTCGTTTATTTTAAATTCTCGATATTATTAAATTCACTACGTTATTACGTTCATAGTAATACAAAATACTTAATATTCATACAGTAACAACTGTGACAGAAGATTTTGTCGATTATTTATAGTCTGGATATTATTATATATTATTTATAGTTTATATATTTATATTATATATATATATATATATATATATATATATATTATATTATTTATAGTTTATATATTTATATTATATATATATATATTATATTATTTATAGTTTATATATTTATATTTATATATTTTTAGAAGGTTATTTAACGTTGAACGAAGATATTTCGTTTGCTTTCTCAGCAAATATTGACGCTTCGTGTCTGTTCAATTTGAGTAGTCGATCTTCTTCATTTTTCTCGCAAAATTCCTCGCATTCATATTAACGTAGCCGAGTTTCATAACGTCGCCGCTTGTTCATTTACTTCCGGTGAAATATTTATTTTGTAAATATAATCCCTACGCGGTTTATACATATTTAAGAAGAGGTAATCCGCTGGTTATAATGGGACACGAGACAAATAAAAAGTCATTTAAATTGCAAGAGGGGGGCGTGATTTATTAAAGCGCGCGGCGGGACGTTTCATGCTCGCGAAACAACTGGAAATATAAAATTTCCTCGTTTCAGCGCTTTTTTTCTTGTACTCATAACTCGATAGTGTAGAAATGCGACCATACAATTACAGGATGGATATAAATCCTGGCGTTTAATGCTGGAAAGGAAAATTCTGAAACAGATACAAAACGAATGTTTCCATCTCGTACGCTTTTAACGTTGTTCTTCTTAGATCAACGATTGCCATTATTACAAAGAACTGAAACGTAATGAGACGGAAAATTCCAGTCGACTTATCAACAGAAATATATTCATTTATTTATTTATTTATCTGCTTACTTCGCATTAACGAGTTAAGTGATCTCTCAATTTTTCTAGAAAAATTCAACATATTAATAATAATGGTAATAATAAAATAAGAACAAAATTAGAACAATAATTTTAATGGTTTCATATGCTCGTAAAAAAACTATTAAGAACCGAACCAAGAGATAGCAGGCCTTCCATGGGATACGAGATTATAAGATACAACACATACTTAAACATCATAGCTTCTGATGACATTATAAAGTTGACTTATTGTTGTTGTTAAAATTACAGCTGTTCCGAGTGGAGGAACTTATTTGCAGTAAAGAGAAATCAACTTTCAATAATTCTAAATGATTTAAAAACAAAATCGGATATAACCTAATAATGAAGATTTTGTATCATTTATATACAATAACGTAATCTGTGTCTATGTACATGTACAATACTATAATTTTGCTCAAAATGTTCGAGAGTCGTTTTGTTACAATTTTTCGCATACTGAACCGTTTGAAAAAGTTATACAAAATTAGATATTTTTAATTACTAAGATAATCTATCCGCTTAAGGTCTTCTCCCTCTTTTATTCATAATTATCGCATTGACAACTCGATCAATGATCAAATTTTATGAACTTCGCAAAAGTTTCCTCCGTTTTGTTTTCATTCATAGATATCATTAAATTCTCCAGGAATTCAAATTCAATTGCAGCCATTCATTTATTGCGCGCCTCGTCCAACAATAAGTTTGCGTAAATTAAAAAATTGTGGATCGAACTGGACTAACGAATAAAATGTTATTCGACACGAATAAATAATCAATTGAATACTTTGTCTAGATACAAATTCATCCGAATTAAGTTTATCGATTTATTTATTTCATACTCCTCTTTTTTTAAAATTTTCCTCTTGTAAAATCGGTAAGTTTATTACTTTCGGATAGATCAATCATTGATGGACAACTAAAAGTAATCTTTCTATGGATGCGAAGGAAGGGATCGGCAATTTTATAACTCTATGATTCTGAATGTGTTCGCATAAACGTGCATTCTTATAAAATTACGCGAGAACAAAAACGGTCGACGATTATTCGCATTACTGTTCGAATAATTTTACAATCTCTATTCGAGTAACTTGTATGAACAATTTATTTGAATAAAGAATTATTCGAACAAATGAATAGAATAGTTTACGACGAGTAATAAGTAATCGTTATTCGAACAAAATATTCAACTAAGAAAAATTTATTCGGCTGATTAATCTTAGATAAATATTGATTCGAATAATGCCCAAAACTGATACGAAGAATAGAGTCTTAAACTAACATTTTTCCACGGCTCATTCGGTATTCCACAGAGGTTCCTAAAAAAAAGAAAAATGGCGAAATATCGTCGATGTCGTAAATCGCAACGACCGGAGCGTCCTTAACGGGACGGAGGATCGCGTTCGCCGGGAATGACGCAAGGCGTGCGTAAATCGCGGTTTTAATCATAAATCTCCGACGGAATCGATAGTACGCGCGTGCACGCCGCGTTTTCCGCTTCCCCCGGCTTCCACCGTCGTCGCGGTGGCGTAAACTACGACGTGTATTTTTAGCCGAACCGATTTTCACTTTCACCTAGCCACGGTCTTGACCACTTCAGACTTCGGATATCACCGTTGCCTCTCAATAATCGCTCTAGCCGCGAATGCTCCGCGCGTCTGCTCCATCTCCGCACTCTCCGCACAATGGACACCGAGCGGAAGGAAATGGCACGCAGAGACTAAGGAGGATTGTTTATTTTCTTTCCCTTCCCGCGCCCCCGATCTAAATTGCTCAACGGGAATAGAAGTTGTTTGACATCGTTTCAGTCGATTAAGTACTATTCATTCACCCGCGCCGAGAATTGTTCGCCGTGTGCACATACGTGCACCTATACGCGTGTGGAATCGGCGCCTCGATTATGTCGCGTTCTCCGTTCGACGCTGTACCGGCGAAGCGTGACACGCGACAGGACAAATTTTTGTGACACCTTGGATATTCCATTCTTTAGAAATTTGTCAAAATTTGTCAAAACTTTGTGATCAACGAAGTAATTAAGATATATGATCGTATTTGCCTGTTTCGCCATCTCGAATTTTGCATTGCATACTGAAGTTCGATACAGTTAATGAATCTGCAGCAAACATTAATTTTTAACTTGGAGAAATAACTGCTACAGTCAATATGTTGATAAAGCGAGCAAAATTCTGCAGGGTGTCCCGAAAATGTCTCGCAATCCGGAATTGAGAGGTTCCTGAGATCATTTGAAGCAACTTTCTCCTTTGCGAAAATTTTCTCCGAGGCTTCGTTTACAAGTTATTAAACGAAAAACACTGACCAATAAGAGGCGAGGTCGGCTGGCGCGCAGCGGCCCAGCCAACGAGCGCACGGAGCCCAGTTCCCCTCATTGGCTCGGCCGTCTCGCGCCAAACGATCTCGCCTCTGATTGGTCGCTGTTTTTCGTTAATAACTCGTAAACGAAGCCGCGGATTGCATTTTCGCTAAGGAGAAAGTTGCTTCAAACGATCTTAGGAATCTCCTACTTTCGGATTGCGAGACATTTTTGGGACACCCTGTATAATAATTGACTCCTTGCGCTATAATGATGAATCAGACTATCGATAATGAAACTCGATTTTTCTGTCATCAAATTCCAAGATGAAAATAAATTAAGGACATACAAGAAACAAAAATCGTCTCGTTCTGTTAGCGAAATCATTAAGAACAAGAAAATGCGAACCAACGTAACTCTGAAAGAAATTATAATGCAAGTTATTAATCCTGATAAACGCATGTTCCTTCTTTCTTCGATGTCGCTGCATTATATTTTTCGAAACATCCTTAAATAAAGCGTTTAAAGAGCATATTTGAAAATATTTCACAAACGTTCGAGTCCAGTCAAAATTGCAATAGTTCTGAAACTGAAAACTCTCTGATACGCTTTTACAGACGAAAATAAATAGACCGTGGATTTTATGCATTTGTGGGAAAAAAAAAGTGAAAATATGAAAAGAAACTTAGAATCCTGATGTATTAATTTCAGCTTCTCAAAATGATTAAGAAGCGAGGAAGGCTCGTGCTTGACTCTCCTATGTTCTGCAATCGATGCAGCGACAATTTCTATTTAGCGCAAAGACGCGAAGTAGCCGGCAGAAAGGAGGATCTGATTTTTCAGAACAAACGAACGAATGAACGGTCGTAGGACAAAATGGTAAACAGCGAATGGCGTAGGTGGTCGCGAGGTTTATACGATACACGGGGCAAGTCCGAAGGTGACAAAGTGCTCGGTTCCAGGCCGCGCATTATTGCCGGCCGTGTGCTGAATCCGAAGAGAGAATCCTTCGTGGGCGAATAGTGTTACGACGGCGACGACGTCGCGAAAGAAAAAGAGAGACGGCACCGCGCCGGACTTAGGGGCGGGAAAACCAGTTAGCGGTAGAATTCTACCGGACAGAATTTTTCCGAGGAAATACACGTTTCTCCTAGATGGAAGTCCCTTCCATTACTTTCAAAAGAATTTTCCGTCGTAATTCTCTCTTGTCTGGTAAATGAAAGAGGGGAATAAAGGGCTGACCGAGCTCCTTTTCCAAAACAGGTTAGCCCCGACAGCGTTTACAACGGAATGCATCTACGTTGCGCGTTGCGAAAATTCGTCCGGCCGTGATAATTATGGCGATGCGCTGCGAACGAACCCGCCCGTTAAACGGGAACTTTGCTCGTTTATCAGGGACATTGATAAGTTGAAAATGGAACGAAACACTTGACCGTGAAATGCGTGCTCTTGCCTTTTCGGTAAACATGGAATAATTTACCGGAACGCAAACAGTTTAAAACATCGTCCAAGCAGTACACAAATTATTAGAACATCTAGCACAGTTAATGTCTCCCTCACTGACGCTCAGATTCTGCTTAAAAATGGACAATTTTGGAAGAGGAGGTACGATTATTCGAGTCTTACAGCTCGTTTTTTCATAGTTGTTGACAATTCGTAACGATAAAAACGAACCGCAACACTCGATTAATCGTATTTCCGTCTCTCCAAATTGTCCAGTTTTGTGGATAATCTGAGCATCAATTAGAGAGACATTACTGTACTTTGCATGGAAGGAGTACACCCCACTGCAAAAGTATTAGGACAACTGCTGATTTAGTAGAAATTGTAATTTCTCATTCGTTTTAGCTAACGCATTAAGTTAAAAGCGTTTGTCACGCGTGCAGTTAGATCATCCGTTTATTGCATTTTGTTCAGTGAAAACGTATGCTGAGTTCATACACGAACATACTACACAAGCGTGAAACAACCAAATAGGACCAGAAATAATAGACGAACTGATTAAACGGGTGCTGAAGTTAATCCAAAAAGCAATTGAAAAAATATAATTTTCTTTCATAAGATTGTCTTTATTTTGATTATAATGTAACAAATATATAGGTATATATATGTACTTGTTACAGTTTCATACAATTAATTTCGATGTAGATTGAAGAAATTATGAACAATTTTCTATCGCTTTCTCTTTATTTAATTTTCTGTGAGTATCCTAATACTTTTGGAGGGAAGTGTACAGAGAGAATATGTTCAATATAAGACAACTCATGCACAAACCAATTTATTGTGCAAATCGATAAAGACGAGTCGTGTTCTGTAACTAAATAACTGTTCTACTATCTGCCTATTGTGTCACACTCTACTGAGCTCGGACAATCGAGGTTCCAGTGCATTGGAAATTCTTGGTCGATTGGTTCTCAGAAATATGAACGTTTCTGACAAAATTACGTTTCGAGATTATGCATTAGGTTTCAAAATTGTACATCATTGATAAAACCACAATATCAGTACAATTAATTTTTCGCGTACTTCATGCAACCATTGCAGCATGAGTTTGATAATTTATTGATAAATGAAGTCAAGTCTATGAATCCTAAAAATGTAGTTAAATAGGAAAAGAACATTTTGCTGTGAACGCTGATATTCCTAAGAATTGTTCAATTATTATTTAATTATTTCAACAGCCGGAAACGAATGGAAGCTTGAATAAACCTCGACTGAGGGATTCTACATATAATTTTACAAAAATAGAACCGTACTTCGACGAGTCCGACTTGTCTTGAAAATTTCTAGTAATAACTTATTGACTGCAGATGTTATTCTGTCCTTCAAAATTTAAAAGAAATACTAATCTTTTGTCATCAATATTTATTCGTTCAAGTAAATTTGGGCACGCAATAAGCATCAATGTTCTTCCCTTCGAAGAAATTATTACAATCGAGAAATTTCGATTGCAATAGATTCCTCGATTCCTCGCAGTAACTGCAAGGAAAACGATATACCAAGGGGTTGAAATATAAATATATAAATATATAATAATATTATAAATATATAATTATATAATAATATATAATAATATTATAAATATATAAATATATAATAATATATAATAATATATAATAATATTATAAATATATAATAATATATAATAATATATAATAATATTATAAATATATAAATATACATATAAATTAGATCAATTTCGTTTCGTTTAAATTGACTCGAACGAAGGCATTTTCCACGCTCAACGAAGAACTTCTGCGACGAATGTTCGCATGGCCCAATCAAATGATACTTGCGAAGCAAAAAAAGGAGGGCGAAAGATCGAAGCGAAGAGCCCTCGAAGGAAATGAATGATTCAAGGAAGGTTGGCGATGTTACGCCTTCGAGTTACGTTTTATTCTTCTAATCCGTCCGTCCATTTCCGTCCGGCCTGTTCCGAGGTTCACGAGCCACCCACGCACGTTCAAGGAAATGTATAAAAACGTAATAAAAGTAGCGGGCCGTGCCCATAAAATTATTTCGCAGCCTCGTAAACAATGGATACCTGCGTCACCGGGCCATCAGCGTCTTGAGCGTTCTCCGAGCAATGGCGGACGGTAATGGACAATAAGGGCGCGAAGGGGGTAAAAAGCTAGCGCGGGAGTATACGACCGGGGAAAATGACGCGAGGAGAAGCGAAATGAACGGATGGCTGGCCGACAGATTTAAAAATAATCCTGCCCGCTACGAAATATGATTCGGAAGAGACGGCCGGGGAATAAATGCCGGCCGGGCTTCTGGATAGCTTTCCAAGGAAATATCGTCGCGCCTTTTAAGCGTGAGATGGTACTCGAATTAAACGACGAAATATTGCATTTGTCGTCATTCACAAGGGTGAAGAGACTCCGCAATTTATTCGCAAGCTTTTGAAACTGCTAGAACCTCGATTATGCGAACCGCTGGATTTGGGACAGAGGGAGCTGATAAGATCTCCTTTTGTAGCAACAAATATTCAATAAACTATGTAGAACTTTTACACGGCTCGTTGACCCATTGTCGTACCATCATCGACACAGTTACAATGATAGTGAACATTCACACTTAACAGATTATTGCTGTTCTCCAACGCGACAGTTAAACATAAACAACGATCCAAACACGTAAAATCATTATATAAAATCTATTTTCGTACAAAAGTTTATTATTAGGTCTACCGGAAAGTTCTGTCCGTTTGAGTAATGAAAGGAAATAATAGATTTTTCATAAAATCTATTATTTAAAATCATATAAAATCTATTTTCGTACAAAAGTTTATTATTAGGTCTACCGGAAAGTTCTGTCCGTTTGAGTAATGAAAGGAAATAATAGATTTTTCATAAAATCTATTATTTAAAATCATATAAAATCTATTTTCGTACAAAAGTTTATTATTAGGTCTACCGGAAAGTTCTGTCCGTTTGAGAAATGAAAGGAAATAATAGACTTTTCATAAATTTAGTAATATTTATTGTACAGTATAATTTCCTTGCACTTTAAAAATCTACACGTGTCATAAAAACATAAAGATCCGCAGTCTAGCCATCAATGTTCAATAATATTCAGCTCTTAGAAAAGTTTGAAAATATGTAAATACTTATTTATTTTTTTCTTGTACATATTTTCAAAAATTTATTATTCAACAATCGTTGTCAGTACTTAACATGTTTTGTTACGTTCGACAACGTTTGCGCTTTACTGTTTCAAGGAATATTCCGATGCCGCGAGTTAATTTATAATTTATAATTTGTAACCTGTTCGTCTTCTTATCAATACACGTTTTATATATACGTGTGTCATTAAAGAAAATGTACTTGTGATACACCGAAGACAATTAAAACCGTGTACATTATAATTGCACTGCGTACCTTGTCAGACATGATATGCAAGTCTGATATTCTTGTATGAAACACGAAAATCGTTAATAGTCCGCATGAGCTTCTATAAAAGACGCGCAAAATTGAAACAGATTCTTTAATAGTATAAGATTAACGGAGGCATGATTTATTATAGCCATTACTATTGCACCCCCTTACAAATCGTACACCCTAACAAAGCTCAGCTAATTCCTTGAGGACGAATGTTGACGTAGTGACATCAGGGCTGTACCATCTCATTCCAAAAGTAGAAAAGATATAATTCCATGATGCGCATAACAATAGATCATTGTTTATTCGTCCCACTATTTAATCCTTGCTTGTACGATCAAAGTGTCCAGAATATTTGAATTTTGAATACGTATATATAAGTAGACAATGAATATTGTCTACTTATTTATAAAACATTTTATATAAAATAGTTCAAAGAATAGGGATCATGAGCGGATTTGCGACATTTTGTCAAGAATTACTAAAAATTGTTTTCAGAAAGAATAGAAATACGATTGCACACACAAGGGTCAAGTTTTTGATGTACGATCTAGTTCTTCGAGGAAAATATACTTAATACATCAAAAAAATCTTGGTCTATAAAGAGTTAATAATAATATTATACGTTAGAAAGGTAAGATGAAATATTAGGTCTACCGGAAAGTTCTGTCCATTTGAGAAATGAAAGGAGATAACAGACTTTTCATAAATTTAGTAATATTTATATTGTAAAATATAATTTCCGTCGTGACTTATATGACCTCTTGCCAGCGAGATGGCAATTTGTGAGCAACATTTTTCAAAAATATCTCTCTCAAACGAACATGTGCATATCTCTATTGAAATTTGCAATGACATTATCAGACAGAACTTTCCGCTAGACCTAATAATTCATTCGTACATGTCTGAAAAACGGGATCCCGTCGCGCGGAAATAATTTACGAAATCCGTAATTACCGCCCCGAAATTGCGCATCGATTTCGTTCCCCATTTTCTTTGGGTCGAGCGAGCGCGCGACCCGCGCGTCATTTTTACATAATTAGCAGGAATCGACGCGACCGAAATGTGGGAAAGAAGCGAATTATAAATCGATTCGGTGGGGGAAAAAAAGAATTGAAGACCACCTCGTGCCTATTTTCGCGAATGCAAATCCATCGTACGGGGGGAAGTCGTTCGAAAATAGAGGGGCATCGATCCGCACGCGACGCGTTCGTTTCGAAACGTGCGGCGTGCTAAAATAATTACATTCGACGATAAATCCGGCGTGTCGGAAACCCGCCTGACGGTGTTCGAAACAGTCCCGAAAACAGCTCGATTCTTCTGGCCGGAGCTAATTCGGTCGCTAAGATGCTCGACGATTTAAATAAAGCGATCTGAGCTAAGAAGTAGAAATCCCGAGCGAGCAAGGTACACGCGGGTGAATCGGGCTGAAAAGCGATCTCGGGCAAGGTAAAAATAAAGATGGCGGCCTAGCGCGGAGATAAGAGCAATGTAAATAAAAGGCAGCGGAAGAGACGGGGCAGGGAACCGCGGAAAGCGGAAAAGAGAAAAGGGAGAGAAAGGAAAGTTTTTCCTGGCGGCGGGCGAAGAAGTCGTGGGCCACTGCATCGCGTGGTCTCTCGATGAGAAAAGCGCCCACAAAGATGGAGATAGATGTCGGACTGTAAAGAAGGCACCAAGCCGGCAATAAGAAAATAAGCTGGCTGGAAAAGAAAACGAAGGGGACAGGAAAAATCACGGGCCGCGCAGAAGGCGAGGATGATAACGACGAAGGAGCGGACGAAGTGCGGCAGAGAGGAAAGAGTTGTAGAAGGGAGCAGGGAGGCGGGTGCAGGCGAGAATTAGTGCGCCGTTGCACGTAGACGACACGGTTTTTTGGGAATGGGAAGAATGCGGCCGGAAACTTATGGTATGCACTGGTCACGTGAAGGACAAATTCTCGGGGAATAAGGGACGCCGAGATACGCGCTGAACCCAATGAATAAATAATTCTGTTTTTCCAGGCAAGGTAGAAAAGGAACGGAACGCGAAGGAATTGTTGGACGGCTGTTAAATTCATCTTTTCTCGTTCGGAGCACGACGGGATTTTACACAAATACCTGCTCGATGAGGCACTTAATGATTTCGAGTTTCATACCGATCGCTGTAAACTTTCCCTCGATTGCAACGTTCTGCTCGGATTTAGTACAAATTCCTAACGCCAGCCAGCAATTTCCAATCGCTCGATGGCTCCACCGAATAACTGCAATAACATCATTTTTTTGGTGCAGTAGTATTGCAGAACGACGATTAACTGCGCGAGGCTCTTCTTGCACTCTGGAACGTTGATTTGATTTGACATCTTTCAGCAGCGATATCGCATTTACAGTCAAATCGAGGCTTCCTTAGATTTTACGTTTGATCCTTTATAGAGCATGAACTTTTTCGAAAGTTCGCGTAAAGCAAATCTCGGACAGTGAAAGGCTCGCGTGAGATTGCGACGTATGAGACAGCATGTAGAGAACATTGTAAGTGAAAAAGGACTCTGTGCGGTCAGACCTATGGAGCTTGAAAAAAGCATTATAACGTAGTTACGTCATGCACTGTTTCGATTAGAATAGTTCGAGAATTTGATAAAATTCCTTTTCGAACTTCGAGTTGACTTCGATTCTGTTCACTTCAATTTCGGCCACTGTTTTACAAAATTGTCCGCACCATCTCAACGTTACTCGATGTAACATGAAACAAGAAGCGACTCCGATCCCTTTAGATTTAGACCGCTTTTACAATTAATGTCACAAATTCGTTGGCTCGGGAGGATCGTAAAAATCCATTTTTATGTCATAAAGCTTACGAAGGTGAAATATAGTCGGATATATTTAACGTTTCCCTTTGCGCGAGCTCCCTTACAATTCTTACATATAACTTATTCTGCTCTTACAACTACTCGCAAAACCCACGTTATCCTCTCTTTCCTCGATTTACGCTCACCTCTCTCCGCACGTTCGCCGTCCTCTCTTGTTTTATTTCCCTAGTCCACTTAACTCATCTCTCTATAACGTCCTCATGGACGGGATATATACCACACACACGATACGTATACGGGGTGTCCCATTCGAAGTTTCGCATTCGATTATCTCCAAAACTGTAGTCTGTTTCAAAAAATGTTTCAAATGAAACCAATCCTGTTTCGAGGAAAACATCTTATAAGGGTCACAAATTTTTGCTAGGTAGGACCTACTTCCGAGATTTCAGCTCGATCTTGATTTTGATTTTTAATAGAACCGTAAATTTCTCTATGTTAGCATACAACTTATTTCAAAGTGAATTCACTGACCTGTATACTTTGTCTTCAAAAGCCGTTCGAGGTTTGTTTAAGATTTGTACGTTTTTCTTGTAATAATAATCTTCTTAATACCAAATTTTAAATATCTTCTAAACCAATGATCTGTCGCAGTAAATGGTTTAGTACTTTTATGTAGAAAATAATGATTTGCATCGATTGGTGCAACAAATGGTACATGATCCCATTTAAAACAATGAGGTTGACTTTCATATCTTCTTGACGCGTCGTCTTAGAAAGATCTTGCTAATATCAGATTACGTGGCCGAGAAAACTATTCAACTTTTATTTCAAACATTCTTCAGTATCGTCAACGGTTTGCAAGATATTTGACTGAGATCGATTTAAGTGGGTCACCCTGTACATTTACATTCGGAACAAATTCTGCGAGCTCTTAATATACACACAGATGAAAATGAAAACGGGCACCAAGGTTAATATTATTATTAACCAATATTATTATTTCCAATCTTATAAAACGATGAAGAAATTGTGTTAAGAATTTTAACAAAAGGGAGAACAAAGAATATTAAAAATGTGTGTACAAAAAGCGAGATTATAAGGGTTATTGCAAACAAAATTTTATGCAACACCATCGAATAAAAATTTGCCAGAATAAAATTTCATTCGAAATTATTCGAATAGAAATTTGTCAGAAAAAAATTTCATTCGAAATTATTCGAATAGAAATTTATGCATACGGGATATCGTGCGGATAATAATTGATTTAAAGAATGATGATTACGATGAAGGATAATTATTTCTTCCATATCGTCCTTTTCCCAATTTTGCATTGGAAAGTTTGTTACTTTTGGGTAGATCGATCATCGACACAGAGTTGAATATTCTTTCTTCGAATGTAACGAATGTCATCGCACATTCCAGGATTCATATTTAATTGTGTTACGCAGATAATTTTATACAAATAACGAATAATCGTCGCGTTCGAATAAAACATTCGACCAAAAAAAGGCTTGATTCGAATAATTATCTCAGATAAATATTTCTTCGAAACACAGATGAAAATGAAAACGGGCACCAAGGCAGAAAATGAGGAACTGAAAATGAGTACTCGGATAATCCGCGTGACTCCGGGGGGAGGGAAGAGAGAAGGAGAGAGAGGATAAGAGAGAGAGAGAGAGAAAGAGCATTGTTTCTTTCGGCTGGGCCAGAGTCTAGGCTAATGAATTGCATTATTGGAAATCCGGAATATAAATAAGGTTACGCTATTACGTTGTTCGATAGGTAATCGCCGACTTCGTGCGCGCTACCCGTGAAGAGCGATACATTACACGGGAAATACGCGGCTGAGCTATTTCTCTTCCCTTTCCGAGTTCGTTAACTCCTCGCAGCTGCCTCTTACAGTACATCATCGTATCAAGCCGCGCTTCGTTAGCCCGCTCGATTTCGAAAAACTAATCGACCCACGTGAAAACTCCTCCGTCGAATACTTAAAGTTGTTCGACCGAATAATCGACCCGCCGGTGCTTCAAATTTCCCGATTATCCGGCGACTTCCTGCTTGAAATTTCAAGTGTAGCGAAAATGCCGGTAATTGGCGAACAGGCTGGTCCTTATCCATCGACTCTCGATTTTGTTCTGGTCCTAAACCTCTAAATCAGTCGCCGGCAACCTATGACCCGTGACTCGCCGAGTGACTTATTATCTGTATTTGTAATAATTACAATTAGAATTTTGAATTTTGATGTTTAAAGATTATAAAAGTATATTGTAATTAGTTTGTCAGTAAACTTTATCTTACTGTTCGCTAAAGGACTGTTTTCAAGTGTAAATATCACTCTCACTCGAAACTTTTTCTTAGTACAGTAAATTCTCCCTAATTGACATCCAGATTGAGCGCAAAAATGGACAATTTGGGAATTGGAGATACGATTATTCGAGCTTTGTGACTCGTTCTCTTATAGTTTTTGATAATCGATCGTTATAAAAACGAGCCGCAAGGCTCGAATAATCGAACATTGTCCATTTGTGTGTACAAGCTGAGGATTAATTAGAGATAATTTACTATAATTACGTTTTGGTTGATTTTGATCCGTAGACAAAACAGGTTGCCGACATCTGCTCTAAACTTCGAGGCTTGATAACAAAGTGATGTGTGCTATATTTAGAAACAATCTGACGACGGGAACTGGCGTCGCATTTACTTACAGTTTTACTTTACAGTTTAAAATGTTTACTATTGTTATTATTATTAGTTATTAATTTATTTCAGTATTTACAAGTCAAATCCCTTTATTCCAGATATAAAGAAAACGCGATTACTTTGTAGTTGAAGATTCAGCTATTTTAATAAATTCGTGTTATTTTATTTCATATATTTGTATCTCATTGCTTTAGAAATATCCTTACACGTTTTTGAAAATGCTTAAATGATTGATAATATACAAACTCTTTTGTTAATTTGGCGTGAAATGCAGATAGAAAATTTGACGAGAGCGAACATATCGAATTGAAATGTACTCATTTTTTTGAAATTTCTGTGCGAAGTAGTTTTTCGAAAGATATTTCACATGTCTTTTTTCTACGAGCATTAGCCATACTGAAGGTATTTTTACGAGAACTACCACTCATAGAAATTTCATCAAAATCGGTAAATACATTTCCTTTCGTCGGATTCTGCATCATACACTGTACTCAATTGTAAATCTTAAAGATTTTGTATGTACAAGGTGATCCGCCTAAATATCTCCTTCAATAGTGATGTTACAAAATATGTTCTTCTATGGAATTTGAATGATATCAACAGACGAATACGATATATGCAAGCAGTACTTGCTTCTCAAGGTCATTTTTCGGAATTTTCAAGGACATCGATGTTAATTAAAAGTCCATAACGTTTAAAAAAGTTCTTAAAATATTACATACTATGTTATACGTACGTAAAACAAATTGAGTAAAGCATCATTCTAGGATATTTTAAATAAAACTGTTTCTTCTTTAGTTTCTCTGAAAATATTGCATTCGATGTCAATGATATTGTTACGCATTTTCTATTTTGTTTAACGTTTAAGATTGATTGCAATGTTTATACCGCGTATCGTACGTATTTAAAAAAGAAGAGAACGAGTTGGCGAAACACAGAACAGGAAATCCATAAACTTTTAATTAATTAATTTACGACCAAGACTTCCGCCGATCCTCGTTCGTTTTTCTATGTTTTTTACTTCGTTTTCTGCAACTGACGGGGAAAATCTTTCTCTTGTATAATTGGCTTATAATGCCAGCACACACGATGCAACAGCCATAAAAGCCTCTTACTCGTTGCAGTCGATTTCTAACGACAGCATTCGAAAGACAAAGTATTATGCAGCCGCTGCGTCGCGAAGGAGAAGTTCACAGCGAATTTCTTCGATGTATTAACAGTTCATCCAACTTCGAGAAACGGAATGCCTCGGGTGTGCGTACTATTTTCGCGGAGAGTAATTCCGATCGTCTGGAACGGGAAGAAAACCGGGCAGACGGTGCAGTTAAATATTATCGAATTCGGTGTTCGCGGGCACGCGAGACAACGGGACTCAAAAACGAGAAAACTCGATGGGAAGTCGTTAACGAACCCCCGTGGACAGAGGAGCAAGGGGGCGGGCGTGGGTGAAACGATATTGCACAGAAGCGAGGAACTTTTCCTCCGCCAGTGTTTATTATAAACGACGAGATAGCTCGTTCCGCGCAGTTAAGGGATCGGGGAAAATCGTTATCTTCGGGAAAGTTTTGCTTCTATCGGATTTACCGGCGGTAGTTCGTCCGGTCCGGTGGCAACATATTCGAGCTGCAGAGCCACGGCTTTTCCAGGAGCTATTGTAAGGTCGTTAGAGTCGAAGAAAATCGAAGGAAGCGAGGCAAGCCCCGTGAGAAGGTACGATTTTATGGGAAAAATCCGATTAACCCCGCCGACTTTCGAGTCCCTTCACTCGACCGGACTCGCTATAATTCTTTTCCCAACGTCCGATCGATTTCCGCCGGAAATATGCTGGTTGCATTAATCCGATCCCTTTGAAAATCATTCGAATCCGGTATCGAATGGCTCGCCCGGGATTTAGAATACTTGACGATTTTTATATTAACCCCCACCCCCCACCCCTCCCTCATACTCGACACGGATTTCCCTTTGGGATTTTCTATACGTGTCGGACGTAAACGGCTGGACGTATTCGTTCGCCGCTTGCGTGACTACAATAAATTCTCCCTAATTAACGCTCAGATTGTACGCAGAAATGGACAATTTGAGAAGAGTAGATACAATTATTCGAGCCTTGCGTTATAGTTGTTGACAATCGACAACTATGAAAACGAGCCACGAGGCTCGAATAATCGTATCTCTTCTTCCCAAATTATCTACTGTTATGCGCAATCCGAGCGCGAATTAGAAAGAAATTACTGTAGCTTGTAGCTCCGCACAGTTTTTCTTGCCTGACTCATATTCACACAGAGCATTTTCTGTTGTCTTCTGGGAACTCCGTCGACCCTTAGCATCGGCGTAGCAATAAATTACGTACGCGTGGGACTAGCACAGAGAAATTCACAGCAACCCGAAATTTGGCTTTTCCGGGAGAAATTACTGTATTCTCCACGACAATATCTTATTTTTTGTTTCAAGTTTCGTGGTTTCGTACAATAAAGTCTTCTGACAACTGTCCCTCGTTCTTGTGTGTCGCTTGCAATCCCGGTTAATATATTTCCAATCTTATAAAACGATGAAGAAATTGTGTTAAGAATTTTAACAAAAGGGAGAAGGGTTATTGTAATCAAAATTTTATGCCACACCATCGAATAAAAATTCGTCAGAATAAAATTTCATTCGAAATTATTCGAATAGAAATTTATGCATACGAGATATCAAGCGGATAATAATTGATTTAAACAATGATGATCACGATGAAGGATATTTATTTCTTCCATATCGTCCTTTTCCCAATTTTGCATCGGAAAGTTTGTTACTTTTGGGTAGATCGATCATCGACACAGAGTTTTGAGTATTCTTTCTTCGAATGTAACGAATGTCATTGCACATTCCAGGATTCATATTTAACCCTTTCGCTGCGGAACGCCTAAAAATGAATTACTCTCTCAGCAGTCGGCGCGATAGTAGATTGTCTGTACGAACGACACGATACGCGCGACGCTCGTAAGACGGTGTGTGAAACCGATTTTGCTGGTCTTTTCTTTGAGGTGACTGGCCGACACGGCAGCCAAACAATAATAGTAATAATGATGATAATAACAATTTTAGAAATTTTTAATAATCTTAAATAATATAAACAATTAATATAATATATTATAACACAATTTAATAATCGAGCGCCAAAAGGCGCTGTTCGCTGAGAGAAAGTGTCTATAGCCGAGCGCCAAAGGGTTCGCAGCGAAAGGGTTAATTGTGTTACGCGGATAATTTTATATAAATAACGAATAATCGTCGCGTTCGAATAAAACATTCGACCAAAAAGGATTGATTCGAATAATTATCTCGGATAAATATTTCTTCGAAACGCAATTCGAGAATAATGCCGAACTCTAAACTCTTCTGGACTCCAGCACGAAGTCAAGAAACTTGTGAGTTTAATTGAAAAAAGTGTTTTCCCTTCGCATCCCGTAATCCATCACTCGGCCGCGACGAAACGAGCCCGCAGCCCGCGTCAACTTCTCTCGCCGTGAAATCCTCGAAGACTGTAATTGTATCTCGCCGGGGACATCTTCCTCGGTTTTTCCACCCTCGCTCCCTGCCGCCCCTCCCGGCATTCTCTTCCGTCGCGTTTCAATAGAGCCTCCGCCCGTCCATTGGACGGCAATTAATCTCGATTGGACGCCACCGATAAAGGAACACGCGCGGGAGCAAACGGCCGTGGAAGTTTTATCCGAGCGAGGGAATTCGCGGGCGTTATCTCGCTTCCGGCGGGAGCTCCTCGCGAAACTGCGCAAGAAAAGCAAAAGAGTATTATCGCGGCTTCTTCCCCGCCTCAATAATGCCGGTTCGGGGGTAAGAGAGTTCGATTTTTAAAAGTTCGAAAAGTCGACACGGAAGGTGGCGGGAGGAATATCGCTTACGTTTGGAAGTCTATTTTCTTTCCGCGACGGCGCGGGGAGGGGGAAGGCTGGGGCGGGAGAGGGTGGAGCCGAAGAAAAATGGCGAGAGGAAATTCGTAAAGAAGAAAACGTGGAGCTCTTTTAAACTTTGCTCCCGATGATTTCCTTCGGCTTTTTTTTCCTCTCCGACGGAGTGCAGGTACTTTGCCGTCTGTCGGGGCTGTTCGCCTCGAACAGGCGCTACACGAGGAAAGGATTCTTCAAGTTTCTCTGCCGGATAATCCAAAGCCGATACTAATTCGTTTATCCGGCGTCACGTCTCCTGTCGAAGCATCGCCGACTGTAATTTATGGGCATTTCGCGGAGAGCGTGCGCATAATTCGGGCGACATTCGCGTGATTCGTTTACAGTAATTTCTCCCGGAAATGCCAAATTTCGGGTTGCTGTGAATTTCCCATGTGCTGAGTCCTTTGCCTATGTGATTTGTTGCTACGCCGACGATAAGATTCGACGGAAAACAACAGAAAATGGTCTGTTCGGCCTCCGAATTGCTTTGCAAAAAATTAGAAATAAGAAAGTTAAGTCATCGTTTTTATTCTAGGTTTACCATGCATTTATATCTTAGTATTCTGAGAGATCTGCAGGTTTCAATTCCGACCTCCGAACATTTCTAAGAGAAATGACTGCGCTTCTATTATAAGGCGCACCTTCTGTCGGTTCCTTTTTAACTCTTAACTGTAGAAAAGCCCGAAATCATGGCCAAAAGCCAAAGCAACGTTTATTTGCCTTAAATAGCGTTCCCGTTAGAAATACATTCAGTCTGTAAATAATTTCAATCTACAAATTCTATTATAGATTCAAGAATTTAGTCACCATTACATGATACAAAAAAGCAAGACGCTTCGTGAAAAAACGAGAGTCTGTTTATATTTTTTTATTCCAAATAATAGCAAAATTACAAAAAAAATATCTAGTCACTGCACAGTGAACTAGTCCCTCGAACATTTACAAAAAAATTCCGGTCACTTAGACCACTTTTAAAAAGTTATGCCGCGTTTTACAAGATGTGTAGACACTTTTGCTCGTCACTGTATACAAAACAAATCAGTATTATTGATTGGTAAGGAGGCAAGGAGCATCAGCCACCTGGAAAGTGTTCCAATCGCTAATTCTTATTATCTTATCTCTTAACAAAAAACAAGTATAAAACAGAGGCATTGTGTGTTACAGTAAGAAAAAGTTGACCTGTATGTTTCACCATCTTTCTAAACGAGCTATTTCAAAGAATTATTTAATCGATTTTGTCGAGACTATGTTCATTCACGTGCTGCGATTTTGCCTCTTCGATTTTCGAATGGAGCGCGAATGAAGTGGCGCCAAGAGGAATTCGAGGATCCGAATTGCGATGTAATTTAAAATTCCGCTGGACCGTGTGTTCAGTTTTAGGCTCGCGTTTCACAGAATACATACCTACGGGCTGCGCGTTCTTCAATCTTGTGGCGCAGTCGCGCGTCAATTTTCATACAAAAATTATTCGCCGCGCTCGTTGACGCGCACTGAAATACAACGCTCGTGCACAATGAATTGAAACCGAGCGTCGATCGATGAGGGTACGGTGTTGCGCCGGGACGAAATCGAATTTTGGAAACGGAAAAGAAAATTCCTTTCTGTTCGATGGAGCGTGCGACGAATTCCGAAAGAAAGCATTCTCATCGACCGCCTCGAGTCTATAATAATTGCTCGCGCTTAAAATACACTCTGCCGAGTGGATTTGTTTATTCGTATGTAGCTAAGATATTCTTGTTACAGAGCACCCATTTTAAACCAACCCATTTTTACATTTTTACAAATACACGATGAAAGATTAATTTCAAATTGCGCGCCGCGAATAAAGGAAAAAATGTATTTTAATTACTGAAATAAATTTCTAATGACCCGCTCATCCTTCTGCCAGCCCGGGTTTAGTCAAAATTATGTTCATTACGAGGCCCTCGCCATTCCATTGTTAAAACGTTCCAAGGAAATACACCGAGAGACAAAAGAATTTTTGTGTCACGATACTAATTAATACGCTGGCGAATATACCGAATCCCAAACACGATGACAAAATAAAGAGTGTAACAAATAAATCCGTCCTGGAAAGCGAATGGAATGTCTGTCGTTAAATAATGAATTGTATTTATTGACAAAAGCGAGCTGATAAATGCTTCAATAACAATGCCAACGACAATAGTATACACGTAACATAAAATTATGAACGAAATAATGTACAGCGTTACAAAGAATAAGTACGTAAGCGAAAGATGGTTAATCCAATCGCCTGCTGGTTATCGAAACGGAAAATTCGTATAAATGCATGTCGTTTAGTAAACTTGTAACTTCCGAATTATTTCGTTAATCTTTACATTAGCACTTTAATTCTGTTATAAAAATTCAATTTTAACAGTTATATCGTATTTGATTGATAGCAATTCTGAAGGAACATTTATTTTTTCACATATATTTTAAAGTAAAATATAAAATGCTATTCTCATGCTATTTTTCAATTTACTTAGCATTATTTAAGGAACTGGAAACTGGATAAATATCAAGTTGTGATTTTTCTCCACGCTTATATGGAAAGAAAAATTGGGCAAAATATATTATACGTGGGGTCCCAAAATTCTGGTACTTCCGGGAAATAAGGTTATTTCATTATCCCTGAGATTATTTGAAGTAACTGTTTCCTTAGCGCGAATGCAATCCGCAGCTTTGTTTACGAGCTATTAACGAAAAACGCTGACCAATGAGGGGCGATGGTCCGCCTCAAACTCGGCCGCCTTGCGCCAAATGAGCTCGCCTCTCATTGGTCAGTGTTTTTCGTTAATAACTCGTTAACGATCCCTCGAAGAAAATTTTTCTAAAGGAAAAAGTTGCTTCGAATGATCTCAGGAATCTCTAATTTCCCGGAAGTACCATAATTTTGGGACGCCCTGTATACGTACATGTTCAGTGTTCAATGTTCATTGATACTAATCCCAAGATCTGCTAGTTCACTTAGAATCGAGTTTTTAAATCTATGACCGATCCGATATTCTAGCATGTTTACATTTTTTAAGTTAACACTTTCCAAGACTCAATTACGTTTAACCCTTAAATGCGTATTGTTGCCAATTGTCTACATTCCAGTTCCACTTAATTTGATTCAAAAACCTTAATATGTGCGTTTCCGAACACACGTTGATAACAATAGACAATAGACCATGTGTGAAATAAAAGACTTGACATTACTTTTGGCGAGTAAGTTATATGTTTTTTTGACATTTGAATGTGGTGGGTGATAACCTTCAATGTGTTACTTGGAGAGATATTTTCTTTTTTCGAGTTTCCTATAAAGGAGTGATTTATCTAATTGCTTTGTGTCGCAACAAAAATCGCAATTGCTTTGCTGCATTTCATTTATAAATAATGTGAAAATTCCTATACTAATAGATAATATAAATACATGACCATTTGTTTACGTCTACAATAATTTTAGTAATCAACGCATATTGTTGCCAAAAGTCTGCATACAACTTTTTTTCAAAATAAATACTCAATATTATTACCTAGACTTTTTTATTTATCGTTTACGTAACCTATGACTACATTCCTATAAAAAACGATTTTTTAAAATTCAAAACAAAAGATCATGCATTTAAGGGTTAACGCTAAACGGTAAATTCGTTTAGGAGTACTTCTTCAAAGCAGAATAACTATTTTTGTGCAACTAAAATTGTTCCCCTTTTCCGAAAAGGTTATTTAATCAAAATTATTTAATCAATATAAAAATAATTTAAAATTTAACGTTAGAATTATAATTTATTAGGTATTTACATTACAATAATAATTTTAATACTATGAATTTTAATTTAAATATGATATTTTATACAATATTTTAAAATAATTTATTAGGATTTAAATTATTTAATCAATATAAAAATAATTTAAAATTTAACGTTAGAATTATAATTTATTAGGTATTTACATTACAATAATAATTTTAATACTATGAATTTTAATTTAAATATGATATTTCATATAATATTTTAAAATAATTTACTAGGATTTAAATTATTTAATTAATATAAAAATAATTTAAAATTTAACGTTAGAATTATAATTCTGTTTATGCATAATAATATACGAAGAATATGCGTTTCGGTGGATTCATAAATGTTTTCTTCGAGCGGAGAAATGAAAAATCAAGAAATAACTGTTACGTCAGAAGCAATCGAAAATTTGAACAAGTTTCATCGTGGCCCCGGTTAGAACAGTAGAATTTCGAAGCTCGCAAGCGGAGGTCGAATCACCGAGTGTGAAAGGGGCTTGATGCTCGAGCTGCGCTCGTTCGCCGAGGCTCGAGGCAGCTTCTTGCATCTTGTCAAGACGTCTCTCGGACGTCCTGACGGAACCGATGCGAGGAGAGCACGACAAGATTAAAACCGTGGATCCGCGGCGTTGTCGGTGCTGTGCTGGCTCACCTCGAGGCGTATCAATATGCGCGCACACGGACCAGGAAGGGACGCGCGAGGAAATTTCTTGGATATTCTTAGGCCTTTGTTTCCCGAATGGGTGTCGTGAGAACGACACGCCGATCTATCCGAATACCTTGGACAATTGACTTTTCAAATCTATTTTTCATTGGCTTTCCGCTGCCGTGCCTTCCTGTTCTCCCGTCCGTTCTACGACACTTCTGTCAAAGCCGTGACACGAATTCGATCGTTCCACTACTTCTCTTCGCAATTAACCCCTTAACGCGCAGAGACGTATTAACACGGGCGTGCAAAACCGGCCAAAATGTGCAGACCCGTATATATACGGTCGGCGTCGCAACTTATGTCGCTAAAATGTTCAGATTCGAATATATCCGGGCAGTAAAAATAACTTAATAAAAACCAAGGAAAACATTCAATTTATTGATATTCATCGTGTAATTCTGTATTGTAAGCTGTAAAGTTTGTTTATTTGGGATTATAAAATATGGCCTTTTAGGGTGACACTTATAAGCATCTCTGACCTGGTAATTGTTTCTATCTATCTATATCCATTATTGCGTATCTAATTAGCGTTGGCACTTTTGTGAGTTTTGTTATGACTAATTTATTTATTACTCTCCAGTTATCTCCGATCTCTTTCTATTTTTTGCTTATTCGGGAATAAAATATGCACTTTTAGGATGGCACTTATGAACATTTAGTGTATTATTCGTGAGCAAGTCGTGAAGTAAAGTAGACGTTATCAAAGTGAATTTCTTCAAAGACAATTGTTTTTTATTTTTTACAAATATTATTAGTGTCAACATATAAAAACGTTTTTGTTTTATGGTGTATTTTTATAGAGAGTAAATTGGATTTTTAGTGTATAAAAGGTATGTTTTCTAATGTTGAAATAAGGAATGTTGGGCTATGTGCTGCACCTTGTTTTGAAATTTACCATACAAAAGAAAATTTTGAATAGTTTTAGTTTATTATATATTTTTCAGCTAATAGATATTATTATTATATTATTACAAATTTAGGTAAAATTAAATATTTTTCAGTTTTTTTTTCGTCTCCTCCTTCCCCTTCAAAATAGTAACTGGTAATTGAAAAACAGTACGATGGGTACAAAATTCGATCTGCAATGCGATTCAATATTCACTATAATTATTTATCCACTATTTTTATTGAATTTTTAGTAATTTTTGCATTTTTTTACATATTTATTGAAATTAAGGACCAAATATGTATTTTCTTAGTTAAAAAAATTGATTTTTTTTGGTCGGTTTTTTTTTTTTAAATTGTGCATTAAGGGGTTAAATTCTGGATCTTCATGCGATTCGTCGTACTCGAAAATTTCTGAATTATGGTTACCACATTTCGATTTGCCCATATTTCCTATTTCTCCGCGATCTCTTCGTTAAAAATTGCGAAGCGTGAATAGCAATTTAATGTATAATAACACTCGGACGGCGGGACTCGGGTCGATTTGGACCCGGATTATAAATATTGTTGTTTCTTTATTTTACTATTCAGTTTCTGAGAATTAATCGAAACTTTCACATGTTCTGTTCAAGTCTGCAGAAAAGTCAACATGTCTGGAAGGAGTGCCTTAGAAAATATGTTCAAAAAGTTGACAGATAATATTGTTAATAATTCTAAGCACAGTCGGCCACGCTTTAATCGTTTACATTGCGAAGTTGAAGAAAACGGGAGGAGCATGCCGAACTTAAAATAGAAAATTAAGCGTACCGAGGATCGTGCGATTAAATGAAATTTGATTATTGTGCAGATTTATTTGTTCGCTTTCTTTCCGGATAAATTATAATTAACAGACGCCGTGAAGCGCTTCCTATTTCAGATGAACGTACCCGTATCAAACGAAGCAATACACATTTATTTAATTGCAACCGTAAACTCGCGGATCCGGAATTAATCAGCAGCGAGTTTGTCAACGCTCGAACGGTATATTGAATTTCCCCATTGAAGACGGGAAATTACAACGCGAATTTATCAAGGAAACGTCCGTGATATCCAGTAATTTCATACCTGGCATAATATTTGCCGCGGAGTGCTTTATATTCCGGCGAACGAACAAATACATCCGACCGAGCCGCGTCGCGAAACAATGTAATTTATTTATCAGTCGTCAATGGAGGATTCGCGTCGGTTCCGCGCAACGCTAATATAATTACCCGGCAAGTGACAAATATCGCGCAGGAAAGTCGCTCGGAGGCGAATCCATCGGCATCGGCCGATGAATTATAAATTCCAGAAAGCGCGATCGCCGGACGGTAAATTATAACGTTGCGAATAAATCGAGTCGAAGATAGCGGCCGGCGGAATAGAGCGATCAGGAATTAATTGCGTCCTCGCCTGTGTTCGTTCTTCTTTTATCTAAACACGACATTCGCATTACGCTCGCATACGAATGAATCCTGCACACGTGCGCGCGATATACAGCGACGCGGAATCTCTTCGGAATTTTCGAGCGCGTTCTCCGGACATGGTCCGCATGGAATTCCGGGCGGCCGTGATTTTTCCTCTCGGATGCGACCCCGGTGAAGCCCCGAAAAATTGACTTCTCCCGGGAAAGGAGCATTAATATTGTATGTTGCTGAGAATTCGCGGGGAATTTGATCCCCGGCGCGCGGCGTCGCGTGTGTTCCGATCAATTCGCGGACCGTTGAACAGGAATAACGCGCGGAACTTCCGGCATTGTTAACGATAACTTAATCCGCCCGACACGGAGGATCTACCCTGGTAGAAACGAGTAATATTTGCTGACGCGTCACGGTAAATTATTCGCGAATTAATCGTATCTTCTCGTGGAGATATTGCAGCAGCTGCGGCGTTACTTTTTCGCGTTACGCGGAGAAGTGGTACAAGATAAGAGAGATCGCTTGTAAAATACAGGCTGTCTCGTCGATTTCACATTTTTCTCACGTCTAGGTTATCCGAAAGTAATGGTAGAACATGCGCTCCCCTTCAAAAGTATTAGGACACTTACGGAGAATCGAATAAATTTGAGAGACCGATAGGAAATCGTTGTAATTTCTTCGATTTATTTTGAAGTTAATTGTATTGAACTGTAACAGGTACATGTATCTATGTATTTTTTACATTATAATAAAACTAACGTCAATTTTATAAAAGAAAATTAAATTGTCTCTTCGTCGATATATCCGCCGCGTTTTTCAATGATCTCTTGGACTAATTTTGGCATCCGTTTTATTAGTCTGTCTATTATTTCCGAGCATGAAATTAACTCAATATACGTTTTCAATGAACAAAATGCAATAAATAGGTGAATTAATTGCGACATTGATGAGTGACAAATACTTGCGCAGTTACAAATACTACAAATAATATGTACCTTCGGCAATGTACTTAATACTAAACATAAAACATCACCCAAACTGAATGAGAAAGAATTACAATTTATACTAAATCAGCAGGTGTCCCAATACTTTTGGAGGCGGAGTTATAACAGATCGTTGAATTTGGTTTGGCACGAGCTACAATAATATGAAGTAAAATATATACTGTGCCATTTAAGAAGACGAAGGTGACCTTGGTTTTTTACAGTACAACCTTCTTTCTGAAATTTTTTATACTGCAATCTGTAGCTGATCGAAAACTGATTAACTTCTGTTCGGGACATGTTTTTGTCAGACTGTCGGAGGTGCTCGAAAAATCGAGATGACAGTTACATGGGACACCCTGTATATTGCCCACGCTATCGGCATCTGTTTGACGAAGTACGTTCGAATAAAATTGCAAAACTTATCTCGAGAATGTAATTTTAAACATAGCCGTCTGTGTGCAAGCACAGTGAACTGATCTTTCTTGAAATTGGCGCAATGGCGAGAAGTTAATACGATGGAACGGTAAATAAATTGCTTCGGAAATTCATTTTTTGAGACTGAAAATCTAAGACGAGAACAGTTTTATCGGAGATTATTAACGACGTTAAAAACAAGCATAAAATCTGCAGTCTAGTTATCAGAGCGTTTATAATGCAATGGAGAAATGTGCAAGCATCGTCTTTAGTAAAAACATTTTTCGAAAATATCTTGAGAACTAATAATTTCTTTACCATGATATGTCAACAATTTTTTACGTAGAACGAACAGAAGAATCAATCTGTGCAATCAAAAATATGCGTTTCCATTGAAAGAAGCGATGCAATTGTTAATTGCACATGCATTGATGCATTTAACAAAAAAAACTAAGGCCTATAAATGTGGAGCCATTTTATCCTTCTTCTTCGACATTTTTTCTTAAATGCATTAATGACGGAGTTATTACCTGAAACAATTGCCTGAATCACCCTGTATGTTTGTGCCAAAGTGACATTTCTTTTCAATTATTTATAATTGATTTTTATATGATTGCTATTTTTATATAATTGATTTATAATTTTTCATTTTAAACATAAATAAAAACACAAAATCTTGTATTTATTAATTCCTATAAAATTTCACCGCAGTATAATGCTCTTTATTTTAATTCGATTTGTATAGCAAAATCACAATTACGAGTTTTGCTACTAGATATATTAAAAAAATCTTCCGAGTCCTAATGGAATAAATGCACTCTTCTTTCGATTAGCCCACAAAAACAGCTTCAATTGCTACATCTCTGTATAGTTATTATTTTCTTACTAAAAAAGGAAAAAATGGCACCATTGATTTAAACAATTTGTTTTACCATTTGAAAACACAGGGCACAAAGATGCGAATTTGATTGAATGTTCAGTCAAACGTTTTCAGAAACAGTTGAATGTTTAAAAAATAACAGGACAACTTCGTTCGTTTTTTTTTTGGTGAACGAGCAATGAACAGAATTTTTGCATTGATATCGAATACGTTTTGGCAGCGCGGTAAGCACAGTTTTTATACAAACGTACACGAGAACCCCATAGTAGAATTCCGATAATGCTGCGTGCTTGAGACTTCGATAATATCGGATCATCCAATATGCCGGATTATTGGACTATACGTTTGTAATGCCATGGAAACGAGGAAAATGATGCAAAAAACGACGGCGGTTAATGCGGGGATGCAATTCGTCGGCAAAAATAACACAAAGTGTATTACATACACATGCGTATTATTGCGTGTTTTACATGCAACCTGTCTCATGTTTCACTGGATACCAGGTAATTACTGGTTGGTAATTAAATTACTTGGGTTCTGTGTTTTAAATTGACATTCGTATGGCAGAGCGTAGGCGGGGCCGCGTGTGCCGGATTATCGGTTGCACCGAATCATTGGACGCGGGATTATCGGAATTTTACTGTATTGGATCGGCGGGAAAGTAATTTCTCGTTTTGTAGATACGTAAGTATAATAGAACTGCGTTTATCGGAATTAATTTTGTTACGGTTTATCGAACGTGTTATTGACCTTTTAATATTCGAACCGGGTTTTACGATCCGTTTAGGCGATCTTGTTTCTCGTTTTGTCGCCGGAATACATCAAAGCAGAAAAATACAGACAATATACAGGCGCGTGCGGAAATCTAGCTGCACGAATCAATATTATTATTATATTAGGGGAGCAGGAAAGTTATGTCGTTTGCGTGTTTACATTAAATTCGAACAGATAAATTTTTAACTAGTTTTTATTTCCAATCAATGATCTAATCACCCTCATTATCAACAACCTTTTTTCATTTAGTATGCAAATTTTTAGTATGCAAAAATTAGTATGCAAACAAAAAAGGAATACTGACATGCGTAGAAACATTACTTTCCGGTCCCCCTAATATAATATCATCGAATAAAATTGTGAAGGACAGATTCAGGGAATCGATCTATCGATAGAATCGCACACATAAGCGAAATCCTATTGTAAATCGACCACTATGTTGTCATTGTTTTGTTGGATTCTCTCGTTCTGTAAGCGTCTTAAACCAATTTTTGTAGACATACATGTGAATCATCGGAGACATTTACTTTCGCTCTTAAATCCGAAATATATTATTATGGAGCTGTATACGTGGACACACAGTAGTATTCACTGCACATCAAATCCGACACGCAAGCGTTACTTATGGCATCTTATCCCAAGACTAGTTCTAATCCTAAAAGTTTCTGGTCGGAAATTTCTATGACCCCCATATAACTCCATATTATAACTCCACACGTGTCAATGGCAGGAGCAGTAGGAGGCAACTTTACTCCAGATTAAACCTTTTCGAAAGTAGAACCGTCAGATATCAAAATCCCTCGTTTGACACTCGGCACTCGAAAGATTTTTCCGATATACTTGCCAGCAAACTCGAAGCAAATTTTGCAAAAAATTGTGACTTTGCTGTAGAAAATTTAATTGAAATGAAAATCATTATACCGGTGTGAAATTAATTCAATATACGTTTTCAATGAACAGAATGCAATAAATAGGTAAATTAATTGCGACATTAATGAGTGGCAAATACTTGTGCAATTGCAAATGCTACAAATAATATGTACTTTCGACAATGTACCTAATACTAAACATAAAACATTACCCAAATTAATGTAAGATTTTCTGTTTTCGTCCATGTATTTTACACGATTACCTTAAAAAATAATAATAATGTAGTGTCGCCGTACCAGCGACATCCGAGTGCTAAGAAACGCTGATCTTGTTGCAAGAGATTGAAAGAAAGAAATATTGTCCAAGTCAGTTGCACGAAGCAGATATTAAGCGAAAATGTATTTTCCCTTTTAAGAAACTGAATAAGTCGAAAATAACATAACGATATGTCTTCACAGTTTTGCGTTCGATCGGTTCACTTTTCTCGCAAATGCAGAAAACTCGCAATAAAATTCTGTGGCTGCAACGAAGAACGCCGCAAGTAACATGTTTTCGCTTCCGAGATATCGTCGCTTGAAGTTCTGTGTTCAAACGTTCAAGTGTTCGAACTGCACAATTTGTTTTGAGTTCGTAGAATTTCTTTTCGCGATGTCTTTTTCTGACAAACACTCGAATCCCATATGCTACTACAGTTCCTTCAATGCGTTAATTAAAATTTGTGAAATTGAGACTCGCAGCGAAGCTGTTACTGCTTTCTTTGCGTACATCGAATGAAGAAACATTTGATCTGGTCTTCGTATGAATGGTCATTTAGCACTATTCATGTGCGTGTTTCACGGAAGAGAACCAGCAGAATCGCTTTGATTTAAAGCGACAGTCGCTGTCTTAACTCTCTTAGCAATGACGGGTCGGTAGAAGTTCGAGAAATCATTGGCAATTGGCACCACGGACTTTCTCGATTTCTTCCACGATCGCCGAGGCGAGGGCGAGCTAATTGCTGGAACATCGAGCGTACAATGCGCTTAAGCCGGATTTCGAGCGGCCATTAATGCTCGCGAACGTGCGAGCACGTTACGTGGGACGCACGAACACGCTCCGGCTCGGAATCGATTCAGGAATGTCGACGCTCGTTCACCTTTTCTCTCTTTCTCTCTCTCTCTTTTTCTCTCTCTTTGTACCTCGTTCTCTCTTTCTCTCTTCGGCGTGCTGTCGAACACCGATATCGGCGTTGCCCACGCTTTCGCGTACAACACGTACCTAACGCGCGCACACGAGCGGGTAAACGCTCGCGTGGCCGGCGCGCCGAGCGGGCGAAACCGTGGAAGGTGGACCGGAGCCCAACGAGTAATTAAGACGTTCGCTAACTTCTTGGTAGCTTTGTGTCGGCCGTTATTAGTTTTTTTGTGTCTGACGATCAGCGGCGGCGGCCGAATCGCGATACTAAAAAGACGGATCGCCGGTTTTGTTTCCCTTTACCTCCGTCTCGCCCTTTATCGATTCGATGGGCCAGTTCTTTCGCTGGCACGCTGCTAAGCGGAATTCCATTCTTCAACTTCGAGAAACCGATTTTTTCCAGTTTGATTAATAGCGGCAGATGCGGAGATCGTGTTCGTTATCCGTCCAACCGTGGCCGACGTGTAACTCGTGTCCCAAATATTTTATGAAATTTAGCGACGGAATATTTTTACTATTCCTTGTTGAATACAATTTACTATTCCTTGTTAACACTTTATCGTCCGGTCGTGGTTGAGGCTGCCACTCAGTAAGGACTGGCTTAGTCGCGCGCGCATTTGCTCCCAGTACCGGCTAAATTTTCGCTATTCATTGTGTTGTGCTTATTCCTTTAAAAATAATAATAAATAATAATATAATTATTATAATTATAATTCATAAGGATATGGGGAGGTCAGCATACAGGAGGTCAGCTACTAACAAAACAGTAAAGAAGCGAAAACCGTCGATAGCTAAAAGTCGATTAATAGGCTATCGGTCGATAAGCATTGGCAATCGAAAAGCCGATTAATAGGCTAGCGATCGATAAACATTGGCAATCGAAAAGCCGATAAATAGGCTAGCGATCGATAAAGTGTTAACACGTTGACTGCCACGCGTATTTACAACAAAATCTCCTACAGGCCACCCGTGCCGCTATAGGAAGCGCGCGCTGTTAATTCATATCTGTTTCTGTTCCTGCATGAACAGTTGGAATCTTTGCCGAGTACCGAATGGTATAACTTCAAATCTCTGCCCTTATTTTTTTTCAATAATGAAAAGGGATCGGATTGCCCGGAAGGAGAAGCATAAATAAAATTACATCGTCAGATTCTGATTTGGAGACTGATAAATATAATCTTAGTGATAATGAATGTTATGAAGATACTATTGACGAGATTTTACGAGAATTGGTCATGGAAGAAGAAAGAAATGTTGATGATACCGAGGAAGCTACAGTTCAAATAAAAGATACGAATTGGACCGATCAGAGGCACGAGCATATCTGAAAAAACAAACAACTTTTTGTCCAAGCTGTCCTGATCAACCTCAACTTTGCAGAGAATGTTTCCAGCAGGACAATGCTAGGCCGCACACGTCATTGTCCACTCGGAAAAAATTGATGGATATTGATTGGGAATTGATGTTACACCCACCATATAGCCCTGATCTCGCGCCATCGGATTACCACTTATTTCGATCCCTGGACAACTCCCTTCGTGGTAAAACTTTTAATGATGACGACGCTGTAAAATCTCACTTAACTCAGTTTTTGGCCGAAAAGGATCAGACTTTCTACGAGCGTGGAATTTTCAAGTTGTCAGAGAGATGGCAAAAGGTCATCGAACAAAATGGAAAATACATTACAGATTAAACTTCGTTCCAAGTAAAAAAGAATTTTTTATTTCATTGAACAAATCCGCAATTACTTAGTTGCTAACCCAATAGAATAAGAGTAGAATAACATAAAATCAGCAGTTCGTTACATTTTATACGTTCCCACAGAATACCTTTTATACCGCCTGAGCAGGAACGCCTGCAATTACATTGCGGTGCAATGAACGTTAACGTGGATAATAAATAAATAATTAAATCACGACACATCTCGAGTCACAAACGAAGAAGAACGCATAGATTTGTCAAGGGTCCAATTCGTTTGACGAACTGTTCCCTTCTATTGAGTAGAAATAACGAGCGTGGAATTTTCAAGTTGTCAGAGAGATGGCAAAAGGTCGTCGAACAAAATGGAAAATACATTACAGATTAAACTTCGTTCCAAGTAGAAAAGAATTTTTTATTTCATTGAACAAATCCGCAATTACTTAGTTGCTAACCCAATAGAATAAGAGTAGAATAACATAGAATCAGCAGTTCGTTACATTTTATACGTTCCCACAGAATACCTTTTATACCGCCTGAGCAGGAACGCCTGCAATTACATTGCGGTGCAATGAACGTTAACGTGGATAATAAATAAATAATTAAATCACGACACATTTCGAGTCACAAACGAAGAAGAACGCATAGATTTGTCAAGGGTCCAATTCGTTTGACGAACTGTTCCCTTCTATTGAGTAGAAATAACGAGCGTGGAATTTTCAAGTTGTCAGAGAGATGGCAAAAGGTCGTCGAACAAAATGGAAAATACATTACAGATTAAACTTCGTTCCAAGTAAAAAAGAATTTTTTATTTCATCGAACAAATCCGCAATTACTTAGTTGCTAACCCAATAGAATAAGAGTAGAATAACATAGAATCAGCAGTTCGTTACATTTTATACGTTCCCACAGAGTACCATTTATACCGCCTGAGCAGGAACGCCTGCAATTACATTGCGGTGCAATGAACGTTAACGTGGATAATAAATAAATAATTAAATCACGACACATTTCGAGTCACAAACGAAGAAGAACGCATAGATTTGTCAAGGGTCCAATTCGTTTGACGAACTGTTCCCTTCTATTGAGTAGAAATAACGAGCGTGGAATTTTCAAGTTGTCAGAGAGATGGCAAAAGGTCATCGAACAAAATGGAAAATACATTACAGATTAAACTTCGTTCCAAGTAAAAAAGAATTTTTTATTTCATTGAACAAATCGGCAATTACTTAGTTGCCAGCCCAATATTATAAATATTGCTGAAACATCGACGTCTACTCTCGAGGAAAAGAAATTTGTCTTCAAGATTACGTAGGGCGCGTGGCGCACGCTCCATTGCCGATCGTGTGATCTTTAATCGGAGTCTTTAGGTGTCGAGGGTCCGGACGAGAAAGTGGACCGGACGTCTAAAAGAGAAGAAAGGGGCGCCATCCCATAGGGCGGGGTGATCAATTTTTCGATCGGCCTGTTTTCTCCCTTTTTTCATCCGACCGGTTCTTTCTGCTTGTTTATCTCTGCCCCTACGATTCAATCTTTCGATTTCGATGGTTTCTTTGCCGGCGCGGATCGCTGCCGTTTAATCTGCGCTTCTCTTTTCTCTTTGACCGGGGGGAACACGACGTATACAGATGTAAGAAAATTGAATCGATCTTCTGGGGATGAGGAGTGTTTGCTTCTTGAACGGGGGATAATGAAGTTTTCAATCAAGGAGCTTGTTCGTTAATCTTCGGATGACGGTGACTTGCTACATTTTGATGCGGCTTTCGAAAAGCCTCGGCCAACTTCTCGGCTGGTGTCAAAGAATTTTAGTTGACCGTTGTTTGCATTGGGTATGAAAGAGTACGCCACAGCGAGTTAGTGTCTGCAAGTAGTTGCCGCCGGAGCTACCGTGGAGAAAATGATGCTTCAGGCATCAAGGAATCAAGATCTGTATACTATTGCTGCTTTCTTACTCTGCAATTGTATGGGAATCTCGAACAAGGATCTATGTTTCATTTACACACCCATTCATAAGTATGTGCACATTTTTAGTAAATGGGTAACGTACAAAATTGATAGCTATAATGCCTAATTAGTACAAGAAAGTTTTGAGAGCACGCGGCGGGTACATCGACGAACAGAAAATTTAATTGTTTTTTTGTTATTGTCGGTGAAATGTTAACTACGTTACTGGTAAAATATATTCTCTAATACAATACACAGTGAATATAAAAATCATAATAATAGTCGTTAATGATTTCACAACTTTCTTTATATAACTATCTTAATTGTAATTAAAATTATAATTAAAGTCCGTGTACATATGGACAGGAGTGTACGACTTCCTAAAATAACGCGGATTAAAGTTTGCATTTGATAGTCCAGTATTGGTACTATAGACCCTAATTTGACTTCAATTCTGGTTTACAATGAAACAAAATGATTCAGGACGAAAGTAAGCGAAAGCAGTGTCTCTTTTTTTTAAATTTAAGATCGACCACTGACGTGATACTTACAACCAGTGTACACCAAAGTGATCTACAGAGACTGTTGTATAATTGTATTTCGACCAAAATACAGTAGAATTACGATTATCCAGCACATTTTGGACTGGGACGATGCTGGAAAGTCAAATTTGCCGGATAATTCGACTGTATTCACCTATGAAATGATAAGAACGAGGAATATAATTTAAAAGACGTGGCTAATGCAATTTATTAGTGGAATATAAAATGTGTAGATAAATATAATAAAACATGTAAGATGTATGTACGTTATAATATAAATCTATAAGCACGTGCATACATTAATGCAATTTATCAGTGAAAACTAAAATGTGTAGATAAATATATAAAACATGTAAGATATATGCATATTGTAATATAAATCTATAAGCACGTGCATATATTAATGCAATTTATTAGTGGAATATAAAATGTGTAGATAAATATATAAAACATGTAAGATATACGCATATTGCAATATAAATCTATAAGCACGTGCATACATTAATGCAATTTATTAGTGGAAAATAAAATATGTAGATAAATATATAAAACATGTAAGATATACGCATATTGCAATATAAATCTATAAGCACGTGCATACATTAATGCAATTTATTAGTAAAAAATAAAATATGTAGATAAATATATAAAACATGTAAGATATACGCATATTGCAATATAAATCTATAAGCACGTGCATACATTAATGCAATTTATTAGTGGAAAATAAAATGTGTAGATAAATATATAAAACATGTAAGATATATGTACATTATAATATAAATCTATAAGCACGTGCTTACATTAATGCAATTTATCAGTAAAAACTAAAATATGTAGATAAATATATAAAACATGCAAGATATATGTATGTCATAATATAAATCTATAAGCACGTGCACACATTATGTACAAATTTTGTTTCCGTTGCTTAAACATTATCGACAGTGAGCGATGATGATGCAGGAGGCAGTTTGAGTACTACAGTAAGGCTTTTTAAACAATGTCCGTATGTCAGCTTACTTCATAATCTCGACTCTTTTTTCAAGAACTTCATTTCGAAGAACATGCATAACATTTATTACGTTGCATAGTCATTCCGTAACATTTACCGAAGAATAGTCGGAGTAAATACGCCGGTTAATCGGACATTCCGGATAACCGTGTGCCAGATGGTTGGCATTCTACCGTATAACTTCGAGCCTTATTTGAGATTCCCGTTCGATGAATGCAGATCTAAACATCTTCTACATTCTCACTTAATCGTCGAACAGTCGATCGACAAACTGCGATGCAACAAGTCGATGGCGAGTTGCCCTCGTTACGCCTTACATATTTCAGAACAATCTGCTCTCGTTACAAAGTACAATCCGTTAATGTACAATATATTAGCAAGAAAGTAGCAAGTTAAGAAATATTAGAAGCAGTGGCCACCGGACAGATACGCATACATTATGTTCGCTGTGCTCGATCATGCCAATGACCTGATTCCAGCCGGGTGAGGATTGTCAGAAGACAAGCGTCTTAGCTCATCTGGCCGTGAAGACGCTCTTTCTCGAACGAAACTACGGTTGAAACACGTGAAAGACTTCCTTTTACTTCTCGATTGCTTCCCAGCGAAGTTAATAGGGCGAAAACTGACGGTAAAAGTAGAGTACGTTCTTCGCGGAGGCGACATGGACCACGAGGTAGTTGGGAATCAAGGGAAGACGAACGATCCACGACGTTTACGGGGCTCGGGAATGACTGATAGACGTACAGAAAATTGTTATAATTAACAGGCTACCGAGAAGTGGGCGGACATGTTAATTATTCGTTGGATCGCGCGGTTTTCTTCCGGCTCGATCGCGGACGACCCAGGACGGCCGGAGCGCGCGGACCGTCGGAAAAGCCGGTCGCGCGCGTCCATTCGTTCTCCCACTTTCCCACAATTAAGATGATGCGTCCTGAATGAAAGATTAATCTGCGCCGCTTGTTAAACGTAATAATATAATTACCGCTGACACGAACTTCGCGGGACTCCCGGAGATCGGTAGGCCTCAATTATACGCGCGTATCTTTTATCTTAGGCGGCCGGTTCTCTCTCGGCGCTTTTTTAGCGCGATTAAAGTGAAATAATTTAGTTTACGTACGGCGTGTACATTTATACGCGCCGGGAAATAAAGTGGAATAAATCGGGCGGTATATCCTAATGATAATGGTCCATTAAACGAGATTGCCTTCGCAAACGTGGGAAACGGTTTTCATCCGATTATAAATTATTTTCGGAGAGCCTAATCAGTGTTTCCAGAGACGCAGCCAGTCGAGGAAACGAGGATTTAAACGGCAGTCTGGTTAACTCTGAATTTTCTTCGATAATGTGTAATAATCAGCCCGCGGTGAAACTTTCTGCGATCCGTATCTTTCTGTATCGATCGAAACAGAGCCGCGGTTGAGCAAGAGCGCGCCTCGTTTTATACGCTTGCCGCGTTAAACTGTTACGTAAATCGGCTCGCGATATGCAACAAAATTATTTCTACGCTTTTTTTCAACGCTTGTCTTAACAGTTATCTGCCTATTAATAGGACTTTTTACGACGGAGCTAATGTGCGAACGAAGCACGACGGTTTCTCTTTGAAAAATCATTTCGAATGAACCGTGTTACGTTTTGAATGAAACGAAATCATTCATCGGATGATTTTTCGATTTCAAAACGATTGTTAGAAAATTGCCGGTAGATCAAGTGTTAAACTCGATTTCATTGAAACGCAAACAGCATGCACGCACACGCAGGCGTCCAAATATTTGTTTAATCGATAAAGCAAGTTCGAAAAATCACGGGGATATCAATTGTTGAACCATTATAGGCGGCGTGTTTAATAAAACGCGGCCAAAGCGCAAAGAACAAATTTGACGGGGACTATGGTAGCCTCTAATTGCGAAAGCCGGGATAAAACAATACAAATGTTTGTTATAAAATATTTGTATATCGTTTTCGCCGCTGAAGCACGGCCCGCATTTTGTGAAGCGCCCTTTACGCCGCTCGCGTATGCAGTGCATCCTCCTTTCCCATGCATACATAATTGCATTCCATTATCACTGGCAGTTGAATTATTTGCATACTGGTAGATATCATTAATTCGTTGCGTCGTCGCTACGTAAAGTGACGGATATTTTTAGCGAATCTTTAATTATGTAGTAAGTAAAGTAATAATAATTCAAGCGGACGCGTTTACTTCGCGATTCCTTGTCGTGTAATTTACACGACAGACCTCCGGATTAGCTTAATAAGCATTCGTGAATGTTACATTAAATTAGTGTTTCAATAGTAGTTTCAAGTCGTGCTATACACAAAATGGCTGTGTTCGACGATTTAGTAAATGAAGCTCGCCCCATATTGTTGATATTTTCTGCCGTTTCTACCGTTGGGAAGATACATCTTCTTGTTGGTCATCTTCATTATCACTCATCAAATTACTCGTTCAAATTTTAACTTATACATGGACTATAGACATTTCGCGTTTTATAAGTTGCGAAGTCCTGTATGCTGAAAAATCCAACAAGAAATCATAATTTCTTTTCATATTCGAACTTTTCGCTCTAACAGTGAAACTTGAAATTCGCTAATTATTCGGCCGTGTAATATGAACGAACGAATTTCAACTTTCTTACAACTTGAATGCTAAAATGTCTGAGATTATGTGTCGCAAGTATTTTTCGTTTCGCTATAGTTCATATAATTTCTTTAAATTGTTGACTTAGACCACTTTCATAATTAACACTAAACGAATTCCGTATAACGTTGTAATTACAACTGCTATCTAAAGGTTCATTTTTGACGATATCGTAAAAATTACATTGAATAAATTTAGTTTAAAATCATGTCGTGTGAAATAAGTGATAAATTCTTTTTTTTCTTTAACTTTGACTTAGACCACTTTCATAATTATGGGCACATATGTTTGTCCATAAACTCGCTCGAGGACTTCACTTTCGGGCATAGGGCGTGGAAGGATAAAAACTTCGAGGCGTACCGACGGGCAGAGCACGGCCGAGTGCATTACACTCTTCATATCCGTCGATCGGCCGCGACGTCTCATCCCACCCACGATCCATAGAGGGGCGGCTGGCGGTTATCGCGGCTCGCATAGAAGCCTAACGGGCAGCCTTAACCCTTTATTTTCCAACCGTTTAATTGCACAGCACACATGCATCGTCCGCGATGAACCGCGCCGATAGAAAGGAGACAAAGTTCAAGACCGTGGAGAGAAGCCAGCCAGTTTCGCAGAAGGAAGTTGCCGAGGCGTCCTCGGGGAACGGCCGGCACGTGACCTCTGGCCCGAATAACGAATCGACTTGGCCTGGGACAAGCGATCATGGCCGCGACTATGTTGCACCGTATACCCTCCGTCTTTCCCTCCTCCTTCTGCCTGCCGCCCCCCTCGCCGCCCGATGTCCGCCGTGCAGAAATAATAACAATAATTATCGGGCTACCGCGCCAGGCTGGTTGTAGCGATGTTAATTGTACGGCTGCCCCGGGGTTCGACCGACAAAAACCCGAGACACGTGATTTCTATACCCCACGGACGACCACCCCTGCAACCTAACCTATATACTCTGATGCGGCGAGCTCGTGAACGATCTGCTGCGGATTGTCCGCGAAAGGAAAAAGTATCGATCGTTCGGGGGCACTTTAACACGTTGACTGCCACGCGTATTTACAACAAAATCTTCTACAGGCCACCCGTGCCGCTATAGGAAGCGTGCGTTGTTAATTCGTATCTGTTTCTGTTCCTGCTTGAACAGTTGGAATCTTTGCCGAGTACCGAATGGTATAACTTCAAATCTCTGCCCTTATTTTTGTTCAATAATGAAAAGAGATCGGATTGCCCGGAAGGAGAAGCATAAATAAAATTACATCGTCAGATTCTGATTTGGAGACTGATAAATATAATCTTAGTGATAATGAATGTTATGAAGATACTATTGACGAGATTTTACGAGAATTGGTCATGGAAGAAGAAAGAAATGTTGATGATACCGAGGAAGCTACGGTTCAAATAAAAGATACGAAATGGACCGATCAGAGGCACGAGCATATCTGAAAAAACAAACAACTTTTTGTCCAAGCTGTCCTGATCAATCTCAACTTTGCAGAGAATGTTTTAATGTTGTACACTGCGAATAATTTTTTTAATAAACCATTTTTATAAGAATTCAATAGTTTCATTACCTCCTGTAGAATATTCGTCGAAATATTTTCGGAAATCCTTTGTAAGTAGTCAAATCAGCGTCACCCGAATTACGGGTGACGTGGCCTGATGAGAAATTTTGCTGTCACCCGAATACGGGTGACGCGGCAGTCAACGTGTTAAATAGATGCTCGGTGGTAACAGCGAAAGGGGGTAGGATCGACAGCAGGGGTGTCAAACTCAAAAGCTATTTGGGCCAAATAAACAATGCTTAACTTTGGGTGGGCCGCAAAAAAAAAGAAATCAATGTTCATAGAAACAAATATTTTTATTTTGACTAGTACATTGTAATAAACATATATAAAGTTAAATTATTGTTTACGTCCTGATACTCGACATCAAAAATGTTCAATGAAACAATGTTCACAATGAAACAAACAATGAAACAAATGTTCAATGTTCATAGAAACAAATATTGTTATTTTGACTAATACATTCTAATAAACATATATAAAGTTAAATTATTGTTTACGTCCTGATACTTGACATCAAAAACGTTCATCTCGGACCGCGAGTTTGACACCCCTGATCTACAGGACTTAATCAAATGATTTTCGAACGGAAGAATTATAATCTTTGTTATAGTTGTCATTCGAATGCGTCGCATTGCTATTTAACATTGTAATCTCGTTTGACCAAACGATGGTTTAGACGTCGAAACGTGAATCGGGGATTTCCTTTGAGAATGAGACGCGGTGCAAACACATATCTTCATCGTAGGATCTTTCAGTCGATCACTCGATGTAGTTAATTTCATCGCAAATAAACAATGGATAGTGGCACTTATATTGATCACGGAATCGCTAAACAAAATTGTTTAGAGAGAATTGTATTCCCTAAAATTTCTTTAATTTCTCTTCTGGCCCAGTTCGTTTCTGTGTCATCTTCTAATGACAATTGTGCTTTGCTTTATTAGTGTCATTGTTATTTTTTACAGCCAATTTGCAAAATACTTATTTATCTGAATTTTAAGATTAATGGGCTTACACTGTTTGGCTTCCGAGCTGTTGAAATATATTCTTGGATGTATGGCTTTCTTTTAAAATCATGAATTAAACATTATAAATGTGTCAGTATTTTTTAAAAGACGTTCACGAGTTCTGAATTTATTTGCATAGTAGTATCGCTTCCAAGAAAATATGAAAAGGTATGACGTTGGAATTATGTACTCTATTTGTATAAAACTCTGTATAAAATTACACTGATACAGATTTTATTGAGACAATTTTTAATTTTAATCTTTAACTTTTAATCTCTGTCTTTTCTAAGAGGATACACCCAAATATTTACAAAGAATTGAAAAATCATCTTTAATACTCCGAACAACGCATGTTTTTGACATAAATATAGCTAATGTTCTTTGGATCATTTATCATTTGATTTATCAATATTTTTCAACGTATTCTTTAATCTACCATAAATAGATATTCGTTAGATCTTAACGAAACATGAGAAAAATTAAATTAATTACCAAAAACTAGGTGGTCAACAATTTGATCTAAATCAGGTGAAAAAGTGTGCTCGTCTAAATTTCGAAAGAGACACGATAGACGAGTACGGTGAACTCTTTATGTCCAATATATTTTACGCTTGGATAATACAGCAAATATAAATCAGCGTAAATGTGTTCAAATGTAAATGATCGAAACCGGATTTGCAATTTTCTAACGTGAACTTGATAAATAATTTTACGAACAGGTGAGAAGTGAGTGGCCAGCTACTCTGTTACTGACAGCTGAATTAAATACGAGAATTTGATAAGGTTTCTTTGTCAGGGGAATTGGACAGTCATGGTCAGACGTGTTTGATCACTTGTAGCAGACTTTTCCCAGCATTTCGCAGGTATTCCGGAAGTTAACAGGTTTAGTGTTACGTGTATTACCGGTGGTGCAGGTTTTCGAGTAGATTTCTTTTTCTGGATTGCGTGACAACGAATGGTGACACATGCTTCAAAATGATTGAAAATACAGTGGCATGCCGTCAAAATATGTACGAGACTGCTGATAATTATTCAAACGGCGTTAAACACGCAAAAGATAGAATATCACAAGTGGTAGATAAAATCACTTTACATGGAAAAGTAATAAAAAATTGGAATAAAATATTTTCATGCTTACATATAGTTGAAATATTGTTCACTAATTAACCTGTTCTCCGCTTCCAAATATCATAACATCTTGAATTTCTCGACTGTTTCAATTTCTTCTATCATTTAAAATATAAAATCATGTATGAAACAAGTTAAACCAATCGAAGAGTCAAACAATAGTTGTTTATCACGCGAGGATCCTTTGCGCTCTTAAGGGCATACGAGAATTAAATATCTGTTGCAATTCATTTCGCTAATTTTTCTAACGCTTTTACCGATATTTACGATATCACGTGCAATCATTGCACACTAAACAGAACGTTTCCTACGTGAAATCCTTATTCTCCATTAAAATCGCTAAATGCTTGGAGCACGTAACTTTACATTTCATTAAAAGAATAAGGCCGGCTTGGAAGTGACATAACCTAATTATGTCGCGACGCTCAACGCGTTAAATTTTCATACTAGCAAAAATACACGGCCCGCTGTATGTCATTTAAAGTAATGAATTATAAATGAACGTGAATTATAAAGCTGAACTGTAGAATAGCTTATGTAATAGTATTCCACCGTATCTGGTACACGGACGAATACTTCAGGTCTGTGAAATTTTCATTGCTCTACAGCACTATTTAAATACAGTAACCTGTACGAGAGTGGAAGCCATTAAAATGACGTTCTTCGATTATGTGCCATCACGTCGATCGAATATCTTGAAAACACCGGAAGCAATCACAGTACATATACAGTAGAACCTTTGATATTCAAATTCTGTACTATCCACGTTATACAGGATGTCTCGGAATTGTGGTACTTGCGGGAAATGAGGGGTTCCCGAGATCATTTGAAGTAACTTTTTCCTTTGCGCAAATGCAATCCGCGGCTTCGTTTACAAGTTATTAACGAAGAACACCGACGAATGAGAAGCGAGCTCGGCTGACTCGAGGCGGCCAAGCCAATCAGCGGAACTGGGCTTCGCGCGCTGGTTGGCTGGGCCGCCTCGCGTCAGCCGCACTCGATTCTTATTGGTCACTGCTTTTTCGTTAATAACTCGTTAACGATGCGTCGGAGAAAATTTTTGTAAAGGAGAAGGTTACTTCAAATGACGTCAGGAACCCTTAATTTCCCGGAAGCAACATAATTTTGGGACACTCTGTACATATACGTAAGTATATCGATCTAAGACGACATACATATAACGCTCTTTATTGTCAAATTAATAATGATTTGCAGTTTAATCAACTAACGGTCCGATATTAGTAGAATAGGTTTGTTGACACATATAACGTAATATAATTGAATTGCGAAAAAAAATAGAAGAAATCGCGGATGCTATTACGAAAAATTATAACATCGACAATTTTTTTCCACAGCAAATTCGTATTTTTCCATGAGTATCTAAAATCTAGAAACAGATTCCAGAACACTCTAATGACTCAAATGATGTTTCCTTCAATATGCGCTTAACGACGAAAGTTAAGAAACGCGTGACACAAACGCATAATCTTGCGTCAACGAAAATAGTAGTTTTATTTTCTTATAATATTTAATTTTTACTTTACTTTCGTATTTTTTATTTTCTTTCATTATCTCTTTACCTGTCACATGCGCTGAATAAAACGATGTTGCAATATAAACAATGTGTTATACGCTCACTGTAACGTATGCTTTTAATTCTATTTATTAAAATATCAGATTTTACTCTCAAATGTTAACGATATGTAAAGTTTCTTAACTTTTGTCGGTAAGCGTATCTGTTTCCGATTTTACTCTTTGGAATTTCGTCGATTATTCTCAGAGTGATTTTATCGCATATAATCGAAGGTGCACGGCTCGTATTCTTTTTCTCACGCGTAGAAAATAGCCGCCTCGCAGCTCTTCTTCTATCGCGTCACAAGTTTGAAATATGTTATCTCCCACTCGTTACGTCCTTACCCTTTGTACACGCTTCTCCCTCGAGCGACCGCTCGATTTTCTACACGCGCGCTTTCTTTTTACCGTCCTCGTCCCGTGGCTCATTCTATTTTAAACGCAAGCGGCTAATATTACTTCGAAAGCTTCAGGTTCCGCAGAATCTATATCTCCCGCCCGGAAAGAAACGAAGCCCGATTAAGCGATAAACGGCGAGTGCGGCGTTTAATAACTTCGCCCCGAAGCTAATATTCAAGTTCCGTGTCAGCTTCTATCGCGCGGTTGAAAGAATTCGACCGGGGATGAACGAAATTTACTATCGGGAGGAACTTCGCCGAGTTTGTCTCACTTAACCTTTGAACGTTCCTTTTTATTATACTCATCAGCAGGATGATGGAACGCCGGCTTTTCAAACCGTTAATACTCTTATCGGCGCTCGATGCTATAATGAAGTAAGGTGATGCCGAATATTATCTACGAACATAAATCCGAACTGGAAATCAAATCGAATCGTTCGTTGAATTCTGTTTGGACACGGAATTATCGAAACAAAACTATCTTTTGCGTAAGTTTGTCGGGATTTCTTATTGTTGATCTTCGCTGTAATCGGCTCAATCGATAATTAAAACGGCTGTCGCGGTTAAACTGCTTACTATTTCGGCTCCGAGAAATTACTAAATATTGTTCAGACATTCTGAAATAAGGGTGAACAGCGTTTTTCTTAAAAATATCACTGTCGCGTGGTAAAAGAAAATTCGGAAAGTCCTCGCTCCGTGACTTGTTCGTTGCTTCGAACGCGGCTCGAATCTGTCGCGCTCCTCGACCAAAGCCACGTGCAGCACGCACGACCACCTTGCAGTTCGCGCACTTGCCTCTCATTGGTCACTGTTTTTCGCTAATAACTCGTACACAGAACTTCGAATCGCATTTTCGCTAAGGAAAAAGTTACTTCGAATGATCTCATTTCCCGGAAACACGATAACTTTGGGACACCCTGTATAGCAAAGTATGCTGAAACGAACGTAAACATTCTAGGCTACTGTAGCATCTGTTCGTCCCAGCATGCACTGGAATACATGTAGTTTAACGGTAATTCCAAAATAACAATGGCAACAGGAGATATCATTGAACGCAAAGATTTCGAGAGAATTTCAAACATGTACAGGTGTTTGTACTTCAAATTAATCGTTTCGTAGATCGCATTCACCTTTCTGCGCTGAAAATTTACACTTTCGCAGGTCTTGCTACAATGTTTAAATTTAACATGAATTTATATACTTCTTCACGAAATGATACAGCCTTCATTACGAGTAATTAAGCTGCAATAATTATTTACAAAATTTTGTTTAAAATTTAGTATGTATTTCATTACAAATAAATTTATTGCAGATAAGTGGATTCGCAAATTCCTAGAATAAAACGGTAAATACGTACTGCAAAAGGAATAATCCGGGATGCAAAATCTGTGTTACGAAGCTAAAAGCCATGGGAACCATGAATGACAAAACTTCCGTCGAAAATTGATCCTCTAACTCTGCAGTACGCTGTGTACATTGGAGAAGCGCACACGGTATCTTCTCGGTTGTAATCGTGAATGATCACATTCGTTCCGCAACAGAAAGTATAGCTAACAGATCGCAGTCGAAGAGAGTAACCGTTATTACATTGACTCTCTGATATTATCGATGAAACTTCCTCTTCTGAGACCATCGACGAAACGTCCTCGACGCCCCTGGAATTCGCCAACGGTGCGCCGCGAATACGAGAGTATAATAGTTTCAAAGTGTCCATCTAAAGCAGCTCTTTTTAACCCTTTCGCTACTACGGACCACTGTAGTGGCTTTCCATATGGTGCCACTGAGGTACTACGGACCACTATAGTGGCTTTCCATATGGTGCCACTGAGGTACTACGGACCACTATAGTGGCTTTCCATTTGGTGCCACTGAGGTACTACGGACCACTATAGTGGCTTTCCATTTGGTGCCACTGAGGTACTACGGACCACTATAGTGGCCTTTCGTATGATGCCACTGAGGTACTACGGACTACTATAGTGGCTTTCCATAAGATGCATTATATTGCATAATGTTATTTCCTCTCATACTGTAAATTAAAGAGCGCATGCTAAGACGTTATAAAATACCCTGGAATACCCTTTATTTATAAATACCCTTTGGAGAAAAATTTGTTCGTTCGAAAAATTCATTCAATTCAAACTTCCGACTTCCGCTGACGATCGGCGTCGCGTAGCGTGCAGTGATGTCGCAACGCTCTGTTCAGCAGAAGTACCGCGACGGAGAATCCGCCCGTAGCGAAAGGGTTAAAGAAAGCTCCGAGGGCGCGGCGGCGTCCGCGTTTCATTGCGCCCATAGAGCGGCGACGATAAACGCAGCGCACCCGGTGCTTTTTCAAGCCGGGAACGAGCAACCGCCGAAAACCTCTTAGGCGAGGCCAGTTTATCATCCTCGCGGTTGATTACTGTTATTCGCCGCGCGAATCGCGCGGACGGACCCGGCCTTTTTATTTGACAAGCGAACGTAATTCCAACTACGAAGGGCCGGGAGACCCTCCGTCATCGTTGCCTCCGCGCAACCGGCGCGAAGGTTCCCCCGTCGGCGCAGAGATTTAATTTGCGAGGCTTTAACCGCGGAACCGCGAACGAGGCTCGTTCGCGGTGAAGTCCGAGGAAATGAACGCGCCGAACGAACGCAGCCGGTCGGCGAAAACGGCGTCGCGAGCGCGCACCGTTCGCCGCGGAATGACGGCCGTAAATTCTGCTTTGCAACGCGCTTCGATCTCGGCTACCATCTGTCCGCGTGCCGGGATTAATCGTTGCCCGCCGAATTCCGTTGCGAGCCAGGGCACGGCGGAAAAACGCGAGTCGCCGGAAAAATGTGGATCCCGTTAACGAACGGTGATCATCGGTTAATAAGTAATAAATACTGATGGCGGAACGCGGGCGTGCGTTCGTCTTTCCGGCTGCGGAGCGGGCTGCGGAGCGGACCGCGGAGCCGCGCGGCTCAACTATGGACCTGCCGTGAATATTTGATTTTTCATACAGCCAGGAACGGTCGCGGCACATCGTTTCGATGAATAAACCATACGTTGGCCCCCGCCGAAGAAACTGATGTGTACGGCCGCTCGTTAGCGACGATTCATTGCGACGATCTTGCGGTTTGTTGCGCGATGATTCAATCGAAACTACTGGGATCTGTTTAGATTTTGGGGGTGGTTGGAGGCTGGGGAGAACTAACGCTAGCCAGCAACTCGTTCGTATTGATATTAATCCCTCAAGGGCGCAATGTCTGTGCAGTGTGCGGACTCTCGTGTGCCGGTCTTGTATGTATTTCTACAGGGTGTCCCAGGTTTTAATGTTCAAACTTTGTCAGCATATTCTATGGCACAAAGTAAGAATAAAATGTTATGTAAAGATAGGTCATATAAGAGCTTTATTAAGAAGTTATAACAAAAATTCAGAATAAGGATAGTAATCAATTTGCTGTTACTGCGAGCATTGGCTTGAATAGATCAGCACATGCCGTGTGTTTATGTAAGCTGTGTTTATTAATACATTTCGAAATGTTTACCGTTGCTGACAATACATGATTGACATCGATCGAAGATTTTTTTATATTTTTTTTTAGTTGATCACTATTCCTATCCTGAATTTTTGTTATAACTTCTTAATAAAGCTCTATGTGACCTACAATATAATATTTTTTTCTTAACAAAAAATATTTTTTTCTTTCTGACAAAGTTTGAACATTAAAACCTGGGACACCCTGTATATCACGGTCTCATTATTATATATATATATATCCTTTTTCTAAATATTTCATCTGACCAATTTGAGATATATATAAATAGAAAATGCAAATGTAACCTATTCTTATACCTAAAGAAAAAAAATCTTCGCTCGATGTCAATCATGTATTGTCAACAACGGTTATTAATACATTTCGAAATGTATTAATAAACACAGCTATCATAAACACACGGCATGTGCTGATCTATTCGAGCCAATGCTCGCAGCAACAGCAAGTTGATTACTATTCCTATTCTAAATTTTTGTTATAACTTCTTAATAAAGCATAACATTTTTTTCTTACTTTGTGCCATAGAATACACTAACGAAGTTTGAACATTAAAACCTGGGACACCCTGTATAATCATCCATAAATGCTTGAAACAACCTGCACAAATTGTGTAAAGGCTCTCCGGATACAGCGCAGTGCATAAAAGATAAAAATATCAGAGAAGGAGAAATAATTCCACACAGGATTATAGGCTGATCGTTACTATCGTTGACGGCACGGCAAGCAACGTCGATCTTGATGAGTTAATGAGAAAACTGAATAGTGTTCGTACCATAAGTAAGAGAAAAATTGCAATAGAAAATAGAGAACTGCGACCTGATTCATGATGTTATGCGACTTGTTTGCTGATCTAGTGACAGCAAACGCGGGAATATATTAGGTCTACCGGAAAGTTCTGTCCGATAATGTCATTGCAAATTTCGATTGGTATGCACATGTTCATTTGAGACATATATTTTTGAAAAATGTTGCTCACAAACTGCCATCACGCTGGCAAGAGGCCATAAGTAACGACGGAAATTATATTCTACAATATAAATATTACTAAATTTATGAAAAATCTATTATTTCCTTTCATTTCTTAAACGGACAGAACTTTCCGGTAGACCTAATATTTAGACAAGCTTCGTCCTCGCTGACGACGTTTCAGCTTGGAAAGAAAAATGGACAATCTGGGAAGAAGAATAATCGTTTCTCCTCTTCCCAGATTGTCCATTTCTGTGTACAAGCTAAGGATCAATTAGAGAGAATTTACTGTAACCTCTGTCACCCTCGGTGATCGAAGAAAAATCAGCCGTGCCCCCGACTCCGGCCTCTCAGAATTCCTTTAGAATCGACCATTATCTCAGTGTTACGAAATCGGACAAAAGACACTCAACAACGGATCCCATTTTGTTGCAGGTGGTGGTAGAGAGCTCGACCATGGGATTGGAGTACGGCGACCTGGAGATCGATCCAGGGGCCCCGGTGAACGCGGATCTGCTCTTCGACTCCCAGCTCATGCATCTGTACGTGATGACGAATAAAACGGTGTTCAAGGTCAAGGTGCAGGAATGCTCGGTGTACAAGACCTGCTTGGAGTGCCTCGGCGCGAAGGACCCGTACTGCGGCTGGTGTTCGCTGGAGAATAAATGCAACCTGCGCAGAGACTGCCAGGACGCAGCGAAGGACCCTCTGTACTGGATCTCGTACAAAAGCGGCAGATGCACGGCGATCACGAACGTCAATCCGGATCTGCTGCAGCGCACTACCGCTCGAACCCTGGAGCTGGTCATCGAGAACCTGCCGACGCTTCCCGGACAGTTCCTCTGCGCGTTCTCGACCCTGGACAAAACCCTGATCACGAACGCCTCGCGGAAGTCCTTCGGCGTGAACTGCACCACGCCGAGGACCGATCTCCTGCCGCCCATACCACCTGGCCAGCACCATTTCATCGCGAAACTCTCCGTGAGAATGACCAACGGACCGGACTTAGTCGCCACCAACTTCACATTCTTCGACTGCAACACCTACAGCTCCTGCACCCAGTGCGTCTCGTCAAGTTTCCCCTGCGACTGGTGCGTCGACGCGCACAGGTGCACCCACGACACCGCTGAAAACTGTCGGAACGACATACTGGTCACCGGAATCAACGTGAGTCCTGTTTTCTGTCTTTTCGTTGCTTCTGGCGCGGGCCGTCTCGCGTCTCTCTCTACAGAGTGGCTTAAAAGTTACTCGAAATCGGGAAGTGAGGGGTTCCTCGGGTCATTTGAAGTAACTTTTTCCTTTACAAAAGTTTTCTCTGACGCAACATTAACGAGTTATTAAAGGAAAACACTGATCAATGAGGGGCGAGCTCGGCTGGCGCGAGGCGGCCGAGCCAACGAGCTGACAGAGTCCAGTTCTGCTGATCGGCTCGGCCGCCTCGCGCCAGCGGAGCTCACTTCTCATTGGCCAGTATTTTTCGTTAATAACTCGAAAACGAAGCCACAGATCTCATTTGCGCTAAGGAAAAAGTTACTTCAAATGGCATCAAGAAGAGATCGGCGAACATTGATTCTCTTATAAATTTCAAATTCCAATAATTTTTAAGACGCTTCAGGATCTTAAGAAAAATTGCCTTTTCACAAGATAGGGTAGAGCAGCCACACTAGTGATGTCTTTGATCTGTCTTCAGACATAATTAACTTTATATTCATCGAATAAGACATATTCAATTTTTGTATTCAAAACTAAACAACACGAAAGCGTGCAAAAACGTAATATACCTTATTTGAGAAATATAAAATCAATTCTCCCTAAATATAACAACAAAGGTGCAGCAATTGGTCACACCGCAGTAACCGGCTCCACTGCAATCTTTCGATTTCTTTTTTAAGCAACGCTCGTTTTGAATATATTATTTCCTTCTTGGACTTCTTGAAAGGAAGAACACGTAGAAAACAGATGGCAAAATCAACGGAAATCGCGAAAGTTGAAATCTTCCTTTCGGATGAATGAGTGTAGAGAAGTTCAAGAAGTTTGTTTGCAAGCTGAATGCATTTTACAGCCGGTGGGAAAAATGATTAAGATATATCCCAGTGCGCCGTGTAGTTTCGAGTAGCTTAAATTGATTTAAGTAAAAGTATGAAATCAACGAATTCTGACCGGCTGTAGAAGGCTACCAGTACAAATTGCCCAGTGAAATTTGTCGATAGCGCAGCGTGCATAATGCGGAATTACATTTTCCAGAGGATGGGTCCAAGCTACAGAAGCGGTCCCGCCTTCTGTCCAACCATGAACGCGACCGACACGCAAGAGATCCTGGTATCGGCTGGCGTGAAGCAAGCGATCCGCGTCAAAGTGCACATCATCGGGGTAAGAATGTGAAGGGGGGAATCAATCTGTGAGCGAGCGCTCCTCGAATACCGTTTAATGCCGTCACATTAATTCCGCGACGTCGCCGCGTATCGTTAGCGGCCCTTTCACGGGAATCATTGTTGCGGTTAGCGAAGCGAAGCCTGTCGGATGATTGACGCTAACCTAGGCGAAACCCGCCTCTTTTCCAGCAATTCATCGTGCAGACCCGGTTCGTCTGTCAGTTCAACATAGAGGGCCGAGTAACGAGCGTGGGCGCCCGCTTGTTAGGGGACACGATCTACTGCGAGGAGACTGACTTTTCGTACACGTCCCGCGCGCCGAACATCAGCGTGCCGTTCGCGGTGATCTGGGGCGGCTCGAAGCCTTTGGACAACCCGCACAACATCCACCTGGTGATATTCCGTTGCCGCGACATGGCCGACAACTGCGGCATGTGCCTGGCCCTCGCGCCCAAGTACGACTGCGGCTGGTGCCAGAGCTCGGACAAGTGCGAAGTTATGAGCCAATGCAACTGGGGCACCAGGATCTGGCTGAACAGGAACCAGACCTGCCCGAACCCTGTGATACACTCCTTCGAACCGGTCATGGGTCCCTGGGAAGGCAACACCAACGTCACCATACGCGGCATCAATTTGGGCAAAACGTTCAATGTAAGTAAACGTTGCGTTGTTACGGTTCCACGAGATACTACCGTGATCAAACAGTCAGGTGAATTTGTTTATAAAATGTAAATTCTTTATTTATTCTTCCAAATCAATTTCATCCCCTTCAAAGTAATCCCCGTCCGATAAAACGCACTGTTTCCGACGCTTTTTCCAGTCCTCGAAACAGTCGGAATAGTCTTTTTCCGGTATAGCCTTCAAGATTCGGTTTTTATCTCCTCAATCGTGTCAAAACGGCGTCCCCGCATCGGCCTTTTGAGTTTGCTGAATAACCAGAAGTCGCACGGAGCCAAATCAGGCGAATACGGTGGTTGCGGAACGATATGAGTCGAGTTTTTGGCAAAAAAGTCGCGAAGAACCAATGCAGTATGACATGGCACCAATCGAGACTTGACGCGTTTGAGACACAAATCATCCTTCAAAATGGTTTGGACTGAGCCAAATGATATTCCGACACTATAACATTTTTCTTTGCACGCTGTACAAAAGTGGCCACGATCCGATGATAATTCGGACCATCCGATATTTTTCACAGTTATCCTAAAAATTCTCGCAAGAGCAAGCCATCGTGCGCGAAAGTGTATCACACCTGAATCTAATCTGTCTTTGTGTAGCGAATTTTGAAAGATTTCTCAGGGTCGGTGCAACGTGCCAATGTTGCCCCTGAAGAATTGAATCGCACCTATTCTACATCTTGATCTAAACGATTACGTTTGTATCCCTCCGGCGCCAAACGATTCCATATTATTATATGGTGGAACTAAAAAGCATCGCTTTCTCATTGTAGGACATCTTCCGCGGCGTTATGGTCGGCGGGATGAGTTGCGAGCCGTACGAAGAATTGTACATGCGAACGAAGCAGATCGTCTGCCGCGTAGACGGTCCAGGCATCGAAGAGACCCGGAGCGGCCCGGTGGTGGTCGAGATCGAGGCTTACCGCGGCGAATCCAAGAACAACTTCGAGTTCGTGAATCCTCGGATCTACTCCATATCTCCTCAGTACGGGCCGGTCAGCGGCGGCACCACGGTCACCATCACTGGACGACACATGAACGCCGGCAGCAGGATCGAGGCGTTCATCGGCAACTATTCGTGTTCCATAATCAGCACGGAACCGAACGAGGCGTTGTGTATGACCAGCGCGAGCGACAAGAAGAAAAGGGGCGTCGTCCAGATGAGATTCGACGGCGCTTCCAGGTTCTACGACGGCGCGACGTTCGAGTACGTGGACGATCCGACGATCGACAGCGTGGAGAGCGGGGTGGCGAGTCAGGTGAAGATCCCTAAGGGTATCCCGGCCGGCGGCATCAAGATATCGGTGACCGGGAAGAACCTCGGGTTCATACAGAGTCCCCAGATGTACGTTTACTACGACGAGAAGATGTTCGTCTCACAGTGCGAAGTCCACAGCCAGGAGAGAATGATCTGCAAGTCGCCGACGATCGAGCTGCCCGAGGACACCGTGCTGGACGCGGAGAATCCTATACCGCTGGTGTACGGTTTCCGCATGGACAACGTGACGGGTGTACAGAATCTGACTCAACGCGGCTTCCAGAAGTTCCTCCTCTACCCGAATCCGATCTACAAGGAGTTCGACGAGGAGATCAAGTACTACAAGAGCGACTACTTGACCATCAACGGGCTCTATCTCGATCGCGCCTGCCAGGACTCCGACGTGACCGTGCAGATAGGCAACGCGTTCTGCAACGTCACCTCCCTCTCCAGGCAACAGTTGACCTGCAGGCCACCCTTGACTCAGCCGCCCGCCGTCGACTTCGAGGGTCTGCCGAACAAGCAGGAGCTACCCGAAGTGATAGTGACCGTCGGTGGCACGCTTCGCTATCGCATAGGGAAACTAAGCTACGCGTTACCCGCCAGCCTCGACGGACCCCTGTCGAAGCCGGCCCTTATCGGCGTGATCGCCGCCATCGTGATCCTGGTGTTCGTGTTCATCGCCTTCCTGATCGCTTACCGCAGGAAGTCGACCGAGAGCAACAGAGTGCTGAAGAACATGCAGGAGCAAATGGACATCCTAGAGCTGCGTGTCGCCGCCGAGTGCAAGGAGGCGTTCGCCGAACTGCAAACCGAGATGACCGATCTTACCGGCGATCTGACCAGCGGCGGCATACCGTTCCTCGATTATCGCACTTACGCCATGATGATACTGTTCCCGAGCGACGACAATAGCCCCGTGCTGCAATGGGACCGGCCGGAACTGGCACGCAAGGAGAAAGGCCTGCGCCTGTTCGGCCAACTGATACTGAACAAAACGTTTTTGCTTCTGTTCGTGCGAACGCTCGAGAGCAACCGATATTTCTCCATGAGGGACAGAGTGAACGTCGCCAGCCTCATTATGGTCACCCTACAGAGCAAGATGGAGTACTGCACGGACATCCTGAAGACTCTTCTCGCGGAGCTGATCGAGAAGTGCACCGAGGGCAAGAGTCATCCTAAGCTGTTCCTCAGACGGTACGTTTTTCACGAGCAACTCCGATCAATCGCCGGATCGGTCGACATTTTACAAAACCGTTGCAAATAAACGTTCTCTTTACGTTTCAGAACGGAGAGCGTCGCTGAGAAGATGCTGTCAGCTTGGTTCACCTTCCTCTTGTACAAATTCATGCGAGAATGCGCCGGTGAACCGTTATACGTGCTATTTCGCGCAGTGAAACAGCAGGTTGATAAAGGTCCCGTGGACGCCATCACTTCCGAGGCTAGATATTCCTTGTCGGAAGAAAAATTGATCAGACAATCCATCGACTTCAAACCAATGGTAAGATCCCCGTAGCACGAAGAATGCCGCTTCTTTCTATCGTTCGATGTATGAACTCTGTTCCCTTTTTCTTTTGTAGACGGTCTACGTATCCATATCTCAACAAACGGTTTTTGTCGGTGGCATGGATCCGAACACGGAGAACGTTCCGGTGAAGGTACTGGACTGCGACACGATATCTCAAGTGAAGGAGAAGGCATTGGACACCATCTACAGAGCCACGCCATACAGCCAAAGACCTAGGAAGGACGACCTCGATCTCGGTAAGATCCTCGACTCCTGAACCAAGGATCGTTTTCAATGTCAAACAAATTTACGAATGTCACTCTGTACGTTAGAATGGCGAACCGGAGCATCCGGAAGATTGATCCTGTACGACGAGGACTCGACAACGAAGACGGAGGGCGAATGGAAGAAACGGAACACTTTGAACCACTACAGGGTACCGGACGGAGCATCGTTGAACCTAGTGTCCAAGCAGTCGTCGATCTACAACTTGTCGATCCTTTCGGAGAAGACGGACAAGTCGCACAAATACGAGACCTTGAACCTCAGCAAATTTAGCTCGGCCAGCCCTCCGCTTTCTCGCGCCACGTCGCCGTTGAACCAAAACCACGACGGAGGACTGAAGTGCTGGCATCTCGTCAAACACCACGACTCCGACGCGCGAAAAGAAGGCGATCGCGGCAACAAGATGGTCTCCGAGATCTATCTGACGAGGTTACTGGCAACGAAGGGTACGCTCCAGAAATTCGTCGACGACCTGTTCGAAACGATCTTCAGCACCGCCCATCGAGGCTCGGCTCTTCCCCTCGCTATAAAATATATGTTCGACTTCATGGACGACCAAGCTCTGCACCACGGCATATCCGACCCCGAAGTGGTCCACACATGGAAGAGCAACTCCCTTCCGCTTAGGTTTTGGGTTAACCTTATTAAGAATCCGAATTTCATTTTCGACATACACAAATCGAACATCGTAGATTCGTGTCTGTCGGTCGTGGCGCAGACGTTCATGGACAGCTGTTCCACTTCAGATCATAGATTAGGTAGGCAATATTCTCTTCGTCTAGTGTCCGCGGAACAAGTCGGAAATCTTATTTTCTGTTTGTCTACCGCAGGTAAGGACTCGCCGAGTTCGAAGCTACTATACGCAAAGGACATTCCAGTGTACAAAGAATGGGTAGAACGTTACTATTCAGATATCAAAGTCATGCCAGCCATATCCGATCAAGACATGAACGCCATGCTTGCCGAAGAGTCTAGGGTAAGTGAATATACGGGATGATTCAAAGTGCAAATAATTTCGGGTGATCTGTTCGAACAAACCGTATTGTGTAAAAATACACTCGATTGAGTGTTCGTTCACTGGTCGTTCAATACCTTCATAACTATCTAAATATGCTAGAGTTGTGTTCAGGAATGTAGGAACTTATTGTTAGTAGTAAAAGAACTCCCTTAAGATAGTATCATTCGCGCGATTAAATAACGATCATTTTAACAAACGTCCAGCTTAAGCGTTCATTCATTGGACAGATCACCCAACGATGTATCAAACACGTTAGGATGTATGCGGAATTTGTTGGTATAATAAATTTGTGTTTGTTTCTGTGCAGTTGCACACAACGGAGTTCAACACAAATTGTGCTCTGTACGAGCTGTACACGTATGCGGGTAAATACAACGAACAACTGATAGTGACACTGGAAGAGGACGAATTCTCACAGAAGCAGAGACTGGCATACAAGCTCGAGCAAGTGCATAATATAATGGCGGCGGACAATCCCTGATGTACCATGAACTCTATGAAGCACATGTCAAAGCCTGCCCGCCAAGAGTTACCCTGCTGAATACTCGACCACAGTTAGGTATTCTTGAGGAAGCACCAAGAGGACTGGCCTATCTTATAATCGATCGTCTCAGGTTTTCCGTGCAAGCCAGTTGTACGCTTAGTATGCGAATGAAATACACAATTACAGGTACACCCACAGAAACCTACACTCGTACACATACACTCGTCAACGGTCGTGGACACTTGCGAACACGCATTGCATACAGACACAAACAGGAAGATACTGCACAACGGACTGCTAAGCAAAGAAGCTTCACGGGGGAAGTTCAACGGGAAGACATTAAGTGTTGTTTGGATTAATACGTGTGAGAATTAACAGAGAAAAAAACAAAAGTCTTCTGAATGGTCGCTGGCAGGCGGGTGTGTGCGGCGATAATCAAGTGCGCACGCCACGCATAACTGTACATAAGATACCAAAATCACGATTAATTGTAATAGAATTATTTGATGTGCGGCGGCCACACCGGCCGGCGGCCATGGCACACAACAAATAAATAAACGATATACAACCATAAAGAAAGAATAAAAGAAAGCAAATGAAATGAAAAAAAAAAAGAATGAAACGGGATTTTTTCGCCAATGTTTCGCGGCAGCGATCAACGCCGCGAATCGGTCGGTGGACAACATAGGATTTTAAAAACACGAAACGAAGATTTCAAACGGCAAAAAAGTAAAAAAATAGACATTAGTGATATAAGTGAGAGTGAACGAATCGGCCGGTCGATCCCGATTGTTTGTAAATGTGTTTAAAAAGAAGCGATCGATAATGCCGCGCGCCATCGTCGGGGGATCGGCGATTTTTAACGAAGAAACATTTCCATCCACCGCTACTAGCTGAAATTTTTTGAATTACGAACTGACGAATTTTAATAAATAAGATAATTAACGATTAACGATGATTAATTAAACATTATGGGTATATTATATATACATGGATGGTATGTCGTATGTATATGTGTACATATATACACTTTATACCGGCGCAGAAGTATGTGTGTATGTATATGCAGTATCCGGGAACGAGCGCGCGTACAGTATCGGCGCGGACACGAACCGTTTTATCACAGGGGTCCTGCCGATTTCAAGGGAACATCTCGCGATCATTAATTGCGTCAACAAGATTACCACTCGGTACATCGAACGTGCGCGCCGACGTCAGCTTCATTCCTTCGACCGATCGCGCAGGGGATCGCCGTACTGTACGTACGCCTTGCATTACGCGTATTATTTATACTTACATGCATTCAAAACGGATAAAAAATGGAAGGAGTCATCCGCGAATCGGAGACAGACTGTGTATTAGTTAATAGGTATTAATCTATAGACTATGGCCGCGCGCGAGGCCAGCTCGATGTGACGGTTGTGTTGAGTGTGCGTGCTTCCCCTCCTTGGTCTCCAGCTCATTGTTCCATTTTATTATTAAACGTTCATTCTCATTGTCGTGCGTCACCATCATCGTTATCATCATTCCTCGCCCTATCACATTGTCGCTGTTTCATAATCATCGGAAGATCCTGATCCCTTGATCCTTGTGTCACTATCCCTCATCGTGTTACATGTAGTCGAAGATATGTCCACTATCGGCGCCTCCTTCTAACTCTTTCCGATCATCCTAGAAAAACACAGATTGTGCCACTCTCTCTCTCTTTCTCTTTCTCTTTCTCTCTACACTACTCTCCCTTGTAATGCTTCAACGCCTCCGTCGTCATGTTGTTGTCACTCTTAATTATTGTAATATATAATGAATAACGATCACTGTTGAGTATTGTCTGATTGTAATACATTGATATTGAATTGATATGAATTGATAATCATTAATTAAAAAGAAAAAAAAGCGTAACATTTAAACTCTGTGGATGTAGCCATATTGGTATGGGTGGGAACGTTCCGAAGCGCTGATATGCGGATGAGAGTGGATGCGGGAGCCGTTCGCGGGCGGACAGTACTCGAAAACAAACAGCCTGTTTCCTACTTGGAGACGTTTTACCTGCGCGCAAATGTTAACAACCACCACCCTCGTGTATTCATTGTAATCTATTTAAACAAAAAAAAAACAAAAAAAAACAAAAGGGATCAACGAAAAAAAGAAATGGAAACGAATGAAATTAACGCAATACGAATTTTCGGGAATCTGTGTGTAACAGTACACCGTCAGTGTCTCTCTTCCAAGCTCATTTAGACTACGTTCAAACCAACCGACAAACCCTTGTAACGCACACCCGCGGAACTCGCTGCGTAGAGTTCCCGCCGCATTGACTGCCATTGTATTTTAGGTATCCGCGTAGATTTAGTCTGAAACGATCATCACTAACGCGTGACAAGAATTCATATCGCCGAAGGGCAGCTCGGCACGCAGCTTGGCCGAGCGACCTTCGAGGGTGCTGTCGACGCGAGCGGCTGGTAGCGAATGCGAGAAAACAAAAACCGTTTTTGTGTATACGCGTGAGTGTGTCCCGTGCGTCAATTCAATGTGCAGTTGTCAGTGGAGAAAGTATTTATTGCTCAAAAAACATCGGAAGACCGTGTGTGGAAAGGTAAGGCAGCAGGGAAAGATACGGAGTTGGTAGGCTACAGGAAAGGAAAACGGGGGAGGGCGAATGATGATTGAAAAAAAGAGGGTAGTAGTTAGCGCGGACGCGTAAACGTGGCGGCGAACGAGCGTGGCCGATAAACGTTAATGGATCGCAGACAGGGTACTCCGTCATGTCACGAGGTTCAAAGCAGAGGAAGGACTAACTAGACAGAATTTCACATCGTTCGACCGTTATATCACTACTAAACAATACAAAAGTATATATAATAAACGAATAATAAAAACAAAAGAAAGAAACGAGAGGAAGTAATGAACTCGCAGCACCCTCCCCCGCGCACGCCGACTTCAAAATGGTACTAATAAACCCAAAGTGCCTCTGGTAGATTTTTGGGCATAAGCTTGAGTAATAAAGACTACATAGCGTTTACTATAAAAGCACGACTAACGACGCGATCGCTGATTGTAATAAAACGATGATAATAATAATAATTTAAAAAAAAAGAAAAGCAAAGAAAAGGGGAGGAAACGAATGAAAGAGGGATGGAAAAGGTAATGGTAAAAAAAAAAGCGGAAAAAGTAAAACGCGAGTGGGAAAGCGAGAGTGAAAGAAAAATAGTGAAAAACGTGTGGAAAAAGTAAGGGATGGGAGTGCGTGTACTGATCGCGTACGCGCGCTCGTTTTTCTTCGATTGAAATGAGAAACACGCAACACACACACACACACACACATACATACACGCACACACAAAAAAACAAGCAGCAAACACACAAGATTAAATAATGTGAAAAAAGCAAACCCGAGAGCCGGGCGAAGTGCGGGCGTACCGGGTGTACGCGGTGCGTACGCTAATTACACATTTAGATAGGTATACATATAGTCGGTAGCCTAGTCTCTATGTCAGTGTCTGCCCTGAGTGTCTTTCCCATGGTGTATCCCTATAAAGTGCGTGTACCTTGAACTCCTGGCAAGCGGACGTGCATTTCCCACCACCCCACCCCTCCCTGCCCCCGTATCGTTCGACAAGAAAAACATTCACCTTGCGTCCCCTGCCTAACAGTCGATTATCAGCCAACGGAACAAAGGAAAGAAAAGGAGAACCCTCCTTCTCCCCATCTACCAACGTCCTCCTTGCGCCAACTTATCACCCCTTCCACCACAGAATATCATCATTATTATCATCATCGTCATCGGAAGAAACTCCCAACTGCCCCCGCCCTCAACTCCCCTTCTTCGTAACGCGTTTAACTGTGCTCACACATCACGCGTCCTTCGCCACACTACCGATCGGCACGTTTTGCTAAGTAAATATTATTATTGTATCGATGGTTCCTCATTAATTATGGAATGTACGATCCCAATTTGTAAAATTCAAACTAAGTAAGGAGATGTGTATCGCCGTATCGTTCGTGCGTGGCTTGCTGCCCCCGGCAGTCTACTCTACCGTGTGTGCTGAGATCGTGTTTCCGGAGAACGTGCGCCTCTGTCGGATGCCTCTGTCGATGGGTGACCGTGGTACGCATGAGAGAGAATAACTTAGGCGTCTTCTCGTTTGTCCCGCTTGCGTGTCCCGCCTTGGATTTTAATCACCTTGATTCTGAACGGTCGCGTCGCATCGCATCGCATCGCATCGCATTGCATCGGAACGCATCGCATCGCATCGCGACAGCGAGGAACCGAACCGGAGGGACCGGAGATGTAAAAGGGGGGTCCGACAAACGCAGAAGACCCGAGAATGAGTGTCTGTGGACGTGCAAGACTGAGAGAGGCAGCGGAGGGAGCTTGCCAATCAATCCGAGGCCGCTCCCTCGCCGCTCGTTTTTACGTCATAAACATTAATTATGATTATACATAAAGATGATGAAGAAAAACAAAAAGATAAACGCATCCAGCAAACACGATTTTATGTTACGTTTAATGATAGTCATGTTCCTTTCCGATCAATAATTATTATTAATAAAAAAAATCTATATCAACCTTGCTACATTATTTTGTACTTGTTTTTTTTTAATCTTAATATATTAGATAAATATAAATATATATATATATTATAAATAATGCCGTTTTTAAGTTATCCGATCTTTATTATTATTATTATTTTTGTATAAATGTGTGATTAATAGTACGGATAGTGTAATAATTTTGTATGTTTATTGAACCAAAAATAAATATTATTGATAAAGAATCGACTATCTGGTCGTGCATTCTTTTTAACTTTCCGGCTCTTTGTTCAGCGGACTGGTCACCGTGTCCATCGCCTCCTCATGCTTCTGCGACGAAGGCTGCGTCGATTTGTACGATCGCAGGCTTCGCGGGCCGATTGTACTCAGTATCACTGGCAGCAGGAATAATCCGTGCCATATGCCAAACAATATCACCAGAACGAAGATTCTGAGGAACGCGTGGAACACGTAGCTCTCGGAGAACGCCATCATCGAGAGCGCCAGCAACGTGGACCCAGCACCATAAGCAACCGCTGCACCTATGTATCTCACGGCAATGTGCGCTCTCTTTGTGCGATCCTCGCCCCCGGTCTCAGACGCAGCGTGCACGAACGCGTGGGCGACGTGAGCCGCGTAATCTACGCACAATCCGATGCCCAACTCGAGACCTAAGCAAGTAAACAGACGACTGAATACGCTAACAATCGTTGGCTGATGTTAACGCGTCAATTGCCCAAAATTAACCTGAGAAACTCCTACAAAATCCAAATAATTTGATTTACAAAACTGGAACTAAAAAGTTCAAAGATTCTAGCAGTATAGGCATGTGTAATCAGCTGCGCCATTTTCAATCTTTTTTTGCATCAAATAATATTTTTTGGTTACAATACAGTTCGGTAAAATTTCAAACCTCTACCCCTTCGTTTAAGGGTACTATAGGGTTGTAAAACCAAAATTTTATCATTTATTTCCTCTCAGTTATTACTTGAAATATTTATACGAAATAAACGCAAACATGAAGCTGTAAACTAGCTTTATTTTGAATATTTTTGAGATTAATTCAGTTATTAAGATTTGAAGAAAAATCATTTATTTTCAAAGGGTTGTTATTACAACCAACCCTTTGATCGTTAAAAAAATCAGGGAATAATGTTCTGTCGCGTATTATTGTACACAAAGGGATGCCTAGCTTAAATTCCGAGATGTTCGTGAAAAAATGATGCGTGATTGCGCACGCATACTAATACGCAAAAGGAAAAAATTGTTCAAAAAATGTTAAGATGTATAATATATTCAAGTTGATTATTTGGAAACTTTTATGCATAATAGATACGTGGCAGAACATTGTCTCTGATTTTTTAATGACAGTTAAAACCCTAAATAAAGCTAGTTTGCAGCTTCATTTTCGCTTTTATTTCATCTAAATATCTTAAGCAATAACTAAGAAAATAAGAAGGAAAGTTATGGCATTCCAACCCCATATTGTCCTTAAACAGCGGGGCGGGGGTCAGAAATTTTCCGCAATTGTATTGTACACAAAAACATTATTTGGCACAAAAAAAAAAATTAAAAATGGCATGGAGTCCGCTTCTCTATACTTATCCTGTTAGGTCCTCTCTTGCATCCTAAACATCTTAGAAATAAATTTTAAATAAATTTTGGAAACCAGTCAAAATCACTCACCGATGCAAGATGCGATGTCTATCGTCAGCCCCCAAAAGTACATGAACCCGCAGACATTCAGCAGCGTGAGAAGAACGCACAAGAAGATCCAGAAGCAAGTCTGTATCTCGGCGATCAGCAACGCTGTCATTGCCATCACGCAGATCAACGCCAGCAAAACGTTGCGTAGGACCTCTTGAGAGATCAATTTGTCCGTGGTCCAGAGGCTGAACACTTCGCTCCAAACAGTGACGAACCCATCAATCCCAGCATCCCGAGCCACCTGGACACTTTCGTCCATCGCCGGGATCCACTGATGAGGAGTGAAGAATCGCTTGAAGACAAAGTCTATGGTGCTAGCTAGGATCGGCGGTGCAATTTTACCGCACTCCAGCTCTCCCTTGAAGCGGATGTTTCTCTGATACTTGCCACCGTTTTGACTAAATAAAAACTTCGATAAGTAATCGTTAAACTCGGCATCGTTAAGCGTCGTGGACATCAAATCTAGAAACAAAAGAATGCTTTTTATTAGCCTTCTTCGATACCGATGCCCACAAAATGTGTGTTGCCAACCTTTTAAATAATACTTAGAGACGAAGTTTCTAAAGTCGCTTGGCCACGGATTCAAGCTCTGCACCGTCGATAAATTAGCAAACGTTTCCGTCAGGTTCATTAATTTCGGGAACTCGGCAGTGTAATTGAACTCTCCCATGAGAATGATCGCTTCGAAGCCGCGGTTGGGATACTCGCGGTGGTGCACGTTGTAGTACTTGCTTAAATACGAGCTGCTCGGTATGAACCAAGCTGGGTCGAACCACTGCTGTAGCTCTAATATGCCCATAACGCCCACTGATGTAGCGGCAATGGTCACTAATACTATCAGTATTTTCCCAGGTAACGTTAAGACCACGTTCGTGTACAATTTCGTGATGAACTTGGAAGCAGGCTCCTCTTGCGAGCTAACGAACTTCTGAGCGAAGTTCTCGTGCACGATCCAAGGGAGTATCGAGTTCCTCTTATTCTCGATTCGTTTAGCATCCAGGGTGAAAAAGGCAACATAGAACGTGATTTGCAGTAAAAATGTCAATAGCACACCGACTGCTGCGTATATACAAAATGACTGAAGGGACGGCAATATCTAAGGGATAAACGTATAATCGAGCGTTAAATTTCATGTGCAGCATCAGTTAAACGCCGTAGATAGTACAAGCTTACCGTCGATGCTCCGATTACGAATGCAACAACGTCGGTAAGGGAGGTAATAGTAATCGCTGACCCTGCGTGTCCTAACATTAAAGCTATCCTCTCTTCCAATGGCTTCTTCCTGTTCGACTCGTGTGCGTGTACTTCCTTCCAAGACGCCATTATCAGAAAGTTATCGTCTACTCCCAGAGCCAATAAAAGAAACGGTAACGAAGTGTGCACTGGTCCGTAAGGTATACCGAGTACTGAACATACGCTAATTGAAGTTATAAATGCGCCGCCCACGCACAGGAGACCGACGGTCGTGAGGTAAATCTACAGACAATTATACATTTTAAACGGTAACGCTAAAAAGGACAGATTTCCAGGTGTATCTCTGGCTTTTTGATCAGCCTATGGTAGAGCTTCAAATACTAAAGCTAATGGTAACCACTTTTAAGGGCAGACGATTAATAGTTTTTGAGATATGTAACGTCAAAGTTTTTTTGTTCAAAATGCACATGTACCAATTAAAATTAATAAAGTTGGTAAAAAAATTAATTGTTGACATGAACACTGTAGCTTATTTTGTAGTCAATTTTTGTTTTAATTGAAAACATGTATGAACATGTGGTGCTTGTCTCAAAAATATCCGAATATTAAAATACTCAAAATTTGACTACACTTCTATGTCCTCCAAAATATTTTTAATGAAATAATATTGTGAATAAATAAATGTTAATAATCAGTTACACGTGTATTTCCAAAGGGAAAAAAAACGAACTTTAACAATATAAAAATTTCAGAAGCTATTAACCGTCTATTCCTAAAAGAGATATGTTACCCTAAAAGAGGGTATCATTAACTTCAATCTTTGAAGCTCTATCATTGTGCAAAATCTGATAAAAAAGCCCAAATTACACCTGGGAACCTCTCCTTGTAAGAAGTATGTTTTCTATATGCAGTACCCTGACTGCTTTCAGCAAATTCTCCAATTGTAAATAACTTCAAATCAAAGGTTTTATTAGATTGCTCAAAAGGGAGTTTTGTGTAATGGATACGAAAAATCGGTTTGCAAAATTATTACAATTAGATAGTACAATATTTGAATTACAAACTCGCAAATTTTTATACCAAAATTTACATACTTAAAAAAGTTATTTTCAATGCATTATTCACGAAATTACTAGATCTACTTAAATACTTATCTCGTAAATTAAATCTTCAACAATGATAACAATATTTAACTATATCATATTCAAGCAAGAATTGTTTTCCTATCAAAATTTGGTTTTTAAAATTTCTAAAACAATTGGTTGTATAATTCCTAGAAGAATTGGAGAATTGTCTAATTTTCAGCATATTGCATAAGACTGCCCCTTTAATTCGACAGTATTGATTCTATTTCACCTTTGACTTTTAGAATACCTTGACATAAATCTAATTAGTTTAATTAGGAACTTACTCGCCACCCTACCCAATTGTAATCGGAAAATATGACTAGAACATAGAAGAACATCAAAATGAATCCTATGGACAGTATATCCATGTGTCCAAACATTGTCACATATGTAACATCCCCGAAACTTCTACCAGCTTCATACCAAATGGCCACGGTATGGTTTTCATCTTTCTTATTGTTCAACAGTTTCGCATTTTTATGCAATATATTCAGATAGGACGATTCCCATTTGAAAACTTCATCTGTAGCCTACAGATTCAACATAAATTTTGTTACAAATAAGTCACCCTAATTTCGTTTATTAAATTGTTTATTACTGTTAAATTGTTTATTTTACACATATGAAACTATAAACACGTAAATATGAACAAATAAATGATAATAATAATAACTACAAGGACTGATTCTGTCTAAGATCAAAGATATCATGTGTAAGTATGTATAGTGATAATTTTCGTAAAATAGACATATATTAAAAATAATATAAGCAATACTTGAAATGAAGAAATATGCAAACTGATCTTGACAAAATCATCTGAAATGTTAAATAAGGCCCAAATCAAATTAAATTTAAGTTTCAAATTCTTTAGATCATACAGGGTGTTACATGCTAGTGTAACCACAAAATTCAGGATTTCATTTCAGTGATAAAAAAATTATGATAAATCGAAATTGTGCTATATATAAGTTTGATATAAATATAGTTACATTTTTTTCTTTAACATAATTTTCTTTTTTACATTGAAGAAAAGTCTAGAAATCTGTAGTAACACTTACATAGGTCACTCTGAAAGCGTTGTAAGTTAATAAATGGCATTGTAACACATATTTAAATTTATCAGTTCCTATATAGACATCATGATTCAGGCCTTTTAATGAACTTACCTTACCCAATCAGCTGTTCCAACATCGTTGCCAAAGTTATCCATGTCCACTTTTGAAAAATTGATGTGTACTGCCCATTGTGTCTTCACAGCTCTTGCTGATATGACTTTACCTTGTTGATCTCTTGTTATCCCACCTAATAAGCTTGTGAAATTCATAGGATGCCCTAGGGTGGGGCTAACTTTGGCTCTATTTACATCCTTTATAATCTCTTCAATAGATTTTTGTAGAATAACATTACTATCATAGTCCCAAATATCCACTAGACTACTTAAAAGGCAAGCTTCTGGCAAATTATTAACTATATTACAATATAATTCAGGATCAGCATGAACCGCAGGTTCAAAAGTTGTTTGATTGATTTGTGACTCGGGTTCCATGTCAAAAAAATTATCGTACTCCTTACTACGCTTTGGTCTCCTTGCAATACCTGATATAACAGGTACTCTATGCATTGAACAAAACAATATTAATTTCTAATTTAGACAACTACATCACGTATAAGAAAATTCTTACTTGAAGCACACATCTGTCCATGCAATATGGTCAGGAGTTTGTGAAGCGACCACTTGTTTTAATATCTCATTGAGCTGAAATGATTTACATATTCTTCTTGCTTATTGTTATATATGTTATATATACTAATATTATACTAATATTCAAGAAAAATATATAAATACTGTTATGAGGATCTCTGGCTGTAACACATTGTCAGCTGTTAAAATCATGCTTTCCAGTCTCAGGCCTTGCCCAAACTGATCGATCATCCAATCTGTGTCCCGAACAAAGTCTGAGTCTTGTGGAATCCATAGTCTCATGGGGTTTTTCTCTTGGTGAAAGGAGTGCAAACCAGAAAGAGAAATTAAAACTATCACGATACTACAGATAAGCCATTTCAGTGGCCGCCGTGCTATCTTTAACCCAAGTCTAGGACAGAAAGGATTAACTTCTAGAAGAAAATTACTTCATCGACATTTCTGTGAAATCTCAAAAGTCCCGACCCTTCCTAAACTATTCATTTTGTTACTTCATCTTTTGTGATAAAGTAGCTAAAGTAGACTTATACTTTTGTAGATAAAATAGATTTTAGAAGTGCAAGATTGAAACAATTGTTCTATGTATCACATTCAAATTTTAAGCGCACCATCAACGAAGCTTCACAGGTTCTACTTAAGAATTAATGGAAGTAAGAAATCCACACTGGGTATCTTTAAACATAATTAGACGTTATTGCATAAATGATTCAAGAGTACTACTTAGGAGTAATAATTAAAAAGCTTCATGGATTTTATGCATAATTATGTATAAAAGGTAGATTTTAAGATTTTTAAAATTAGGATCAAGGAAACTTTGGATCTTCGAACCAGGTGATAAGTATAAATATATTGTCTATCCGAGTTAAGAATATTGTTTTATTTTAACGTGGTATCTAACAATTTAAAAGAAAGAAACCCAACCTCTAAACACTAAATATTTTCACCTAAATTTGAAATTATTTTAAATAAATGTGTAAACAGAGTCCGCTTTTTCGAAACGAACTGTCCAAAAGCGCGGGAACTTTCGAAATTACTGAAAATTGGCTTCTCACTTACCCGTAAAAGAAGTGTTCGACAGACTCCGATATATGTTGCGGTATACGTTGCAGGTAACTTCGAATGCTCCGTTTGCGAACAATTCCCTCGTCGATTTCCATTACGTCACACTGAAATTGAATCACACCGTTGTGGTACTTCTACGTTTCATTTTTCGAATTTCATCCTGCAGTCGATGAAACCGTAAAGAGCCCACGCGATTTTGCGTACCTCCGCCACGAGAGTCATTCAGCTTGTGTTGTTAATTTTCTTGGCTTGGTTACTATGCTTTGCGACGGACTCCGTCGACGGAGGAAGGCCAAGGGTCACCTAACCTCTAAATCTGACGGCCGATTATATAGACAAACAAATATAGGATAGCGAAGAATAGCATGCCGTCGAAAACGAGCGCGAATTGAGCAAACCGGTCAACAGAGCTTTTGTAAAGTTTCAGCTCGGCGAACACGCGATTGTCACTTTCCATTTCGATGCTGCACTTATCACTGGCTCGAATGCATCAGATCGCGCGTCACATGCATGTATGTTCGTGTATAGGAACATGCATCCCACGGTCCGCGCGCACACGAGCCGTTGCGTCGACATGAAGCGAACTATTATTAAAATGAGCAGAAACGCTCCCGTTCTGGTACGTTGTTCCCGACCAAGCTTCTACTATTTTTAAAAGAACAACAATCTTTTACCAACATGTATTTTACGTTTGTATTTTTGCGACCAGCAACCAGTCGAATCGAATGGGGGTCAAGGTCCCCGAATTATAGAGGAAGGCGAGCCAGTTTTCTCGGTGTCAGCGACTGTTTCTTGTTTGGTTTGAGTGGTCAACATATTCACAAACGGTGTACATACTCCGAATAAATTATCATATTAAGCATTATCGAGAGGAAAGACACGTCGACAGAAATGTATAAATTGTAAACAGTCTCCTCGCAGATACAATAATCAATGTCGCGCGTGAAGTTTTTGTTCTCGAGAACTAAATTTAAAAAAATGATTGAAATAATTCGATGCGCTTGGAAATGGAAGAGAAAATTCAGTGGCAGAGGATATACAAAAATAATCGCACATTTCGAGCATTTTTAACGAGTCAGTTTTAAATATTCTGGCGCGTTCAAAATGGCTACCGTGATTCTTCAACTTCAACTTTAATTTCGATGCTATCGAACGCTTTTTTATCATCATAGTAATCAGGCATTGTTATCTACGTGATAGTAAAACTTCTCCGCAGCGTGGTCTTTGGAAATTAGAAAAATAACTCACCGAAAATTGTGGAGGGACAGATTTATGGAAAAATCAGTTTCCTTTGCGCCGGTTAGTCATCAACTGAGGCGGTTTATCCTGGCAGAGTGTGCGTCAAGGAGCAGCGGGACTTAAGATAATAATGGATTATTGACCTTAAACACGTAACTCTCTCGCTGAACGTACTGTAATCTATAGACACTGAACACTTATCGATTAAATACAATGATAGTGAAGATACTAGAAACGACGATCTTTTTACATATACTTCATGCGTGTTCGTCACCCGAGGAAGTATAATCGAAGATGCTGCCATGCAGTGTAACGCGTATGCATACGCAGTCTGCGAAATAACGAGTACAATTAATTTCTTTCGCGGCTTCTTTCATGTCTAATTATGAATTGGGAACCATGTGGGTACGCATGTACACGGTGATCTGATAAAATGGATCTTGCGTGCATCAGCTCTTTCTGAATAAGAAATGCTGCAGTTTCGTGACGACTTGTTTTATTTCAACAGACATATATTAACAAAGTTGTTTCGGAATTGGTTGATATTGTAGAATAAACACAAATGACGTATAACAGTTGAATTTTGTATTGGAGCATATTCCGTTGTATTGGAGTATTGTTGTAAGAATATCGTAGTATTGTCAAGTATTGGATTTTGGATCCGCGTATCGTCCTTTAGTTTTTTACTTAATTATTTCTTTTCAGTGGTAGAGACAAATTTTGGTACATTACGATTTAAAAAATTAAAAATGACCAAATCTCGATAAAAAAGCAGTTTATAAAAAAATTAATTACATCAGCATATGTCCAATTCCATACTCTACTACTTTTGTTTGAAACATTTTTCTATGAAAGAAACGGTTCTCGAGTAATTTAAGTGGTGGATCTCGGTGGCTCACTCTGTATGTGTGTGTATATCGCATTTATGTATCAATTAAATTATATTATCATAACATTTTGTGTATAGTTAAGTATTTTAAAGAATTGTTTTAAATATTTTTAAAGGTCGCTTTTTCGAATAAACTAGAATTTTTAACGACACCTTTTAGGTAATCGGAGTAAAATTTCTGACATTAACGTTCCTATGTATAGTTCCCGAAATCATAGCGAATGCGCTTAAAAATCTCAATTAAAGACAAAAAGAATGAGAGAATTATAAAGAAAAGCTTGCTTCGTCAGTTAAAAGATTACTCATCGTAACAGGAAAAATGCTACTGGACTTTGTTAACTTACACGTTTTCTTGCATTTGAGAAGCCTTCGCGTGCCATAAATGCATAAAGATTGGCACTTTATGCATCATAATTGCATGTACCTTTTTACTACCGTTTTTTTTATTATCTAGTAGATTCTAAATGAAAGAGTGAATGAAATGTAATCTTTTATCAAAAAGAAATGAAAAGAAATCCGATTTATACACAACATTGCAATCGATCAAGCACATGAAAGTGATAACTGCAACGGTATGTAACGAGTCCTTGAGCACAACAATCGCAATAAGTGGAGAAATACTTCTGGTAAAAAAAGGTTGCAATCATATTGTATTCTTATTATAACATCAACTCGTTTGTTAACCTACTTCATTTCTAATAGCAAGTTTTGTTTTATAAACGGTTTTTTACATTTTGTGTATTATACATACCTCAATCAATAAACGATGCAGCTAGAATTAGTATGGCAGAAAGTATGCTGATTGTATTCGCTGCTGGTCACGTTACACTGATGCGATAGCATTCTTCGAAATTGAATCTATGCAGTTTCATATTATCGACGCTGGCATGCGCTTTGCAATCATAACGTCATTTTTAGATATCCGAAGATGATTTATTCATCCGATTCTCGCTTGTCTTCCGTACAAAAAAGTGTAGTTGCGTATTTGTTTCGCTGCATTCAATTACTCGTATAATTCTCGTTGTAAAGCATTTAATTACCTGCATAATTCTCATTACAAAGCATTTAATTACTTGTATAATTCTTATTAGAAAGCATTTATGGTAAGTAATACTAATTGAACGTAACGCATTGTTTACGCAATCGTATGCATCTTAGTAATTGGAACAGTCCACGAATATTCTCAGCAGATATGCATTCCCGGTGCTCCATTAACTACCATTCATTGTAATTCCAAGTGCGGGACGTGTTACATTGACCTCGCTTATCATATCAAACGGCCACGATTACGTAACAGGAGCCGTACATAAGAAATATACACGCTCGAAATTATCGCAGCATTTGGAGTGCATCCGTGTAGCAGAGCACAATCATGGCGGACATGCAGATCAGGATGCAAAGTTCAACGACGGCGAGTATTGTTTTGCAATAACGGTGCGGATTCCCGATCTCCATGTGCGCCAGGGTGTACAGTATGCTAACTATCGCGAAACAAGGAAGAATCGTTCTGGCCACAGGAAACGGGGGTAACGTGCACAACCATATCGGTGTAATTAGCAGATAAAGGAGCGCGGTTCCGAGATCGTGTTGATGCGCGCTTCGGATGCGATCCACGTCTTCATGGCCGCCTCCGGTCGGACATAAAATTATATTGGGACCTTTCATCCACATCCTATCCTCCTCGCTGTGAATTACCTGGAAAATCGATCCGAATGAAGCGATCCAATTAACTGTCCGGGAATCTACCGGCCTGCGATTCATCTCATTCGAAAAAATGACGGGATCGGGTGACGCTAGAAATCGTTTCGTTACATTAAGCAATGGAATATCTGGTCTCAAAAATTCGCCAAAAGTCGATTCGATAGATCTTGTGTAAAATGTAAAATTTGTGCTTTCTGAGATTGTTGAATCTATAGAAAATAGTATTTCAATATGTTTTCTTTTCTTTTATGCTCTTTCTCTATACTCCTCTCTTAACTAGTTTTTGGAATAATGTTCACTCATTAATACTTTCGGCGCTTTATCGGTCACATACAAGCCCCTTACACGACAAATGGCGTAACTCCAAAATTAGGAAAAAGTGAATCGATTGTAGAAATAGTTAGTATTAAGTATAGCTGTTTAATAACCAATTAAAATTAAATTTCTGTTTCTGTGGCTATAAAGAAGGACACGCTGGATTTGTTGAAAATTCCGTCATTTCGTCATACTTTTTTTCAAGTATTAGAAAGCATTACAAATGTAACAAGGATTAATAATGTGATAAGGATTTCAGCAACGAATGAGTATGTTCAATGTCGATGTAATAAATGAGATATTTAATGTAATAATGTACTGCGTCTATTGGGAATGTGAAAATATTAATTAATTATCGTATGACGTAAGTTAAATTACGTTACGATAATTACTATTCTTTCACTTTATTTTCTTACAGTAAAGCTACTTACTGTTCTTAATTTTTATGAAGTATTACACAAATGTTCAATTGTCACAATACATACTAAGAAACGAAACTTGCGCCATTTGTCAACTAAGAAGCTCATATCGGTAACACTAATTTTTGTCTAAATCTTGAAATTCATTTTTATTTTAATCTATCGAACAAACTGAATGATACTACGATTTTTAGAACACAAAAGAGTTAACTAATATTTCGTATGTTAAATTTGAACTTACCAGTTTCGATTTCATTAATTAAATAATTTTGATATCGTCGGAATTTTTTTAGTTGATATTTGCCAGTTGACGCTACATTATCTATGTGCAGAGATTAGTGATGTTAAAGAATTACCAATAAATCAGTAAATTATATTACACTTCAAATAATTCATAAAGAATACTACTATAATTCCAGGAGGGTTCCAAGGATTTTTTTGATATCATTAAAATCAATACGATTTTCTACTTATTATACACAAAGAATTAACTGCTAATTCGTACCAATACGAATTTCTAAACGTTCGTAATTAGTTTTTTGAAATAACATCAGCCAAATAGGAACACGATAGTCGACTCAGATATAAATGAGTTCGATGAAGACTGAGATTATCTCATTGGAATCCCTAAATACAAAAGAAGATTTATATTAAAGTAAAATAGTATATCAAAATCATAATACGTATTTACAAACATTTATCAATTTATTTGTAAATGCTTTATCCTGAGTATCCTTTTTGTAAAATTGTAGTAAATCATAACATTATTTCATTCTTAAGTGCCTTTATTCTCACAAAAACGGACAAACTAATTTTGGCCAAAGTTTTTGAGGCCAAATACTCTACCATAAGTTGATCAGATTGAAAATAATTTCGCTGATTTAGTTATTTATCCTTGAATTTGTCATTATCTTCAACAATAAATAAGAGACTATTATATTCTTTAAGAAGCAATGAAATAGTAACAGGAAGAAGCACAAGAAATATAAAATAGGACAGCAATCGACGAAAGAACGAAGGAAGATCTATCAATTTGTTTACTCTAATTCGAAAAAGTAAACATACGATTTCTGACTTGTACCATTAATATTAACAACGAAAATGAAGTCTAGTTGCAGTTCGAGAACCTATAAGAAATTCCCAAGAACAACAAGAAAGAAGAGGAGCGTTGAGCGAAGAACAGCAAACAATGTAAGAACAAAGAAGATTTACCTGTCTGCTTACTCGGATCCTACCAGTGAACCACGACAAAGAGTTCATCTTCAAAACAAGTACGCACGACCACCAGGCGTAAACAGCCCACAGCTCTTTCGCTTCGAGTGCAAAATGGTCCTCCATTGTTTCGTCGCAATTTCGTCGACTTTCCCTGGTGTATCGGAAAGAAAAACCGCCAAGAATTGTGTCCCGTCTCGGTCTCTCTTAGCATCCTTCAGGCAGTCGCGAGCATTATTCCTCGATCTTGCCGGCGAGACGAAACATTTGTCAACGTCCCGATAAAGCGACAATAGGCGAGAAAGAGGCAGGGTATCGAAGCTATCGCGTTATTAGGAAGTTGCACGGGGAGGAGTGTCGGATGCGAGGCAGAGTGGAAAAGTTGTTGGCGAAAGAATAGGGTGGACGGGACGCGTTAAAATTCTCGTCGCATCGATTCGCTGCCGGTGGCTGCTAGCAGGCGACTGACTACCTCGAAAAACCGGTGTCCTGAACGTGATCCAGCAGCGTCGGGCCTGCATTTGGAAGTCAAATCGACGCACGGCCCGAAACACGGCGCCGCCGATCTCTGGGCGGAGCACGTTTTCGAAATGCTGGAGCATTTGTTTTAAACTGTCTCTTCCCCCCCTCTCTCTCTTTCTTTCTCTTCTTTCTTCAGTATTACCATTCGTTCGTATTAGAAAAAATCAGACCAAGGCAAATCTTTATTGGAATGGAAATAAAAAATAATTATTTGAAATAATTCGTTTTAAGTTGTTACTTTTATAATGTCCTTTATTGAAAATAAAAATAATATCGATCCATTTGCACGACGTAATAGTAATTTCAAACAATGAATTGCTTCGTTATTTTTTATTTCAAGATAATATGTAACAAGATGATCATCTTTAGGAGATTTTCGTCTGGGTCCATCTGAAATGAAATAATCGCGAAATAAGACAATTACTTCACTGACTTATACGGAAGATGTTTCTTATTATAGGATAATCATTTAATATATTTAGCTCGATCCTTCTATTTGCAGAAATGTCAATGAGCATGTCGGTATAAACCAGACTCGACCACCATATGATTTCTAGAAAGAATGTCACAATTACGTCGAATAATTATTTAAGATAACTATAAAATGGAATAACATGTTATTTAAAAGAATATTTTAAATAACGTTATTGCAAAAGTGATCACATGAACGGAAATAATTATGAAATAAAGTGATATTTGATATAATGTCATTCCAAACGTGGCCAGGTTATTTTATTATTTTATTATTACCACGAATTTCTTGTTCTGAATACTGTCGAAAACTTCTTTTCCTAATAGATAAATTACGGCAAGTGTAAATTCTATTTTCCGAAAGAGAAGATATAAAATTCGTTCCATCATTGTGTGCTAGATAGAAGGCTAACATGAAAAGACGGATATAAACGAAATGTACGCGGCTCACGTTGAGAACAAAACGGTATTAATTTCCACACTAGCAGTAGTGTTAGTGTAAGTGCAGTAGCTGTGAAGTGAGTGAATGAAGTGACCAAGGGAAGATGTAATAGGGAGAACAAAAGAGGAGAACCAGAAGAACAGCTCTGAATAGAAATCTATTGTAAAATGTTCTTATCAAGCTTGTGATAAATATGAAATAAAAGATTTGATTTTTCTCTAGGTTTTATTTAAAGTCGCTTCAACTGCTTGGTTTTTAGCGACTGTAATGATGTATTATGCTGTTCTAGTGAATAGTTTTGTCTCCTGTAAGTATCTGACGAAGTTGGTAACTTTATCTTCTGCGACGTCCTCCTTTAGTGTTGAAGTTGAAGTTTTGAAGTATTCGCGATAGCTTTTATGTTCTAGGTAGAGTAGAACTAGGTGTTCTATCGTGGTTGGTGTATTACAATAGGTACAGATAGGTGATTGGTATTTTTGATAGGATACTAGGATAGATATAATTATCTGTTGAATCGTCGTTAATTTGTTACAGTTTTTGTGGATTATTATGTGTTGTCTGCGAGACTTTTAATATGCGTCGGGGCTCTACTGTCCCATTCTCTCTCTCTCTCTCTCTCTCTCTCTCTCTCTCTCTCTCTCTCTCTCTCTCTCTGTTACCCATATTTATTAGTTTTTGTTTGCTCGCGTTTGCAAGATCTTCGAAGTGTAGGTTCGAATAATTTCTTGTGAACCCAACAGTATAATAAATTGTGATCTGTGGTACGGTAGTTAAATAGTAATTTAACTATTGTAGTATGCAATGTTTGTATCACGAGGAAAAAAAGTATTAAATGAAAATTACAAACATAAAACACTTTCACAGCCGTTGTCACGTGCACGTGATTTTGCGTTCCCAGTGCGAGTCAGCTGATGTCACAAAAGCGTGTGGTGACTTCTTTTTTTTTAATAAAGTGCGAGAGCGTAAAATGTAAAACAATGATCTGTATTAAATAAAAGCGTACGATGATTATATTAATAACGGTGGATTGCCTGAAAATGAAGGAAATTATTAAAAGGCGAAGACAGTGAAGCTTCTTTCATTTCGAGTATACGTGTTTATACTCCAATTTATTGGGTCTTTTAATTCGCATATTGTTATTCTTGCTTGCGTTTGGACTCTTACATCAGTTACCCTAATGTTCCTCCTCAACATCGACGGACCGACAAATTAATTCTAACATCCACGAAACGCAACAATTGGAATTCAATAGTTCATTTCAAGGAAATCATCGTCCATCTTGTCCTCGCGAATTCTAATCGATAATCATTGCTACCCTCTTTTTTCCTCTAAATCTTCGAAAGGCTTCGACTACGTAAACAGTTTCAATAATTTATAAAGTTGCGATTAAAATTGATAATAGAAGACTAGAAAGTTTACAAATTCGTCAAAAAGTAATTTCAACCACAATAATGGACTTTAGCAGATCCTGAACGGCTTCTGGACACCGTTCAACCGATCTCGACAAGCTCCCTTCATCTCGATTCCGTACTCATTGACGAAGCCGCATCTAATTAAAATTACATTTTCGTAGAGTATAATCGTTTGTTCTCGCGTTACAAACGCCATTGGGCGATGTTGCTCTTCTTGATGTTCGCCTGTATCGAGACGTCGATGAGGTTGTTCCCGAGGAAGAAATCGGTAGCTGCCACGTTGGTTTCTTTCCACCATTCCTCCTGGAACTTAAATGTCAGATTTCTGTTCACGGAATCGGCCATTTGCCGCAGTCCTCCAGACAGATTGAAGATTATTTCCAGGGGATCGGGCGTCAACTCCGCCATCACCGCCCATAATGGGTTTTGACTGTTTCGGAACCTCTTCGGCCCCATAATAACTTCGTCCAAATACTTGAACAGACCCTCCACCGTCTGTTGATTACCCCAGGCTTGAGACATTGTCGGCCACAACCAATCGTACTCTGTTACAAAACGAAATCAACTGACGATACATTCAGATTACAAGAGAAGAGAAATTACAGAAATAATATGTACAAAAGCAACGACGAATGGAAAAGAAATTAGAGAACGGAATATTCTAAATATCGTAGAGCGATCTTATTCTTTATTCATCCCTGTCTGTATATTTAACAAACTACTATGAAACATACGTTTCTCGGTACAACTGCTATTATTCGATCGCGCCAGGAACTTTCGTATTTACGCCATAATCAGGTATGGAAAAAGTGTTGAAACTTTTTAAGAAGTTCTCTTTATAACAGTAGTTATGGAACTTTTTTCAAAGCAGTTGTTGCTCTTAAGTCTCAATGAGAATACACAAAAAATGTTCTTGAAAATAAAAATTTTGAGTTAAAGTAGAATTGATAAGATGTAAGAACAAGAATTCCGCTATAACAGGAACAGATGTTTTCTTGGAAAATGATCAATATCTTCGTTACCGTCTCTTCCTATTTTACTCCTCGATTCAAACATTTCATGAATGAATTTGAACGAATTTATTAGGTTATTGGGAAGAAACAGAAAACTTATTCACAGGGTCTCTGCAAACAAGTAAGCGTTGAACATGCATTTGCAACACTGAAATATACAGGGTGTCCCAGGTTTTAATGTTCAAACTTCGTCAGTGTATTCTATGGCACAAAGTAAGAAAACAGTATTATGTAAACATAGGTCATATAGAGCTTTATTAATAAGTTATAACAAAAATTCAGAATAGGAATAGTAATCAACTTGCTGTTACTGTGAGCATTGGCTTGAATAGAACAGTGTTTATTAATACATTTCGAACAATACATGATTGACATCGATCGAAGATCGAATTTATGACCATGCGAATTTCGTTTCTATTCTCTTTCATTTCATTGAACGCATTATTAATCCTATTCTGAATTTTTGTTATAACTTCTTAATAAAGCTCTATATGACCTATGTTTACATCACATATTCTTCTTACTTTGTGCCATAGAATATACTGACAAAGTTTGAACATTAAAACCTGGGACACCCTGTATACTAAACGATAATACGTATAATCTAAATACGACAAATTTAGAAAATATTTTACTCGTGAAATTATATTAAATGACTATACTACTGTATAGAGTATTTCACTCCCATGTATCCTTGCACACCTCAATGTCTTCGTTGCTTTTGCTGATACAACAAAATGTACCAGGATAAATTCATTTAGATCAAAGTTAAGAATGTTTATAATTTATGTTATTTTCCGCTCAAGATTAGTTTCCATACTTTCTCGCTTTGGCGAAAATAATTAAGACATTATAATAAAGATGTGCAAAACCTTGTTTGTGTAAGATATTATATATATATTATATAATGGAATATTCACATATTTATATTCAAATTGTAAAAAAGAATGTAAATAAATTCTATCAATTACGTAATGTACTTGTATGTACAATTATGATTTCCCTGTTTTTGTTTCATTAGTAGTTCTTTTTATATCGTGAACCTTTTTCTAATAAGCGTTCTAAAATAACTTGTCGTCGTGGAACCTTTATGATATAAATTCTAGAATATTTCCATAAGAACACTTTTATAACGATTCTTCACGATAATGTAGTTAAAAGTTCTACAGGAATAGATTGTATTCCCTTAAGTGAAAGTTACAAGTGCGAACAGTTTTTTCTTCAGAAACGAGAAGTACGTACTCGTATATATTTCGATCGCTGGCTATAACGTAATAAATATTTGCAGTTCGCGAGACCGCCTATAGTACTTGCGTAAGTTTCAATGTCTGTGCTACTTAAGGGTAACCCGCTAACCGAGAAATGTATCGACTATTATTGTCTGGACACTCTCGTGCGAATACAATTGGTAGCGAATGCAGATTGCTCTGTAATACCGGCGCGTGAAACGTAACTTTTATAAATACAAGGATAAAAACGATGAATCACTATCAATGAAGAATTAACTTCTTCTCCCCAGTGGTCAGATTAGGCTCGTGTAAAAATAGTTATGGAAGCACGTAACACGAGAAGCACCTAGCGGCGGATTGAATTGACGCGTAAGGATTCAATTGAATAGTAGCAGGTAATAAATTTACCATTCACGGTGTGCTTATCGCCGTAACAAATAATCAAGCGTTTCCCTCCGGTCCAAATATCGTTCAAGGTCGGACCAAGACCTTCGACCCCCCTATCAGGCTTGAGAATCAGACCTCCGAATTCTCGCCGGAGGATCGTGGCCAATCGGCGGTGTCTGTTCGATCTGTCCTGGAATCCCACCGGAAATCTGCATGCAAAGTCACCCCATATTGAATCGCATCATTACATTATATCAGGTCCCTGCGATAACAATCGTATCGTTACATTTGTATCAATTTAAAGCCACTTTCTTCCATTTCGCTCGAACAACTACGTATCTTAATGCATCCATTGACCAGCTAGAATTTTCGTCCTATCTTATTATCTCGTCATGACATAATATCGACGATTTTATTGTTATACAATGCTTCGTACGCATTGTTATTGATTCGAAAATTGACTGAGAGATAATGCTACGATATAATCGTCATTGCATGATTCTCTCTACGCGACTGTCCCTCTGATTACGATGATTTGAACAAATAATATATAACTACCGATTATATTCAATGACAAAGTTATCGTTTGTTTCGGACGCAGAAAATTGGAAAGAACATGTAATTATTGTATAATTAAGTTTCATGAAACACGGGGTAAAAGTTAAGTTATATTTCGGTACAGAAAAATATCCTCGTGGGTCATTAAATGCGGCTGTTCATACGTAGCGTCGCGCTTTAATTCAGACGCAGAAAGTTTTCGACAAATGAGCCGTTTATTTTGAAAGTAACATAAGTCACTTTGTTTTTAAGTCGATATATTTAAGGGCTTGCGTTTTAACACGTTTAAAAATATGGATGCTAACTTTCGAGAAGATTTACTTGTATTTGTTATATCTCAGGATACTGATATTTTCCTCGGTATAAATAATTTCGTATAACATCAAGAAATCGTCACTTTTCATTACGGTAAAGTGACATATGCCACTTTCAAAATAAACGGCTGAAATGTTTCAGGATGTCGTTCGACATTCTCGACAAGAACGTTTCGTCCGAAGCGATAGGTTGTTCCAAGAAAATTTTGTTAAAAAAATGGACGCACGGAAAGCTTATTAAATTAGTTTAGAAAGAACTAATTAATTGTTGATAAACTACTCGAATAAAATCCAACGTCTCTTTTCTTCAAAATTTTATGGACAACGTTATCTTTTTCTATTTGCTTCCTTTTTCTTTCAATGATAGCGCCATGCAGCACGAAATCCGAGATAAATGTGAAAACATTCTGAAACGGTGACCATTTATGTTCGTCATAGTACAAATATTATATCGTTTTTGCATCGAAACGGATAGTATAAATTGACCTTAATACTCAACATTCGAAACAAACTAAATGTATTAGGTTGTTCGTAAAGTAATTTCTCGTAAACTTGAAATCAAATCATTTTGAAGGCTGTCATTATTTTTTGAACAACCTAATACGTATAGTCGTCACGCGACAAGAAGGCACCTTTGTGTTCACATTCCCCCTCTTAATAGCTGCCACTGCCGCAACAATCGGTCGCTATCGGCCGAAAACGGTGAGTAAGAGGGGGAATGTAAACACAAAGGTGTCTTCTTGTCGCGTGAGGACTGTATCCTAAAGGTTTATTTATTTGCGTTATGCATATATTAATTCTTATTACTTGCTGCAATATTCAACTTACGAAGCATTTACCGACATATTATTTCAGTGGATAAAGTTTTGTTAAATTACCTATGGAAGTCCATGATAACGACCTCTCCCCTTGCGACGTTCAAAAAGTTCCTCACATCTCTGATGATGGCGGACAAAGGCGTAATCCGAATCACATCGTGATTGATCCAAAATCTGCTTATGTGATTGCCTTCCTCGATGGCGGTACCGTTCGGAATCGCCGGATAATAGCCCACCCTGATGTCCAGGTACCTTATGCCGTGCACTAATTGCGTCCACACGTCGCGATCCTGCGTTAACAAGTATCGTTGAAAGGCGTCCCTTCGTGTAAGGTCGCCATGCTTGTAGCATCCCGAATTGTGTGTTCCGGGAATCATTAAGCTTCCTATTGGCAGTCTTCCTAGTTGCCTCCTAAGGGAGACAAAAACATATTTCAAATGAAAACACATTTATAGCGAAATAAGAGCTGACCAAGACACGGAAGTAGACTTTGCATTGATGACATAATTTAGAAAACTATTTTATAATTGTGGTACGACTGCCAAGGAAACTTCGTATAATTTAGTACATTTCATACAGTATCTACTACAACCTCTGGCAAAAAGTTTCCGATCATATACAGGGTGTCCCAGGTTTTAATGTTCAAACTTTGTTAGCGTATTCTATGGCACAAAGTAAGAAACAAATGTTATGTAAAGATAGGTTGTATAGAGCTTTATTAAGAAAGTTATAACAAAAATTCAGAATAGAGGAATAGTAATCAACTTGCTGTTATTGTGAGCATTGGCTTGAATAGATCAGCATATGACGTGTGTTCATGTAAGCTGTGTTTATTAATACATTTCGAAATGTATTAATAACCGTTGTTGACAATACATGATTGACATCGACCGAAGATTTTTTTTTATTTTTTATTTTTTTTTAGTCGATTACTATTCCTATTCTGAATTTCTGTTATAACTTCTTAGTAAAGCTCTATATGACCTATGTTTACATAACATTTTTTTCTTACTTTGTGCCATAGAATATACTGACAAAGTTTGAACATTAAAACCTGGGACACCCTGTATACTAATATCAAATTTACAAATAATATTCGCATTTTGGAATTATAAAATGTTCTCATATGCAGGTAAGATGAATGGGGAACGTAGGTGGTATCTAAATAAGTAAATAAATAATAAATTGTCAAAAAGAAACCACAGAGGAAACAAAATGTGGAAAAAAGTGTCCGATCGGTACAAATGTTGGAAAAAAAGTTTCCGATCATTGAGTTATTAATATTTTCTTACATTACCACGTGCTCGTGTGACACTTTTAATGCGTTGAAGCATTGTCCTTGCTAAGATTTCACGATCCCTAAGCGAAATTTCTTTCCAAGACAATTTTATCGCATGTCGTTATGTGTTTTCCACATAACATTTTGTTTTTTCCGCGGTTTCTTCTTGATGATACATGAAAAACTGTGTTATTTTGTATTTATCTATTTTATTTCAATCCCGTCTACATTCTCCATTCGTGTGTTGTCTGCATAAAACAACATTTTATAACTCTAAAACGCGGATATTCTCTGTAAATTTTGTATAAGTTTATATGATTGGGAACTTTTTGCCGAGGGTTCAGCAGACTAGTATTAGGTCAGATAGTTCCATTTGTTACTTGTGTCTGTCTATTACTGATTGATTCTACTGGCAGTATTATCGTAGTATAACGATCTTTCTGTTTGTCGTTTGATGTTATCTATTTTCTAGAATAAACTTACGTAAATAAGTAAGGAAAGAATACTTTCGAATCTTTAGATCGGTCAAGTACAGATTTGTTTGCAAAGCAAGTAGAACATTTTACATGCAAAAGGAGTTTCCATGTTTTTCGCATAAGCAACCTTTTCTTTCTCAGTCAACGTTGTTTCGAAATCAAGAACATATTTGCCACAGTACAATGCAAAACACTGATCTTTTATACATGAGCGACAGTAAGGCTCGGTGTGCAAAGAAGTTCTGTTGTGCTATATAGGCTTGTGTATATAAAGTTGTTCTCACCATACAGTGCCAGCATATTTATGACAAGAAACGAGTCGGCAATATTTAAATTATTAGAACAATTGAGATAATCGAAGAAGATCAACGAATTATTTTGAATTTATTAGTGGAGTATTCGAAGGTGATTCTTGGAATGAAACATATTTTTCGCCTACAATTAAAGATTACACATAATTCATTGAATGTAAAAATATTTGTTTCGAAAACAAGACAAAAGATCGTCAATCGAACTTTCCTGTGTTTGATATATTTTTAATTTTGAATATTTCCGCACGATCCTGGTTCCGACCATACTCACGTTCATACTGTATGCAATAATATTTGATTCCTTCAACTCAGATCAGCAGAGCGGCCGGAATCGTGGCAATCGTGGAACCACTTTCAACATATAAGAGGCTGTACTACAGCAGCTCATAAAATATTCAATATTTTTGCATTGAACTAATATTGTGTATACTCTGTAAATATATACGAAAAATAAGCGAAACAATCTAACAAAAATATGTGTTCCAGTTTCTATAAAGAAATCTGAAAGGAGAATGTTAAAAATTGCCGTCTAGGCTCTAGAATATCCCTTTAAACTTGCTGAAGAAAGACTTCTGATTTACAAGAAATCGATGGAGAAAAGTAACGAGCGGAAAAAGTGGAAAGCTCGAAGTAGCGGCGTTACCTTAAATCGTACATCCATGTCGGCCAGATCTGCAAGCAGGAACTGGTGAGGAAAGACCCTTCTTTATAAAGGGCAGCATGGTATTTCAAGCAATGGGGGCCGGGAAGCGTCGCGCCATCTTTGGTGTCCCATCCACCCGGAAGGGGCGGTCGACCGACCGTGATGTTGGTTCGATAATAGCCTTGGGGGTATTGCAGCGAAGTCAAAGTCAACTTCGGCTTGATCGTTTTATCTGAAAGCACAACGTCGATGGTTTGCGTCGACCCGTATCGACCAATCCTGGCACGATCGAGCCCTAAAGTTCGTTCCTCGGCAGGTCCCGAGACGTAAATTCGAGAAAAACGCTAGCCAAGGTAGAAACGGGGACAAATTGATGGCTTACGCTCACGCGGATATTCCGTTGCACATCTTTTTTTTTAGATGAACCGATAAATCTCGAAGTGTTTCGCGTAAATTGAGCGAAATTCAAGATTTCCAGGCAGGACTGTTCTTCCCGCGACTAAAAAATTTGACGCCTTCGAGTCGATTCGATAAAGTCCGTGCGATAAAAACTGATTCACGACGTTCAAGAGAAGCAAACAAAACTTATTACTATGTGCTGGGTCAGCAGTGAACACCTTGATGGTATCTGGGTATCCTGTGCTCGATGGACAATCAAGATCCCAATTTACTTCCAGCTCCGCGTCCACCACTGTGTCGCTGGCAGCGATCGGTCTCCACAAGGAGGAGACTGTCAGCCATACTTTTCCGCATTGCGCTGCCAATGCTGGAATCAGAAGTGTCCCATTCGTCGATGAACTTCGCATAGACAATGAAATGATTTCGCAAAGCATCGCGGAGCATCGTTCAAGTGTCCGAAACGGTCGGTTTACCCGAAGCGAATCGTTCCAGTTTAACCCTTTCACCACTCACAACATCTGTCTTTCGCCCAGTTTTTAAAACATACCAAGATGGATCAATCGAGTACGGTAGAACCTCGATTATCCGGTCCTTAAATAACAGAATTCTCTGCTATCCAAATATAATACGTTTCACATGCGATCAGCTCGATCTATGGCAATCTGTATGATAAAACGATTTATTATACAAATCAATAAAAATTCAATCTGGCGTTGTAATTAAGTGCTTTATTATCTGAACATTCCTGTCGCTCTACTCGGTCCGTTTAATCGAGGTTTCAGGAAATCTCGTTGCAGAAACAATTGATCTCCTGCTCTTGCATGGTGAAACGGTTGAACGATTCCGTAAAAACTAGGAAACCGCGGCTGCACCAAGTATGCCAAAGAAAAACACGCTCACCAATGTCACAGGATAGGTAAAGGAACAGCAACGTCGTTGCCCTCAACATCCTCGGAGAATGTTACTTTATGGGTCTTCTTTGGACAGGTCTCCGATATCCGACGTCGCAAATCGGCGCACACCTGCGTTCGTAAATAAGAGTTTTCCGCATTATAAAATAAGCATAGCACTTCGAGGTAGTTCTACGACGCTGTTAAAAATGTTGTTCGCGAGACAAGGTAAAGCGTGCATGTGTTTGTCGATTGCTCGAGGTCAATTTTCTTGAGAACCGTTCTCCGACGTTTTCCTCTTACATTTTCATGTAAAGCGACTGCGTTCGCAGACGAATCGCAGTGTACAAAACAAGCTACTTGACCGTTGATCTCTGCGCACTACTCGCGCCGCGTCCGTAAAACGTCAAGTCACGAGGCGCCTTCTCATTATCCAGTTCTAACTTCGACAAAGCATCGCGCAGCAATGAAAAGAGTTGCGTACGAACCGTAATCCGGCAATAACAGTTCCCTATCGATTCTGGATTCGAGCGAACGAAATGCGTCTCACTGGGAACGAGAGGAGCTGCAGGAGGCGCGCAGCGTTAAAGAAAGATGCGCAGCTACAAACCGTGATAACGTCACTTCATTCGCCTTTGTGTCCAAAGGATTCTCTGGAGCCGACGGCCTCGCGGCGGGTTCACTCGCGCGTGCACGCGGCGAGTCGCTTCCTCTCCAGCTAGCCGATCGCCAGGAGTCCTTCGAGTCCTGGATCCCGTTCGTGGACAGCCGATCGAGCATTCAGTCCCGCTTGGTTGCCGGTTCACGGAAGCGTCAGCGCTTCTCCTGTTCTAAGTCTCACTTGCTCGATCGCGATTGCTTTCAAGACGACGATCGGCGCCCGTACGGTCGTGAGGACATGGCCCGTGTCCGCGGCACGAATCAGGCTAGTGAATCGGTACGGATCGCGTTTGCGACGACGACGGATGCTACGCGCGGCAAACGAAGAACGGGATGGGGGATCGATCGCGTTGTCCTGGCGAAGCCGATCCAGCCAGCGACTGAACGATGGACAGCCGAACGACCCGTAACCGGACCAGTTTAATATAGAACCCGCTTCGCTTATGGGACATTCAAGCACATTGTGCCATCATCCTTCCATCACTTCCTCGGACACGTCAATTGCTCGATGGGGACCACACCAGAGGCTGTCCTACTCCCGTCGCCGATCAAACTGCACGCGTTTTTCTCTGTCCGGCGTTCGGTCATCCTATAGACTGCGTCCACCACCGGGGGTCAGACCCGGCCTGACCCGTCAGGCATTAAACACTATTTCCTGCGTATGCCGTTCGACCATATAGTTTCGAGACAACGACGACGTCGGCCAGAGAGTTACCCGGGAAAGAGATAGAGGGAGAGGGAGGAAGGGCCGAGTGATCAGTGTGTACGCGCACCACGGATCACCGGGGGTTGGGGGACCAGACTCTGATTCTACATTGAATTATCACCCTCGCTCGTGGGTCAACGGGGGACGGGGAGCGCGCTCGTGAGAGTTAACAGGATGATGATTACGTACAGGTGCAGCCAACGAGGCGACTCGATTTATCGTTACTCCAAGCCCGATGCTGTTTACCCAGCGACTTCGACGATCATGATCGATGGCCGCCGGTTCCGAGAAACTGTGTTCTTTCGCTGTTGCTGACCTCGCTGCATAATTGCAGTGGAATCCTCGTTTATGTAAACAGTGCGGAGAACAAGAACTGCTTGCATCCCCGCCGCCTTTTTCTTTCAGTTCAGATATTACAGAGGTTCTTATGTTCGGTTAATCGAAGCTCATTGCTATTCCAACAATTCACCGCGTTCGGGTAATGGAGACGTTTTCAACCTTTAGACCGCCGGCACATGATGCCATGTGGAGTCGCTAATATTATAATATATTATAATATATATTATATAATATATATATATATATATATATATATATATATATATATATATAATATTTGTTCTCACAAATCGAGTCAGCGAAAAGAGAAAATATATTATAATATATATATATATATTATAATATATATTATAATATATTTTCTCTTTTCTATTTTCTCTTCAGCGAAAAGAGAAAATATATTATAATATATATATTATAATATATTTTCTCTTTTCGCTGACTCGATTTGTGAGAACAAATATTTCGGAAATCTGATACACGCGTTGTTGGATCGTGTGGGTGTAGTTTCCAGATTTACCAGTGAGTGGCCATATTGTAAATAGTCTCTTCTAGTGAGTGATCGAAATAAATGATCCGTGACCGACGGGATTATTTGACTTTTTGTTTTTTCCGTTTTACAAATATGTAATTTCACAAGGAAATGATCATTATCTTTACAGAATGGATGCAGGCGATAATAATGGACCTGATGTTACAAGTAGCGACACAAAAAGTTCTTTTTTATTTAAAAGATTTAGCGTTGATTACGCCTCGTGCATTATACAAAATAAGTAATGAAACTATAGATTTCCCTGTTTCTCGGCTTCTATGTCTGCTTTTCTGAATCTTGAGACTGAAACACCTGTTTCTATTTGGTCAGGACTTCGCATCTTATACAACGATATACAGTGACTCCCATTAATTAATTCTGACACTCTTTAAAACGCAATAACTTTTTTAAAACTGGAACAAACGATTTGAATCTTTTTCAGATGATAGAGGGATTAGTGTGTTAGGCAATGACTGAACTATTTTATTGCAATTTTGCTATTACCTGGAATGACAAAACAAAATAAAAAGCTCTCGTTTTTAGTAGAAAATGAGAGATTTTATAGATCTCAGTAAGTTATATGCAAAATTTCATCGAAATTGGTTAACGCAAAGTCAAGTTACAAGCCTTAAAAGATTGTAAAAATTGCAAATTTCTCACGCTCATTGGACGAAAATGTGAAAATTTAGGACAAAACTGTGATTTTTGCGATCTTGAATTGTTCACAGCTCATACCGAAGTCACCGGATTTCGGTGAAATTTTTAACATGCATATAACATACCGAGACCTACAAAATACATTTTTCAAATTTTCGTTATAGGTTCAGATGAAAAAGTAAAACAAAACGAGAGCTTTTTATTTTCTTTTGCCATTTTAAGCAATAGCAAAATTTTTAAAAAAGCATTCTAGTTATAATCTAGTAGACTGTTCGCTCTATCATCTAAAAAAAATTCAAGTCGTTTGGTCTAGTTCTAAAAAAGTTACTGCGTTCTGAAAAGTATCCGAATATTAATGGGAGTCACTGTATGTATATCAGTACATTCAACTTCAAGAAAACAATGTATTCTGTGCACATCATAAAAAAATTGCAATCTCGCTATTTACTTATTACATATACTTATTTGTAATATATCTAACGTAGTGTTATGCCAAAAACATTGTTTCGAAAATTATCACATCAAAATTATATTGTTATAAATGCAATACAAACGAGTATGAATGAAAAAACTCAAATGAAAGACAGAGAATACAGAAAAAAGAAAGGAGAACATAAAAAAAAGATCACAAAAATATTTTCTACATCCATCCTTCCACCTCGTTAATCCAAAATAACCGCGATATAAAAGCTAGCTAAAAAGTGCAATATAATCTGATGTGCTAATCTGAACTACAGCTACCGAGCCTGCTGTATTGGAAGATTTTTTCAATTCGAATTCAATCAAGAACGTAATCAGGAATACAAAAAATCTCTGGAAAGTAAAATTTTTCAAAATTTAAAAGCTTTATCATTTTCGCCTCTGTTCCGTGCCGGCCTGGCTTCGATCGGAGTCAGGCAAAATCTCGACTACTCCGCGCAATACAATAAACCGATTTACGTGCAAATACCCCGAGAGAAAATATTACATTTTCAGTGGAAAAATACCGACAGCATAAAGCTTGAACAGTGGTCGGTATGTTCGTATCTTGTATTCGGTACAAGTTGCATATTCACGCTAGCGGAATCCGGTTAAAAGTTTTACCGTAACTATTCACTTTTCACTATTTACAATGCCTTAATACATTCAAGAAATTTGCAAGCTTAAAACTTTCGAATGGAGGTTAATTATTGTCATTGATATTATATATATATAAAACTTTCGAATGAAGGTTAATTATTGTCATTGATATTATATATATATATATATAATATCAATGACAATAATTAACCTTCATTCGAAAGTTTTAAGCTTGCAAATTTCTTGAATGTATTAAGGCATTGTAAATAGTGAAAAGTATAATATATATATATATATATACATATATAATTGTTAAGAGAGAAAATATAATAGAAAGTAAATTTTGACTTAATTCTCTATTGCAGAATAAATATTTTGTATCATAGAAGTGAGTATACATAAGTGTGAATGAGTTCGAAGTAGGTATACTTCAAACGAAATTACTTTCTTTAAATTGGTCCAAATGACATGAGATTTTTTTAGACGATAGAAGACAATGATTAAAGCACTTTTTTAAAATTTTGCTATCACTTGGAAGGACAAAAAAGAATAAAAACACTCACGTGTTTTAACTTTTTCATCTGAACCGAGGTTGATGTAAACAATTAAAGATCGCAAGAATCGCAGTTTGGTTCCGATTTTTGACACTTTCGACCAATAACTGTCAGTCAGGGTGCAGTTTTTTCAATCTTTTAACACTAGCAGCTTAACTTTGCATTGATCGAATTCGATGAAACTTTCGGCATGCATGTAAGTTGCCGATCTCAAGGACATATGAAGGTTATCTCAAGGACATATCAAGGTTATGTCAAGGACATATGAAGGTTACCTCAAGGACATATGAAGGTTATCTCAAGGTTATGTCAAGGTTATCTCAAGGACATATGAAGGTTATCTCAAGGACATATCAAGGTTATCTCAAGGACATATCAAGGTTATGTCAAGGACATATGAAGGTTATCTCAAGGACATATGAAGGTTATCTCAAGGACATATCAAGGTTATGTCAAGGACATATGAAGGTTATCTCAAGGACATATCAAGGTTATGTCAAGGACATATGAAGGTTATCTCAAGGACATATGAAGGTTATCTCAAGGTTATGTCAAGGTTATCTCAAGGACATATGAAGGTTATCTCAAGGACATATCAAGGTTATCTCAAGGACATATCAAGGTTATGTCAAGGACATATGAAGGTTATCTCAAGGACATATGAAGGTTATCTCAAGGACATATCAAGGTTATGTCAAGGACATATGAAGGTTATCTCAAGGACATATCAAGGTTATGTCAAGGACATATGAAGGTTATCTCAAGGACATATGAAGGTTATCTCAAGGTTATGTCAAGGACATGTCAAGGTTATCTCAAGGACATATCAAGGTTATTTCAAGGACATATCAAGGTTATCTCAACTGCATAAATTGCATAAAGGTGTCGTGTATTTTGAGCGGTTTCCAAGCAACCAAACGATCAATTCAGATGTTTACTGTCAACAACTTATGAAATTGAAGGAAACAATCACAGAGAAAATGCCAGAATTGGCAAATCGCAAAGAAATCGTGTTCCACCATGACAATACGAAGCCTCATACATCTTTAGCAACACGTGTGAAATTATTGGAGCTTGGTTGGGAAATGATGTTGCATCCTTCATATAGCTCCGACCTCTTGCTCAATCAGATTATCATTTATTTCGAAGTTTACAAAACTTTTTAAATGGTAAAAATTTCAATAATAACGATCTCCTCGAATCAATCATATTTGGTTGAATTTTTTGCTGATAAAAACTTCTTCTGCTGATGAGGCTGCCTTTGATGATGAGCTGTTTTTTGCTGATGAGGCTTCTATGAGTGCGGAATCATGAAGTTTGCCAAAAAAATCGCAAAAAATCATCGAACAGAATGGAAGTTATATGACTGATTGAAGTCCTTTTTTTGTATAGAAAAAATTGAGTTATATTTCACATTGAAATATCGAGATTACTTACTACTACTTACTCATTTTTTAGTCAGCACTTTCGGATAATATTTATTTAGTTATATATATACTTTTTCATTTAAATTATTCAATGTTTTAGAAATTCGTGTTCAAGTCATTTCAAATAATTGATCCATCGGAAGTGAAAGTATGTACACATGTTTGGCAAACTTAACCCCTTGCATTACGATTTCTTTCACAGGTACGTTGATTTACACTCGTTTGTCGCTAATAAATTCTTATGTGAGGCAGATAATTTATATTTATTATTTGTTAATAATTACTTCGATATTCATAATAGAATGACAAATTTTTACTTCGATTTAATAAAAGCGGTTAACATCCATAGTTTGAAAATCATTTTCCAAATTAACGAAAAAGGGGGTTAATTATGCGCAAGCTATGTGTACCAATTTCTAAGACCACTCCACTCGTTAATTTTGCAATTACTTCTACTACAGTATGAGTAAGAAGAAAAAATTCATTTTCAAGCTCGATACATAACAAATTCATAAAATGTTTCGTTACTATTTCAATTTCCAACTTGCTTTCGAAGAGCAAGACCAAAAGCCAAATGTCCGGCTAAGAGAAAATCAGCTTATTTTGTTCTTTCATCCGCAATAAATAATGCATATATGTGTATGTAATGTATATGTAATAATGCAATAATTGTACGAATTTCACAAAATTATTTCAATACCTTAATTCACTTTAGCATCGATAGAAATGGAAATGGATTCGTGGTAATGGGCATCGCGCGCACAAAGAAATAAAACGAGTGCTGTAAGTTTGTTTAATACAACAGATATACAATTTATTTACAGTTTCACGCGTGTACACAGTAATAATGATTTTTTCCAGGAAGGATTCCGACACATCATTTTCGTTTAAAAAATAAATTAAATTCTCCGAATCTCGGCCGAAGTTTGTTGGCCGTCGCGCGTGAAAACCTCCCTCCGTCGCGTTAAATAAATAATTATTAGTCCCACTATATTACACATGTTCGATACATAGATATACAAAGACGGCGCGTCGGCATCCGCGTGTTATTTTCAACCTACGTTAATTATTCTTGCCGCGTTACTCTCTCTCCCTCCCCCCCTCTCTAACGCTCTCTATCTCTAGCTATCTCTCTCTATCTCTCTATTCAACGTTTATAGTACACAGAAGGACGTTAATACGATTTGATTCGTTGAGGTAGATAATTTAATCAGTCTATGAAGCTGCTTTGTCGGTCGGTTTGCTTGTTAACGGCATCAATTCGCAAACCTCTGTTCCGGCATTCTATTGAATCAGGCTGAACGTTTTCACTCGATTCGTCCCGTATAGGGCCCGCGGACAGTTGAGAGTATTTCGACAGCCAGCTGTGTTAATACTGAACGTTTAAAGTCAAGGCCGCTTAAGTGTCGTGTGTACGTATACCGCAGACTGATATCGATCGAAACTTGAAGCTGCCGTCGATTCGTTACTTGTTATCCGATCAAATGTTCGAGAGAAACTCGTTCAATATTATTATACTCGGCAGCCGTAACACACCTCCGCGCAGTAGCATAATTGTATCCGCGTTCCCTTAACCCTTTCGCTACTACGGGTGACTATAGTCACCGGCCACGAAACGACACCTGCATACGATGGGTGACTATAGTCACCGGCCACAAGATGCCACCTATACACGACGGGTGACTATAGTCACCGGTCACAACAATGGAGCGAAAAGTTAAAACAAGGGCTATCGCCTCGCTTTCCTCCGTTCGCAGACGCTATCATCTACCAAAAACTACGATCAATTGTAATCAATCTGGTCATATTGATCGAACGTTTTCGAAGCAGAAGACTTGGCCCCGAATGCTGAAGACTGCGCGCGCTTAATGTTCCTGCTTTCGGCAGGGTGCTCCGTTCGACACGAGGGACTCCGCGGCGAGGCCCGCCGTAGCGAAAGGGTTAACAAGCGATCAAAGAAATTCGGACGAAATCGCAGTGCCGGCAGCCCGTTCGAACGTATGTTATCCGGCACGCGAAACCAAAACATTTCGAAGAACCGTTCCAATGAAGCTTAACCATGTCTAAACGCTCGATTTCACCAGGTACAACGCTAAAAAGAAACGGATTTGGTAGAACGGAAATCGAGCTTCGACGTCGAACGCGCGCGCGCGTTGAATCGCAGCGACGTGATTACATGTGCTCGTTTAATTCGCCTACGGACTATCAAATAAATTATCGTACTCGGCTGCTCGCCAGGGCAAACTGAAGTATATTACATTCGCGCGCGCGCGAAATGCACCTTGTGCACCGGCGAATCGAAATTCACGGCTCGGTCGAGTAGACGTTCGCTCGTTAAGGTTCTTCGCGCGGCGATTGTCCGTCGGAGGAGGACCGAATCGAACGGAACTCGATTGCCGCGTTTCGATTGGATTGGCACAGTCCCGCTGACAAAGGTCCCGAGTACTACGTACACTCTATAATAAATTATGTACATTCGATTTGGTAGATCTCTGTCCAAAACGCCGGCAGTCCGCCGTCGGTGTCCGGGAACACGACAGAAACACTGATCACTTCATCCTACTTTCGCTCGGCGCCGGTTGCTTCGGGTTCCCTGCAAAGTTCATTTCCGTCGCAGGACGAAGACCAGTACCAGCACGTTCAGAGGCTACTCCGAATCTTCCGTTGATTAACCCGAGGAACGACGGAAGTTACGTGTTCAAAGCGGTTTGAAAATCGCGAAACGCGAGGGACGTCGAACCGGACGCCGAAACGTCGATCGATACAGATCCTGAAAGTACTATTTGCGTGTGAGCTTTTTTTCTTTTCAATTGATCGAGTTTCGACCCGCAGAACCGTGCCGAACGCGTTAATTAGCCCGCTGCGTCAGGAGATTCAGCAGTTCGTCGTGGTCCATCGTGTTCAGCGTTTGTATGTCGATGCCCAGCGCGTTCGCCACGCTCTTCATGTCTAATCCGAAGCTCTTCAGCAGCTCGATGAAGTCCATCTCCTCGCCGGTAAACGGGTTGTGGAGCTTCGGGCAGCTGTGATTACACTGCGGCCAAGTGCAACGTTCGATTAGCCGGAAGTGGCAGCCCTGGACGCACTTCCGTTTGCCAGATGGTATCACCGAGCGCTGAGGCCTGGTACCGTTGAACATGCCCGTGTGGTTGTTGTCGTTGTTCTGCTTGTTGCCCTTTCGGCGACCTGACATTCCGACAAATTTCATGTTTCAACGATCACGAACGTGCATTCGAATCGCATCGATAATTATCGAGATCTTGTCAACAACATCGAAGCGGCTCGATGGTTGATATTGTTTCGCGACCTCTACGTCGAGGGACTTCTTTTTGTTGTTCTGTACAATTACCCGGAAAAATATTAACCCCTTGCCGTACAGTTATCCTCGCGGATGCAACGATCAGAAGCTGTTCGATTGGAACGTTTCTTTGGAAGCGAAGGAATATTTTTATCGCGCGGCCACATTTACTTCCGTGCTTAAGCATCGATGGTAAAAGGACAGAATTCTATCGCAACTTAACCCTAGAAAGATAACCATATGACAACGTTCGTAAAAGATAACCATACGCTTCAGAGGCGCATGCTTTTCTAAGGCGTCAATTTTATACTAACAATGGATATTTATTTAAGTTAATCTAGTCATTTTAAAGGTTTGGCATTATTGTAAAAATAAAATGCATTTATATTATATTTTTTTATACTTTAAGTAATTTTAAACTTAAATCACTAGACCTCTATGAAAAATTAACAAAAATCAACAGTCTTCGCAGGCGCCTCTGCGACGTAGGTTATCTTTCTCGGGTTAAATGAACATATTCATAACATCGTATTCATAATCAACAGGTTATTAGTAGAAATTTTCATCGCGAGTCGGACTCGACGTATGCGCGGCAAAGGGTTAAGTAATATTGACTTCGTAAAGAATTTTCTCCGATGGAAATTTCTCTGTTTCTCCACTGCGCTTTAGAAACATCGGCTGTCACACGAATATTTTTCATATCTGACTTTAAAATAGAGATCTACTTTAACTCAAATTATATCTAATTACTAGACCGCGAATTCTATGCATTTATGACAAGAATGATCAGATCAAGTATGAAACAGAAAGAAGATTAGACTTGAATTTAAGGATATGGTTAACCTATTACAATTGTTATAAGAGAAAAAACATTTTCATATAACTTACGTTTCTTACGAATGACTTATAAAATTTTTAATTTCCACAGTCTACCAATTAAAAAATATTTAAAAATATTTTAGAACTTCGAACGAAATAGAATGCCTTTCAGAATATCTTCCCTGTTGCAGCGCTTGCTTTAAATTCGAAGTACACCATGTCATCGCGTAATTGACGCATGAATTGTCTTAACGAAGTTGATTTAGTATCTAAATATCTGAATCGACTGTAAATTATTATACAGGGTGTCTCTGAGAGGTGTGTGCTAGCGGGCGCCACGTGATTTCTCATTGGAAAACAACGTGAAAAAATGTAGAATAACTTCTGTCTCTTTGGGGCTTGGTTATCGAGAAAATCGTGTTCGAAAAATCGCTTTGAAATTTCCTAACTCGATTTTCTCGGAAACTAAGCCTCGAACGTAAAAAATCTGTTCCATATTTTTTCACGTGTGTTTTAGGAATCACCTGGTAATTGATCTGTTTGTCCATAATTTCATCGAATGATTTTCATAACCGTATCAATAATGTTAGCAATAATTTTACGAATATTTTCTTGCGCACAGTTCAAAACAAGATTCCGCTTTTCCTACTGGAAAATCATATATTGCGCGTTCCTCAGGCCCACAGTGGGGTTAAAGTGACTAAATTGTGTTAAACTCGAAGATGTTTTGATAGAGAGATGAGCTAAAACGGTGACTGTTTTACGTTGTAACAGAAATATTGCAGAATAAGGGAGACATAGTATAAACATTTTACAAGTTTGAAAATTTATGTTAAAATTGAAATATGCCACCAAAATTGTGATTTATCCGATATCATGTACAGTCGGATCTTTTTCACATGTTACATTTTTACACGCCGATTTCAAATCCAGTTGCAAAATGATCTACATCATTCCAGGATGTGAAAACAAGTGATCTAAGTGAAAAATTAACGAAATCGTGATTCTTTCCGTTGAAATGATTTGATACGTGTCAAAATCTACGGGAAACGATGCACGAGTGAAGTTAAATCACGATTTTGTTGAAATATTTCAATTTTAACACGAATGTTCAAGGTTATTCAGCAACATTTCAGCTTTAACGTAGAAAAAAAAATCATCGCTTTATCACATTTCTATCGCAAGTTCTTCGATTTTGACACAACTCTGTCAATTTGCCTCGCTGTGTTTCATCTCGAATACAGAATAGGGGTGCTGATAGAGTGGAAATGAGATTCGCGAGAAACGTTTCGAGAACAATCTATTTTTTTTTATCGATCCTAATTATCTACTTCTTTTTCTCGTCGATACCGTTCCCCGCCGATGAGGATAAACTCCGCGCTTTCAATTAGGATCACGGAGGCGCACAGCCGGAATAATCCCGTGGAAACGGCTCGACTTTATTTCGGCAGTTAATCGCGCCCTCCATTTGTTTTTAATACAATTACTCACGGATGCGTACCTGCGGCCTTTCTCCGCTCGTGTCTCTCCTTCTTCGTTCTCGCCTCCTTGTTCCTGTCTCTCCGTCTGCCTTTGTGCTTCCGCCTCTTCCTCTTTTTATTCTCCCGTTCCTGCGCCGAGGCGACCGACAATTTCCCCTCGTCCGGCTTGGTAATGACCATGGACGCGACTTTCTGCAGCTCCGGCGCGGATTCAGTTTTACCGGCTCTTCCGAGTTCAGGCGAAGTTCCGTTTCCCTTCGTCAACCCGGAACGCAACAGTTTCCGCAGAGACTTCGCGCACGGTTGGTTCGTCTCAATTGGCGAATGAGTGCTGAAATTAGCGCGGACGTGTCCGTAAGGTCCTCGATTTTTATCTTTACCGTCGGAAATAGCGAGAAAAATGTCCCAACCTTCGCGGAGAAAATACTAGCAGAAAATGAAGAACACAGGAGAAACTTGATTATCGAGTAACAAAATATGATGTAGTTTCCGTTTTAACGTTTACTATAAATTATAAGCATTTTGTTAATTTATAGCCGTTGAGATCTATCTCTGTAGATTACACCGGCGAATTTCAGGAAGTTCATTCAATCTGCGAATGTGAACTGTGTGCGTGAGTCTAGAAAAAGAATGTCCAAAAATTACTCAAAATCGGGAAATGAAGGGTTCCTGAGGTTATTCGAAGTAACTTTTTCCTTAGCGCAAATGCAATCAGTGGCTTCGATTACGAGTTATTAACGAAAAACACTGACCAATGAGAGGCCAGCTCGGCTGGCGCAAAGGGGCCCTGCCAACGAGCGGACGGAGTCGAGGTCCGTTCGTTGGCTCTGCCTCCTTGCGCACAGCTGATCTCGCCTCTCATTGGTCACCGTTTTTAGTTAATATCTCGTAAACAAAACCGCGGATTGCATTTTCGCTAAGGAAAATATTACCTCAAATAACCTTAGGAACCTATTTCCCTACTTTGACTAATTTTTGGGACACTCTGTAGATCTCGTCTTCTCTTATAAAAATTCAAAAGAGAAGATTTTTTTATTATTTTCAAAAAGTTAATAATTTTCTTTGATGTTCATTCCAGTTTCTTAATCTTTCTTGGCAGTCAACTGAATGTTTTTCTTTTTTTAATATCGAAAGTCTACGTGCATTCTACTTGTGCTTCAAACCATCCCAAACCTGTTTCTAAAGCAACGAATACATACGTACAGGAGCTCACATACTTTTAGGAGCTCGGATACAGGTGTCTTAAGGAACAGGATTTAAATTTTATTCGTATTCTTCTTCTCCTTTTTCTATATTATTTTTATTTTTATTACATTTGTTCCATTCGTGAACTTTTTCTAGAATTTCATAATCACTTATGCAATTTATTTTATCGCTATTTAAACATTCAATTGTAATATTTTTATCTGAATTTCTGTAGCCTGGTAAATTGCGTAAAGCCGTGAGCATTTCGTTGATTTCTCTCGGATATTCATCATGTGGACATTTTCAAATTGTTCAGTATTCGATAATATAAGCGATTCCGCGATTTTTCCTACGTACAGTAATTTCTCCTAGAAATGTTCGTAGATCGAAATTGAATCCGGCAGATCTGTGAACACTAAGTGGCGATTTTCTGAGCCGCGCAGCTCGTTTTTATAGAAACTCAGGGTAATCGAGAAAAAATGTAGCGGCCAGCATGCCGATGATACCATTAATATGAATACATAGTAATGCTAGAATAAAAACGATGACTTAACTTTTTTATTTTTAATTTTCTGCCACGATTCGAAGGTAATTCGGAGGCCAAATTCCACGATTCGAAGGCACTTCGGAGGCTACGTGACACGATTTGAAGGCAATTCGGAGGTCACACGCCACGATTCGGCGGTCACGCACCTTGTACAGTAAATTCTCCCTAATCGACGCTCAGATTGTACACAAAAATGGACAATTTGGGAAGAGGAGATACGATTATTCGAGCCTTGCGACTCGTTTTTATAGTCACGAATTGTCAACGATTATAAAAACATGGTGCAAAGCCGGAATAATCGTATCTCCTGTTCCCACATTGTCCATTCTTCTGCACAATCTAAGCGTCAGTTAGGGAGACATTACTGTACAATAATGTCTCCCTTACTGACGCTCGGATTTTCCACAAAAATGGACAATTTGGAAAGAGGAGATACGATTATTCGAGCCTTGCGGTCCATTTTTATAGTCACGAATTGTCAACGATTATAAAAACATGGTGCAAAGCCGGAATAATCGTATCTCCTGTTCCCACATTGTCCATTCTTCTGCACAATCTAAGCGTCAGTTAGGGAGACATTACTGTACAATAATGTCTCCCTTACTGACGCTCGGATTTTCCACAAAAATGGACAATTTGGGAAGAGGAGATACGATTATTCGAGCCTTGCGACTCGTTTTTATAGTTACCGATTGTCAACAACTAGAAGAAACGAACTGCAAGGCTCGCATAATCGTATCTCCTCTTCCCAAATTGTCCATTTTTGTGCGCAATCTGAGCGCGAATTAGGGAGTATTTACTGTACCTACCACGTATCTTGTAATTCCGCGGTTTTTCTTACCTGATTCACACCTAAACAGACCGTTTTGTGTTGTCTTCCGGGAATTCGTGTCGCGTGCCGCATCACACGTTTGAACGACTCCGTCGACCCTTAGCATCAACGTAGCAATAAATTACATAGGCGTAGAACTAGCACAGGGAAATTCACAGTAATCCGAAATTTGGCATTTCCGGGAGAAATTACTGTAGTTGTTTTTGTATATCTTGCCAGTCATGAGAAACAGAGTGACAAAGAAGGAAAGACAAAGGGAAAAGCATAATGATCAAATGTAAACATGATCTTTAGAGCGAGATCTGTTCATTTCTTAGACATTATCGTTCAGATAATCGAACATTTCGGTAATCGAAGTTTTGATAACGGAATCTTCGGTTAATAGACGTTCGGATAACCGATCGTTCCATGAATAGGGATTCCAATAATCGAGGTTATGTTCCGCACAAAATATTCTGCGTGAAAATCGTCGTCTAGCAGTCGACTACCAATTATGTAAAGCTTTCGAAGAGATCGCCAGGTTGACAGCGATCCAACGAATTATATTTCGGGGGGGGGGGAGAGCAAGAAGAGGTACACCCCCTCCAAAAGTATTAAAACACTTACAGAGAATTAAATAAGTATGAAAATCCAATATGAAATTGTTACAATGTTTTAAATTATATTTCAAAGTTGATCGTATTAAACTGTAACAAGTACATAAATATATTTTACGTTGTAATAAAAATAACGTTAATTTTATAAAAGAAAATGAAATTTTGTTTTCGCGTCGACATATATCCACTACGTTAAAATACTGAATGGAATATCACAATTTATAATAGACAAGCAAGTGTCATATTACTTTTGGAGGGGTGGGGGAGGGTGTAAATCTCGAGTTTCCTTATTTAGTAGTGGCATCCGGGGCACAAAGATCAGCCCGTTGCCGGAGGATCGATTGATCTGGTTTCTACGACAAAGAGATCGCTTTCACAGTGTCTGGTACTCACTCGTTACGGTGATTTCCGATTGGCATTTGTTCCCAACAATGCAACGCCTGTGCCAAGGAAACTTCGTCTATTTTAACCAACTGCCAATCCCTCTTCGTCAGAACGCTGTGACTAATGCAGCTCGGGGCAAAGACCGCGGTAACGTTTTCGAAGGTCTGCCGCAAGCTGTCGCCCATCTTATGTATGTAATCCCATTGCTGCTTCGTCACCGGTGCACCCACGTTATCAGCCGACATCTGCGCCTCGTCGAACAGCCATTGAAAAACGAACAGGGGCGCTATGATTTTCCGGGAAGCAAATGTTTCCGTTAGAGGATGCCACGCTCGTGACCGTAGTTTCAGAACATTCGAATGTCTCCTTTCGTCGGTCGCATCAACGCGTCCGCTAACGTCCGTTTGTCTTTATTGACACGTTTCATTAACACGTTAAGTGCCACGTCGCCCATCGCATACGCACGGGCGATACTAATTTTCGACCAGTTTTCAAAATTCATTTTCACCGAACTGAATTTTACTGGAACGTTTGGAATGCGGAAGATTTAAGATATCATCGATTGTGACAAATTTTAACTTTTATCAATTAAATTCGGGGTTGGTTTTCGGCACTTAACGTGTCAAGCGTGGCGACACTTTTTCACGAATTGTTGAGACGATTTAGTGAAAAAAAGGTTGTGTATTACGACTTTAAGCAGCAACATGCGTAACATTGGCTCGACAATTTTCATGGAAATTGCGAGAGCAGGAACGTAAAAATGTGAGATCGTGGTAGCGGACGCGTTAATTGAAATTTTGAAAAGCCCCGTACATTATATGAACATCCCTTTCCCTCTTTTAAAATGACGCAACAACATTTCAACTCAGTTTCCTCCGATGTCGTAACACGTTTCGCGTTCAGATGAAAATAATAATTGTCCGTGAAAGCAGAAAGTAATCGTAGAACTTAGGAGAAGTTAAAAAATGCTTTACCAGTTAGGGTCGGGTACAGTCTGTATCCGAAGTAACACCTCCAGGGCTCGTTTTGGTGCTTCGCGACGCAATTGTGAGGCATTCGAGCTTTCCACAACTCCATCCCCTTGTGAACCGCGTCAACGGGCGACAAACCATTCGGCGAATAGGGTGCTCTATCCAAGAACCACCCTGAATCCGACACACCTCTTATCGCAATATGCTTTAGCCCTGTAGAACCGAGAAATAACATTAGCGACTCGGCGCCTGACACGAACTCAGGATATTCTCTATCCCTATTTAAACGCTGGCTTACGAAATTACGCTTCCCGCAATCTCTGCGTTAATTGCCAAATATAATTTGTAAAAAAATGTGCGCGGTAGATGCGCGCAATCGTTGTTTCCTCGATGTACACTCGGTGTACAATAATTCCTTCCAGAAATGTTTTTAGTCGGAATCGAAGCATGCGGATCTGAGAATACTAAGGCATGATTCTTCGAGCCTTGTGTGTGTGTGAGAGAGAGAGAGGAGAGAGAACGAAACTACCTGGAAAGGCAGCAGCCATCATGCCGGTGTACATTACTATGAATACTAGAATATGTTACTATGAATGCTAGAATAAAAACGATGACTTAACTGTTTTATTTCCAATTTTGTATACATGAAAATTTGTTTAACACATTGGTGAGATTTTTCCAATTAAACTGAGACCAAACACGACATGCTTTAGTCCACATTTATTCAATTACATCGTGATAGATCTTATTTTAAGTAATCAGAAATATTTGTCCCAATTATATCATGTCTGTTCTCATATTAATCAGAAAATCATCAGCAGTACGTTAAAAAAAAAGAAATCAGTTTTAAAATGTTAAAATTATAAAAACTTATGTCATTGTATTATGAGCTGCCTTCCGGCAATTCGTTTCAAACGAGTCGCGGCGCGTGCCGCAGCACACGTGTTCACCGACTCCGTCGAACCTTAGCACCGGCGTAGCCAGAGAATCGATCAATTACAGGACCGTAGCGATATGAAAGCGCGAATCCGAGAATACTGAAGTTCGGCGAATCCCAGAGAAATTTACTGTACTCCCGAATTTTGCGGGATCGCAAGTCCCGCTTCGCTCGCGTGCAATAATATTGAAGGAGAGCTGCCGAAGCTGGACATTAATCTCTTGCACTACAACAACGAGACAGACACGTGTTAAAAATTTCGTACATAATCTGCTAAATATGAATGTTATTTGTTTCTTCTAAATCGAGATAATATTTGATACTACTGTTATCAAAATCTTGGAATGCAAATAAATTGAGACGTAGAAGAAACAAGAATCGTCTCGTTCTATTAGAGAAATTATTAAGCACAAGGAATTGTTAATCAGCGTAACTCCGAACGAAATTATAGTACGAGCTGGTAATTATAGTAAAATGCTGGATCCAACGATTGATATACATGGTGTCCAAAAATTATTGTTCTTCAGGTAAACGAGGGACTGCTGAGGTCATTTGAAGTAACTTTTTTCTTAGCGCAAATGCAATCCGTGATTTTGTTTACGAGTTATTAATGAAAAACACTGACCTATGAGGGGCGAGCACACGGCTGGCGCTAAGCGGCTGAGTCAATCAGCGGAACTGGGCTGCGTCCTCGGCTGTCTTACGCCAGCCAAGCTCTCCTTTCATTGGTCAGTGTTTCTCGTTAATAACTCGTAAACAAAGCCGCGGATTGCATTTGCGCTAAGGGAAAAGTTACTATAAATAATCTCAGGAATTCCTCATTTCCTGGAAGTACCATAATTTTGGGACACCCTGTGTACTATATTTGAACCACAACGAACGTGATACGGATTTGCGTTTGACCGTGACGTTTTCGTGTTCTTTTCACTTTCGCTATTTGAGCCGTTTATTTTGAAAGTGGCATAAGTCACTTTGTTTTTAAGTCGATAAATATATCGACGTAAAAACACGTTTTAACACGTTTGAAAATATGGATGCTAACTTTCGAGAAGATTCACTTGTATTTGTTATCTCAGGATACTGATATTTTTCTCAGTATAAATAATTTCGTATAAACATTAAAAAATTACCACTTTCCATCACGGTAAAGTGACTTACGCCACTTTCAAAACAAACGGGCTCATTTGTCGTGTTCTGTTTAGTCCGGTTGCGATATATTCGTCGTCGGTTTGGCCCTGCCGTGATTAATTATGTATGAAGTCGTGTGGTGGTTGTCAAATGTTCTAATTGATTTGTAGGTGTGCCTGAAATCGTTTTAGTTGCTGGATTGGGAAACTGTCAGGGGAAGTAGTGTCTTATTGTCCCGTGTTGGCAATGTCGTGATTTATTCATGAAGGGTCTTCGCTTAGGTCTGTCGCACGCGATGCCCGTATATTTGGGTCGTGATTGCGGTGGTTGGGAACGGTTTGACCGACCGCGCTAACCAATCATCTGTCGAGGCCCTGTCGTTGGGCCTCGGCTGCGATCAGCCAGAGAAATTGAAACAATTCATATATTCGCTAAACGTTGACGCTTGTACAATTTTCATAGCACAAATTAATGCGAACACGAATTTCTTACGAACGTGTACAAACATCCACATTGACTGAGCCACGTCGAAATTTTTAATACTTTTGCTACGTTTATAATACTCGCGCAATTAAATTATATTATTTTCGAAGCTGATGCTAGACGAATGGAACCGTACAATAGGAATGCATGTTTTGTTAAACGCGGTACTATGCAGCAAAATAAATAAAGGGTTCTGATAGCGAGTGAGGCTGAACGGTTCCGGCAATACCTGTTTAAATGCTGAATGAGTTTACGGGTCGTTGAACGATCAAAGGCAACCTGTCTCACCTAATTCATGGCGAACCAAATTGTGCACGTGATCCAAATTCAACATGACACCGGTTCCACCCGCGCTGCTGCCTGCCAGAAGAAGGGAGCTAGCGTTTTCAAGACCGAGTGGAATGAGATCCCGCACCACTTGCAATACGATCTCGGCCCCCATGAACGAAAACATGTCGTTTGGCGAGGCCCTGGTACCGCTCCAACTGTCGCTCGTACAATAAGGAACGAATCTGAGAAAACGAAAACAAAAAAGCCTTGTCACGAATGCGTTATCATTCCCTCGTTTCAATTGTTAAATTCGAAGCACCTTCATGGTCCGCAGAAATGATTCTTCCGATGCGTCCCTCGTAAAGCCATTACAATACGGTTTACTACGAGATAGGATCGAACGCGATTCAATTTACATCGATGCGCGACGTACAATACCGGACAAAAGTATTGGTACACCTTTTCAAACGCAATAACCTTTTATAGAACTGTACTAAACGACTTGAATTTCTTTTTTTTAGATGATAGAAGGACTGATTTTACCGTACAACGACTAAAATGCTTTTCTTTAATTTTGCTACAGAAAAAAGTGAAAAATTCACGTTTCTGGAACATTTTTATCCGAGCCTGTAACGAAAATTGAAGATGTACGTTTCGCAGATCTCGATAACTTATTTGCACTATTGGATTATTTTCTCTCTTTTGAATACTCAGAAGTTTTTCCTTCTAGCATATAAGTTACAAAAACGAATCGACGCCGAGAGTCTCGCCAGAGTACCATTAGATAAACAATGATTTCATACGTATATAGAACAGAGTGCTCTTTGTCTTTAGGTGACGTTTTTGCTTTCGTCTTTGTGAATAGTCTTCAGTCTCCTGGAGCAATCAGGAGAGTAAAGACGGTCCTTCCTCGTACATCAAATTAATAAACTAAAAGGGATAAGTTTAATTCACTGCGTTTTACTTTTATTTATCTACCCATTTCCAATATGCACAATGAAAATTCCATTGAAATCGGTTGATGTTATGGGCTGCGAACACTTCAAGTGCGCGAAGATAGTGGTTCTTCTCGATTTTCAACGAAAACAAGTGAACATCGATTTCGAATCTACGAAACGCATTTTTAAAATTTTCGTTATAGTGTCGGATAAAAAAGTTTAGAAATGAGTTCTTATCGTTGTTAACATTCCAAGTAACGTATTCCAGATATTATCTAGTAAACTGGACCTTGTACCATCTACAAAAAAATTCAAGTCGATAGTCCTGTTTCAAAACAAGGTATAGCGTTTTAAAAAGTGTACGAATACATTTGTCAGGTACTGTACATAGCTATGGTAGAATAATCAAGTACAAGTATATCTGGATGAAAATTTGATGAACCAAAAATTCAATTTTGATGATGAAAATGTAAAAAAATTTTGATGAATTAAATATCCAATTAAAATTAAACAATAGAGGCATCGTTTAGGAATTGCACTTTACAGTAATAATTTTTCACTTGCCAAGATGGACAATACCTACACGTGATTCGCATTCCACCAAAACGGATTCTCTTCCGGATTTGAAGAAAGCAGGCCTCCGACTGTAACAAACAATGGAGAAATTATTGTTCCTTGTTCCCTCCTAAATAAACTCGTTAAAACAGCTGAAATTTTCAAAAAATATCAAGGCAACAACCTACAATGAGATGTACAGATGTACACGTTTTTTCAAACAATTCTGCATTTACGAACAGTTTTTTCATTTTCCCTTAGCGGCTAAAAGGTACGCGACCGCTTTAACCACTTAACGCATAATAATTTTCATTCGTACGTGCCGTTCTAGAACTGCGAAGCAATTTTAAGCTTGCTTTCGCACAATTGTGAAGAGAAAACCGACGTTATTAAAAAATGAAACGGTTTCGAATCTAATATTGTTTATACGGATTTTTCACTCGAACGATCAATCATTTCGTAGATCATATTAACCTTCGTGCACTCCATATTAATACTTACAAAAATGTTATTCATGCCTCTGCAACCTTTACACCCTCGTGCGCATAAAATCATCCACTTCGCGGATCAAAACTGGCCGTTTTTTCTTGAATTTCTAAATCTAATTCACAAATTCGACTGCGCGAATAATCATAAACAAATAAATTCCATTTGTAAAAAGGTGATCGCGATCTACGGGAGGATCAACTTTCTGTGCAAAACCTGTACGCTTTAAAACTGTGTTGTTCGTTAACACGTTCCGTGCCACGTGTACCATCGATGGTACACGCTTGCATGTTTACTTAGTGAACTGAACAAATTGTTTACAAGAAATTTAGAACCGAAGAATCAATTTCCACCGCAAGAATGGGCGTTGATAAGTTTTTGTTACGTTGTTACGTGTACGAGAATTAATAATTGCACGTAATACATCAAGTTTTAGTCAAATATCAAAGTGTGAAGATTCGAGTAAAAAAGCTCGGCACGGAACGTGTTAATTTATCGAGCTCGCGGCATGCTCGGGCACGAGCGTTAAGGGATTAAAGAAGGCCGAACTGTACAACTTCCATAGACCGGGGGCGTTATAGGAAACTGATTCGCTATTTCGCGGAACCGAGGTCTAGCTTTTGTCGCACGGTACCGAAAGATCTAGCAGCGGGCACCGTGGTTTCTCCGAAGTAGGTTGAACAACGTCGCGAGCCGGAACAATGCGACGTGCCTTCACGCGCGACACGGACAACGTCAGCAGCGTGCCGCGAGCGGAAGAAAGGATTGCGGAACAGCGTGTTCCAGGGAAACGTTAGAAAGTGTCAGAGAGCGTCGGGATAGTCTCGGAGCGGAAAAGGCTGCTCACCGTCGCGTGTCTCAGGCCACTGCGTCGATGTCATCAGATGCCGGAGCCGTAGCCACCTGTTCCTGCAGCTCTTGTGATCGTAGCAATACCAGCCACCTTCCAAGAAAATGACCCACCGCTTCGAGCCGTGCGACTTTCGCAGGTAAAATCCCGCCTGGGATCCGTCGTTGCAAGTGATCGACCTGTTGCTCAGATAGACTCTCTTCAGGCCCCTCTGCTCCTCCAGTCCGTACTTCTCCAGGATCTTGATCAGCTTCTGTATCGTGTTGCTCTGGATCATCGGCGAGCCAGAAGACACCGAGACGGTGTTCGTCGGCTTCTCGTCCGCGGCTATCGCGAGTATCAGAGCCGTCAGCCACACCGAGATCTAGGGAACAGAGTTTCTCGTGTCACGATACCTGTTCATGCCAGACCCTCCACCCTCGCGGTAGCCTCGGCAGAGGCCCTACCTTCTTCAGCCCTTCGAACATCGCGCGAGGAAGCCTCGGCCGACTCTACTTTCGTTTCATTCTTTCGCTAATCCTTATGCTAACAACCCCCGATACGCGTTTACTATAATTCCTTCAAGAATTCCCTGCCTCCGTAATGTTTCATGGAATCGCTGCTCCGAACGTGCATTCTGCGAACAAGATTACGTCAATTTCTATTTTCAGGATAAAAATTTATAGGAAGGACCCTAAGCTCGCGGGCTTTAAAATTCCTCGCATGCTCGGCTACCGGCTCAAGGATTAATAATTTCAACGAGATGACGTTGATACATCGATATTCTTAAATTCCCGGGAATGTCGCCGGAAACGGTCTCCATAAATTCTACAAACGCACCAACTGTGTTGTTGCGGGATCACTGCCATTTTGTTGCACCAAGACGACGCCGTAGTCAAAATAGCAATTCCATGAACCGCTTGATCCGGTGACACGGGCACGCATTGCGTAACATCCGCCGCTATACGAATTTATATCGAATGGTCGCCACTGAGAATAATTGTGAACACCGTATTCTTAATACTGCGAGGTAACGTTAATTTTCCTGTATTATTTTCACAAGAATTGTTGCATTAATGAATTCAGTGGCTCCATTGTAAATTCTCCCCGATCGTCCTTCAGCTTGTAAAACAGGAAATGGACAATTTGAGATGAGAGGATACGGTTGTTCGAGCAACGCGGCTCGTTTATATAGTCGTCGATAATAAATAAAAATCAACAACTATAAAAACGAGCCGCATCTTCACTTACAAGCCGAAGGACAATTGGGGAGAATTTACTGTAGAGCTACTGAACTAATTAATGTAATAATTCTTGTGAACATAGTACAGGAAAATAAATGTTACTTTGCGATACAAATAGACAATTTGAGGAGAGGAGATACGATTATTCGATTCTTGCGCCTCGTTTTTAAAATTACCGATTGTCAACAACTATAAAAACGAGTCGCAAGGCTCGAATAATCGCGTCTCCTCTTCCCAAAGTGTCCATTTTTGCTTACAAGCTGAAGGACAATCGGGGAGAATTTACTTACTCCCTAATTCGCGCATAGATTAAGCACAAAAATGGACAATTTGAGGAGAGGAGAGATCACCGATTGTCAAAAACTATAAAGATGAGCGGCAAGACTTAAACAATTGTACTTCCTCTTCCCAAATTGTCCATTTCTGTGCGCAGTTCGAGCGCGAATTAAGGAGAAATTACTGCACTCGTAAAATCCGTTTTGACAGTTTCCTAAAGAGTCAAAACTCTTGACGACTGTGGAAGAGGAGATAAACTCGGTTAAGAAGATAAACGCTAACAATTGAATCCGACATGCAATTCTTGCAATGAAACAATCATTCGCGAAACGATTCCCCGTTAAATCATCGGAGCCGGTGAAATAGAAAAATTTCAATTCCACCAAAATCATAGCAGAGAGCAAAATTAAAATTTCCGCGGGCACATTTCGCAGCCGTCCCCAATTATTTACTACGAGAGGGTCGCATTAGAAAACTGCTCTCGTAACGCAACGGGGCCGAGAACGCGGAGTAAATTTCGCAGCATCCGATTCAGACGAATGTTTACATCGTAGCAGCGCGCGGCTCGCGTCTCCTCGAAATTCGAAAAAATTCCAATTTCGGAGTGCCGCTCGGAATCGAATTAAATGACGGCCGGGAGGGAAGTCCCGTTCCCGTGAGTTACTAAACTTGAAGCGCGGGCCGAGGACGTTAATCATCGGCGGCAGTCTATGATAATGAGCCGGCGAGATATCGCGGCTGAATGGGCAGAAATTGCAAGTCGAGGAGATAAGCTCCAGCATCGTTGATAACTCGGCGCAGGTCGAGAATGACCGGTCTATTACTCGACTTGTTGGATAAATACATCTCGGGATGGAATATTGTTTATCGCACGGATGATGCTGTTAAACCGGATACAGCTCCCGAGCGTGTTATAAACGAGCTGCGAAGCGTTTTCCAGCTGAATCTATTTATGAAAATCTGCCGGAGGATAGAAGCTTGTCTTTCCCTCCCGTTCGCTCCGTAAACGATTGTTCAAGCTCGCTCGACGGTAACCTTGTTAACCGACTACTGACAGGGAAACGTCGGATCCTCGTGTTCACGAAACACTGCACGCTCGTAGGACCGACGACGGCCCGGTTCCTTGCCGTGCCTGGCGCCAGAAAAATTTGGAGGATCCGTTCGTTCGAAATGATTCGCTGGGCGCGAGCGTAGAAAGCGATAACGAGGAACGACGCCGAGGATCGAGGAGTAGGTCGCGGGAATAATTTCAAAGGAGGAAACGTCGATCCTCTCTCCGCGGCGCCACTCTCTCCTTCTCCTCTCCTTCGCTCCTTTTCACCGATGCCGGTGTGTTTCGCCAGCGCGCAAACACACAGCACGGAGCACGGAGCTCGGACCGCGCACAGCAGCCTTCCTTCAATCTTCCCCTACCTGCCGATCCGTGTCCTCCCCACCTCTTCGACCGATCCTCGGGGCCCTCTTTCCTCCGTAGCCACCTTTATTGCGACGCAGGCTACTTAGGATTAAATTCCAGTTTCCAGGACGGTAACCGGCGGCGGAAACACCTCGGAAACAGAAGCTCGTTCGGCCGGGCAACGAGATGAAAGGCTGCCGCCCAACTGTTGGACGTTGAAAAGGAGAAACGTTGTTGCGACGCAATTATGATCGGGCATAATGGCCCGCCAACACCGGATTGGCTCGGGACCACGTCGTCGAGAGTGACGCCAGCGGCGAGAAACTTATAAGGGAGTATCCTCCGACGCTTTGATGCCCGGTTTGATGGAACTCCGCGGCGGTTATTAATGGGCGATACGTGTTTGTACGCCGGTTTGAGATCTTTTTGCCCTGTCGATGGCCGCGCCGCACCGAAATATCGCGGCGAAATTGCGGGCAACGTTCGCGAATCAGTTGTTGCACCCTCCTCTCTTGCGCGTAAACGCAATCGTTTTCTCATCGTTACGCTGTTTAGAATCATCCGGCGAAATGAGACTTTCTCGATCGGTTGCGACGAATAGGCATTTTTTTCCTCCTTGAAAATGGCACTTACGCGCGATGAAATACGGTGGACTCCCGTACAACGCGGGGAATACGTTTTGTGTAATAGGAAATCGCGTTGTACGGGATCGTATATCTTAAAGACGTCTGTTTTTTATTTTGATTTGTACTTTCGACAATATAACGTCATAAAGCTCACAGACATTAGCTAAACTGAACGAAAAAATTACAATTTATATTAAATAAGAAGGTGCCTTAATACTTTTGGAGGAGGATGTACATTTGCTTAATAAAATTGTATTCTTAACGATATATATTGGGTTGGCAACTAAGTAATTGCCGATTTCAGTTATAGACGTCTCTCACTCCCATTTTTATGATATCCGTAAATGTTATATTATAAAATTATTATTATGTTATTTTTTATTATCCGTGAATGTTAGCAACTGGACAAATTGAATGCAGCGGTCAAGGAAAAGTTTTTCTCAAGAAAAACCAGAATTGGTCGATCGTAAAGGTGTCATTTTCCACACGTCTTTGTCCACTCGGCAAAAATTGATGGATATTGCTTGGGAATTGATGTTACACCCACCATATAGCCCTGATCTCGCACCATCGGATTACCACTTATTTCGATCCCTGGACAACTCCCTTCGTGGTAAAACTTTTAACGATGATGACGCTGTAAAATCTCACTTAACTCAGTTTTCGGCCGAAAAGGATCGGACTTTCTACGAGCGGGGAATTTTCAAGTTGTCAGAGAGATGGCAAAAGGTCGTCGAACGAAATGGAAAATACATTACAGATTAAACTTCGTTCCAAGTAGAAAAAAAATTTTTATTTCATCGAACAAATCGGCCATTACTTAGTTGCCAACCCAATATTATTGCGAGCTTCAGACCGTCGGCCATTATACCTTGCGGATCGTGCAGACTTGAACTCGCAGACAGTTCATGGGATAGAAACTATGGTATTGGACCAGCTGCTCGGCAGACGTCGCGAAAAATGCGGAAATATTTTTTCGTCAGCCGGGGATCACCGTCCACGGAAACACCTCGCGCATTCGTTGGCCATGTTTGTCGTCAAAGGAAACACGGTCCCGACAATTACCAGGAATTGCCTCGAAGTCGCCGTTATCGCTCTGCAGAAGTCCGTTAATTATCTCCCAAGTGTTTCCACTCGGCGAAACAGAATCTCTAAGCCGGCCCCGTTAACTACGGCTAATCCGTGCAAAGTCGTCGTAGAATCCGGCCAGGCCAGTCGTAAATATCATTTACGCGGAACTGCTCGGCTGGAGGATCCGCCAGAAGGAAACGCTTTTCCCGTTCCCCCGCGGGTTTTCACGGTCCAGCGACCCGGGCTCGCTCGATTACGGAAAAACTCGCCACCTCCGCTCCCCCGGCCGGGGAAAATCGGTTCCGGCCGGAACGCGACCGTCGTTCGTTGCTGATTTTACGACAGGCTCGGCCCCGGCCGTAGCCGCGACGAATCCGAACTTTCCGGCAGATCGTAAATAAAATTCACGGCTCCGGGTCCTCCTACGCTCCGCGTAACCGCTTTATTATACCGTAAATCAACCTGCCCCGGCATTCGAACGCTCGTACACTCCGCGCACCCGAGTTTCACGACGAGACCTGTCGATCATTCGCGGAATACCTTGCGAAAAAAACAACGCCGGAGTCGGCTGACGGAGATCGCCACGGATTATTGGCGCCTGCTAACCTTGAACGATAGCGACGCGATAATCCTTCCATCGTGACGCCGTAATTTGTCGCCGCCGACGCTGCATCCCCCTATTAATTTTCCGCGGGTTAACACGCGTATCTTGGCTCCGTTGCCAGCGATCGCTCCCACGCTTCGAGGCTTAAATCGAGGATCGGATAGTTATTGTTTTTTTTTTCAAACGTTTCGAACTTATGCATTTGTTTAAACCTGTTGGAGCGAGAATGAGGGTAAGAAATGTACTAAGGACGTATCGCGCGAGATCGCGCGGAAGTCTGAAAGTCTGAAATCACAGGAATGAAAATCGTCCACCCGTGACAATATACGAACAGCGTAACGTGATTTTCATCTGTTTTCGATTGTTGATCACGTATTGCAATCGTCGCGAAACCGTATCCTAATCTTGCAAATTGCGTTTAAAGCTTTAGGCGAAATCTGAAAACTTCTTCACTAATGTATGTATATTCTTAGCAGTAATTGACAGTGAGGTAAGTTAATTTACGCTATTTTAATTGTATGGAATACATTATGCATAAAACCACTGTATAATCTCAATGGTACGCATGAATTCGTTTCTACTTTATATTAAAAATGTGGTCGATCTCTTCTCTAATTCTGGTATACACCGACTATACTAATCCGGGAGAGTTCGACCACATTAATTGTTCCGTCCTACAAACGGAATTTTTAGTCTTCTTCTACCCGGATTTCTTCAAAGGGAATTTGTTTTCGCTTCAAGTTGGATATAGCTTAATTTCCATAGAATTCCGTTTGGCTTAACGAGACAATACTCGTATTGCCACGAACAAGTGCAGCTGTCATGGTCAGAAAACGCGGTAGGCAACTTGCAAACATTATAAATAGTTCAGAGAACATTAGGACAATAAAGAACAAGGTGACTATAAAGAAACATAGAAATATTTCAATTAAAGGGAGGAAGAATTTAAAGAAACGTACAAAACAATTAGAATAATCATTCGATTCAAGCAGAGATAATCTAGTTTTACGAGAAAGTAACACGTCATTAGAAGAATGGAACCAAAATGAATGCGTGAGATGCAGCGAGGACTATTTCGAAACCACAAAAAGTGAAAACTGGCTTAAATGCGTTTGGTGTGGTCGTTGGTACCACGAGGGATGCTCCAAATATGAGAATTCTTGTGATTTATGTGGGAAGCAGAAGAAAAATAACATAAGAATTACTTTTTTAAATTATAATACTTTTTATAAGCTATAGCCAAGGCTATTTTCCGAGGTCGCTCTCACCCGTAGTAAGTGAACACTCTAGCCCGATGATGAGGGTGAGATCATCCACTTACAGTATCTTTGTTTTTTGCCTGAAAATGGCAGGACATATTTTAATTTGATGCAAAATATTGTTCATCTATATGTTAAATTACTTAGCACTGCTGTAATTTGGTTAATTCAAAAAGTGGTTGTCGGACTCTCCCGGACTTACCCTATAGATCAATTTCTTAGCTCTGAACAACGCGAATAATCAACGTTTAGGTCTATCTCACCTCATCTTAATTTTTCATTCTAAAAAAGGAATTTACGAAACCAATTATTTATGGCTCCGTTCGATTCATTTTTTTAATGACTGCGTCAATTCGATGTCGAAGAACAGGTTGTGACGTAGAAATGAGGCACGGACCAGGGTTAAACAATTATCGTGCATCGAAATAGCGTACACAGGTGAATGAAGTTATTGTAAACCATAAATTGAATCTTCATAGAGAAGATCGAATCTCGAAAGCGTGTCGAATTTCTCCGCTGGGGACCGTTGACGCAGGTTTCTTGTTAGTATTTCATTCCGACCGTTACCCTTTGAAGAATCGGGAAGCATATAATTACTGAAATCTCCGGGATTCCCGAGAAACGGCAAGATCAACGAGCCGTCCCGAGATCAATTTCTGCGCGGAATCCGAAGCTCGACCCGCTAATCCACTTTCATCCCCTTTAAATTTATAATCCGACCGGATCCCCGTATAATTCGGACGCGCCTACCAAAGAACTTGTCCCGGTGCTTATGAAAGCCTCGGTCCTCTTTTTCTCTCTCCCCTTGTTCATTGCACCAACCCTTTGCTGACCCTTTCTTCCGCGTCCGGCGCATTAGGGGGTGTCCTGGGCGTGAAGGTGTCCGTCATAATTTGCCACCCGACGCATAATCCCCGTGACAAAGGCCGACAAAGTGACGGCTGTTACCGGCCGCCACCCTCTATTCAGCCTTACGGAGATTCCGGTAGCAGGTAAAGCATTTCAAGATTCCCGGGATCGGAATCGAGGGATGAATCCGGACCAAAATAAATGGCTACGACGCAAAGTAGTCCAACGCTCGTCGTCCGCCCGGCTGGCTGCTCTCCCCCTCCTTCGATACCGTTTAGAGCAAAACTTTCATCCAGGCTACAGCTTTTGCATGCAAATGAAAGTTTCGAGACGCGCCTTTTCGAGCTTAGTGTATTCTACTTACGGCGGCAAACTTTTCACTCGATCTACCGTAAAACAGGGGTAAAAAAGATGGGACATTCCATGTTATTGTATCGGTGCGAAGGAGAGACTTCAATTTTTATGCTCCAGAAGTTATTGTAGTTGTATCATTGAGAAAGAACGTCCCCGTCTGCTTCTTCGCTTTCTAATGGAAATGCGCATTAAAAAGTAAGAACCGAGGGTGGTGAAAGTAGAGGCTTCTCCCTTTGAAACGGGCTCGGATAAATCGTTCAACGCGATTTTGTGTCACGGAATTACGACAGAATAAATATCGAAAATGCTTCGTGTACGTTTATTGGTCGACGCAGCTTTCGATTACGAATCGAGTCGAGAATTTCCCGTTTAATACGAAACGAAATTACGTAGAAATCCTGAGTTTCTCATCTTTAGAAGTACAAAAATTATAATGTTATAAAGCTGGACCAACTAAATCGGTTCGAATATTCTCGAGTAGCCTCGCGAATGGTAGAATCGGAATCTTTCCGTGGATTCAGTGTCCAAATGTTCCGATTTGAATGGAGAGAATTTAATAATTGTCGCGCCGATGGTTCGTTCGAACGGTGGACAGCTGTCGATATTCGAGTGACCCCCTCGGTTGCCGTCGAATATCAGAGCGCAAAAGTCGACAGATCTGCTTAACGGCCTCCCTTTCGGCCACGGAAATTCGCTCGTGCAATTTCACGGCACCCCACCGTGTTCTTCAACCGCCGCCTTATTCGAACCTCGACAGCCCTTATTTTCCGACTGCGATGACTGTAATCACTGTCGTTGTTACCTTCGGATTACTCCGACACGAAAAAGGATGTTCTAACCAATTTCCCAGTGGACGATTGCGACTATTTCTACTAGGTGAACCAAATTACAGCAACACTGACAGATCTATGAGATCGGAAAACTAGTCGATTAACGAACTAGTTAAACTAGTTAATTAACAAGACTGTTCGTAGAAACATTTCTCTTGCGCGTTGAAGTTCTTGAGATAGATGCATGATGGTATTTTTTGAAAAACTGTCGAGGAAACGTGCCATGAAAGGCACGATTAAAAAGAAAAGACAAAAAAAACAACTAAAAGACCACTTCTACTTCTACTTGATACCATTGGAGTGGTCAACTACCCGACTATGAATGTACGTGGTGCTATTAACACGTTCCGCGCCACGTGTTCCGTCGATGGTACACGTTAAACTTTCCATTCAGGTCGCGTGTACCACCGGTGGTACTTACAAGCTAGCATATTTATTTGATGCACCAGAGAGAGATATTTTATAATAATTTTAGCACCGAAGAATATATTTCCACCAGAAGAGAGTGAGGCGTTATAAAAAAATTCAGTATAGAACAAAGTAGATAAGTTTGTTTAACCCGAGAAAGATAACCTACGTCGCAGAGGCGCCTGCGAAGACTGTTGATTTTTGTTAATTTTTCATAGAGGTCATAGTTGGTCTAGTGATTTAAGTTTAAAATTACTTAAAATATAAAAAAATATAATATAAATGCATTTTATTTTTACAATAATGCCAAACCTTTAAAATGACTAGATTAACTTAAATAAATATCCATTGTTAGTATAAAATTGACGCCTTAGAAAAGCATGCGCCTCTGAAGCGTATGGTTATCTTTTACGTACGTTGTCATATGGTTATCTTTCTAGGGTTAATTGTTATATGCACAGTAATTAATAACTAGTTATTCATAGCGTATCAATCCTTAGTGAAAACGTCAAATGACCTGATCGTACAAGTACATGTTAATTTGTCGATGTTTAAAAAATGTGCTTTGTCTATTTCATAAATTAATCTTGAAAGGGACCTTGATATTTATGAATGGGACAGTGTAATAAGACAGAATAATATTGTTATAATTTCTTAAATTATTGCGTAACTAACTAATAACGATATGTTCGAAAATTTCACAATTCATCTTATTGGACTTCTTTTTTGCATCAATTTCTCCGTGCACTGCATCTTCTATTTTATTTAAACTAACACAACCTCGTTCTCAGATGGCCTACTTCGACTGAAAAAATCAGTAAACGTATTCAAAAACAAGAATATTTTAACGTACAATAAACGTGCATTGAAAAGTACGGCGATCTTCTGAAAGGACAGAACTTATGACAAGGATGCCACAATTATTAATGATTCATTGTGTACCTTTCGTTTCAGTGAGTGAATTAAAACGTTAAACCAAATGCTTGTTCAAACGTAGTCAGAAACTACAAAATTAAAGCGTGTATTACCGTCATGTTTGGTTCATTAACAATTGGTGATTAGGTGAAAATGCATACGCATCAACGTATGATTGGCCAGATTTTTTCTTCTCGATCAGATTCTCCCATCTTCGGTGTATTTACAGTGTCCATTTCATAGCACACTTTCTTCTACAGCGAATTCTCCCTAATTGCCGCTCAGATTGTGCACAGAAATGGACATTTGGGAAGAGGAGATACGATTATTCGAGCCTTGCACCTCGTTTTAACCGACTGTCAACAACTATAAAAACAAGCAACAAGGCTCGAATAACAATACCTCCTCCTCCCAAATTGTTCCTTTCCGTGCACAATCCGAGCGTCGATTATGGCGAATGAACTGTACAAGGTACTAAAGGAAGATACAAAACGACTACTGTGAAGCACACGGCAATACTTGAAACAACAACCACCAAGGATCGCGAGGCGACCTAATCTCGTTGCAGAGAACAGATTGCTATCAGTTTGTACACATGCGAACAGCAAAACATTCAAGAACATTATGTCGCAAAGAGTGGGGTAAAATACGAAAAAGTGGAGTGGTAGCCGCCATTGGATCACGGTACCAGAATGTCCGCGCGACCTCGCGTTTCCCACAGCCGAGCTGAACTCCTCCGCACCGAAAGATTTTAATTAGATACGCAGCACGCGGCGGTGCCTGAAATCGTGACGGCTTAATAGAAACGCAAGCAAATGACATTAAAGCTCCCCTCGGAGCTGCGTTCGGCGACGACGCCGACGACAAGGACGGAAGGGGGCGCTAAGGACGGCTGACAATTGCAGTCAATCTCGGTATAGAGCTAGCTAACAGGTCCCCGAGCGGTAAAAGCGTTCGCCGTGAGTTGCGGTGTAAGATCGTTAAGCCGTGGTAAGCGCGAAAGCGTGGCAGCAGCAGCAGCGACGACGACAGCAACAGCAGCAATAGCAGTAGCAGTAGCAGTAGCAGTAGCAACAGCATCAGCATCTGCAGGAGAGCCTGCGTTTCGCGACGTCGACAACGACGGAGACGACGTTGGCTCCTCGTGCGAAGCCCCCGAAGAAGCGGCGACGTTTCTGTGTGCACGCGGTTATGGTAATGCGAGGTTTGCGGTGCGTGTTAGCCGGCTGCGTGAGCGGCCCTCGTAATGGTAACGAGACGGTCTCTCACCATCATCATCAACATCCGGACGACGAAACACGATGCGAACGATCAACGACTGTTGCGGGTTCCGAGCCGCGGCCTCAAAGGTGCCGACCGCGATCCGCTCGCTGGCTATTTTTAACTTGTTTTCGCGTCCATCGTGAGTACCGAGGCACACCGGTGTGCCTCGTAAGCGTGCGTTCGATGGAATGCCACGCACCACCGGCTACCGGAGCACCCGCGAAACGAATCGATCTTCTGGAAAAAGAGGCCGCCGGCTTGGATACCTCGGGGATGGGACCAGCCTGAACAAAGAAAAATGGCTAACGAGCGACCGTCGCGTCGCGAGAACGCGACGCGGGACTCGCCCGGAAGTCGCCTGCTCTCGGAACCGCATTGGTTACCGGGGTCAACGTCGGGGCCGATGATTCTGGCAGCCGTCGAGGTGTCTATCTGGGTCTAGTCCGTCGAGGACGATAAAGTCATTTGATTACGACGAACAATAAGCCAGAGTTCATTGTTTACACTTAGAGAATTTTCTTCGAGCTTTATGGAAAATATGAAATGATAGAATTTTTATATATAATATTTTAATTAAATAACGTTTCGCAAAAAGCTCGTGGAAATCTTACGAAATAAAAATTGCTCGCTTCGACAGTACAGTAAATTCTCTCCAATTGTCTCTCGGCTTGTAAACAAAGATGGACAATTCGGGAAGAGGAGATACGATTACTCGAGCCTCGTAGCTCGTTTTTATAGTCGTCGATCGTCAACAACTATAAAATCGTGCCGCGTGGCATGTTTAGAAGCCGAAGGACAATCGGATAGAATTTACTGTACCATGATTATCTGCATTTTTATCGTGTCCACTGAGAGAGTTTGTACATTCGAGTTCAAGGATTAAAGGTCGGATGTGAACCTAATACAAGATTCTCGACCGCGGAGAGCATAGACATCCGTCGGTAAATATTGAGCAAATCCACGTAGTCTCTCAGCTTCTTATTTTATTTCCTTCCAATGTCAATCTAACTTTTTAAGACTGCGAGCCAGAAACGGCTGACAAGGTATAGCGGGTTGTAATAAATCCAATTAACGTTGCGATGCTCGTGCGGGGCGTGGTGATCTTCGGTAGATTAATTTCATATTATTGCTGATGGACGGCGCATATCATGCATGGAATGATAGACCATCAGTCTGCGCAACTTGATGGCCTCATTAATAAAAGAAGCACTACCAGAAGTCTTGTTTTATTCGTTTCACACATTCCTTGCAGCTATTATAGCCTGTTATTGATAGACGGGACCCGAGGTACCATCAATGATTATGAAAGGTGGCTACCCTATTCCTGTTGCTCGCGTAGTACGAGCCTGAAGCGATTCAAATCGAGTGAACAGTTATCTGCGACAGAAATTTAAGGAACTTCGGGAAAAATCCCAGCTGGATAATGACATGAATTTTCTGTCTAATACGTAGGCGACTTTTTGCATCTGAGTGACGACTCTGAGGCGATGGTAAAAATTGCTGAACTATTTTCGAAAGAATTTTCGCGTTGCTAAATTTATCTATATTCGATAAATTGTCAAACAATAGAAATATTCTATAAGCATACACGTTCAATTTTACATGTGTCGAATGAAAAGAATCGTGTCGAATGGAAATACTGTAGGCTGAAATAAATGTCTTCAATTTGGAATTAAAATATAGTAAATTCACCCTAATTGACGCTCGGCTTGGAAATAAAAATGGACAACTTGAGAAGAGGAGATACAATTATTCGATTCTTGCGCCTCGTTTTTAAAATTACCGATTGTCAACAACTATAAAAACGAGTCGCAAAGCTCGAATAATCGCATCCCCTCTTCCCAAAGTGTCAATTTTTGCTTACAAGCTGAAGGACAACTTACTCCCTAATTCACGCATAGATTAAGCACAAAAATGGACAATTTGAGGAGCGGAGAGATCACCGATTGTCAAAAACTATAAAGACGAGCGGCAAGTCTTGAACAATTGTATTTCCTCTTCCCAAATTGTCCATTTCTGTGCGCGATTCGAGCACGAATTAGGGAAAAATTACTGCATCCGTAAAATCCATTTTGAAAGTTTCCTGAAGAGTCAACCCTTGACGACTGTGGAAGAGGAGATGAACTCGGTTAAGAAGATAAACGCTAACAATTGAATCCGACACCTCTGTTCAGCGAAACCGCGATTGAGAGGAACAGAATTTCAAACTAACCGACCCAAACGTACGTGTAATTCTTGCGGTAAAACAATCGTTCCTCCCTCGTTCGAGAAAGGATTCCAGGTGAAATCATCGGAGCCGGTGAAATGAAAAGCGTCAAGTTGTGCGTCAATTAGGGAGCATTTGCCGTAGTCTCGAGTGCAAAGGGTTAATTTCTCTTGCAACCGTAATCGGTGCTTGCGCCGACTGTACCGGGACCAGCGAAGGTAAACAGAAGTTCGACTGCAGCACGCACAGGTTCGTCGAAGTGTTATCCTGCGTGGAGTGGAGATCCATTAGAATTCCGACTAACTCGAAAGCGTTCGTGTCCCTGGAACATCTTGCGGCGAACCGGCGTCAAATCTCGGAAAGCTCCGTGACCTCGTCGCCGATAAATATTCAGAAGCGAGAGCGGGCGTCAATATGAATACATTTGCTAGGTAGTTTGCAGCCTGGCCAACGGGCGAAGCGTTACTAAATCTCCGACTCGCTCTAGTCCGTCCGACATCTATCCTCGTCGACAGCTCAATCGATGGAACCGGCCGCGATCGGGAGAGTCGCATATCTTCTGGCGGAGGAGAAGCGGTGAGGAAGCGGCGGCGAAGCGGAGGAGAAGCGGAGCCAGCCGAGCGGTGCGGACCGCTAAAGAGGCCGACAAGCGGCCCCGGGCACAAGAAGAAGAAGCGTGCGCGGAAGATCTCAAACGCGCCGTCCTCTCCTCCGCGGCGAGGATACGTTTCCAAGCGTCGATCTCGTGCGCGCGCTCCGCTCTTCTCCGCTCGAACTCCGATCCGCTTCGACCGGCCGCGGATGAGGTTTCGAGCTCCCGATGTCGATGGCCTTGTTACGAGCCTGCGGACCTCCTCGTAACGCAAACTTAGAACGTCTAGGCCGGGGCCTTCCTCTTCTTCTTCTTCTTCTTCTTCGGCTTCCATCGGGAACGATCCATGAATCCGATCGGCTTCCGTTTCTTCATGGATATCGCGGTCGGAGGTAGGCCGGCAGGTGTTTTCTTCGCTCCGCGGACCGCCTTTCTTTGCCTTCTCTCGGACTTGTTGACGCGGAACGCATCAACCGGCCAATCCTTATTCTTCGTCTATTTTTTCAAATATTTTTCTGCTTGCTCGCGCAATTAATACCATTCCGCGCGAAACCTCGGCTTTTCTTCCGAGCCGTGGCAGCCAGGGATTAAACAAATTCGTGGCAATTGCCGATCGTTAGAGGATCTCACGCGTTTACGACGAAAACGGGAGTGATCAGAGGCAAACCAGCAGAAACATTTAAATGGCATTAAAAAACGCTATCGTATCGTACAATTAATGCTCGGGGTTCTTGTTCTGCGTTAAAAGGCGGAACCTAATCGTCGTATTTCAATTGAACAGTTTCTTTCTCCGATCAAGGTGAAGAACTTTTTATGAACCGTGTCCGCGGCCGGACATACTTCTGCTCGGATATTTTCCTGTTCGTTCAGCACGATCGTCCTCGCGATGCGTATTTCTTGACACTTTATCGTCCGGTCGTGGTTGAGGCTGCCACTCAGTAAGGACTGGCTTAGTCGCGCGCGCATTTGCTCCCAGTACCGGCTAAATTTTCGCTATTCATTGTGTTGTGCTTATTCCTTTAAAAATAATAATAAATAATAATAATTATTATAATTATAATTCATAAGGATATGGGGAGGTCAGCATACAGGAGGTCAGCTACTAACAAAACAGTAAAGAAGCGAAAACCGTCGATAGCTAAAAGTCGATTAATAGGCTATCGGTCGATAAGCATTGGCAATCGAAAAGCCGATTAATAGGCTAGCGATCGATAAACATTGGCAATCGAAAAGCCGATAAATAGGCTAGCGGTCGATAAAGTGTTAAGCTCCTTTGCTCATTTCTTCGAACCTTCTGCTTCCTTTACAGCACTTAGATGTCAACGCTAGGTCGCCTTTCTTCGTCGCCGGACTCCTCTTCTCAAGTCTGTCGTTGATATCGTTTACCGCACCATTCCGCCGCGTTCCCTTCAGTTTCGAATAACTCGTTGCGACTTGCGCCGATCTCGTCGGTCCCTCGCAAAATACAATGTTGGCGCAGCCAAAAATTGTAGCGCGACGAGGGTAAACGTACCCTCGCGCGTACCCCAGCCCGCATCCGGAACAAGAGAAAAGAGGGGGTAGAGGCACGCTGTAATATCCCCTACAATTTATGGTGAAGAACTCAAGGATGAGGGAGCGAGCGAACGAGCGAGCGAGAGAGAGAGAGAGAGAGAGAGAGAGAGAGAGAGAGAGCGTGAGAGGAAAGGGAGAAGGAGGGCCAGGTTGCAGAAGACAGTAGAAGCACCGAAGAAGGAAGAGAGAAAGTGAAGATAGAGACAGATAGCCCGAGAGAAAGGGGGAGGGATGAATTTAAAGAAGAAGCGGAGAAGGCGAAAGAGAGAGAGAGAGCGAGAAGGGGGGTAGAGAGGAAAGAAGAGGGAGCAGGTGGCAAGATAGGGTATACGCCAGTGGATTAAGGCGCGGAGCGGCGAGTCAAAGAGATTTTCTCCCCATCCCGTCTCGGCGGGGGCCCCTCGGCCTAACAAGGGCTGAAATATGACTGCCTTGCCCTACCTCGCCTCGCCTTAGCCTGCCATGGCTTTGGTCGCCGTGTGCCTTTCGAACGAACCAAGGAAAAGCGAAGGAGATATCTTCTGGCAACTAATTTATCGGTCGGTCTTCATCGAGGCGACCCGGGATCAACGCACTTCTCTCGGGCGGAGATCCTGGCGAACCCCTTTGGCTGCGATTTACCATCAAAACAGTCCGCAAATTTTTCCCTGGTAGCCTTTCGCCGGGATCTCGTTCGGCACTCCGGTTTTCCTGAATTTTTCGGCTGCAAGATGGCAAATCGAACCTTTGGATTTCGCGCAGGCAGCCGATCATGGGGCTCCAATTTTTGTTTGTAACGCAAGAAGCCGATCGATGCATCGTATTTACACGTTACACAGTAACAACGGTCTGTAACTCTTTACGGCCAATTAATTGCGTCCGTTTAATGCTTCAAGGGCTTACGACGGGCTCGGCGTACCAATATCGAAGACTAAAATTTCTACTCTGTCTAATATCGCGTCTTTTGAAACTTGAGGTTGGCTTAAGCGGCGAGCAACAAATACTTTCAAGCGAACTAGTTAGTTCCGAATTATCTTCATTTCCTGATACGTTGTTCACAAATTCATGAAAGTTCCTGCAATCTGGCGCTCACGTTCGGGATAAGACGTTAACATCGGGGGAACCAATTTCCCAGATTTTCGTAGAGGAGCTCCTCTAAAAGTTTCTTGGTTCATCAATCATTCAAAATTATGGTAGGACACGTTGTAACGCGTAAAACGAAAGTTGGTTGCACCGGGAAGTGCGTTCATTCTTCCAGTGAACGCACTCGCCGGTGCCATCGAGAAGATGAAGATGTTGATGGTTCGCAAGAAGAGGCAGAATCTATGGTCCCGGGAGCAGTCGAAAAATGTGCCAAAGAAATCGCGCGAAATTACCAGCTGCGATCGAAGTATTTTTCGACGGAAGAACGATGATGATGATGACCATTTTGTACGCAATGACCGCTCGGTGCGCTTTAAAACCGCAATTTGTACGAGTCGGAGACCCGAGGCCAGCTCTTCCGTGCTGTGAAACCGCAGCAGTCGCGATTTCCGGCCCTCGGAAATTGCTGAAATTACCAAAATCTCGTAACAAACGTCCGAGAAGGACAAGATAAAAAAGTTCGCAGAAAACATCGGGAGCCTTCTCCACCTTCCTCCTTCACATAACTCAACGGCGAGAACAAACTCTTATGCTAAACACCGGCATCTAACATTAGTCACGGTCTCCGTTTCATAACTCATTAAAATAATGTAATTAGTCACTTCGAAAGCGTTCCAATGCCGAGAAATATTTCTGCCGTTTTCCCGTTTCCACAGAATTATTTATTATCTTACGCTGTAAAATACTGTAATTGCTTCAAGTTAACGAACAGTTCTGAATTCTTTAACGTAAAGTTCAACGCTTGACCACGCTTTCAAAAGGATAGATGATTATTCATGAAATCCTTGGACACGCGTAAAATCGAATCTATTTTTATTTTATACGAAATGTACTGTTAGATTGGCCAACAAGTTGTTGCGTTTTCTTCCATAGATGGCAATACAGAAAAATTTCATATTGTACGAAAAATATTCGCTGAATTCTTCGTTGTAACATTTTCTACGATCCCACGAAATAATTGTTTAAATTATAAATCAGACGTCGATAACAATTGACTCAAGCGAAAGAACTAAACATTTCATGGCAAGAATTATTTTAATATCTAAGTGAATATATAATATATCTCTTTTAGTAATAATTGCTAATATTAATATAAATAAACATAAAAATCTTAAACTATATAATAATAAATGTCATGTGAACCACATATTGAACTTATACCAATTAATATTAAAATTCCTACATCACCTATCCGATTACTTAAAATTGTTAAAGTACCTGAATTTAAACTATTTTTATTTTGATAATAAATTACTAAACAATATGAAATAAACCCTAACCCATCCCAACCTAATATAATTCTTAATATTCTAGGACTTAAAATTATTAAACATATTGATAAAATAAATAATAATAATAAATAAATAAAACGAAATCAATAAATATCTGTCTCTATATAATTAACACTGAATAGATTATAATAAATCCAGAAATAAATAAAACAACTCTAATATATATTAATCCAATCCAATCTAAATACAATAAATAACTAAATTTTATACAATTAAAATTATTAATTACCCATTCAAATAATACTATAAATTTAAATATTTCTATAAATATTCTTGTTAAAAATAATAATAAACTCAGTATAAATATAAATAATCTAAAAATAATCAAAAGATTTATAATTTATAATTTATAATTTAAGATTTTTAGATTTTTAATTTATAATTTAATTTTTTTAATTTTTAGATTTTTAGATTTATAATTTAACATTGACAATTTAAAGAGACGTGCAAGGTAATGTTCGTACGTCACGAAATTGCAGATCTTCTGAATTTATCTTCACCAAATACTGCGGTATTTTATAAAAGCAATAGAATCTAACATTTTATGGTGTGTAATCTTCTAAAAATGAATCTCATAATTTTTAATATGTTTGATATTGATAATTTATGATATACAAATAATAGCAATCGCAGTTTTAATTCATTTATTGACTTTTGATATTCGGAAGCTTATGAAAACGTCGAGTCTTATGAAATACTCGCAATGGCAGCTGCGAACGTTGATTCGAAAGGCATTCATATTTTGCTAATTAATAATAAACTATTCGTTTTAGTATTATTTTTAGGTGAAGTAATCATTACTTTGATAAAAAAGTCGACGTACACTGTCACTATCATCTACCATATTATTTACTAACACAGTATTTGGAGCATATCTTTTTTACTATGTGTGTACATTACTGCGGTGCTTTACCGAACTGCGTACCTTAACCTACACAGTGCAGTTCTGGATATACTCGATCGTAGAGTACCTATACCAAATTCCTAAAATGCTGCAGCGATAACATCTTGATCCTAGGAATTGTAGCTGTGTGTGTACATTTAAAAGAAAATGGGTCATGTCAATCTTGACAAGCAGTAATCGGAACGTCCGCAGTATTTGGCTCGCAGTAATAGATACATAATCGCGTTAATATATGCACACGTATGATTTCCTCACGTTACATTTTTTAAATAAAATTTGTGCTTTCAGAGATCTAATATTTGAAGAAAAGTAAATATATTCAAGTTAAAGAATAATAGATATCGTTCAAGTTGATCAAGATATCACAAGATATCGTTCAATAATAGATATCGTAAAAGGTCTTATTTTCTCTGTCAATGTTCGCCTTATACACCTGGACCGAAGACTAAATTGGAGGAAACACATCTGGCAAAAAAGGAAACAACTAGGCACACAATTGCGCAAAATGTACTGGCTATTAGGACCCAAATCAAAATTGTCAATTCAAAGCAAAATAATAATCTATAAATGCGTCGTAAAACCGACATGGACATATGGAATACAATTATGGGGCTCATCCTCCGTGTCCAACATCGAGATCCTCGAGAGATTTCAGGCGAAACTTCTCCGCATGATAACAAACTCCCCATGGTATATAACGAATAATAACATACGCAATGACCTACAGATACCTACCGTCAAAAATGAAATTAAAAACTTTACCGACAAATACACTGTCAAACTCGAACTTCACCCAAACATGTTAGCAAACGAACTACTAAATGAACAGACTGATACGCGCAGACTCAAAAGATTCAAACCGCTAGACAATAGACACAGATTTCAAGATACTCGAGGTGCAATACTAGACAAGTAGGAAGTAAGTTAATCTCAAAAACAAAACGTGATAAAACCTTTATAGCAATTATATTAGCTAGAAGAAAACCAATGAAGATATGAGCCAGTGGGCGAAATATCTACATATTATGAGTAAATAGCTATAAAATCTTGCTTATTGTTATTTTGTAACAGATTGCAGATGTACTTATCAAAATAATAAAAAAAAGAAAAAAAAAATGTTCGCCTTCGTTGAGAAACCGCAGTAACACCTACACTTATCCTACCGAAACTTTTGCGCGATTCTTCGTCGATCGTGGAATCGATAGCTGCGAAGCGCCGAACGTTTCCGTCTCATCGGGCGTCCGCCGTTACAAAAGGCAACGTTGAAACCCCGTCACGGAGCATCTATGAATCGCATTATCGATTTGTACGCCGGCGCGTTGATCAACGCGGAGAGAACCTTTGAAGTGCGCCGAAGTTCGCGGGGGCTTCCGGAAAGCGTACGGTACGGATGCAGTGAAGGTTCGCGCGCGGAACGAGGCACGTGTGAAGAATGTCCGTGAGCGCGGAAAGGGGAACGGTGTACAAAGGGGATCCTCGAAATAAGCCCCCGCGAAATCATTGGCCTACGCGACTGCTACTATTGTCGGTTCGATTTTACCCAACTCGTCTCGCGGCTGTAAAGAAACCGCTCTCTCTTCCGCCGACTTTCTCTGACAAAACTTCCGAGACATTCGCAAACATTAACACGATTGCACATATTATCTGCCATCCTAACTAAGAGATCTCGTTAAATTCGTCTGTTGGACGACGAAAGCTAATAGAAGATTCAAGTGACATAGAGGTTTAACCCTTTGCAGTCGAAGCTGTTTGAATTCGAAATCCAAGATATGATTTCTGATCTACGGTATTTCTATTTTATATAATTTATTGCGATTTATGCATATGAAATTGAGCCTATTGCAGCAAGTACAATGCAATTTTAATAGTTTTTTAAATATATAAACGGGTCTGATGCTCTCAGAGTGATTTAGAAAAATAGTATAGCAATTTTTAGTGGCGCCTCAGAGTCGCCATTCGAGTGCAAAGGGTTAAATGTTTTTAGAAAAATAATAATGTTTACCGCACTCTCTGCTCTAGCAGTTGCACAACAATGAACAGTGAACAATTATTCTTTTAATCTTGGAAGGTGCTTACGTGCGCAATAAATGCGGTAAAATGGGCCTAAAATGGGCCAAATCCTAATCTGAATGGTAAACAATTTAATATTGTCAATCCTCATTTTTCTAATCGAATCTGTCTCTTTATGTCGAACCAGTACAATGATGGACAGATTAATGTAAAATACAAATTTTCTGCTTCAGTTATAAAAGAGTCGCGTCAGATATAAATTTCATCCTTCTTTTAATATATTTTAACTGATAGAAAATAGCGCTTCGGTCATCTTCGATTACTTCAATTTGTTTGCCATTTAAATTGCTGCAAAAAATCGCTTTAAAAAAAAAAGAAACAATAATTACGATGGATGAATAAATAAGTACATTTCCTCAAAATTGGTGCGAACTGTATAAAATTGCCACGAGGGACTTGACGAGAGGTTCGAACGCGGCGAACCGGGAAGTTTGTCCAACAGACGCGAAGATTCTACGCAAATTTCTGTATATCGAGTTCGGCAAGATCGCTGCGCGTCGTCGCGTCGTTGGAGCGAGAGCGGGGCGTAGTTCGCAAAAACGTCATTTCCGCTGCGGTCTATTCCTCCAACGACCGACGATAATCGATCCTCCGTTTCGCATCGTCTTGTTTCGCTTCCGAATCAAGGCCAGGCGTTTCAAGCACGCTGCTGCGGCTTCGCTTTCGTCACGATTTTTCCGACTCTCGTTTATTACCGGTCGCGAGTGGCAGAGTAAACGACAGAAAAACGGGGAGGGGAACCGAAGTGGCGGAGAGAAACACAAGGATCGTTCTTGCCGCGAAAGAAAAACACAATCCGGCGAGCCGGTGCGGCAGGACGGCGCTGCGCGGCGCTGCGCGGCGCGGCGCGGCGCGCGAGAGTTAGCAAGAACGCGGTGTAGGCGGCACATCAAAGGCGCACCTCGGGCGTGAACGAGCGAGCGGGCACGCGGCTCAAGTAGAGAGCGGAAGACACCGCCACCAATCCTACCACCATCCAATATATTTACTCCGATGGACCACCGCTACCATTGCCATCGCCACCACTGGCAGCGGCCGTGCCAGCGCCACCAATGCCACCACCGTCTCTACCACCGTAACCGACGGCCACGACCACCGTGCAACCACCACACTCGCGAACACATTACACGCTCGAAACGATAGACTTCTGCCGCGAACGTAGACGCGGCCTACGAGCCTGTATGACGGAGCTTCGAATCATCTAATTCCATCCTGGGTTCGCTGGGTGTCTACGATCCTAGCACGCGACGGCTGTTGGGACCATTCGAGTCTCGATGAAAATGCACTTCCGAACGCATTCTATAACGAGTCGATATACGAGCTTACAACGATAGATCTTAGAGCCATTTAATCCCGTCGTCGATTCCTCTGTTCGCCCAACTAACGACTGCGGGACACGATGCTGTTGGGATCGGTCGAGCTTCGAAAATGGAACGAGCTGGCGAACACGTGATACGCTCGCTCTGATGGACTCGTACCACGAACATCGACGCGGTCGGCGAGCACACACGACGGAGCTTAGAGTCATCTAATTCCATCGTCCATACGCTGGATCAATGGCTTTAGCACACGAGGCTGTTGGGACCGTTCGAACTAAAAAGCAAACTCCTTGGCGAACTATGATCGCGAACTAGGAAAACTACGTGGATCAACGACTCTAGGATATGAACGCCGGTGGAACCCCAGTCGAGCTTTTAAGGAAACCCATTTTTGCGAGGGACCCTGCGAGCTTGTAAAGATAGAGCCGAAGATCGATCAATTCTATCGTTAAATTCTACCCGCTGATATTTAGCGATTCTAGGACGTAACGCTGCTGGCTGCATTTGGGCTTGGAAGAAGACGTAAACACATGGTACAGTCGTTCTGCTAGACGTTCTGTCGCGGGTATCGGCGCGTGCAAGCTTGCCTAGTGAAGCTTAACCCTTTGCACTCGAGTGGCGAGTCCGTGGCGCCAGTAGAAATTGTTACACTATTTCTCAAAATAATTGTAACAGTACCAGATCCGTTCGCATTTCACGAACTGTTCAAACTGCGTGTATTGTACCTGCCAATAGGCTCAATTTTCATATGCATAAACTGCATTAAATCGTATACAATGAAAGTATCGTGGATCAGAGAATATTGTTTCGATTTCGAATGAAAATAGCTCCGACTGCAAAGGGCTAGAATCGTCTAATTTCATTGTCGATGCTCCATCTCCGGATTAATCACTTTAGGATACAGTTGATGTTGCAGTCATTCGAGCATAGGAGGAAGCGCAGTATGCATGCGCTGTGAAACCAGATACGCTGTACCGGCTTCGTTACACTGAAACGCGGCAATATCTACGTAAAGGAAGGTTTAGCGATAATGACAAGACCGTTCGTTTCTGTTATAGCTTGGCTTGCTTCTTCCAAAGTCAAGGAGCAGACGGAGTTGAGCCCTTTGCCGCGTCCCTTCCCACGTTTCCCTGATACGGCTTTAGTGGATGTGATTATTCCAAGTGGCACAAATTCTCTGCGCAATCTTTCATCGACCACGCCATCGTTCAGAGCACTTTACGTACATTTCGAGAATACTTTCGAATTCGTTCTGAGACTATTGTCTATGTTTCACGTGGAATACAGATCTCGTCGAAATGAAAAATATCGTTTCGTACGTAAGTATTCCAGGTATGCCGAATACCACTGGTCGATTCGGCAATAAAAATTTCAAACGGGTTAACGCATCGTGCCTCACGCAGGATGAAGCCCCAATGTCTTCTCACCCTCGAGCCGACCACTTTTCACTTTCATTCGTTCTCGACCCTGTATGTTTCTCTTTTCCGGGCAATTCCTCGACATCAATCCTAGTTTCCCTTCCACCCCCTCGAACAAATGTCTCCATTTTCACCCTATTCGTTTTGTTCACGAGTTTCCCACCCCTCGACTACCGTTGATCCTCTATTTGCTCGTCCCCCCACTGCTCCCCCTCGGGCGATCCTCCTTTGTCCTCCTGCGTCGGGTTCACCGTTTTCCTCCCTCTCTCACCCCCGTGGACCCCGTTCCTCATGGTCGCGTCCCCGTTCGTTGTTCGTACATCCGTGTGTATATCGGGCCGGAGCAGAGTCCCGACGCGGCGCACAGAGTCGGTTCACCGTACGGTGGACCCGAGAGAGGAGTGTTTGATCTCACCGCCAAGCCAGATCGGCAAAAGGCCTTTTTCTGCGGGCCCCGAGAGAGCTTGAAGTCGACCTCAAAGACTTGACTGATGACTTGCGGCCACGACGACTCTCCGGCAGAGAGCCGCTCTCCGCTCTCGGGCCCCGCGAATCAACGCGGAGAACGAGGAGAGACGGCGGACCCGAGAAAGACCGACAGTCCCGGCGAAAATAAAGTGGAAGAAGGTGGTCCCCGTCCGCGCGAGCCTCGATCCCGATGTTCCTAGCGGAGGACACCGATTTCTTCGGTAGACACGTGCCTACTCGCGTGTCCACCGTTTTGGGATTCCCCGGGCTGACCGGCACCTACGCGGCCCGGGATTTCGCCTGCCTGTGATCATGTTACCCGTTGATCGATCGCATTTTCTCGATAATGAATCTTTGTCCCCTTCGGGCCACGCGGACCATTCGTTCGATCTTTCTTATGCAACTTTCGGGTAGTGCGCATAGGGTTAGCAGATTTTTCAAGATTTTTCGTCGCCTTTAGCTAAATGTTATGGTGTCACCAAAACGTACGGGGAGTACGCTGCAGGTCCTACATTTTGAGCACTCGTACCTTTTACCTCGATTTACAATCGTAGGTGATTGATACAGACGGTTGCATCGTTTTCAAATCTGTGCAATTTTTGCGTAGAATTGATTGATTTTTATTTGAAAATGTTGCAGGTTGCAAGCGTTTGTCAGGACTGCAGGAGCAATAGAAATAAACGTTTATTGCAGAGTTTCAATAAACGCACGATACTACCCAAATTTTTGACACACCGACCGTCAATAATGTTTCTGTATAGCCAGTAGCTATTACAGTAGAGATCGCATTGCAAAATTTAAATCATTATAACTTTCGGTAAAGGAGACCGGGGTTAGGAGTTCCGGGGGTGAGTTGTTCCGATGGTAATACATTTTTCGAATAAAAAGGAATTGCGTTACACTTACAATTGTTTTGAAAGCGTGGACCGATCACGCCACGCGACAGCGAATTGTGTAGTTTTAGACAAGATAGTAGTCACATACTAGGTAAGTAGATATTTTATAGTCACTATATAATTACTTAATTCAATTAATTTAATCTCAATTTTTATTATTATTACTTAATTTTTTTTAATTTCAATTACTCAACATCGACATCGTCTATTGTCCTGTTCTTATAAATCGAATAATATTTAAGAACATGTTGTAATAGCATTTATTAATATATAAATAATAAAATTGTTTATATAAAAAATTATATAAACAAGATATTTTTATACATCGTCGCACATGTCAATTGGGGCTAGTTGTTCCCGTGATTCGGGGCATATATTGTTATCATAGCAACTTACCCCTTCTCAAATGTACAAATAGTCTCTGTTTTGTTGCGATGCATACTCTAAATCACAGCCTAGGGAAGAATGGATTTAGTGCGCGTTGCGCAAGAACTGAGCTCATACCAAATGTATAAAGAAAGTAAATGCTGTGTCATATATTTGTCCGAACTGTGATTCTGACGAGTCGTTCGACGATATCTAATTTTATTTCGATTGAAAGGTTATCTCCATTAGGTTTAAGTGAAGTTGTTCCTAAATTATCGTATATATAATATTAGATTATCATTTTCATTTGACTACATTAATGTTTGTGCCAAAGATAGTACATATTTTTCTTTCAAAAATATATAAGTATATTTCTGTTAATTCGAAGTTAATAAACAAACTTTATTAATAAACCTGTGTTTCATTTCATCGGAGGATGTATTATCTCATTAGAAAGTAACATTCATTTCTTAGTAACAACTTACCCCAGAGCGTAAACAATTTACCCAACAACTGGGTAAGAAGTTCCGCTGGAGTTGACCACGAAAAAACGAGTTTCTGTGAAAAACTTATCGCAACATATTAAATTTGAGTGAACAAAATCTTAAAGTATAACAAATGTAACAATAAATTAGTCAGAAGCGAGAAAAGTGACTGCATTATATCTTAGTCGATTCTTATGTTTTCTCAGAATCGGAACTTCTAGTCCCGATCTACCCTACTACGTAACATTCTTCCGAGACGTTTCAATCAAATGTACCCGGGTTCGGTAACAACTGTACAACCATTCAAAAATATACCCCTCACGCAGTTGAAAAAATCGAAGTCACCGTCGTTTCCAACTAACCGTCGTTTAAACTAACACTGCCGTTCTTGGCTCGCACGTTACAAAAGGTCCCGTTATAGGACGAATCGAAGAGAGAGAGAGAGAGAGAGCCCATCATCTCTAGATCATTAACACGTTCCGTGCTACGTGTACCATCGATGGTACAATAATTATATTATAATAATTAATTATATATATTATATTATAATAATTAATTGTCATGCGGTCAATGCGTGTCAAGTATTAGTAGATGTATTGGTCACGTTAATAACGTAAGTCTTACTTTAACCCGTGGCACTCGAATGTAGCGACGCTAAAAATTGCTACACTGTTTTCAAAAGAATCTTCGCATTATTAAATTTATCTGTATTCGATAAATTAATAGATAATAGAAGTGTTCTATAATCGTACACGTTCAATTTCATATGTATCAAACAAAAACAATCTTAACAAGTGTAAATACTGTAGGTTGAAACGAATGTCTTCATTTTGGAGTTAAAATAGTCTCGTGTGCAAAGGGTTAACACGTTCCGTGCCACGTGTACCATCGATGGTACACGCTTGCATGTTTACTTAGTGAACTGAACAAATTGTTTACAAGAAATTTAGAACCGAAGAATCAATTTCCACCGCAAGAATGGGCGTTGATAAGTTTTTGTTACGTTGTTATGTGTACGAGAATGAATAATTGCACGTAATACATCAAGTTTTAGTCAAATATCAAAGTGTGAAGATTCGAGTAAAAAAAGCTCGGCACGGAACGTGTTAACAGACTGTTAAGCACAAGGTTGCAGCGTGTAGACCGAATCACGGGTGGCGTAGTACAGTAGAAAACGAAGCACGCACTCGAACTATCAACAGGTCGCACTACATCGGGGCCCAAAGGAACGCGTGGGACAGTCTCGGACACGGTCGGATCCGATCCGGCGCGAACCAGAAGCCTCGGGAACCGTCCGAAAACTCGTCAGTGATAATCGATAACGCGCGTCCTGCGAGGATGGTCCTGCACGTGATCATGAGAAGCGCGATCGCAGAAGAAACACCGGGAGAGAAAAAGAGTGAGAGAGTGAGTGAGAGAGAGAGGGAGAGTGATATGAAGACAGAGATAGAGAGAAAAAGAGAGGGGGAAGAAGAGAGAAGGAGAGAGAGAAAGGGAGTATCGGGGGCTAGGCAGGTCAGCGTCGCCGACGGCTGGCTGGGCTCTGGGGTATACGAGGAAGAGGAGCGTTGTTCTCGGGCCCAGCATTCGGAGGGGATGGCTCGGAGGAGAGGAACTGTCGGCTCCTTTGAAGTCGGTCGGTACCGTGTGTAATTAGGCCGCCGCTCCCCACCCCGCCCTCAGCCTCTGATCTCGCCGCGCTGTGTCGCTAATTGCTCACCGCCCCACGGCAGAAGCATCGTCGTCGTCGCCGTCGTCGTCATCATCGTCGTCGTCATCGTCGTTGTCGTCGTCATCATCATCGTCGTCGTCGTCGTTATCCTCACCCGCATGTACGTCAGGGTCCATCGTCGTCGCCGCTATCGTTATCCTCGGCCGCATCTACCACGTCAGAGTCCATCGTCGTCGTCGACGTGGACGTGGGTACGGACGCGACCGTCAGTCGTTTCGGCCGGCGCGACTCCCCACAGGTATAACGAATAGACAACCTGCTAGGTCTAACACAACAAAGACGGTGCATTCAATTCCTAGCTGGAAGCTCAGCACGAGTTGGACCGAAACTATTTCGTCGGACGTGCTTCGGTAGCCCCGTTCCATAACTGGCCAGGCCCGAAGTGGTTTCTTGTAGCGGCAGATTGCGACTTTGTTGCGTTCCTCGGCGAGCACACGCGAGAGATAGTCCCCACGCAGCTCCGGCCAGCATTTAGGAAAACCGCTTTCGGGCTCTCTCCCGTACGGCCCTCCTCTTTTTTTCTCCAGTGCTCCTCTTCCCTTTCTTCTTCTCTCTTTTCGCTGTTCGACCGGCGATAACTGGCTCCTCGAGATTTACACGTACCAGATATACCAGTCGACGCTTTATCACCGTTAAATAATTGACACGGCCGATTTACGGGCGCCGACGCCGCGCCGCGACGCCATTCAAATCGTGATTGATCGTCCTTTCGGCGGCGGAACACCGGTCGCATTCGGGGCACCGACGATTGCCCGGACTTTTGTTGCTTTCTACGTGAAAGATACGCGGTCTTCTCTTTTCAGGCTGCGCCACTCTTGTTCCAATCTCCGAAGCACATTTAGGAGATTATTCTCTTCTGGATCGTTTTCCGGGCCACTTCTTCCTCGGCGAAGTGGAACTTCGGCGTTCCGCGACCGAATCTTATTCGTTCTTCGTACGATTTGCTTCGCGAGTGCAGTCGGTGCTTTTGTGGAAAGAGAGGAGCACCTTTTTCCCCACTGGCAGATTAATTCGGCGAAGCTTCTCGCAGTATTTCTGTCGCTTTTTGGAGAATCTGCTGTTGCTCGTGAAATTCTATTTCGCTTGTCTTGAATGTTCTTTTTGCTTTATACGACATTCATTTTCCAATCGAGTGATTTTTTTCATTGAGAAGGTTCACAGAGACCTAAAGTAAGATCGAATGGTCGCGATAAAAATGTTGTTGCAATCGGTGTAAAAGTTTACATCAATGTAGATACCATGGAATAAAAGCGTTCGTGAATGGTAACAGCTACCATGATGACCACTTGTTACAAAAATCTTGCATTTTAATTCACATTTACTGCGAGTACCGTATTTATCGCAAAACTCTGGTTATAATACTAAATGCGGAATGCTATCATTGTGGACACGACCCAGCAGATTTTCCTGTCCCACGTACAGTTAGGATTCTTTACGAGTCACTCTAACGCCACTCCTGTAATTTTTGACGTTTACAATCCGGCTGTAACAATCTCCCGCCAAGGAAAAATGTTTGGCCCATAATTTCCGCCTCGCAACGAGACAATGACTTGTATTCAGGACATTCAGCTAGCTAGAAAGGTGCTGCGAAACGCGCGAGAACTTATGTTTATCGCGAATGCCAGAGATGCTTTACGAAATAATGCAACGTATTGAGATATTTCATCGCACGGCTCGTTTAACAAAAGGATATCAAATTTGATTTATCGAATAGGACGAACATGAACATTTGTTACAGGTATCATCAATAATTCGTTTAAAAAGTAATACAACTGAAAGTGAATATTGTACATCAACGTAGATACAGTGAGTCACAGAATTATTGGCACACTTTTTAAAACGCAATAAATTTGTCAAAATTGAACTAAATAAATTTTGTCTAGATGATAGACGATGACTTTTTTAAAAATTTTGTTATTACTTGGAGTAACAAAAAAAGATAAGGACTCTCGTTTTTTAACTTTTTTATCTGAGAATATAGTAAAAATTAAAAAAATGCCTCTCGTACATTTCGGTAACTTACACGCGCATTGAAAATTTGATCGAAATCGGTTCACACAGAGTTGAGTTACAGGCGTCGAAAGATCTTAAAAAATTTAGATTTTTTATAGTTTCTACTCAAAATCGTGACAAAACTGCGATTTTTGCCATCTTTATTCTGACGTAACTCGTAACAATGTCAACCGATTTCCATACAATTTTCAGTATGCATATTATTTACCAAGATCTACGAATGATATTTTTTAAATTTTTGTTATAGGCTCAGATAAAAAAGTTAAAAAACGAGAGTTGATTATTTTTTTTTGTCATTCTAAGTAATAGCAAAATTAAAGAAAAATTATTTTAGTCGTCGTCTAGTAGACTAGTCACACTATCGTCTAAAAAATATTCAAGTCAATTAGTTCAGTTTTAAAAAAGTTATTGTTTTTTAAAAGGTGTTTCAAAAATTTGTGGACTTACTGTACATCAAAATGTACCATTTCATCTAGTTAATGGTTAAGAGTAGATATTATATAATTCCGTAATACTGAAATGCATCAAGAATTGTTTCAACCCTATTCTAATCCTTTAGGCTAAGGAAGGGATGGCGCGTCCAGGTAAAAAACAACTACCAATAATTTTCCAGATAAAATTTTTTAAATATCCATTTTGATAGCATTTTTTACGCTAATTCGTATTATGAAAAAGTTACTTTGCCAACTCATTTCTTTGTTAATAAACAAATCTTTTCTATGAAAACAAGCATTGGATCGCAAAAATTGTACCCAATTTTTTTCTACATCATGTACGCAAACTGCAATAAAAATATCAGTTCGAAAACTTTATTATTGTTCGAGTTATATCAATTTTAATGATAATTATTGGCACTACGGCCATTTATATATTTATCAGCGACGGGCAACATTTTATTCCAGCGCTTGAATGAAACTGTTAAAATTTTCAATTATTTCTGATATAACAATTATTTTTTAACTTTTAACTTTTCTGTTCTAAGAAAACAATTATAAATCCGTTGAAACGTTTGGAGAACCATATATTTATGCGTAAATATACAAAATTTACCTTTTCGAAAACAGGAAAAGGTTCTAATTGGACAGTGAAAAAGTTAAAGTTCTTTCAAACAAATATTTGTTCACGTGTTTTGATCCGTGTCATTTTTAACACAATTGTAGACCTGTATTCTAGTATACGTGTACATGTGTAACAAAATCCGTTTAAAATTTATTCTCAATGATCTTAGAACTAGTATTAATGAAAGTACTTTGAAAAATATATTACTCTTAAAACTAATCGCTGAATACTAAACATATATGTAAATAATGTCTTGTTTTATCCAATCTTCTTATTAATGTAAACGAATAATAAAATAATTGTATAAAATTCACGATTTGCTTACTCACCTATATTTATCCTATATTAAATTTCGTAAGTAATGCTAAATAACTGAAAAATAATATAAACTTCTATAGCTTACTTTAAAAAATCTGTTAAGAAATAAATGTTCTTTCAGAACTTTTATTAATCAAATATAAAATAACATTGAACATTTATAACAAATTTAAAGTGTTAACGTAAAAGTTAACTGAAATCAGAAAAAAATAATTCAGAAGTTAGAAGTTTACTAAATAACCTATACATATAAAAGTTTGCAGTTAAATTCAAGCCCTGTTTTATTCGAATAACGATTAAGAAATGACGACTATCGAATACAATTTTATTCAACACTGTCGAATAAATATCCCCAATAGAATAAAAATTTATCTAGATAACGATCTATCCGAAGAGGAATTCTTTTTAGCGAATATTTTATTCAAACAATGATTACTCATTATCAATCATAAATTATTCGCATAATGCTTTATTCAAATAAGCTATTCGACTAGAGATCGTAAAATTATTCGAATAATAATACGAATAATGTTGAATGTTTTCGTTTTTACGTAATTTTATAAGAATGATCGATATAACTCGAACAATAATAATGTTTCCGAGCTGAAATTTTTACTGCAGTTTACTGCAATCCGATTTTTGTTTCAGAAGAAAAATTAGTTGACAAAATAACTTTTTCACAATTATCTGAGAAATTACTGAAATCTGATTTTCGCTTGGACACCCTCCCTTAAAATGAACCAAGGAAAATACGTAAACTACCAGCTGTTACACTTTCCCAAAACATAAAACCATCTTCAACACTTTGCACTCGGTTGTCCCTTCTGAGGGAACACAACATTGATAATTATTATAATTACACTATTATAATTAATTACACATATTGATAATTATAATGAGGCTTCTAAAACTAACAACTTTTGTTTCATATAATCTGTATCAATGCAATTTTGTATCGAATTTTATTCAATCATACTAATCGACGATCTATTATTGTATATTTTCTTTGACACTAAACCTATAGCGCCGGTTAAAATTACGTGTGTCACATTCTCTTGCCTGAAAGCTGTTTACATTATAAAGACTCTTTCACAGGAGATGATCGAAAAACATGTCTTAATTCAAGCCTGGATAATGATCAAACGGACGAAAAATCCGCATAAATTCAATCTTTTCAGTGGCGAAGCAACGCACGTCGGTCAGTTCTAGTCTTCGTTACGTTTAATCTCGAAGCGTTATTTACCGCTTAGCGAATAAACACGTTGACGTTTTTGGTAGGCGATCGGGGAGGATCCCCCGGTGCAAAACGGGTTAATAAAATAATGCTTCGTCTGGATCGATGGAAATGTTACTGAAAAAATAAGAATACGAATGGCTCATGAAACTCGGGATCGCATGTATACACCTTTCACGTTCCGAAGGTAAATCTCAATCGAAGCTGCGCCGACAAAAACGATCGGTGGGGATTTGGCTCGTGAATCTCTCCGAAAATGAACTTCTAAAGAGGAAGAGGACGGCGTCCCGCGGGCGCAGCAAGGTAAAAGCGAATGATAAGAAATAGAGAGGCACTAACGACGAGCGGAAAGACAGAGAAGGAGGAGACGGACGAGCCAAAGAGATCGAATCGATGCGTTGACTATGCGCGGCGCGGGAGATCACAGACGGAATCCCGACGTAAACAGGCTTAAACTATAATGTCTGGCGTTCCGACTCTCTTGCCAGAATACTTGTTGCTCTTCTGCCCTTTGATGTCGGTCATGCACTGCTCCAAATCAATTTGGACTCATTAACGGGCTGGAACACGGTGCCAAAGGATATCCGAAGCAAATATCGCGTGGCATTAACCTTGCCTCTTTTAGCAGGTGCCGCGGCGGAGTGCAGCCCCCTTTCTCGGCCTTCCTTTTGTCCTTCCACCGCTTCCGATCCCCTATTTCGGGAGAGACGCGCTCACGCGGAATCCTCCGGCGATTCCTTAAAGCCTCGACCCGATCGACCCGATCGACCTCCGTTTATCGAAATCGGAATCTGTATTTTTAGGGACAGACCGGTCGGGCCTCTTGGGATTAGACTTCAAAGCGCTGCACGGAATTCTCTATCCAGGCACGCTTCGGGTACGAACGATCGCGACGTCGGGATCAGACTGTTGTTTTTCGGGATTTAACCTTTCAAGACCTGTGACGCCGCTTTGCGGCACCATTTATTTTGGAACGCCACCGTGCGAATGCCTAGAATCCGGCTAGATCCTACGATTAGCGCCTCTTTGAAGTCTTTCGAGATGCTACGGATTGATGGTTGCACACCGAGCCACCATATTTAGGTACACAAGCCGAAGCTTCGTCGTTTGCCCGCGGCGCGTATCGGGTTTTTGTTATGTAAAATTCTCCCTAATCGACGCGGCCTGTGCACAAAAACGGATAATCTGAGAGGTCATTTGGTTCAGTTTTGAAAATGTTATTGCGATTTATATGATGTACAAACACTCTTCAGTTCGTCACTGTATGTATCAGCAGGATTTTTCATTCCTACTTCCAAAATGCCAAAGATTGTTTCAACGTCAACTACAAAGATGTGAAGAGATAAGAATCTTGTACAATGTTTATATAAGCTGTACAATATATATATATATATATATATATATATATATATATATATATATATATATATTGTACAGCTTATATAAACATTGTACAAGATTCTATATTTATTCTATATATATATATATATATATATATATATATATATATATACAAGATTCTTATATATTCTATATATATATATATATACATACGTATCATAGTGGTAAAGAATTGAAAATACAGCAAATTCTCTTCAATTGTCCCTCGGCTTGTAAACAAAAATGTACAATTTGAGAAGATACGATTATTCGAGCCATGCGACTCATTTTTACAGTCGTTGACGATCGGTAGCTACAAAAACGAGCTGTAAAGCTCGAATAATCGTATCTCATATATCGAAATTTTTCATTTTTGTGTTGTACAATCTAAGCGTCAATTAGAGAGAATTTACTGTACTCCTTTTTGCGGGACGATAATGGTTTTAACTAAGGCAGAATGTCAATTGAAACGAAACAGCGAATTTTTGTGCAGAAGGCTCGTTTAAACTGCAACGTAAGATCAGATTTTGCACGTGAACGTGTTTTCATTATCCGCACGTTAGATCGGAGTGCTTGCCAACGTTGCCAGCAGTTCATTGTTATTTAATTATCCGACGTCTGTTACGGAACTGACCCATATCGGACGGTAGTATCAGCCGCTATTGTAGTTGTAAAATACCCTGAGCGTGAGTTGCTAAATCAGTCATCGGCTACATTTGATCCGATGTTAAAAAAAAAAGAAAAAGCAGAACCAGCAATTACGAAATACTTTCTCCGCGCTTAGTATTTTATGTAACAGCATACTCTAACCGAGAGTATGTCCGCGGTATGTAACATACGATACGTCGACAAAGATAATGAAACGCTCCGCAGCATCCGTCGAATCTACGAAGATACGATATTTTCGTCGTAACACGAACAAATTGCAAGAAGAACGACGAGAACGGTTGAAAATTCTTGAAAAAACGGTCGGCTCTCTGAATTTAAAACATCCGCGGAAGTTTGTTCGCGAAATTAGCGAAGCAAATGAACCGGTCGGAGTTCAAATTCTGTATAGCCGCGCTCGCGGATGCTGCGCCAAGTGGAAACAAAACGAAATCCGGCGGGCTTGCCGGCATTCTTCTCGGAGTGTTCACGAAAATAGTGGAATTCTTAGGGCGGCTCGCGCGTTCCTCCTGCTTCGATAAATTAAAATAAAATTCCTTGGCCGTCAAGGACGTCTCGAACGCTTCGAAGAATTCAAATTTAATTAATCGCGGACGGGGAGAGCAAAGAGAGAAGAGAGGCAGAGAGAAAGAGAGAAAGAGAGAGAGAGATAGTGAGAGGGGGAGGGAAGGGGAGAGAGAGATAGTTTTGGCGCCACGTACTCCTGACAGAAGGCACCCCCCGAGAGCTGTCGACAAAGAACGACGATAAATTTAGGCGTGTCGCCCGGGTCTCGCGGTTTGTCGCGTGTGTCTAGATTCGCGGCTGTGATTTATTATGTGTTCGGGGATCGCGTGCGTCCTCGTTCGAGCCATGTGTCGCCTCCAACTTGCTTCGACTTAGTCTGAAACCGGGGCTTAAGGAAGTTCCACGACTTAGAGGCATTTGCAATGGTTTCAACGGAGGGGTTCCTCCCCGCAGGTTCAACCAGTTTCGGCATTTCTTTGCTCAACTTTTTACCGGCAGATTAGCTGCGGAACTTCAACGCAATTAAAGCTGCCGTTATTGCAATTTCATTTCAGACGAGACCACGCCGACTTCTCTTATTTAACACTCGAGGTGCGAACATCCTCGACGAAAATGTTATTCCAGATACGTTGGTTTTTCTACGAATTTGAATGAAACATGTAGAAGTCTAAAACTCTATACTGTCAGAAATTGGACAATCGAGTAACGATATTGTTACGGCGACTTGTCCAAATCAAGTCGCTGTAATGTGAAACTGCCCTGTTGTGAACAACTGCTTAAAAATAATAGAAGATAGGGGTTGCCACGGAAGAGTGTTGCCAACGGACAATCGAAGAGTCGAGATCGGACTGTCGAACGAGCAACATTTCAAATTGAAAGATCTAAAATATAATTGTATCGAGCTGTGTCAAAGTTTCAATATTGTAAATAAAATGCGAGAGAAAAACGGAGCGATTCGCAACAATATTTACACTCTGGGTCCGCATAAACCAAAGCATCGACGTTCGAGCGATGACAATAAGACGACTTTAAGGATTTTCTTGTGCCCGCAGAATAAAAATCATTCGCGCGTGTCTATTGTAAGGATTTTCTGCAACTGCTCGAAATCGAACGGAGTATTTTTTAACATTCAAACGACCGCTCACGAGATTTCACGTATTCTCTATGCTGAGAACGAACAATTGACGAACAAATCCAAACAACCGGAAAATGAAGATGTTTGGACAAAAGACAGAACCATAAATCTAGAAGCTTTTCGAAGCAATTCTAGAGTAAAAATTTTACCAGAAGATGCCCAAAGCATACACCGCAATGTGTATTCTTAGTAAAACTTGGTAAGTCTTCAAGTAAGCCTACGGGAAATAATACGCAGTCATTTAAGTGTTAATCACTGAAACAAACTGATGGTACTGCGACAGTAATTAAAAATTCTCGAGGCATTTTCGTTTCTCCTGTTTCAGTTAGCGGTAAACAATTACGAAATGCAGTGGAGCCTCGATTACCCGGGATAAGTAAAGTGTCATTGATGTTCGGACAATAGAACAGTTACTTGCAATCAGATACGGTGCCCTAGTTCGAATTTTTATCGATTTATTTAGTAAATCGTTTTCCAAATGAATTGTCTTCGATCCAGCAAACTGCACGTGAAACGTATTTGGACGATAGAGAATTCTGACATTGGCTATTCTGAAATTTAGCTACCATGTATCATTTATTAATCGTGCCTTTTATAGTAAAACGACCTAAACATTGGACAAAAGATCATATGCTGCTGCGTTAAAGAACCGACTAAATGATCGACGAACAACACGTTACGCTTCTGCAGCAAGATCATGAACAATAGGCTGGAGCACAGAAGTATCTCGCGGCTGCGCGTGCTGGCAAAAGTCAAACGACCCTTAGATGCCGCTGGTCGGAATTGCGTGGAGACCAGGTTCAAAGGCTTTCGCTAAATCGTACTTGAAAGTTCAAGCTCGAAACGTAAGCAAAGGATCTGACCCAGGGGGGAGAGCCAGACCGGAGTGCGGAGGAGGAAGCATAACAGGAGGCCGTGAAAGCATAACCAAGAGATGATCAAAGAGCGTTAAAAGAGGACCGGGTTGTCTTCTGCTACCCGTTTTACGGTGTGTCTATGTGCACACGCGTGTAAACAGGCCACCCTCTCGGCGAAATAAACGCCAATGGAAATCGACTTTCCCCTTAGGCGATGTCCATTGTCTTTCGCCTGCTTCGAAATTCTTTACGATTCATCGTCCTCGACATTCCCATGAAATGGCTCAATGGTTCTGGAGCACGCACGATTAAAACCCCCGCGCTTGTACAAAATATCGTGTAATCTGGTTTTAGTTAATTGGAAAAAAGCAATTTTTATTTTGTATACAAATTTTTGCGGTCCGATTGTCGCGATAAGTATTTCTACGTGTATTTAATTAATTTTATATTGTGAAACGAATAACGGGGGAGTTATTTTGAACTAAATCTCAGTCCTACTAACAAAAAGCAACGTAGAATGTCATTTTCACAGTGTAACCTTGTGAACTTAATTATGTGAAACTGTAAATGTTCATTTGTTTGGACGTTTCTTTTTTTTGAAGTTGTTATAAACTTATGGCAAAGACATAGACAATTCGTCTTGAAGAATATGATATTTATAACGAAATTATCCGGATCATAAAGCTCCTGGACCGCTTCGTCGGCAAACACATTTATTTATTTACTAATAAAACAACTTCAAACTAAATGATTTGTTTATAACCAATTGTAATGCTAATCGAGAATCATTTCGAAAGAAGATAGCACAACGATTTTCTGCATTCTAAAGCGTTCGCATCGTTGGACACCTATGATACTTCGATTTAATAACACGTAAAATAGTTGACGCCACGCAACAAGCGCATCTATCCGTCACTATCCACAATGATCTGATTTATTAACACCTAACTCTGAGAATAATGGAATCTGCCGTACAACAGAGACAGCTTTACAAATAACATCTAAACATCTTCTGCAGTAACATTTAACTACCAGTCTCGAGTCACGGAAGCATGCACGAATTTAGAGAAGCAAATTCCCAGGGACATGAAAATTTCACATTCCCATTACCGCGGCACCCCGTAGGACCGGCGAAAGAGACTCGCCCCCCAGTAGGGGTCGCAAACGACTCACCTGTATTTCCGTCTTCATCTTCACGGCACAGTTTCGCGTCCTCGAATATGGAGTTCTGGCAGCAATGAGCCGGGGTCGCACCCCCGGAAATCCTCGGCGGTCCGGGTCACCCCTGGATCATCTTCGATCGCTGGTCTTCGCCGAGTGGTTTTCACGAGAGAGACACGCCGCGGGGTATCGTCATACCGTGGAACGGTGTCGCGTGCGATGAACGATCGATGAACGGAGAGACTGGTGGCTGAGGGTTGAAGCTGGAGAGTGGAGTCCACGTGGCGTCTGGACGCATGAAAAACATGAGGACCGAGTCCAAGCTGGACTGGGCTCGACGCACGTCCCGGTTGACGGTTCGCGGCACACTGCCGCCACTTTCCGCTTCGCACGCTTCCTCTTCTTCTCCTTCTTCGTTCCTTCCGCCGAGTGGCGAAGGCGAACCCTTCTTCCGAGTCACGAGGAGCCGGTGCGCGCACGTGCCAGCCACGGCCGAGGAACAGCGACCGACACCTCCTCTTCTTCGCGCTTCACCCTTTCTCTTTCTTCTCGCCTCTCTTTCTCTCCCTTTCCCTCCCTCACTCTCTCTCTCTCTCTCTCTCTCTCTCTTTCTTTATCTCTCTCTTTCTCTTTCTCTCCTCTGCTCCTCTCCGTCGCGGCCTCTTTGTTGCCGGCGGCCTCTTCTTGCTCTTTTGCCGCTTGTTTGTTGTGGGTGTTTTCTTTGACGGCTGCCTCCGCGTCGCTCTTTTTCGTACCCGGAAGAGCACAGCCTGCGGAAGATTAATTGACGGAGACCCCCGCTAGGGGCGGGAGAACGCTCTTTCCAATCGGCTTCTCCTCTGTCCCCCTGGCCGACGACGCTTTCTCCAGGCCAGTTTGTCCGGCCGATTGATCGTCAGCCGATTTCTGGAGACACCGGCACTCAAAAGTCCGTCTTGTACCTGCTTCCCTCTCCCCACGATGGCTTCCTCGATAACCCCCCGGGAGACGCGGCCTTTTCTCAGGACTCCGCCGCAGGAAAATTCACCTTGCACCTGCCGCGTCTTCGACTGCTCTACCAACTCTTTCTCGCAGCGTTTCATGCACAATTTTAGCAATAATTTAGCTATACGGACAATTGTCTCCTTGGATGACTTGTATTCGAATCTTCGAATCCTCTTACCGCCACCCAGATAATACGCCTTGCGAGACTTCAAATTCAATGAATAATCGTTTCGACTTTCGTTCAGAAATGCCGTATTCTTACACCGTGATGAATCAGATGAAGGAAAACGTGTGACGCACGAGCCGATGCGGATGCGCTGGCGAGCAGCCGAAACGAACTATCAGAGTCGAAGTCCCTCCGTGTCATCGGATTTCTCGTGACTTTCGAGTGCAAACTGTCCAAGACCAAGTGATCGGGGTTCCTCGCTGCAGCGGAGCTAGCCGCTGACTGACAATCGGGCCAGGTTAAGCCGCGCGAAGTAACCAGACAATAAAATTTCCGAGAAAAGGGCGGGGGTAAGCATCGAGTCAGAGGGAAATGGGTAGAGAAGCGCGAGGGTGGGGCGCCAAGGTCTCGGCTACGTCAAGGGTAGTTTCGATTACGTGCCTCGGGCGGCTTTGCTTCTGTCGTGCAACGGTGCAGATAATCTTGAAGCGTTTGCATAATTACTTCTTCACTGCTAATATGGAACTTTAAGCGACAATATCTCGGAAGTGAAAACATGTGTGATTCGCGTCGTTCTTCCTTGCAGCTACAGATGTGTATTAGAGGTTAAAACACCGTTGATGGTATTCGTGGAGATTTTATGGTCTTATATTGGATACAATCTGAGAAATATTATTTTAAATAATTACTAGGTCACTTTATTCAAGGTAAATTGAGCCGTTTGTTTTGAAAGTGGTATAAGTCACTTTTTTAAAACAATCGAGTTAATGGTAACACTAATTACAATTGAGCGGTATTTTTTCATTTTTTCAAAAATTGTAATCAATAAGTTGAGAACTACTGAGATTTGTTCGAGAGAAGTTTTGCTAGTTAACGGTATAACAAACATGTTTATTTTGAAAGTGGCGTAAGTCGCTGTACTCAGGAAATTAATTGCGGGGCTTAGTGTAAAAGAAATAGAAACGTGTGGTAAGTGTGTGTGAAGTATTGTTTTAAATTATTTTCAGTATTTTTAAGAAAGTTGTGATCACTGGACTTATTTTATTATTTTTATTTTTTTTATAGACGTCATTCTGCCCTTTAAAATTAGAATAAAATTCTAATTTCTTGTCATGAATATATTTAAGCATCCAAGTCAATTTATAGGCACACAATAAGCATCAATTTTCTTTCCTTTCTAAGAAATTATTGCAATCGAAAAGTTTCTAATCGCAGTAACTGCGAAGAAAATGGTATGTCAATGGGTTAAGTGAATAAGTAAATATTATAAATTATTATAAATTATTGTTAATATTATAAAATAAAACCGTTTTTTTATCCAATATTTTAACAGCGACGCTTACTCTGAAAAGGAACGCGTTCTGAAAAGGAGGCGCCACAGCTGACTGGTTAAAGAACTGTAAATTTCTCCACAATACTTTAACACGTACCAAACGCACGAAATCAGAACGAACAAAGACGTACAATTAACAACAACAAAAACGAGAGTCACGTGCTCGAACTACAGTCATGGATAAAACATTGATAGAATGGCAACGGCTTCGTATATCCAACATATCGCGACCTCCAGATTTCTATAAACAAAAGTCGTTTATTATTATTACACAATTAACAATGTGAAACTGAAGTGCTTACTGAATCGTAAGTAGCAATTATACTTCTGGAATACCACAACGCAAAATGACAGATCGAAAAATAAATTGTCGTTTCTTGAGAAATTTTGACATCTCCCAGTTTCTTGCGAACCATTCGGATGTGGTTTCGCATGAACAGAAGGGGGCCGTGGAAAAGGAAAGGCTACGAATTTAATGGTCGATCTAATAATACAACATTTTTGTTGTAATCAACAGAAAATAAGTGTTTAGTGTCGTTGAACAGGGAAACTCGCATCGGAAGGGGGTTGCGGTTGCGCGAAGAAGGAACGAACGAACAGAGGAGAAGGTGTACCGGGTAGAAAAAAGTCTATTGCTCGAAAAACGGGTTTGCGGTGCCGCGGGTGCTGCCGGGTGCGCTGTAGTTTATCGTTGAGATCGTGTAGCACGTTACGGTACACCGCGATCATTAGCAGTTAGAAGCCGCCTGACTGCCGGCAAGGCTGCACGATACTCTCTTTGATATCCGCTTGTTCTACCCGACGTACTCGCGTCGATTCCAGGAACCCGTGTCCGTATCCTCGATCCTTCGAGGTTCTCGCTTTTGCTCCTTCGTTCAACCCCCTAAAGAGGGGATCCTCTTTTGGCGGAAACATCCTGATCTCTCTTAGGTTTTATATAATAATAAGGGAACGTTACCATTCGTTTGAAACTGTACACGTTGATTTCTAAAAAAAGGGGGGGGGGAACCCTTTCCTTGGTTCAAGGAAAATGTGATTCTCTCATCCAGAACTAAAAATGAATTTTTAAAGTTTTAACACTAGATTTACGGAATCCGTCCAAATGACGGGTCACTAATTTTTTAATCTTCGATTATTCGTACGATGACATTACAATGACACTTGTTGAAAATCAGAATCAATGTGTTATTGTGACTTTTATAAACTAATACAAAACAGCTGCTCTGTAAATCTAGTGTTAATAAGCGAATGAATCGAAGAAGCTTAATTACGTAAATTCTACAATGTTAACTTAATTCCTTTTAGTTCATAAATTTTTGGTGAGAATGTCGCTCTAAAAATCGAGGCTTCATAAAGATATAATAACATCTCTTTCGTATAAAAATAGGAAATTAACAAAAAATTATGGAAATAATTTTGCTCGATCCTTGATTCGATACCCAATACAACGAAGAAATTGTATTGCAATCGAAGAAGTATACAGCATAAACTTCATCAGTAGTCGGAAAAGATGTGAACGGCGTGTCGGTTACGGTCTCAAACGATGTCGCAGGCCGCGTCGAAATCGGCATATGGTCGCAGTATCAGCCAACTTTTTCTCACCAAGGTATAGCCTACTTTTTAAATTTCATGATACGTAAAAATTAAATTAAAGAGTCGCTTTCTACTTCGATTTGAACGGCGTCCAAAGTTCTTCATTTGGACGGGATCCAAATGCATCTACCACGGTGTTCGCTTTAAAACAATTGAATAATATTCCAGCCAAAGGATTTTATAGTTGGAAAACGATTCGAGTGTCGCAATTGTTCGGACTGTGGAATAAAAAGGCAAAGAGAACGTCCAACGGCGAGCTATAATAAGTAATCCTGTGAGTAAATTTCCATGATATATTCATACCTGGTCCAGATATCCCGCCGAGAAAGAAAGGGAAAGAGAGAAAGAGAGAAAGAGAGAGGGAGAGAAAGAGAGAGAGAAAAATAGTGATATCGTTTTTTTCCTGGACGGCGATCTTTGAGGCGGCGCCGATTGAAATGCGCGATTCTTTCCGAACTCGCCGATCCCGGGCGACCGAAATGACGTTATTAACGAAGAACGTGTCGCCGGGATGTTATCGTGCCGAATTAACGATAAGAAAAAGATCGGTGCCACCGTATCAGGAATCTTATTTCGTGAGTCATCGCTGAACCGGTCGATACCAATCGAGGCCGATCGGGAATCGAAACGATCCCGAGCGACTCGCCGCCGTCGAAGCTGGTCAAGCTGCGCCGCCGTCTTTGGCGGACTTTGAAATGATAATCGAAGAGAAAAACGAAGCCGCGATTAAAATCTGATACCGCGCGAATAAAGAACTTTGAAACAAGTATGGCGTCGCGAGATGAGATACCGCTCGAATGAAAGAGCGGTTCCGTACCAAAGGTCTCTGGGTGATTTGTCTGACCCGTAACGATCACGATTTAATTACAAATATTCATGCAAATTTGCGTTCTTGTAATAGCAGCAATACCTATAGAATTGGATTATGTCAAGGTCATTTGGACTTAAAAAGATACGAGAATCGATGATGTATTCGTATATTTTGTTTATGGATCTTTGGGTGCTATTTCTCGTTTACTCCATTTTTCTTGTTATATTTTCAAAATATAAGCTAATAATTAGACCGAGGGTCTTTGTGCGGATTCTCATGTCCATATCTCGCTTTACAAAAATTAGATTGAAAGAAAAATTTCCTTCGTCGACTGAAAGATCACTTATTGCGAAAAGAGAGAGAGAGAGAGAGAGAGAGAGAGAGAGAGAGAGAGAGACAACAAAATGCTACAAGATCCTGTAATTGACAGGTTTTCTTAATAATTCCAAAAATCTGCATAGAGTAGAGCAATCAATTACTGCGCCCTGTCGACGCTATTAAAAAGAAATTTTAGTAAATTTCAAAGTTTCTTTTATCGATATAAATTTTTCCACGAAGCAAACATCAAATCTTCGTTGAATATTAGCAGAAAAATAATTCTAGGGCCAGTTATTGAATTATTTAATTCTGTGCCCTTCCCCGAATACTGTGCTTCAATTACTGTGCTCCCACGTTGAACATTGAGCCTCGATAACTGCGTACAATAAAAATGTAATATTTAACATGGACATGTAACATACACGTAATAACATGTAACATAACACATAACCTTGACATAACCTTAACATGTAACAATCCTGTATTTGTTAAATAAACCATCTTGTTTAAAGCATTAATAAATAAATACTTTAATAAATTTTTATTTTCTATAAAACATGTAATATCATAATAAGTCATTTAAAAGTTCACAGTAGAGAGGACTGCGTTAATAAAATATCGTATTTATATTTTTTCTCTATAAAAATATGACAGATTTATAAGTAGTAAATAGGTTCAGTCACAGTGCCCAATAAATGAACAACTGAAATTGAAATTGAAAACAAAAATTCAAATCAACGCTCACTATTTTGTTTTCCGTAATGTGATATTTTACCTAGAACGATTTAGGGTAGTGGAGCCGGTTACTCCACTGTGAAGTGACCAATTGCTGTGCCCTTCGTTTGTTTTCGGGCACAATTAATATCGAATAAGTCGTATTATAATTGTTTATTCTTTCATTTCGTTTATTATTTAATCAAAAAATTTAATATGTCTTGTTCTTATTATGCCCGAAAACAAACCAAAGGCACAACGATTGATCACCTCACAGTAATCGGCTCCACTACTCTACTTTACTGAATTATTGATCTTCATTCGTTTCGTACCTATTTTCTGAAGCTCTTTCGTAAACTTTACAAGAAAATTTCGCGATTTTAGTATCAAAGAGTTGAAATAATTTCTGTGGTATTTTAAGAACTTCCGTCTTATATATATGTTCAATTTTAACAAATAATTAATTAATTCAATTTAAATAAAAATACATACATAAAAAAATACATAGCTAATTAAGCTTGAAAATAAAGTAAAGACACGGTAATTGATTACTCCACAGCAACTGGCTCCACTATCCTATGTCATAAATGCACGAAGCTCCGAAGTCCGATGCATGAGACTGGAGACATTTACAACTACTGCATCCACAGTTTCCGTTTCACGACAATGGATCAAGATTAAAGACAATAAATACTTGAACAAAGGATTTCAATCGACGTCACTTTGGCGTACTTTCGTCTGCTGTTTCCTACAACCTGCACAACGTAGCAGCAACCGACAACGGTAGCAGAAACCATGTAATCGATTTCGTGATGAATTTCTCTTCGCACGAAGACCGCGTTTTTTATCAATTGTAATTCTTTCATCAACGTGCTATCGGAGTTTTCAATTGAATCCGCGAAGCTCGCACGCTATTCTCCGCGAACCGTGAACAGTTCCCGAACAAATTGCACGTTGCACTTTCATCTCAGCCGGATAAACATTCTGCCGAGTGTTTACGGTATTCATCGTCGTGGCCGACGTAATCCGGTAATCTGTTGCGAGTGTGCATGCTCGCAATCGGGCCCGCGATTGTTCCACGGCCAACAGGCGCGGTTCACAAAGTGGCAGAAGGTGCGAAGCATTGCCGGGCGCGTTATCGTCGAATAGAAACTATAACGAGCGGCGGGTAGCCTCTTAATTAGTACGGCGGCGGTGCGCGCAGGTGCGGATAACAAGAAAGAAATGGTTAACAACGGCTCTTTATTATTCGAGTTTCACGCCGCGATGAGAGTACCTTAGAAATCGTCGCCGGACCACCTACGACGGTTCCGGCTGCGATCATGTCGTACCGCGTTAAAGTTTCGCGGGAAACGTTTACAATGGGGATTGTAAAAGCGTTATTATCATTAATTTTCACCGGCGGAACGGTCCACGAGCTACAACGGCGAGAATTAATGATAATAACGGGCTGCCCTCGGGCTGTTTGTAGAGCTGCGCTGCACCCGGACGGTGCCCGGTGTCCCTTGGCCGGTTTTTCCACGATGAATTTCTCCTTTCCTCGAATCACCTTCACCGAACGAGACAGCCAGCACCGGAGATATCAGTTTCTTCGAAACAACGATTCGGCCGCGGCCGGCGCGCTGCGGCATCGTGAGCAGCATCGAGGAAGAGAGCGTTACCGAACGGTCCCGGCCGGCCGCGGCGACGGAGAGGGAGGATAAGCGAGAAAAAAAAGAGATAAACGAGAGAGAACGCCGAGGAGGAAGGGATGAAAGGCGCCGACTGCCCTCTAAGATGCTCCCCTCCCTCCGCCGACAGCGACTCCCCTTTTCTCGATTACACCTGGTCACGACGCCATTCCCGTATACCGCTCCTGTTAGTGTCAAATCACCGTGTTACGTGTTCTACTACGTACAGAGAAGTCAACGCGCTCCATCCTCTTCCCTTCTCGCGCTGCTCTCGGCTCTGGACACCGGCTTCCACTCCACTAATCTGAAACGTTGATATTTTTGAAATATGTTAGATCACTCGGTGGGTAGGTACAACCCCTGGTAAAATGGTATTCGATCACCTTTTCGAAACTGTTAACTTTTCTGAAAATGGATTGAGAATTCTTTGAATTCTTTCTTAAAAGAGACGATAATTGAAATACCGTTTTCTTTTTTTAATCTTGTTATTACTTGATACTACAAAAAAAAAGAATAAAAAGCGATAGTCCTTTAACTTTTTTTTACCTAAACCTGTCATGAAAATAACTCATATGCATACTGAATATTTGAATCGAATTCAGATGACGCATAGTCAAGCTACAGTCACTGAAAGATGTAATTGTAATTCGTAACAGCGATTGTAATTCATAACAGCGGCAATCGATTTCTATCGAATGTTCAACACGCGTGTAAGTTATCGAAATGTACGAAAGACATTTTTTATATTTTTGTTATAGGCTCGGATAAAAAAGTTAAGAAACGAGAGTTTTAATTATTTTTGGTCATTCTAAGTAATAGCAAAATTAAGAAAAAGTATTTTAATGATTGTTCAGTAAACTAATCTCTCTAACATTGAACAAAATTCAAGTCATTTAGTACAGTTTTAAAAATGTTATTGCGATTTATAAAAACGTTGAGAAACGTGAGTTTTTTTATTTTCGTTGTAATTCCGAGCAATAGCAACATTAAAAAAATGTATTATAGTCATTGTCTAGTAGACTAGTTCCACTATCATCTAAAAGAAAATTCAAGTCATTTGATTCAGTTCTAAAAAAGTTATAGCAAATTTAAAAAAAAGTATTTTAATCATTGTACAAGTCCTTCAAACATTATACAAAATTCATGTCATTTAGTCGACTTTTAAATAAGTTATAGCGAATTAAAAGGCGTTCAAATACTTTTTGCCAGGGGTAGTAGTTTCGTTTTGTAACGGTGCCAAAAAGAACACTTGATTCGTTAATTTGCCAGTAAAGAACAGGACTTTTACGAGTGGGACTTCAACGTTATCGGAAAGAATGGCAAAAATAGAAGAATAAAGTGAGCGCTGCATCATTGTATAAAATGTACACTACATGTTGGAACATCATTTTTCATTTTTTTCTCGCAAGAACGGAATTAATACTTTCTACATAACCGAACAGTTCTTTTTCAAGGATGGAACATCGCTATTATCTGGAAAATAAAGCATGTTTCTACTTATATCTAGGCAGAAATTTGAAGAGCCAATTTAGAGGACGGGATGCGCTTACTTTTTGAATGAAAAATGGGATGTGTAATTATGCAAATGTATTTCTGAAAATATATCGCTCTAGTCAAATTATTGACCTTCCTAATCTCAACTCTTTTCTGACAGCCGTTCGAAGCTCGACGTCCAAAGATATTATATATTTTGGATAGGTAATTTATGCGATTGTGTGTGGAACTTCATGCAAAATAAAAATTTATTCTGCGTTACATGAAACAAAATCGTAAAATATTGTTCTGAAAACGATAGGGCAAAGTTCAAAGCGAAATTGAATGTTACGAAAATGAGATTTTCGTAGAGTTTATTTCATCTCTCAACAATTCGACCAAATTGGATGAATTATTAAGATTGATGGGACTTTCATTAAGAAAAGCTGTCGTGCACAACGATGACGTTAAATCAATAGGTATACTCGACGAGAGTGACACCATCTATTTGTGACAATTAAAAGGTATTTTCTCTTTTTCTCTCTTTCTTTTCTTTTCTTTTTTCTCTTTCTTTCTTTTTCTATTTTTTCTTTCTTTCTCTCTTTCTTTCTTTTTGTTCTTGCATATCGTCTATACTTGCGTGACTCCTACCATATTACAGTAAATTCTTCTCAATTTTCATTTTATGATTGTCAACAATTATAAAAACGAGGTGCGAGGCTCGAATAATCTCACCTTTTCCCAAATTGTCTATTTTTGTTTACAAACTGAAAAAAAATTAGAGAGAATTTACTGTATTATTCTCTCTCTCTCTCTCTCTAATATTATTATTATTATTATTATTTAGTTATTCCCATTATCTGCTAATGAAGCTGTCGAATAATTTTTATTCCACGTTTTAAAATAATCGACCTCGCTAACGACGTGCCCCGGTTCCACTGCGCGAAGTCGACACACTTCAACTTCTCTTTTTGCCGGCCGTATGGAAATTTCATTGAACTTCGGGTTATGTTTCTCAGAATGATCCAACGGAGACCGCGATCCCAGAAATGGTCCAGAATGTTCCGTTACGAAGTGACCGATTATGCGCGTTACAAATTTCGACGTCTACAGTTTTTTGTTTAATTTTACGCTTCCATGTCACGGCGACGATAATAATATCCTCGTGTAAATCCTTCACGTCTACAATCTTTAGCGTACATTTTAACCCTAGAAAGGTAACCATATGACAACGTACGTAAAAGATAACCATACGCTTCAGAGGCGCATGCTTTTCTAAGGCGTCAATTTTATACTAACAATGGATATTTATTTAAGTTAATCTAGTCATTTTAAAGGTTTGGCATTATTGTAAAAATAAAATGCATTTATATTATATTTTTTTATATTTTAAGTAATTTTGAACTTAAATCACTAGACCTCTATGAAAAATTAACAAAAATCAACAGTCTTCGGTTTATGGGAACAAATCCCGTAAAATATCACAAAAAATAGTGTTTTATCCTTACAAACTAGTAGACTATAATATAATCAGTGTAAAAAAAACTATAATATTATAAAAAATTTCTTTAGAGACAGTCATGACAAACGTCTTTCTTGCGTTCACCACAAACTGTCTTTTTGCATTTGGCACAGGTCATCTTTGACATTCTTTTCTTTTTAGACGTGCAAAGACTGCAATAACGCCTTTTTTTGGCCGAGGGTTCTTCTTCATCATCTGTGGAAGCCTGTACAGCAGATTTTGGAAGAATATTTTCAATGTTGCTTCGCACATGCCTTGGCAAAGTGGGTGCTTCCAGTCTTTGCGTCTCGGGTTAATATCGTAAATGAAAATCGACATACCGTTATCCAAACAATGGAAATGCTTCTTGCCCGGGCACTAGATTAACAAAAGTCACGTGAGCACATGTAAAAAGAACTAATACGGATTAAAATGATGGTTGGTAAATTTTCTCAAGGTACAGTGATTTATTGCGCCATATTATTTGTTAAAAATTATTGATCACTTTACTATTTCGGACCATGTGCAATCGACAATGTTTAACCATTTTTATTGTTACGATTACATTATGTTCGTGCAGTGATATTTCAATGCACAAGTGAAACATGTTCAATAATAATTAATAATCGAGAACATCGATTCAACGATCGTTGATTATTAAACGGTTTGAATTTGAGGAAATCAAAAATTAATGTTCGTTCGTGGAATGTTTCGTCTAAATTTGAGCCCTGCGAGATTCATTCGAAATAACACGGTACACGCGAGGCAGAGAAACGGAATTCTATCGCGACTTAGCTTTCCAGATTCGTTGCAGCTGAAAAAGATTCAAACGAGCAGCTATCTGGGGCGGTGCACGGGAACCGATACGGCCCTGGTACCGCAGAGTGGGAGTAATGAGAATGCTCATAAAGGGGCGAGAGGAGGACGGTACGAGCCGTTTACCTGGACGCGTGACGGAGGCAGGTGCGCGTCGTGGCTGTCGGCACGTTTGATGTTCACCACGCGGTCGGCCAACAGGAACGGTGGATGCGTGTGTCGCGGACGAAGAACGAAGGACGAAGGATGAACCGGGACGCCTCTTCGGGATAGGAACCGTCCAGAGGGAGATGAAGGGACAGGGAAGGGTTGGCTAGTCGGAAGTAAGAATTAAGTGGAAAGAAAAGGGGTAAAGTGTGACAACTGAAGGGGTGAAGGACTGAGTCGTTGAATCGGAAAGGGCATGGAAAGGTTACAAGTGATTGTCACGGGGACTTACACGGTAGATTCTCAGGGTCGTAGACAATAAAACTTGCTTTCTCCTTGAAAGTTATATTTCATGATTGACAGATAATATCTTAAAACTGTTACGTTATGTTATAAAGAGCAAGACAGTTTTGTTGCCCTTCGAGGCGCGATTGAAAGGGCTTTTGTGTTTTGTTTAACCCTCGCATGCTTCAGAAAATTAATCGCATTGAAGATCCAGCCTTGATCTTCCCGCATTTCATTGTCCGTTTTAACCCTCCGCTGGCATTATGGGTGGTTAGAATGGTTGAAAAACACCCTGAAATGTAGCAGAAATTCATATTCTACGATCACAAGAAGTCGTTTCTCTATTTTTATTGTAATGTCCATATTCATAAAATCTGGTGGGACTGGAAGGTTTTAATTATAACTAAAAAGATTCGTAAGTGACGTTAATACGTATTTTTATTTTTATTTTATTTTAATTTTAATTGTATTTTTATCTAAAGTACTTATCACCTTGAAACTTGATAAATAATAAATAATAAATAAATAATAAAATATGGAATAATTTTTCCAACCTTGAGGCCATAACTTTCAGCAAGATGCTAAACGCCGCAAATTAATTTTTTTATTATAATGTCCATACTTGCGTCTAGTCTCAACGGGAAAAAAATTCGGCGCGACTTGAAAAGCCGTGATTATAAAAAAGAAAGGCAAATTAATAGTTAGCGTTAGAAATTGTGTTTTTGTTTATTTTTTATCTTAAAATAAAGTACTTACCGCATTGAATAATAACTATACCTCGTAACTTGAAAACGTCAAGAATTATAAACCGAAATAATAACTGGAAATAACATTTTTTCTTAAACAGCATACATTGTAGTTACTTTTAAAGTCACATTATAATCTAGGATTAATGTATCTCAATATTGCCAGAAAAATTGTTTAAAATAGAGTTTCCGCAGAAAATGAGTTTCCGTCGCATTTTCTGGGAATTTTCCACAAGCATGGCTCGTTTATGTTCAGGCGAAAACTCTTCTGCTTAGTTTCACCGAAAAGGCGTTTGCACACTGAAATTTAAACATTAAAGATCTCGTTCAACTAATGCTTCTACATTAAATTGGAGATCAAACTAAGTGCCTGGGAATTTGTCCAGATTTCTTCACGACCTGGACCAACAATTAAGGCTCGAGAATAAAAGATCCATAATGCCGACCGTGTTATCGAGAAACCGTAACGTCGGCAGAGGTTCGGCTCACCCTAAAAGACGCTTCTTCAATTTCGTTTCTTGAATAAGCGCACGTCTATCAAATCGCAAAACCAATCGTAAGGAAATGCAAGCGTTCTTCCAAGCGAGTTGTAAGAATCCCACGAAAATAACTAACGGCCCCGAAGCATCCCGCCGTTGTAAAAACACGGATCGAATAATAAGGAATGGGTTATCAAGGAGCATAATCACGGCCAAGATCCGCCGCCGGCAAGTTTGCCTACAAAGAAAAATAGAGGAGAGCCCCGGGAATGTAAACAAGGCGCTCTTGAAAATTGAAATGAAAATCAGCAGAAGGAGGGAAAATCGTCTGGAAATATGCAGAGAATTCGGATGGAGGCCGCGTCAGGGATTGTAGAATAAAAGGGTGGATTGAGAACGACGGCGAGTTATTATTATGTAAACACCAAGGTGGACCTGCAGCCCTCCGATTTCCGGGAGCCGGGCGACCCTATTCCCGGTTTGAAAAAGCTGTCGAAGCTGGCAACTCACGAAATTAGCATGAGATGCTGCACCGCGCGCGTCCCGCCGGTATAATTTATAAAAGACTATTGTTTTCCAACGCGTCGATCGCCGGGGCTCTCCATTATTATAATCGTAACAACGCGGCGATTTCTGCGTCGAATTTCATTAACACCGTGCCGCCATTTTTACGGCGTTAATAGCACCGCGGGACAGCGATCGTCGAGAGGGTTGAACTCGGCGAAGCCATTATTTATTGACGCGTTCATTCGCGGAACAACGTTTTGACACCTGATCACGAATTATGCCGGCCTTGTTTTTATCTTGCAGTTTCTCGTCGCCCCTGGACTCCGAATAAACCCATTTTCAGGGTTTCGGAAAGAAAGCCAGAGAGAGAGAGAGAGAGAGAGAGAGAGAGAGAGAGAGAGAGAGAGAGAGCTAGAGCTAGAGTTAGGATTATAATTTATTAGGTATTTTTATTACAATAATAATTTAATTACTATAAATTTTAATTTAAATATGATATTTATATAATAAAATAACTTATTAGGATTTAAATTATTTAATTACTATAAATTTTAATTTAAATATAATATTTATATAATAAAATAGCTTATTAGGATTTAAATTACTTAATTACTATAAATTTTAATTTAAATATAATATTTATATAATAAAATAACTTATTAGGATTTAAATTATTTAATTACTATAAATTTTAATCTAAATATAATATTTATATAATAAAATAACTTATTAGGATTTAAATTACTTAATTACTATAAATTTTAATTTATAGGGAGAGAGAGACCACCTTACTTTTAGGTAAAGCGCGACCACCGTCGGTGCCGATGAATCCTCTAATTATTATTCAAGCGTACTGTTACATTCGCGCGCGTGCGTACGCGCGCGGACATTTCGTTGATCGGATGGGCGGGGACCGACAGTGGCGTCGAACGGGGCTTAAACGCCCGGCAATCGTTCCGAATATTACAGCGGTAGCGGTTAAATAAATATCGATAATGCCATTTCGGTGCCTTTTCGCGAAAACGATCCCGACCGGGGCCCCATAAGCCCTTACTTTATTGTTATTACGATGTACTTGACGCCAATGCTCTCCCCGTGGTCGCCGAGCACTCGATAAATTAGCGTAATGCGCGCTGATGGCTGCAACTTGCAGCCCGATTGTGTAAAACAGTAAGTTCGTTTTCTATCCCTTCGCGGTTACCCATCCGCGATTTACGGCCCGACTGCAAACAAAAAGAAACGCGCGGAGACCAAAGTGCTGGCGGAAGTGCGCGAAGCTTAACAGAGCGGATACATCGATGCACAACATTTTGCACGATAAAGCAATGTTTAGGCTAGGACGTTCAAATATCAGAAAGTTGCTGATCGGTATGCTGCATATTTAATTATAGTTAACGGAATAAAATTCTTATGGAGAAACAGTTTTACGAAGTTACGATTCGCGGTTAAACTCGAAGTTTTACTCGTGCTTTCTTACTGTACGTAGAGGAAGTGCAGCGTATTTGGAATACCAATTTGTTTAATTACTTTTGTACAGCTAAAACGGTTTTGATTCTGATAATTATTTCGAAAAGAAAGGAAATTTATATTTATTCTGTGTCTTTATTTATTTGAACGCATAAACGTTGATGACGAGAGAACGGAATTTTACTTCGATTTAAAAGTATGGAATAACGTTATAGACTGGTCAAAGTATGGCACGGAGTTAAGGTTGAATGCAAAATTACTGGTAGGAAGAAACCTGCATAATAATTTAGGACACACGTTTGTATTTCTCGCTCTCGATAAGGATAAAAGAAACTAAACAAAAGTACAACGTAAAGCGAGGACCACACGAAGGATACAATCAAATTCCTCAGAGCAACGGATATACAGGGTGGGTCAATAAGTTTGTTCACCTTGTATATCTCAGTTTTTTTTTTATATACAAAGAAACTTCATTGACAAAAGTTGTATGGATTGAAGGAGATCGTGATGTGACAGTAATAATTCTTTTTACGGGTGGAGGAATTCTGAAGATTTTAGGGTTACGTTCATTTTTTTTAAATGGCATGCCAAATTTTTCTGCTCCCAATGAAGTATTTAAACGATTCCAGTGTGTGTGTGTGTGACCTCTCTCTATAGTACAAGATCATTCGATAACAAATAATAATTTATTAATATAATAAATATAAATTATAACATATTTTATTATAAATTATAACATTATTATAACATATATATATATATATATATATATATATATATATATATATATATATAATAAATATATATTAAGCAGTAAGGCTTGCGTCATAAAAGATGCCTGAAGCAATGTTCACTTGCATCAATGCAACATTGAAATCGTTGCATTACTGAAGCATGTGCATTTCTTATCAATTCCGCACTTATCGCAGAGCATGCTTTAATTAGTCTTTATTTCATATCTTGCAATATTCCTCTATTAATAAGAAAGCTTATGTTGAACAGTAGTAAGAAATGTAAATATTTACATTTTTTACAATTTCAATTCGAATGTCATTGTTTTATAGTGCAGTTTTTCTGGCATCTAAAAACATTCAAGTCGTTTGATCCAATTCTAAAAATGTTATTCCGTTTTTCAAGTGGCCTTAAGTATACAGGGTGTCCCATAATTATGTTAACACCCGGAAAGGGTGATTTCTGAGGTCATTTGAAGTAACTTTTTCCTTAGCAAAAATGCAATCCGTGGCTTTGTTTACGAGTCATTAACGAAAAACGGTGACCAATGAGAGACAAGACTTAGCTGGCGCGAGGCGGTCGAACCAACGAGCGGGGTCGAAGCCTAGATCCGCTCATTGGCTCGGCCGACTAGCTCCAGGCGAGCACGTTTCTCATTGGTCACTGTTTTTCATTTGTAATTAGTAAACAAAGCCATGGATTGCATTTTCGCTAAGGAAAAAGTTACTTCAAATGACCTTAGGAACTTCTTATTTCAACATGATCCTGAATTAACATAATTTTAGGACAAGAGATTACATTTTCTTAAAAGTAGTATTCATGCTGGTATTGGAATAATAAGCGTATAAAATGAACTCTACGAAGTCTCACGAAAGTGCATTTACCTACTGTTTTTTTTACCGGTCCGCTGAATTGAGATTCTTTAAACCGTCTAAAAATCAGGATTTTTCTCCATCCTCGCTTAATCGGATTCGCAGGTTCCACGTTTTAAGAAATATTGTTCGAAGTAGACTGGCAGAGAAATTGAATTCAGCCGAATTCGGTTACCGTCGAATTTTCTCCAGTTGCAAATTCCGTCCACGATTTTCGGAGTTCTATATTGAGGGGACCGTTTACGGTTTCATTTTCAATCACTGGTCGCAGGAGCCCGGTGGCCAGTGGCGGTTACTATAAACCAAATAACTTGCAATTTGCAACGGTTGCGGGTGGTTTCGCGAAGCCACTAAGGATAAGTAACACGGTAATCCTGGAAGTCTGGGAACTTGTAATTCCCTGATCGCGGACTGCCGGGCGAGTCTCATGAGATTATTATTAGGAAAACTTTCGGGGCACCTTCACCGAGAACGTTCGAACGCTATGCTCTGCAAAATTTCAAACTTCACGAGACTCGACCGCAAATATTGGAAGCCGCGATTACATTTAATTAATTCCTTCTTCGAATTGAATCGCTCCGTTGGACCAATGAAATAATGAAAGTGCGGGAACCAATTTCCATTAAATAATGAATTGCACGACTGACCACTGCGAGATCAAATTCTGTTTCTAACAATTTATCAGTCTTTTTCCTTTGCTAAACGAGTTGTTTGTATTTTCCGTCCCATTCGAAGTAACGTTGACATAACCTTGACATAACCTTCACATAACCTTACATTTAATTAATTCCTTCTTCGAATTGAATCGCTCCGTTGGACCAATGAAATAATGAAAGTGCGGGAACCAACTTCCATTAAATAATGAATTGCACGACTGACCTCTGCGAGATCAAATTCTGTTTCTAACAATTTATCAATCTTTTTCCTTTGCTAAACGAGTTGTTTGTATTTTCCGTCCCATTCGAAGTAACGTTGACATAACCTTGACATAACCTTCACATAACCTTACATTTAATTAATTCCTTCTTCGAATTGAATCGCTCCGTTGGACCAATGAAATAATGAAAGTGCGGGAACCAACTTCCATTAAATAATGAATTGCACGACTGACTTCTGCGAGATCAAATTCTGTTTCTAACAATTTATCAATCTTTTTCCTTTGCTAAACGAGTTGTTTGTATTTTTCCTCCCATTCGAAGTAACGTTGCTCTCTAATCATAAATGCTTCTGACAGTCTACCATTTTCTTTTTTTGGCAAGCAATATTTAAATGATAGCAAACATTAATATTGTGCAATTGATTTAATGTTTCATGCAAATCACTTTTTGCGAGAACGCTTTACCTTTGTAAATGTAGAACATGTAAAGATTTCGCAGATCCTGTTTCACTTTACTTGATAAATGGATGAATTTCCATAGGAACTCAAAAATCCTTTTTGTTTATATTTCGAATATTTTTTTTTTCTAAATATTTGAAAGGCAGATGTATGTAGATTTTTGTGACCATCTGCAGATGCAACATTTGATATGTTTGATCGTATAAAGCTGTTACAAATAGCGCATAGAAGACATTTTTACTTACTTTCGACATTCTTTTCTTCGAGATTAGTTTCTTAAAGTTACTTCACTTAATTGAAGCTACTGAGCGATTGTATTTTAGAAAACATTCTACCGACGAGTTGCAAATCCAACTGTCGTGTCTACACTTTTTGGAGAACCTTCACTTCGTTAGCTACTGTATATAGTAAATTTTCTCCAATTGTTCCTCAGCTTGTACACAGAAATAGACAATTTAGGAAGAGGAGATACGATTATTATCTTCTTTTTTTCCAAAAATTGTTCATTTCTGTTTACAAGTGGACGGACAATTGGAAAGAAATTACTGTACTTCTATACCTTAATGAAACATTGAGGAAACTTATTCCAATAAGCTACATACTATGAACTTTTAACGAAGCAATTTTACAAAAACTTCAATAAGATTCAAAGATCAAAAGATCAGAGTCGATCAAAATTTTCATTTCGATGACGAGAATACGAAACTGATGAATTCAATTTTATTGGACACTCTCGAATAAATATTAAATTGAATACAAATTTATCTATAAGAACAATTTATATAAGGTGTCCCAGGTTTTCTCGGTCAAATGGTATATCAATATATTTTAAGGGAAAATAAGAGGAAAGGTGTACAAATATGGGCTAAAAATAATAAAGCACGAAATAATAAAGGATTGATTAAGAATATTTACCTACATATGTTAGCTGCGTTTCGAAGTTTCGTACGTTTTTGCATGATAATGATGATTGTTACTATCGTCATCCTTGATGGGTTAATGTAAGTACATAACGGAATTTATTCGTATAAATATATACTTATAAATAATATAATACATGCCTGGCAAGTATTAAATTATTATTCAAGTCGCAAAAGAAGTTGCAAATTCATCAATTAACTACCAAAATGTCCTTACCCAAGACGATTTAATCAAAGAAATCGGAACCAACTTAAGATGCCACTCGGGATCAAAGTGGAAAAATTAAGCTACCTCCGCATATGAGAAACTTAGAAACGTGTTCTGCTTTAAAGAAAACAAAACGACCATCTTAAGGAAAAAAGAGCAGCCTGCCATAACCCGTCTAAGAATTCGACATTGAAAAATTTCTCATTCGCATCTATTATCAAAGGGACCCGCTCCAATATGTCAAAAATTAAAATACACATAAGCTGGAGCCACACTAAAAGAAAGCCGCACCGACAGGAAGATACACAACCCACTGGGATTCATCAAAGAAACGAGAAATTAATTCACAAAATATTACTAGGAATCGCCTGATTAACGCCGCTATTAAGCTGGTTATATGGATGCGGCGTATAAAACTACTATTTAAAAACAGTAAACAAGAAATACGTAACAACGAGAACAGTTGACAATAATTCGCATTATTATTCAAATAATTTCACAATGTCTATTCAAACTTAGTCAAGCAAATAGATTGAATAATGTGTTGCGAACAATGAATAATTGTCATTCGAATAAAATATTCGAATAAATTATTCGACAAAAAATAATTCGTTCGAATAATTATTTTAAATACACGCGAGAACTGTTTATTTATAATGATGATGATTTGGTAGTATATAATGATAAGAGCGAAAGAAAGAACGTTATAATAATCCCGAAAGCCTGAAAAAAGCACAACTTATGTTATGTTACCTATATTAATTGAAAAACAGTACGATGGGTACAAAATTCGATCTGCAATGCGATTCAATATTCACTATAATTATTTATCCACTATCTTTATTGAATTTTTAGTAATTTTTGCATTTTTTTACATATTTATTGAAATTAAGATCCAAATATGTATTTTCTTAGATAAAAAAAATTGATTTTTTTTGGTCGGTTTTTTTTTTTAAATTGTGCATTAAGGAGTTAAGTTCAGTTATGCTAAAGATGATGATCTTCTACGCCCCTGGTTTTCCAGTCAAAGTATCTATCGAAGGGTTGCTCTTAAAGACAGGTAGCAAGGAGCCGCGTAAAACGACGCCGATTTCCATCGGCGGCGCGTGGTGCGCCGATCGGAAAATCTGAGACTGAATCCGGCCCGCTTCATTAACCTCCGTCTGAATTTATAGGGGGAGCTCCGGTGCGGTGGTGTGGCCGACAACGCATAGGAAGCCGGGCCCGGCCCAGCCCGGCCCGGTACCTACAATGGGCCAGGACACAATGCGGATAGATAGGCCGCTAGATAACTGCAAGAGGAGGACACACGTGTCCGGAACACGTGTCCTTTTCGTGGCCCCACTGTAATATCGTTGCCTCGTCTTTAGATCGCCGCGATACGTGTCTTCTGTGTTCCACGAATTGGACCGCGCGGCCGGCCACGATCGAAGATCCTTTGCTCGAGCGACTGGTTGCGGTGTGTTCTAGGTATCCGCAGGAAACGGCGGTGCCGGTTCGCCGATCTTCGGCCGAAAGGTTGCGATTCAATTCCTAATTTTCAGGCAGAACCGTATCTTTCCGAGAGAACAGAAAACTAATCAGAAGTTGCTTCGTCGCAATGAAAAGCAGCCCGCGCTTATCTGGTTTCTCTAAAACTGGAAAATCTTATGTATAATTCATTCGATTCGTGATTTACGAAAGCGCAGAGAATGATCGCAAGAATTTCAATTTGGTGCTCGATGGTTCAAGTGTGATTCCGAGTGAGAAGCCTCAGCCTACGGTGAATAGAGAACTATCGCGATCGTACAGTTACAGTAATTACGATTTAAATGTATTAAATGTTAGTGTTCTACTAGGGCAAGTACTTGAAAACGATGACGTAATAATAGTGGTTAAAAATCCGCACGATCATCAATGATTAAAGTTCTTCGTGTTCCGGCTTTATTGCAGAAATTTCACTCGGGATTACGATCGTCGAAAATTCAATAAGCCGACACCGCAAATTGCAGCAATGTACTTTACAATACTAATCCTTACAGTTCCTAAGCCGTCGCCACTCAAGTTAAAACCTACATGTATATAGGGTGTTTATTTTATCCTGCACAGTAAAATATCTTCGTTGCTTTTGCTGAGATCAAAAAAATATGTCAGGACAAGCATTGGAAGCCATCGGTTTTTGCACATCGATCTCTATTTTTTAAAGGTCATCTTAAAGATCGCGGTGTCAGAGGTCGTCGAATTCGTCTTGACGTGAACCACAGTGCTGTGTTATAAAAGAATAAGGGTTAATGTGCAAAAAATTGCGATGATTTTTAGTACTAAAGAAAAAATGACCCTGAGAGAATCGAAAACATGAATCATAATATTCTCAATCTTGAACTAAAACAGACACAGAATGGTGTAATTGGTTCGTTAATATAAGTTTTGCATGAAACTGTTGCCCAGTATTGTCTTAATTGACAGTTAAAAATTGAACGAATCGACGGTAAAGCGACGAAAATAACAATGAAAAGAACAGGCGGTATGCAATTTGTATTCGCTCGTTTCGGATCCCCATTCGTTAAAAACATCCACGAAATTACTTCGGTGTCTTTCGAGCTTACATAATTTGCAAATGAAATATATTATACGCTGTGCGCGAGGGAACGAGCCACATAAATAGCCGTCGTTTTGTTGTGGTAATTGAATAAAAGTCAGGTCCGGAGTAGTTACAAAACGCGGGCCCCTCCTTTAAAAACACCAAGTGAGGTATTGCGGCTCGCTTTGATGTCCAAACGCGTTACTACGGTTTATGTTGAAGCACGAAATGCGCAGCAGCTTATGCCAAAGTATAAAGTACGTCATTATGCTTCATTTTGATCCACGGACCGTGTTAATTTGAAATGCAAACCCATTCCAATACAGCGCGATCTTCCGGCAATGCGTCGGCCACCATGTTGCCAGACGTTTCCGCGATCTTAGAGCATTCGTTGCACATCGTGAGCATTCGGCACAATCTTTCTCTGTTTCATTTTTCCTCGACACCCTTTTACCAATTGATGCGGCAGTTTTTAGTCGCACGACAATTTGCCATCGTCACCCTTTTGTCGTCGAGATGAAAAATTATGTAAAACAAAGACCGCATCGTTCAGTTCGCTGCTACTGATTAAAAAATTCGAAACTTTTCAATTGTTTGCACTAGATATTGGTCGCGGGTTTTTAAATTTCGGGCATTACCTTGTTGGTTTCGTTCACGACGAAATTGACACAGGTCGCTTTTAAAACCGTTTCAAAGAGTTTTCAATCACATTTTTGAATGCAACTCTATTTGTAACGTTACTACATGTATCAATGACACAAAAATGAAGAACGAAATAAAACCCCATATTTTTGCAAATATTTTGGTAAAATAAAGTAAATATTTAAGCTCTACGAACGATTGAAGTGTAATAGATTGTTACATACTACTCTACTATCTTCGCTCTTTTATTAGATTTTTATTCTGATTATTATTATTATTATCATCATTATTACTGTTATTGTTAAGAGCGTCATCTATTATGGTTGATGTTACATTGTATACCAACATCATTCCATGATCGTCACTTGTCGTAGTATACCAACGTCATTCCATCATCTTGTTATCGAACATCCCAAAATCTTGTGCAACCCATCGTTTCACTCTTGACTCATCTTCAAAATCTGTCTCATCCTCGACCTTTGTTCTTGCCGCATCATACCCGAACCTTTGCCACGCCGCGGCGTGTCATCTTCAAAAAACTCTGACTTTACAATACTAATCCTTACAGTTCCTAAGCCGTCGCCACTCAAGTTAAAACCTACATGTCTATAGGGTGTTTATTTTATCCTGCACAGTGAAATATCTTCGTTACTTTTGCTGAGATCAAAAAAATATGTCAGGACAACTTTGTTTAGTTCAAGATTGAGAATATTATGATTCATGTTTTCGATTCTCTCAGGGTCATTTTTTCTTTAGTATCGAAAATCATCGCAATTTTTTGCACATTAACGCTTATTTTTTTATAACACAGCACTGTGGTTCACGTCAAGACGAATTCAACGACCTCTGACACCGCGATCTTTAAGATGACCTTTAAAAAATAGAGATCGATGTGCAAAAACCGATGACTTCCAATGCTTGGAAAAAAATTATCTTGAGAGAAAAAAAACATGAATAATATATTCTTAGCTTTTATTGGATTATTTTCTCTCTTTTGAATACTCAGAAGTTTTTCCTTCTAGCATATAAGTTACAAAAACGAATCGACGCCGAGAGTCTCGCCAGAGTACCATTAGATAAACAATGATTTCATATGTATATAGAATAGAGTGCTCTTTGTCTTTGGGTGACGTTTTTGGTTTCGTCTTTGTGAATAGTCTTCAGTCTCCTGGAGCAATCAGGAGAGTAAAGACGGTCCTTCCTCGTACATCAAATTAATAAACTAAAAGGGATAAGTTTAATTCACTGCGTTTTACTTTTATTTATCTACCCATTTCCAATAGCTTTGAACTGAACAAAGTTGCGGCGTCACATTTGTTTATATCAGCAAAGCGAATGAAGATATTTCCGTGTACGGGATAACATAATCACCCTGTATATTTAGATCATTTTCCCTCAAATCCTCAGAATGCTTCCAGATACGCGCCTAACGAGATTTCTGCCGAACCACAAGTCTACTCACATCATTCGCGCTAGCAGAATTCATTTACAAAAATAAAAGAGTTTAAAACACAGAACGAGTATTACTAAATTCTCCGATTGAGAATTTTCCGAACATGTGTATACCATTTTCCTGTACAGTAATTGCAACTTCAATATTAATAAATCAAAACAAACTTTCCATTCGTTACACAGAAATCCTTCCATAATAAATATCCTTCTATAATAACAATAATGTCAAAAATCTTCTAAATTTCATGAAAAATATGGACACGAACAATTCAAATGCATTTCAAGCTTGGTTCTTACTGTTCTATTATTTACGTTAATGAAGTGATCCAATTGAAATCTGCACAGATGTGGCAAAACCAAGTATCCAAAATGTATCCAAGTATGGAAAATGCACAACTGTTTTTGTGTAGATAAAACTGACTGACATAGATAAAATTTGATGCAATAAAAACGGTATTATCATTCGATGTGCTCTCTTCTGATAAAGAAAGACAAATAAAACTGGTACTCACAATCGATATAATCAGAATAAACCTGTCGTGGTGTGTTAGAACGTATTAATTAATTAGCAAATTTTGTTTGAAGAGAAAGCACGTGGAAACACATTTTTCTCAGAAATATTATGTTTCTAATTGCATATTTGTTATTATCAACATTATGAATTTAGAACATGTCGCCAATAACTTAGCTGTTGAATCGACTTTAAATTTTTAAAGGGGTATATTCTAGTGTGATTCTTTGAAGAAATCGATTCTTTTACTGTCCCTTGAAGAATGTAGATTCAAAACTACGTTCACAAAACGTTGTGTCTGAATTCGTAAAATTGAGGAAGTTACAGCCAGCCGATCATTCGTGATATGAGCAAACAATATTCGTATACAGAACTTTAAATGTGTTTCTCTCGAAAGTATGTTCTTCGAAACGGTGACGCTTGTATCTCAAAATTTACTTAACACGTTCCGTGCCGAGCTTTTTTTACTCGAATCTTCACACTTTGATATTTTACTAAAACTTGATGTATTACGTGCAATTATTAATTCTCGTACGCATAACAACGTAACAAAAACTTATCGACGCCCATTCTTGCGGTGGAAATTGATTCTTCGGTTCTAAATTTCTTGTAAACAATTTGTTCAGTTCACTAAGTAAACATGCAAGCGTGTACCATCGATGGTACACGTGGCACGGAACGTGTTAACCAATTGCCATACAAATTTAGACGCACATTCAATATACTTATGCCTACAATCCATACTGGAACGAACTTAAATTTTCACATCTTTTCAGGCTTCCAGTATTAAAAAGTCAGTAGGAAAAATCGATGATCAATTTTCAAAATGTCGCCTTTTTTTTAGTCATCGGCTTTCTTCTTTTGTTCTAGTACCAGCTACAGCCAAACTCACACCAATACAGGATCTGACACGCTCTTTTCATTCCAGATAAACAAAATGGCCGCGATCATGGCCACCACGGGACGATCTTTTTGAAATTCGACTACATTTCAAAGTAGTCAAAATGCCACCAAAATTTTAACTCGTTTTAACCCAAACAATTTCTATACGTTATTGAACCATGCGTAAATAAACCTTGTAAATGTGATTGAAAAAAGGCTATTATAGTTTCTTCTTCTAAAAAGAAAAAAAAACCAAATAAAGTTGAACAGAAACGCAGTTTACACTAGAATACAGCCTCGAATAAACGAAAGAAAGAAACACAGAAAGAAATGATCGAAACGAATACATTTTTTTATGTTGCCCTAACAACGGAAATCTCCGTTTCGACGAGTTCTAAATTGCTTCTTAAGTCTTGCGGAACTCGAATCGCCAATCAGTGGCGAACGAAACGTTTAATGGCCAGGCTTTCGGAGCGATCGTCGAGTATCGCACCTCGGTAACAGGCGAGGTATCGGTATCGTGAATCGTGAAGCCCGAAGAGCAGTTCTGGTCAAGACTACAAAGCTCCGGCCAATACAGAGTGCCGTTTCAAAGTGGTTCGTCACGGCATACTTTGAGGCACCGCAAAAGTAACCACGTTTGTAGCCGGCGCGGTGTCGTGAACACGGTGGCGTACTGTGCCAGAGAGAGCTTAAGGGATGCGAATCGGTTTTCAGGGTAGCTCGAGGAGGAGACGTCGGCGAGGCGGCCGTCAAAGCGAAGGGAGAGAGGGAGAGGGAAGGAGAGAGAGAGAGAAGGAGAGGGAGAGAGAAGGAGAGAGAGAGAGAGAAGGAGAGAGAGAGAGAGAGAGAGAGAGAGAGAGAGAGAGGGAGAGAGACCGTTCCGTCTCGCAATAGAAAAGCGCGTAACCACACGGCATAGAGAGGCTCACCGGCTCACAATGCCGGTCACATGTCACCATCTCTTTGAACTGTACCGCCCGGCCTCTTTCTTCTAGTCTCTCGCCACTACACAACTCCCCCCACCCTCCTCCTACCCCCACCACCGCGCTGTACACTCCGCGCGCTGTCACGGCCAATGAGCACCTCGTATGCTCGATTTCGGATCCAATCGGTTATGCTCGCTGGATGCTCGAGGAAACCGAGCCCCGGGCAGGTTATTCCTGGCCGAGAATCTCTTCCAGGATGCAGAGGTCCATCGAGGATACAGGCTCCCCGTCGCGGGACCGACAAATTGGCTAAATAAATATTTAGCCCTCGCAACTCTCGGGAATCTGTCCTAAGAAAGCTTGTGGTACATGGAGGCTGTTTCGAAGTGTGGTTGTCTTGTTTTCAAGAGCAATAATTCTCAGGTGTTCGGGAAACGGTTGAGGCGTTTTGGCCGCTCGATGTGTAGCTGTCGAATCGACTGTTGCAATTTAAAATATCGACCGGCATTAAGATAATTATTTCAACGGCGGGATGCTCGAAGAATTACTATGCGAAGCGCTTGTAGTACTTGGCTTTTACTAGAGCTTGTAAGGAAATTTTGGTTGCCTTGTTTTTGGGGTTACGGATTTTTTAGGGTTGTTTTTGCTGATGTGGAGGGAGAGTTTAGAAGCTGAGGTGTTCTGCATGAATCATCTCAGTGGATTCATTTTAATGATAGGATGCTCAAAGATTCGCTATGCATGCATGCAAGAATTATATGGATATTACGGCACCCTTTATGGATCTAAGGGAATTAGGGCCCCTGGGTGAACACGTGGAGAACAGAATTTGTTACATAAATTCATGAGTCTCGAACTTCTCAGGCGTCGTACATTTATAAATTAGCAACTTGTAACAACACTGGTTGTAACTCGATTGCAAGCCTTAATGCAAAATCGTAGTTCGTAAGAACAGTTCCCAAAGACAGATTCACAGAAAACGATAAACAGTTTGTTAACCCTGGAAAGACTAGAGACGGCATTTCCTGTCCAACTATATCCTTTTAGTGCAACATATTCAAAAGATATAATATTTATACTTCTAACATCTATGAAATTGGGACTAAAAAATTGTTCTCGCTCGAGCCTAATTGATTCGATGCCTAATTTTATGCAACTTCATGTTTTCTTGTAAATAGATTAACGTGGAAAGATGCCAAACGGAACTTGTTACATAATTATTATTAAGCTCGAACTTTCCTAATAAACTTCCCTTATAAAATATAGTAAATATAATGTAAAATAAATATAAAATTTATTTTTTAAAAAATAAAACAGTATTTGTTGGATTTATCTAGCAAACGTACGAAATTTACCTTTTAGACTTATTCATTAAATTCTTGAAACACTGCAGTCTTGTAGCACTAGATTTGGTTTTTATCTTAACAATTTATCTACCGAGAGCCTATTAATCGAATTTTCAATTATTGCGTTATATTAAGAAAAATCTAAACGACCTTGTTCTACATGATAATTCCAAACGAAAATATTATTGTTATATTAAGTAGTATCGAAAAGAGTTTCGTTTGATGTCCCAATTTCCAATATCATCTTTAAGGATAATATTTTATACTTTATACAGGGTGAGTTATATAACTTGTACGCATCAAGTAACTTTAAAACTTTTTTCTGTACACAGTGGAGGTATATTTTTTCCATTGCATTGGATCGTTCGGAAAGTTATTTGTTAATGTTTAAATTAAAAGAAAACTTTTCGGCATTTTTCTGGCAGCATCAAAATGAAATTGTTACGCATTGAATGAAAAATTGTTAAATACGAAAGTGATAGAATTTTAAGGGAGTTTTTTTGCAATGCAGTTGTCGACATTTCTGAAAACAAACTCGTTTCTTTTTTTAATGTAAAGGTATAACTTCCTCATTGTAGATCGAAAGAATATTAAACTTTAAGTGGAAAAATATAAACCTATGTTGATCCTAATCATAACGGTTAACGAGGTTTTAAGATAAGTCGATCGGAGTATGTAAGCCGCGTGGCATCGTCGGAGAAGTTGTTCTCACTAGTTAAAATCTCATTAACCGTTAAGTTCAGGATCAACATAGGTTTATACTTTGTCTCTTTAAAATTTAATATTCTTTCGATCTATCGCGTCGTTCGGAAAGTTTTATCGTTTCTCAAAACAATTTCGTTCTGCAGGGATGTTGAAGAAGCACTTGATTCTACACACATTGACATCTACGAGCTGCCATTTTGATGCTGCCAGAAAAATGCCGAAAAGTTTTCATTTAATTTAAACATTAACAAATAACTTTCCGAACGATCCAACGCAATGGAAAAAATATACCTCCACTGTGTACAGAAAAATGAACATAACATCACCTTCTCCACCCCTCAAAACTTCGCAACCTTTGTATTTAACAATTGTCAATTAGATACATAATTTAAAAATTATTTGAGACGTTATTATAGTTATATGACTCACACTGTCTAATAGTTTCTCTAATAGGTCTTGTTGCAACGTTTTCAACAAGAAAATGTATAGTGAGGAGCAAAATTGAAGCAATAATCGTGTTTTCGTAGAAAATGATAATTTATTTACATATTCTAATAAGAAACGAAAGCAACTTGTTACGTATATTAATTACTTTACTATAACAAACGTATAACAATTTCGTAACATTTTGTTTAATTCAGCAGTAACATAAGTTTTGTTGTGACTCAATTATGCACCACCCAAAAATTAATAGAAAATTAGAGTTTAATAAATGTTTAATAGTTTTTCATGAGCCTTTTGCACTTAAAACGGCTGCGATTCGTCTGGTCACACTCTCCACTAAATTTTTGCATACTCCTGAAGGAATTGCATTCCACTGTTTTTCAATTCTTTCCCATAATTCGTCGAGATTTTTTGGAGGGGAATTATATTCGACCCGTAATTAATTTTTTAGTATTATCCATATATTTTCTATGAGATTCGGGTCTGGACTTCGAGCTGGCCAGTCCAGAACTTGAAATGGCTGCAATTTCAACCATTTTTGCAAGTTTTTTATCATGTGCATGGGATCTCTGTCGCGCTGAAACGCGATATTTCTTTCATCGATTTTCTATTGTTTTGCGTAATTTTATATCGAAAATTTTTTTGTACATATACTGGGTCATTTTGTCCTCAATAATGCTAACATTGAGACTAACTGTCTTAATTACACGTTACAAAATATTGAAATGCAAGTTCTCGCTATATTGTCATGCATGCAAGCGTATGTATTTCAACTGTTCATGAGTGTCAAAAGCATTTTTGGTCCGTGTAGGGTAGAATGTTAAGGTCTTGACCATTTAAGCTTTAACAACTCTTATAAAAGAATGTTTAAAAATGTCTAATGTAGGATCTTTTTTTATATGAAAGTAAATTCGATGTGCAATCTTTTTAACCGCACGCGGATTTTCAGAAGTAGAAGGTAGACGTTATTTTATGTTTTTGGCACGATTTTTCAGACATGTCCAATGATCTGGCAAAGACATGTTTCCAATAAAAGTCGGTCAATATTCGCTTTTCTACATATTAGAATAAAAAGCTACCAAAAAAAGATATATTTAAAAACACAATACTGTGCACCTCGATTGTTCAAGTGTTAATACATTTCTTCCAGTTCATAATATTCTAGCTGTTGTCGAGACGAATTCAACGAGCTGCTACACTTTGGCCTTAAACCTTGAAACAACGCTAAAACAATTTAAGCCCGAGTAAGCGAATTTGCCAGACCACTGTGCGTTGGTTAGAAAACTATCCAGTTCGATTCTAACAAGTTCTCAGCGAAAAGAAACCTTTCCGCCCGGTTGAAAAGCATTCTTTGGGTGGTCCCGGCGGGGAGCAAAAATCTAATTAAAAATCAGTCGTCCGGTCGGCTTGTCGAACAGAGGCCGGCAGTTAAAAAAGCGTCAAGTTGGTGAGCTTATAAGGAGATGTCCCTTCCGGCACGGCGTGTGCGCGCTGCCGGCTCGCGAGTGGGAATATTCAAAAGATCGGAAGTTCCCTCTGATGTACCGGCATGGTTACGGACGTGATATGGAAACGGGCACGAATACGGCGTCTACACGCGGCCGCGTGCCTTCTTTTCTTTTTTATTTATTTTACGGATAAAAACGACGTAATCGTATACGACGACCGATCATGTAATGTTTTCGCGAGTCCGGAGCCGCATCGAGAAATCCGCCGGCGCTTAATTAGCCGTCGGCATCGTCGGCTCCTCGAAACCGTGCTTTGATCAGGGCCTGGATTATTCCATCGGCGGATACCTTTTTTTCTTTCTGATCGTCTTTTTGCCACAGGAAAATATACTTGTATCACTCGCTTCCGTTTCTGGTCGTCGCGGTAGCTTGTTTTTCGTCGTATCGGGATTTTGCTGGGGCGAATGCACGCAAAACGGGGGAAAGTAAAACGCGTTCGAACGCCTGGAAAATAGGCTGCTCAACGGTAGTCTAGAAAAGTAGGAAATTATTTAGTTCGAGGAGCTTTACGAGCATTGTTAGATTCTTTCGTGGACGGTCCAGGAATCATTTTCTTCAGAATGTCATACTAATTCCTATTAAAATGTAAATGCCTTCGCAATTAAATGTTATACGTAGATTGGACATATCGGTAGACATTTTTGTACCGGATTTGAATCTTAATTTCCGAAGTACCGTTGGTAAGTAAATTTTATGCATTTATCTGAAAATGGCTGGGTAAATCTTGAAACGTTATTATAGAATATACAATTTTCTACTGTCTCCGGTTTCTCGCAATTGACGCAGAAAATTTTGAATATGACCCCGAATATAATATTATTATTATTATATATATATATATATTATATATAATAATAATATTATAATATATTATTATTATTATATATATATATATTATATATAATAATAATATTATAATATATTATTATTATTATATATATATATATATTATATATAATAATAATATTATAATATATTATATATTAATAATATTATATAATAATAATATTATAATATATATATATAATAATAATATTATATTCGGGGTCATATTCAAAATTTTCTGCGTCAATTGCGAGAAACCGAAGACAGTAGAAAATTGTATATATATAATAAAAATAATATATAAAATTATATCGCGGCCTTGCATTCTCGTCGAGAGAAACATAGAATAAATAAGTAGGCGAATATAAAATTCTATTTGTCGCTGTCCTTAGAAGTTTGTCTATAAAGTACCTGTAAATCTGACAAATGAGGCTTGCAAGTTCGATACAGCATCGCGTGGATCCGAGTATTTTTCTTTTTTAGGGAATCTGTGACCAAAGTCGGAGGATTCGATGAAAGTAATGGCGCATGGTTGTCGCCTGTAAGTCAGCATAATAACGAAGGGAAAGCGAAATGAGCCGCGAGTAGCATCCAATTAATAAAGATTATCAAACCGGTTTGTAAAAATGATAAGGGCTCGTTCTAAGAAGCCATTATGATAAGGAAACGTCCGCGTCCCCGTGATCGGTATTTGTCGGTTCGTCAGATCCGAGCCGACAAATTCGTCCGAAGGCATTTGCATTCGCGTGCACTAAATCGGCGGATCCCGCTGAGAAGAGATCGTTAAGAGGCGCTTATAAATGAAGGAGATTTAAAGACCGAGATCAGACGATAGTCCCGGCCACGCCGATCCGTTCGCTATTCCAAAACAAAAACGAGACCGATTTCAAAAGACGTTGAGGAATATCCAAAAAGGTTACGTGACGGGAATTATTTAAATTTCTTAATAGAATCGGAGGATAATAGAATTTATTCCGTACGGAAAAAAAAGCTTCTCTCGATGAATCCTTCATCCGCCGCGGCTTCTGACAAAGGCAAATGTACCGCGAAGTTTTCTGCAAAATAAAAATTCAGATACAGAAACTGCACAAACATCTGTTCTCTGTTCAAATAATTTGAATGGCTTGGAAATTGTACAACAATATTAACGTTTTCACTGCTTTGCATTCGATGTAAATACTTATTTGGATCATGGTCGCATAAAATCTACAAACTTTGAGCGATAATGCAGTAGTTTCTTGAGCAAAATTTTTGAATTTTGACTACAAAGCAATTGGAGTAGTTGCAACGATCACTGCAAAATACGTACACATTGCTGTCTGCTGCTTTATAAAATAAACTAGTGTAAATTGTAAGAAGTAACTGTAAAACGTAACCGACAAGGTAAAATATTTGCAAAATACCACTATAAATATGTACAAATGACATAGAATAGAATTTCTCCAATTTAAATAATTTTATTTGGAAAAGAAACAAATTTTTACGGAAACACACTGGGACAAAATGATGGCACATTTAACTAAAAATTTTGTATAGCAATAAATCAACGAATGGTACTACCGTTATAAACATACAAAAATGAAATAGACTAGAATTTCGCCAGTCTAAACAATTTTATTTGAAAGAGAAAGCATTTTTATGGAAATACAGTGGAACAAAATGACAGCACATGTGATTAAAAAACTTTTGCATAGCAATAAATCAACGAATGATATTTAATGCTTAATATTTTGTGGCTCCTCCTTTACATTTATTAACAGTCATCATTATTCTTGGGAAAGGTTTATAGAGTTTTTTAAATAGCTTCTGGCTCTAATTGTTTCCACTTACCTTGAATACATTTTTTTCATTCGGCAATGTTTTGAAATTGTCTGCCATTTGTATTACAACTCGGTTAAGATTTTTCAACGCTACGACCTTGCTAGCCAATCCAAAATGCGATCTTTTTCTCGAGAAAACTACACTCCTTTATTACTTTTGCAGTGTCTGTTGCGGCATTATCCTGTTGAAAAAAACAAAGTCTTCCTGAAAGTACATTACAAGCGGGCGCTAGATGATTCCTAATGAAAGAACACCAAAAAAGTATAAAGTAACTTTTCTATGCTTAGGACTTAGTTTTCGAGAAAATCGAGTTTGAAAATTTGCTAAGATACGGTTTGTCGAGCAACGTAATACATATTGTCTACAGCCACAGTAGCGTGTGTAGAAAGTAAATTTTCAAACTCGATTTTCTCGAAAATTAAGTCCCAAACAAAAAGAAGTTATCCTGCATTTTTATTTATATTCTATATGATATTATACGTTATTATATATTCTATATGCAACTAGTTTGTATATTGTTCTGTAGTCAAATATATTTGACCCAGTCTAAGAATAAAGTTAGTGTAAACACGCACCAGTTTTGTGCGATTATAATATATAATATTATTTATAATATTATATTATATTATAATATATAATATTAATATATAATATATAATATATAATATATAATATATAATATATAATATATAATATATAATATATAATATATAATATATAATATATAATATATAATATATAATATTACTTAATATAGTATTATATTATAATAAATAATATTATTTAATATAATATTATATTATATATATTTTTATTATATAATATTATAATAAACCTATAGCTTGGTGCTTGAAACAATTGACTGAAAACTATTAACAAACGAAAACATAATTTTAGAACTTTCAATGGATGCTGGTGTAATATAAAAGCGCAGAAAGTTCTGCACGGAATAAACTTAGAATTTGCAAGCGCACGGTTTGATAAACGATGAAGAACGCGTACATGGCAGAAACAAGCTCGTCGGTACGTAATGCAATAAACGTTAATGAAACAGTGATCTTTGTAAAAATAAGACACTAGAAGCTGTGAACGCAGTAACGACGGTAACGATGAGGGTAATGATGATGATATTGAAAACGAAAGAGGAGAGGATTCAACTAAGGTGAATTTATCTGAAACGTTTCCGAAGTACGTTCACCGGATTACAGTCACGGTGGCGAACGGTCGAACAGGAGCGAAACAATTATGGCTGCCGTTGGTCCGGATTAGGGATTCGTAATGCTCGCAAAAACGGGTCAGCGTGGCGGCAGCCACGTGGCAGTGATTATCTCTCGATGGTTTGCACACGCCTGCCCGGTTTTTGCACGGCAGGATGCATTGCACGTCCGCCAGGTTCCACGAGTCGACCGAATACCTCCGCGACAAATGAATCTCTTACCTCTTTGTGCGATTCCGCGTGCAATTGTAATCGGGAAACATTGTAAATCATTTCGCTATTGAAAAACAAGCCGGTTACGAAATGTATGCGAACGAGCAATAAAAGATTCAACACAAGGGGGACAAGGAAAATATGAAATTTTTACTTTTACGGGAATTATATTCATTTCTCTGCATATTGAAGATCGCGTTGCTATCTCTGTTTCATAATAACTTCACATGGATAATTGCTGTCAAGGTTAATACTTTAATCACTTTTCAACGATTGATTACAATGTAGGGTAACATGAATATTTTATAGAATTATTAGAACATATATATAAATGTACATAATGCTTGATTTGATTAGATTTACATTTTACGCATTGAAGGGCGTCCGAGTATATTTGTTCAACTTTATGTTTAAGTAATTTTAGAGCATAAAGGGTTAACACACACAGTGGCTTGAGAAACGGTATAATTTTTTTGAAACTGGACTAAATCAGTCGAATCTTTTTTACATCATAGAGGGACCAGTCTACTAGACAATGACAATAATATATTTTTTAAATTTTCATATACTTCGAATGACAGACAAAATATATTCAAAATGTAATCAAATATAATCAAAATATAATCAAATATAATCAAAATATAATCAAAATATAGACAATGACAATAATATATATATCAAATACTAGACAATGACAATAATATATTTTTTAAATTTTCATATACTTCGAATGACAGACAAAATATATTCAAAATGTAATCAAATATAATCAAAATATAATCAAATATAATCAAAATATAATCAAAATATAGACAATGACAATAATATATATATCAAATACTAGACAATGACAATAATATATTTTTTAAATTTTCATATACTTCGAATGACAGACAAAATATATTCAAAATGTAATCAAATATAATCAAAATATAATCAAATATAATCAAAATATAATCAAATATAATCAAAATATAATCAAAATATAATCAAAATATAATCAAATATAATCAAAATATAATCAAAATATAGACAATGACAATAATATATATATCAAATACTAGACAATGACAATAATATATTTTTTAAATTTTCATATACTTCGAATGACAGACAGAAAATATATAATCAAAATGTAATCAAATATAATCAAAATATAATCAAATATAATCAAAATATAATCAAATATAATCAAAATATAATCAAAATATAATCAAATATAATCAAAATATAATCAAAATATAATCAAATATAATCAAGACATAATCAAATATGTAATCAACTTTTTTATCTGAACCTATAATGAAAATTTATAAAATGCATTTCTTTTGTGGCTTCGGCCACTGAAAGATGTAAAACTTATCTATTTTCGGCTGAAATTCGCGAAGTACTGCGATTTTCGCGATCTTTAATTATTCACAAATTATGTTAAGATCAATCGATTCTGATGAAATTTTCAGCATGCATATTAGTTACCAAGATCTACAAAACGCATTCTTCAAATTTTCAGTTTTAAAAAGGTTATACCGTTTTTCAGGAGTTCCTATTGTTTATTTGATAACCACAGCAACATAGAAGCACTGGCAATTTTACGTAATTTCTAACGAACTGTGTTCACGTTATTTTACGTATCTGGAAAGCATTTCTCGCATTACAATCATTAAAACATCAACAACCCAATACAAAATAAATTGAGCTCGTCGTAGATACAGCAATAGAAGAACTTATTGCGTTTCTGCAGAACTAACCCCCAATTAGCAACCCTTCAGAGTCACGGTGTATGCTCGGCTCGATATTATTTTCGTTTCTCTCCGGTTTTTAATACCGCCTCAGTCAGCCGGTTCCGAAGATTCGCGTCTTCATAGGAAAAAAAGTGAAATATCGTTTTATGATAATTCACGATGCATCATATATCAGACCCCGGCGTTCATTTCTTTTTCGGACGTCCGCTTAAGGTACACCATAAGCAGGCCCACTAGGCATATATTATATATCAGTTGTGTTTATTAGGGAGCGAAAACGTGTCTACTGTGCTCGCCCTAGAGGCGGTAACTACAAAGGAAGCCAAGACAAGGTGGTTTGTTGGAGAGCAGCTTACACGAACCAACACGAGCTACTTGTTTGCACGGACGGGGGCCGGTCACCCACATAAGTCTACACGAGCCAGCAACCTCGCTTATCGCCGGCTATCCTGTTTATCGTCATTAAAATACGCTTAACGTTTCTTGTAATCCACTCTGTTTCTCAAAGTTCCGGGCTCAACACTTGCGTATATAGCCGATATTTTTTTCAACGGCTCTTTTTTCCGCGCAGAATAAAGTCCACTTTGTGCGCAACATTTTGCAGCTTAACTCTTTACGAATGTCTCTGCAAAATCTTGAGATAGAGTTCGTAAAATTTTGGTAGTTATCGACCACGGAGCGTGCGTTACTCGGTGTCTCGAGTTACAACTTTCGAGCGTAAAAGAATCTGCACAGTTCACCGATAAATAAAACCGAGAATAAATTACCGAGATACAGATAACCTGTATAGGTATTAATCCATATTTTTAAAACTCCGACTGGCCATATCTTCGTTTTAACACTAAATCTACTATTATCTACAATTCTCTATACAAATGACGAGAGTTAATCCCTTAACACACAATATTAACCATTATACGGCGATGTGAATAATAAAAATTGTACACTTTTAGTGATATTTAAAGAAAAACTTAACAAAATACGATATTTGTATTTTTCTATTTTCTATTATTTCTAATATAGAAATATACAAATATAGCTTTTTTCTTGGTTTTTGCTAAATATCTGTGGAAGTTACTTTCAGTCTATAATTATTGTTATATTAATATTATATTAAAATCTATGATATAATGAATCTATAATTATTCACAGCACTGTAGGTGGTCTCTTTTTGCTGAACCATCCTGTATATTTAAAAAAAAAACTTAATAAAATATCATATTTGTATATTTCTAAATTAGAAATAATAGAAAATGGAAATGTACAAATATGATATTTTGTTAATTTTATAAACTCAATTATAAAAATTAAAACTTTTAATAAATTATTAGCTCAAAGTAACTTCTACATTTTCACAGATGTATAAACAAAAACCAAGAAAAAACTATATTTTTATATTTATATATTAGAAATAATATATATTGGAAATAATAATAATAATAATATGATATAATAATAATATATTCGTTTAGATGTCAGAAATAATTTAAACGTTACTTTAAGTCTATAATTATGCACACCACTGTATATGTACGTGTGATTCTAGAACTCTAAATCAATTTTTAAACTTGTGTTCAGATGACTCTGAAGACAAAGTTGAAGTCATTTTTTTACACGTATAATAAAATAAACATAGTTTCGAATTTAATAAAGTTTATACGGTTTAAAGCTGTTCTTTGTGAATATAATGTGACGTACATGGTCATGATCGTTAAAGGTTAAGCTTCTATTGCAATTTCATTACGTTAAATCGTTTAATTAATTGAATAATTCCTATGTGAAAAGATTTATATATCCTCGCGTTGGTTTTGTGATTATTGGATCTTTCAATGTGGAATGTGCGTTCTGTTCATCGACACATGAGAAAAATAAAATACAAACACTTGGAAATATGTATAAAATGGTAGATACAGTGAATTAAATTATAACAATCCAATGAATATAATGATTAATGCTTTGTCTCCGGGGAACATGCGATTGCAAAATTAATTCCAAACAAACTAAATGAATCAATATTCAATGCCCCCTTTATCTTTGCTGGTAGAAAGAATTAACAGACGGGAATTGGAAACTCTTTTATCTCCGTGAAGAATTCCGGAATATTGAAAAATAAATACCAATAATGAAAAAGCTGCAGCGTTCCCCATCATCTCTGTTGAAATACAGTGAGCCGCATTAATATTCGAACACTTTTTGTTTGCTTTCATAATCGAGCCAATAGCTAAAAGTTTGTTTTCAAAAATTGCAATCTGTTGGAATGACAGAAGAAATAAGAAGAATCGTTTTCTAATTTTTTCCGAGTCTGTAACGAAAATTTAAACAAATTATAACGAAAATTTAGATTTTCGTTCTAGACTAAAATAAAGAAAAGTTAAAACACGTTGGTTGCTTTGTTTTTCTTGTCACTGCAGCTAACTGCAATTTTGGAAAACAATTGTTTAGCCGTTGCTTAATAAATCAATCCCTCCAACATCTCAAAAAAGTTCAGATCCCATGGCTCAATTGTATAACAGTTATTTCGTTCTAAAAAGTCCCCTAATATTAATATATTCACAAAGGTCACAAGTGTCATAAGTATGCTGCAGATCTTCGCGCAAATTCTCGTTTTCATACCTCATTTTTCTTCTACGATATCGTACGTTAACTAAAATATCACTCCCCACGAAAAGAGAAGAAAAATGCTGTTAAACCCTGTTAATTTATACGTCATTTTGCATTTTAAAAATCTGCACACGCCACAAATGTACGAAGACGCGTAGTCGTCCAGTTACGAGTCGTTGCATTTGTCTTGACCCGGGTTATGAAAACTGCCACCGAAAAAAATCGTCGGCGACCTAAACGGAAATCGTTCCTTCATCGACCATCACAGTACAAGAGAAACATTTTATCGAGTCAGAGGTTCACCCTGCAGATACCGAGGAAGCGAAATGACTGAAATCGAAAGCTCGGAATGAAATTGCAAGCCAATTAACTTACCGAATCTCGAATTTGCATGAACATCCGTGGCCTAGTCAATACCGCGTTATTGCCGGCATAACTTCGGCGAACGATCGAGATAAATAAGAGGTTCGACGAGTGTCCTGCCCCTCCGGTGCCTCTTCCTCCGCCCCGGTCCCGAAATCGGTACTCGCCCGTCGGCGAAGAGGGCGATTCGCCGGCCGCGGCGGTAACCCATGACGCCACTTTCGGCATAGGGCCATTACTTCTCTTACTTTTTAACGATCCGTCTGGAGGCGCGCGGCGTTTCCGTGGGCTGGCGAGGAGGCCTCGCGCTCTCTTCAAGCTTCGCCGATGAGGGAAGCACCCCGCTGCGATAGTCTGGAGTCCCCTTAACAAGCGCCGATACCATCGTGAAGCTTGGTTCCCCGAGACCTCGGCTTTGCATACCGCTGTGCCGCCGAGCCGCGTCGGGACGCCGGCCGCCGCCTACGCCTGAATTCCGACGGTGTACCGACAACTATGAATGAGCTCCATCCAACGACGACGACGACGATGACGACGACGTCGACGGCTACGACAACGACGGTTTACAGATTTTCTAGCTTCCCGCCTTCCGTTATCGACTGCGATCGACGTCGAAATTGACGCGACTTTATTTTCATACTTTAGGGGTTGCAACAGCGTCCTCTTGGCGCGAACGCGAAGCTCGCTCGCTCGGGTCTAGTGTCCAGGTTTCAACAGCGTCGTCAAATATTTCTTCTTTTACAGCGTGTTCTTTGCTCTTCTATTTATTCTAACCGTCCCGCGGTGTTCATAAAAACGTACACTAACGGTGTTCGGGTCGCGTGGGATAAGGGTTCCGGTTATCGGCACGTGAAGGATAATGTTTCGTTTATTTACAAATTTTCAGCTGACATTTACGTAAAAATTAACATTTCCTCGCATTTAATATTGTTTGTTTCTCTAGTTGTACAACAAAGTATTTTTCAGAATAAGAAGACTTAAATTTGATATGAAATTAATGGAAAATAAAAGCAATGTAAATGTGCTAACTACCGATGCTGCGAAGTGCTACTTGTATCAATTACCGTGACTGAAATATCGACAAGTCCTAAATATTTGTAATTTGTTTTTCCTTCATTTTTTAAATATATTTCTACCAATTTTTAATTTTCTGATAATCTATCTCCAACTTATATTAAACTGTTAACGTATATAAATTGTATTAAAAATAGCTGGCACCTCTTGTACATTACGTGCATTAATTATGGAATATTGGTAATTCGATAAGCGTTCAAAAATGTATACCAGTTATATACTACTTTATTTATTCTAAAACTGTACAAGAAATCTTAATGTTTATACATTCTTTATAAAATCTAATGATTTTTATGGTATGAAGCTAACTATTAAAATTATGACATAAATTCGTTTTCTTGACCGTATCAGTAAGCAAAAAGTATCGTTTGCGGCAAATACACGACTAATAAGCTTCTAATAATTTGTTTAGATCTTACAGTATAAACTAATGGAGTACTTAAATGGTATTATCGTATTAATATAATATCAAATAATATATTAAAATTTTGTTTCTTATTACTTGTTTCTTATTACTTTTATAGTTAATATAAACTATAAAAACGAGCCGCAATATTGTGCTTTTTGTTGACAAGTATATGGTAGAGCTTTTACCTTGATGTCAAATTAACACAATAGCAAAAATATATGTCTTTAAAAGTGAATCTAATCCAGACATAAGGTAAGTTAAAAATGAAATTATTCTCGTCGTTGAATCCTAATTAAACTGAGTTCTCGTAACATGCTACTCGTTCGGTATCCACGAAACTGTGTGAAATTGACATGATAGAAGAGAATTAATATTTTCATTAATTTCGTAGATACAAAATATTAGGCCTGCCGGAAAGTTCTGTCCGATAGTGTCGCTTCAAGTTTCAATCCATATGCACATGTTGATTTGAGACATATATGACTATCTCTCTTTATCATTGCATTTACACACATGTACTCTCCTAAACAAACTGAAACAAAGATGTCTCATGTCATTATTAAGCACCCTCCGATTATCGCTTGTTTCTCTCTTTGCAAAACTTTTTACAGGAACAAAAATTCAAAACCGAAGCTGATGTCAACCAAGCACTGGTTGAGTTCTTCGCCTCTAAAAATGAATCATTTTTAAAAAATGGCATTTACAAGTTGCCATCACGCTGGCAAGAAGTCATAAGTAACGATGGAAAGTATATTCTACAATAAATATTATTAAATGTATGAAAATTCTGTTATATTTCAATTCAAAAACGGACAGAACTTTCCGCTAGACCTAATAGTATACGATGAGAAAGTTGTTTGGTTTAGAACAGTTATTGAATTGAACATATAGAAAAATCGATAAAGAAGTGACAGATGCTACGATCTCCAAAATATCGGTACGAATAATGCGTGCGGCAAAAAGTAGGAGGAAACTGCGGTATCTTTGGTACCTAGTTATCAAAGAGAATAGCCTCGAAATTTAGTAGAGTACGTGTGTACTTAACTAATTATGGAACACGGCTTAATGGAGCCCTGTAGCGGTTTCCCGGAATCTAATGTGTCCATTAACAGATCATTACATGAGGTTACGAATCTCATAATGACCTAAAACATGAAGTCTAGTGAGAGGAGGATATAGATAAGCACTATGGAAGAACACAGACGATCGATCTTTTAGTACTTTCGACTAAATATCAATAATATCGACAGAAATATTAATTATATGATTAATTGTCTTACAAACGAAAAGTTGTGATTAGCTGCAGTCGGTTTTTAGTAGATCACCATTAGAGATAACTTAGACGTTGTACCGTTGAGGGAGCAGAGACTTAAAATTAAAAATTAAAATGGAGACCGAATGTCAGTGTGATTAGCAATTAAAAACCAGTACATAAATTAAATACGAAACCAATAAAAAATAACAATAGAAAAATTAGCAAACAAAACTGTTTTGGGTTTTTTTTCAGAATGGGCCAGAATGGGCTTATTGAGATACAATACAGGGTGTCCCAGAAGTTACTCAAAATCGGGAAATGGGGGACGAAGCCCAGTTCCGCTCATTGGCTCGGTCGCCTCGCGCCAGCTGATCTTGCTTCTCATTGGTCACTGTTTTTCGTCGATAACTCGTAAACAAAATCGCGGATTGCATTTACGGTAAGGAAAAAGTTACATTAAATGACTTCAGGAACTCCTCATTTCCCGATTTTAAGTCACTTTTTGAACATGCAATGGGTGAACTATTAGGAAATTCGTTTTTTAAGTACATGTGAACGCAAACATGATTGATCGGTATTGGAGGAAGCTTTGAGATACGATAAAGGAGAGAAGCGAACTATTGGAAGTGCATACTGCATTTTGACTGAAAGCTTTTCATGTATTTCCTGCTGTAAATCGAATGATTCAAGGTACGAGTCTACGAGTCTCAAGCACCCTTGCCGCGCATTCCCTCAAATGTCACGCGTCTCCATCCGTGATGTAATGATGAGCAGTTCAACGGAGTAGGGGTAGAGGGCAGCATGGTAAAATCTCACTTAACTCAGTTTTTGGCCGAAAAGGATCAGACTTTCTACGAGCGGGGAATTTTCAAGTTGTCAGAGAGATGGCAAAAGGTCGTCGAACAAAATGGAAAATACATTACAGATTAAACTTCGTTCCAAGTAAAAAAAAGTTTTTTATTTCATCGAACAAATCGGCAATTACTTAGTTGCCAACCCAATAGATAGCAATGTTTGGATGGGCCACCCTGTATATTTTACTACATCCTCATATACTGGCGTTCCAAAACCGACTCTTTGTTAGCTTTAGTCGAATATCAAACAATTAGACTTCATTTAGGAGTAGGGGGCGAATCTGATTTATCATCGTTGATTCATCTGGTTTAATAGTCTTCCTTCTAAATTCTGAAACAAAGTTTCGACAGATTTCGTGTTCCCGCTTCACGTCGCATACTAATAAACTACGCTCTGTCGACATTTCGGCGTGTACTATACTGAAATTCCTCGAATCTACGGAAACTATGCGCCACCTCTTTTGTTCTGTGTACACACGACGAAACTGCCTATATTCGGAGGCGTCTGAAGCATCTCTGGAGCGTTTAAACTTGGCAGAAATAAATCTTGGGAATCAATAAAGCCAGTTTCCCCTGCGCCGCGTTGTAAAACTCATTTACTGCTACAATCGACCAATTACAGCACCATGTAACTCCAGTCTTTAATTTTGGAATACCGATTTATCTCACGTGTTTAATCAAACGATCCGCATCGGTAAAACTTTAAATAATGGCATCTTTATTGATGCAATTATTTACCATCCTAATTGGTACATTTATCTGCGTGGATTGTGTAATTTAGTTTCATAAACAGTAAATACAACACTTAATAGTCTTTAAGTCGAAGTTCAACAGTTGGGAAGTTCTGAAAAAATTATTCGAGTGCCATGACAATTCCATCTCCATAACCCAACACATTATTTGGATTTCTATAATGTAGCAACTTTATCTGAAGTTACTATATATATTTACTAAAGGCAAGTCGTTGAGTTTGTTTTATAAACTGGCCTCAATCACTGAAAATTCTATTAACTTCATTTGCACTGAAGTGGTGATTTTGAGGCATCGCTAAAAATTGTTATATCGCGTTGCAAAATACTTTTTACATCGTCAAACATCTTTATATTTAAAAAATTGTTAAAACTGTAACTGTTGCATGAATTACAAGATTTAATTTCAAATGCATAAAAACTAATTCATATAGAACGAAAATACTTTTAGCGGGAAAAACTATCCTGGATCTAGAGATAAAATGACTTCGAATGCAATAATAATTGTAACAATATTACAAAGTCAACAAGCAAGATGGAAAAAGATCTAAATTTTAAATGCGTTCCTAGCTGCCCAAAAACCACATCAGTTTTTCAAGAAAACTTGTGCTTAGCTTGATTGCATTGAAAATTGCGTGCAATATTACGGAGGACGTGGACAGCTATATTCGTTAAATAATTTCGATAAAAATTGTATTCAGGCAATTCGCTAGACTTCAGCTATCAAATATCCTTGAGCTCTTTGTCCGAGGATGAAATTCTAAACACATTCTCCGCCATAGATCATTACTCCGAAAATTGATTTCTATCAATTCTTCCAACAAGCCAAACGCGTCAGCAAGGAACGTCACGTTCCTTTTATGGAATATGTGGACGACAAAACATTCGCCCATCCCTTGCAAGGCTCGTATATATTTCTCAATTCATTCATTGATTCGTTGTAACGTCCATGTATCAATGCTGTGCGCACGTATTCACGAATTCGAGCGAAAATTTCTGAAGTCCCCCGACAATTCCAGCAGGTAACGTTCCCCGAAGCGTAGCCCATCTGTCCATCTGCCTTCCCGGGAAGTCCTATCGTAGAAAGATTCCGGAAGTTCTGGGCTGTACCTACCGGGTGGTCCTGCTCCTTCGACGATTACGGTGAGTCATAAAAGCAGGGAAGCCGGGTGACATAATAGAAAAATCTACCGACTCGTCTGTTCGAAAGGACTAACCATGACAATTATGACGCGACAGCGAGCTGGTCATTTTGGCTTCTCGGAAAATCTCAGGTCGTCTGGAATAACTTTGAGAAAGTTATTCTCTTTCAACTTCAGAGCGCTGTGAATGTAGATCTTCGCTTTGAATTGTTATTCTTGTTTGGGAAATGTATAAATTAAAAATCCTGTTGATACATACAGCGACGAACTGAAGTATTATTAATTATAAAATATATTAATATTAAAAATATTATTATTATTTTTAAATATTAAATATATTATTATTAATTATAGAATATAAATTTTAAACACCTTATAAATCGCAATAAATGACTTGACTTTGCGTTTTTAATGTTAGAGCGATTAGTTGACTGTACATTCATTAAAATACGTTTTTTCTTTCAATTTTAATATTACTTGGAATGACAACGAAAAATAAAATCTCTGCTTTACTCACTTTTTTATCTGAACCTATAACGAAAATTTAAAAAGTGTGTTTCGTAGATTTCGGTGACTTATATGCATGCTAAAAATTTCGTTGAAATCATGTAAAGCTGTAGACAATTAAAGATTGCAAAAATTGCAGTTTTGTCAGGATTTTTTACACTTTCGACCGATAAAGGTCAGAAATCTTTCAATAGTATTATCGTCATTGTACAGTAAACTAGTCCCTCTACCGTTATAAATAATCCAAATCGTTTAGTCCATTTTTAAAAATCTTATTACCTTTTAAAAGATTTTCCAATACTTTAGTCCGTTAGGATAATAAATCAATTGTGACGTCCGGAGTTTTCGACAAATTATACTTAAATTATATCACACTTTTCAATCATTTTATCTTCATTAACAAGTTAAAAAGAACTCTTCAGAAGCTTGTGAAAAAGCTATACCCTGACAAATATTCATAATACATCAATAAATATTCATGTCAATATGATATTGCGATCGACATACGCTCACGAGAAACACTGGATGAGTTTCCTGCTCCGATTTTGTTTGTTTCCACATATGCTATAGTACTCAAAAAAAAGAGAACGTCACATATTTTTTAAATATTGGCTCTAGTTCAGTTTATAGGGGTGAAACCCACCCCCAAAAGTTTAGCGTGTGACGAAGATAATCGAAATTTCGCATGGAAATACGGAATTTTCTTTTCAAATTTGTCTTTCTCTCGAATTCATAATGCCTCTTACAATCCAAATAAACTATCTGGTTTGAAGCATCAATGAATAAATAACGTAAATAAAATAAGATATTTAGAATAAACAATATCCAAAATATCAAGGTAAAAATGGAAGCAAGGGTACGTAGCACCGAGTATAACGGTGGAAAATGTTTGAAAAATCGCTGGAAAGTGTTGTCGTAGAATCGGAATATCCCGTGCACTCTACAAAAACGTTGATAATTCGAGCGCCGGTCACCTGGTTTCATTCCACGATTCCCAGATAAAAGACGGCGATGATCCGACGAGTATCTCCGCGCGCCGGTTCCGCAAACCCCGGGCGCTCATCCCCGAAACGAGCGGCCGCGTTAGCCACCCAAAAATTGATTCCACACCACCGTCGTGCTGGCAACGATAGAAGGGCGGTTGGAGGAGAAGGAGAAAAAGAGTTCCGGCTCCCTCTCCCGCTGGTGAAACTCGCCAGGAATTCCTGGGGCACGGCCGGCTGGAACCTCTCGTCTCGTTCGAGCGGGTCCCTATACGAGGGGCTAGCCTCTTATCCACGTAGGATCGGTCTGTGACTTTTGTCGGTGCGCGTTCTCTGGTCCTCTTTGAGTAATGGAAGTCGACCGAAATCAATTTCAATTCCTACGAGCCGACGCGGCGCGGCGCGGCGTGGCGCGGCGCGGCGCGGCGAGCGGAGCGCCAGCCGCGGTTCCCCCTTTGAGGGAAGCCACTCCGTTTGAGCTTCCATGCACGCTCCCTTGCTTAACACCTTCGGATTTTATGTGGACGGCCTCACTCACCGATCTTCCTTCCCTGGTCCCGTCCCTCTAGCTCCAGGTATGCCGGCGATTTCGCGAATCTCACTCGGAACACAGAGGCCCCGGGATAACGGCCAGCTGATGCTAAGACCGGCGACGGCTTATCCCGGTGATATGTACCTAACTCCGAAACGGAGTGTTTGGGCTAGGATTTTCGAGTGGACCGAGCGTGTCGCTTTCCGAGGCTTTTTCTGTCGCCAAACCGACCAACCTGACGTGTTTTTGCCGGAACGTCGCGGTGAGGCGGTGAGAGAGCTTTTGGTGTACCCGCCTTGCGCAAAAAATCGTGTTTCCAACTGGTTGGGCAAAATTCGAGGACTTGGAAGCAATTGGATATTTTTGTCAGAGCAACCTTTGGTGTTCTTAATCCGAGAAAGATAACCTACGTCGCAGAGGCGCCTGCGAAATAAACAACTGACTGCACCGTGGATGACGCAAAGACTGGAAGCACCCACTTTGCCAAGGCATGTGCGAAGCAACATTGAAAATATTCTTCCAAAATCTGCTGTACAGGCTTCCACAGATGATGAAGAAGAACCCTCGGCCAAAAAAAGGCGTTATTGCAGTCTTTGCACGTCTAAAAAGAAAAGAATGTCAAAGATGACCTGTGCCAAATGCAAAAAGACAGTTTGTGGTGAACGCAAGAAAGACGTTTGTCATGACTGTCTCTAAAGAAATTTTTTATAATATTATAGTTATTTTTACACTGATTATATTATAGTCTACTAGTTTGTAAGGATAAAACACTATTTTTTGTGATATTTTACGGGATTTGTTCCCATAAACCGAAGACTGTTGATTTTTGTTAATTTTTCATAGAGGTCTAGTGATTTAAGTTTAAAATTACTTAAAATATAAAAAAATATAATATAAATGCATTTTATTTTTACAATAATGCCAAACCTTTAAAATGACTAGATTAACTTAAATAAATATCCATTGTTAGTATAAAATTGACGCCTTAGAAAAGCATGCGCCTCTGAAGCGTATGGTTCTTTTACGTACGTTGTCATATGGTTATCTTTCTAGGGTTAAAGCGTCTTATAATAAATTCTATATCGATTAGACTGCGGATGTCATGCATTTAGAACATACAGTGGTCCACAAAAGTGTTCGTACACATCTTTTAAAACGCAATAAATTCTCCAAAACTGAACTAAATAAGTTGAATTGTTTTTAGATGATAGAGGGACTAGGCTACTAGACGATGGTTAAAAAGCTTTTTCTTTTTAATTTTGCTATTTGCACTTGAAATGAGAAGAGAAAATTAAAAACCCTTGTTTTGTAACTTTTTTATCCGAGCCTATAACAAACATATATATATATATATATATATATATATATATATATATATATATATATATATATATATAATTTTTATATCATTCCAATCAATTAACAAAATTGTGAGAATGTTATTCCGTTTTAAAAGGTGCACGTATACTGTTTACATCGATTTTAGATCCAGAATTATTAAACACGTAAAGCTCTCGTATAGAGAAACACGAAAAGTTGTTTTATCATCCGAAGATTCTACCGTTCGGACGGTTGATTTCCTGTCAGTTTCGATAACAGAAGTCCTATCATACTCCAAAAAATTTCGCCTATCTCTCCACCTAGAAACATCTGTTTGGCACGAGATCCTTGGGAAGGGTGCACGCTGACAGGAAGACTTATCATCCAAAGTCAGATACGGCAGGAGCTATTCACCGAGATCAATATTACATTCTCCTATTTCTCAGTTTTCTTCGACGGAATACAGTAGGGGCCGGCGAGCTGCAGGCACCAGGAAGAAGGACCGGCGAGCGTACGACGTACAAGGATACAACTTTACGATCCTATTTGAAATTCGGCGCGGTCGTAAAGGACATGAGAGCGGACGGTAGATCTCGAGGTAGCAGCCGTGATTTCGTGCACCTGTTGTTTTCACTGGGCCGCGATAAGATCGCGAACGCGCGCACGAGCGAGTGAACAAGTAAGCGAGAGAGCAAACGATGAAGCGAGATGGATGTATACATATGGAGAGAGAGAGAGAGAGAGAGAGAGAGAGAGAGAGAGAAAGAGAGAGATAAAGAGAAAGAGAGAGAGAAAGAGAGAGATAAAGAGAAAGAGAGAGATAAAGAGAGAGAGAGAGAGAGAGAGATAAAGAGAGAGAAAGAAAGAGAGCGTGCAGCAGAGCGTGTAGGAGAGAGAGGCTTCAATTGGCCAAGTCAGCCTCGCGAAGATGAAGATGTATCGTAGATAACGCGGCCCATACACCTGCGTAACGACCGCTCGACGCTCGTACCATAAAACTTAATTAACCCCTTGCAGGACGATTTATTCTGCCGTCGATTAAGGGGGATTCCTCGATAATCTGAATCCGCTAGGCGTTTAAATCCTCGGCCATTTGAATCACATCCGACTCGAGTTTTACTAGTCACGTTTGCCCCGGAATGGATTCCGCTCGGTACTCTTTTCTGAAAGCGACACTTTATTGGTCCGGGGGCGTCGTTAAAGCGGGCACGGCGCGTTATTATTGCCCTCTCGGTATCTTTGAACGATTTTCTTCGATATTTGGAATCCGAACAGGCGATCGTTAAGCGTAATGTGGTATCTTTAATTAGTAATGGCTGGTTCGGGCTCCGCGTTCTCCCCCTCCCCCTTTGCCGCCATCGCCCGTTCCCCCTTGTTCGACAGAACGTAAATGGTGATCCCCGAACGGTCGTTGAAGGACGTCGGTGGGTTGGAAGAATTGTGAAGCATCGAATTAACCCTACGATAAATATACATGTTCACGTGAAACTCTCCTCTCGAAGGAATTGAAAACATTCTGATCTTCGCGCGCCATTTTTCTCGAGCAAAGTATTGAACAAAATATCTTGCTTCAAGCGTATACTTTATTTTAATATTTCTCCTAATTGGTCATGACATAATAATACGTTTGAACATTTTATCGAAGAATGATGCATTCCGGATAACGATCAAAATTGGTGGCACTTAAATCCACATGAGAAAAGTATTCAAAAATAAAATCGATTACATTTTGCACGTACTACTGTGATCAAAAAGTAAGGTGAAATTGTCATTTAAAACTCCCGGACATTAGGAAGACAGGCAATTGTTTTTTTCCTAGGTTGGTAGGACTGTCTATAACAATTGCCAAGCGTCTGTTTGTTAAAAGGTTTAATAATCTCCGAGTTACACGTGTTTTAGTAAACGACCAAAAGTGAATTTTTCGATTTTTACAATGGGTGATTTTGTTGAGCAAAGAACTTGCATCAAATTTTGTTTGCGGAACGAATATTCTTGTGCGGACACGTTGAAAATGTTGCGGAAGGCCTTTGGTGATCAAACTATGGCACAAAAAAACATTTATAAGTGGTACAACGAGTTCAAAGCGGGCCGAGAACGCGTTGAAGACGAACCGCGCTCTGGACGACCATCAACGTCTACCGACGAGGGCCACGTCCAAAAAAATCGAAGATTTGGTGCTTGAAAATCGTCGACTGACAATGGGAGACCTCGCTGATAGTGTTGGAATATCATTTGGCTCAGTCCAAACCATTTTGAAGGATGTTTTGTGTCTCAAACGCGTCAAGTCTCGATTGGTGCCATGTCATACTGCATTGGTTCTTCGCGACTTTTTTGCCAAAAACTCGACTCATATCGTTCCGCAACCACCGTATTCGCCTGATTTGGCTCCGTGCGACTTCTGGTTATTCAGCAAACTCAAAAGGCCGATGCGGGGACGCCGTTTTGACACGATTGAGGAGATAAAAACCGAATCTTGAAGGCTATACCGGAAAAAGACTATTCCGACTGTTTCGAGGACTGGAAAAAGCGTCGGAAACAGTGCGTTTTATCGGACGGGGATTACTTTGAAGGGGATGAAATTGATTTGGAAGAATAAATAAAGAATTTACATTTTATAAACAAATTCACCTTACTTTTTGATCACAGTAGTACTACTGTGGGCAAGAAGAAGTCGTGTATCACTTACAGTAAGTTCTCTCCAATTGATCCTCAGCTTGTAAACAAAAGTAGACAATTTGGGAAAAGGAGATACGATTATTCGAGCCTCACGGTGCGTTTTTATAGTTGTCGACAATCGGTGACTATAAAAACGAGCCGCGTGACTCGAATAATCGTATCTCCTCTTCCCAAATTGTTCATTTTTGTTTAGAAGCTGAGGAACAATTGGAGAGAATTTATCGTATTGCATACCTATTACTGTGCATTAGAATTCAAAACATAGGAGCGTACGAAAATAAACTACGTATCTGGCTAATTATCTACTTTAACCCTTTGCACTCGAATGGTGACTCTGAGGCACCGCTAAAATTGTTATATCACGTTCCAAGATCACTTTTATATCAACAAAGTTTAGATCTAAAAAATTGTTGAAAGTGCAACTGTTGTACGAGTCACCATGAAACTCAATTTCACATGCATAAAATGCACTTCGTCGTATAAAATGGAAATTCTATAAGTCAGAAACATTACTTTTGATTTACAGTTGAATGGCTTCGAGTGCAAAGGGTTAAATGAATCCTGAGTACAGTGACAAGCACTTTTTTTAATTACTACATTTTGTTCCAATACGAATTCTAATACTGTCATCTAATATTCAAATAACTAAATACATTCTTTTAATAGAAATTTAATTAGGTAATATTTATCATCTTTAGTTTGAAGCTGTGTTTGAAATTAATAGCGTTATAAACTCCTTTTACTTTTTCAAAATTCTTCCATCTTCTTATTTCTTCAAAACTCCGTTCCTTCAAGTATTTCTTTTTGTTTCTGAAGCATCTCGTTCACTTTTGTATTGCATATATAACAATAATATTAATAATAATTATCAATTTAGATCGGATATAAATAATTTTTCATACTTTTGTTTAATCGTACTGTGAAATTGTATATGTATGTATGTATACAGAGTGTTCACGCTATTACTATCCAGCGATTTATTCTTAAACTACTGTAATTAGAAAAAAAATGAGAGAGGAAAGAGTTTTATAGTTCTTTACGGTCGATGGAAAAGTGCATATCAATTTTGCACATTTATATTATTTTTCGAGGAACGAAGGAGACCTTAAATGTTTTTAACGGAATGCCATATATTTTTTAATGTCATATGAAAGCGCGTGTCAAGAGAAGTTCATTCGTGTACTACATGATGACTTTTGAGGTCATAGAAGATCGGGAATCAAAAGAAAATTTTGAATATTTCATAACAGTGTGTGTTTGCAAATGTTTCTTCTTGATATAATATTATAATATTAAAAATATTTCTACTGTAACAAGGTAGACATCTAAACAATAAAGTAACGTTCCCTATTCAATTTAATGCAGTACAAAGAATGCAAAATTATTTGAAGAGCAGTTCTTTGGTGATCGAGACGGAAGAAAAATGGTCTTATTTTTACCATCCCAGAGGAATTTTTTCTCGAAACCTTAAAAATATGAGAATGCTTGATAATTTCTTTTTGCTTCAACAAGAATACATTCTCATTGAATCGTACTTCATGCAGGACAGAAAATTCATTTTTACGTATTTTAATCTTATCGAGAAAGAACGCTGCAGTAAAACGTACACCCGCAGTAATAGGTATATCACCCTAACACGATTCGTGCGAATAACGTTCCTTCGAAAAATGAAATAATGTAGGATGCATCTCCCGATGAAATCTTCCAATCGTTTTTCTTTCCCTCAACACATTGACGGCCGCGCCGAAAACATCTCAAAATTTCACAGAATTAAAGTATTTCAATCAATTAAATTAAACATGTAAAAGCACAAAGTTATGCGACATCGATCACTATTTCAACGTTCTTACCACTTGCGAACCTTAACCCTTTGCACTCGAAGCCATTTTAACTGTGAATCTAAATTAATTTTTCTGACTTATGATATCTCCATTTTATGGAGACAAAGTGCACTTTATGCATGTGAAATTTAGTCTCGTGACTCGTACAACAATTAGATTTTTAAGAATTTTCTATATCTAAACTTTTATAATATAAAAATTATCTTGAAACGTGATGTAACAATTTTTTTTAATGGTGCCTCAGAGTCACCAATCGAGTGCAAAGGGTTAATAAAATGAAGAAATTTGTATGGATTAGCATAGAAATTAAATTTCAAACAATTCCGTCACCCGCATATGGGCGACGCGGCAGTCAAAGTGTTAATTATAAATCTATTAACCCTTAAATGCATGAATTAATGAATTTTATTTAAAAAATAGGGTTATAATTTTTCAAATGAGTGGAAATCGGGAAAAATATTAAAAAAAATTATAAGTCATATCTTATAGGGTTTTTATTGAAAAATATTAATGATTCATTTTTGGTACACTATGCAAAATAGACATAAAAATTCTTTAGTTAGTATGACATATCTATAACAAAATTATAAACCACATGCATACCACACCAAAACAAAACCAACAAACCAATAAAGGAAGCATAGTACTAAATACATGTCGTAATTATTACCATTAGTGCATGTTGTCCCATTTTTGCATCAACACGAAATAAGCCCTCCATACACATGATAGTTACGGAATATAGACAAAAGTACTAGCAAATTAATAAATAAGAGCCTTACCTTTAGAAACTATTGTTTGTTTAACGAATACACCAAAATATTTCTAAATAATCCACTTCCAAAAGTACGTAAATGAACCCGCTATCAAAAATGCGCGCCAATTGGTATAACGTCAGAAAGATACAAATATTGAAGTCAAATGTCATTATTTTAGTTAATTTTTGATAAGTCAATGGACAAAGGAATCACTGCCATTCAGCCAAATGTATCGATATCAAAACTGTTGTCGGGTATCCGCGCAAAAAGTTATTGATTCATTTTTGGGACTCTATGCATTTAAGGGTTAATTTGATGAAGGAGAATTATTTCATAACACACTATTCGCCATACTGAGTGACGTGTCGTCTGTTCACCTTTCCGAGCCTGTCCTGATTCACTGCGTCAATGACGTCAAACGGAGGAATAACCCTCTCCGTTAAACGGTTATTCGCACGGTTAACTGCCCGAAGAAGACCTCCAATTTGTTGTAATATCGATTGAAATTATTACACGATACGATCGTATATCACCGTATTACAAGATTTTCTGTTTCCCATGCACGGATCGCCGTTCTCACATTTATAGACTTTACAGCATTTACAACGTGTACGCTGGTTTACAACGTCGTATATTAAACAGTTTCATAAAGTATACTGTCGTTTGGATTTTACGTAGATCATCAAAGTTCTCCTTGAAACGTTCAGATAAATGAGCGATACCTGTTGCTACAGAAAAATCGTAAGATTTAATTGATCCAAATCGTGTCGGTCGTTTCCCGCGGGAGCACATTTACAAATTCAGTAAATGAAGAATAACGAATCGGGAACCGGTTTATCCTCAGCGGCAAGATTAAGGTTAATATACGTACGTATGTATACACGAATATGTACGCAACTACTTGAAATGTTAGCCACGTGTACGGTTATTACCGAGATCTCATTTGCCTTAATTCCCGCGCAAGTATTCACATGCATTCACGTAACACTCCTTTTTAGTACGATTAACGTCGTTTCAATCTCGGCCACCTGCAACTCTCTATTAAGTTTCACGTAATTCTTCTTTCTTCCGATCGCAGTTAACGCATTTCCTGCAACATTTCCCCGTTTCGGAACTGGCTCCTTCGGTTCAATAATTTCTCGCGTTTATAAAAGGAATTTCGCTCGCACCTAAATCTATTGGAAACATAAGATTAACGTTTCATGGTTGTTTCTCGGCGATTGCAGTCTCAAGATATCGAGGCGACGCACAGTGGGATATTTGCCCCGGAGAAGCAGAAGAAATTCATTTTCGAAACTACCATCACGCTGAAAATCTCATTCATTATTAGTTATTTAAATGGTTTACTATGATTTGCTATGGATTTACTACGATCGTTTTTACTATTTGATCATTTTTTGAACGCGACTGCACGGTTTCAAAATGGCCTGTCTCCAAATCGTGTGTTTATATTTGTTTGATTTTTTCGAGTTAAATGATGAGCGACAAAATTTGATGTACTTACTATGCACTAAACATACGTCAGAACATACTTTCGTATCTCTCATATTTTTAGAGTTATACTAATAAATAGAGTTATATTAATATGTTTAATATTTTATATTATTTTTTAATTATGAATTTAATGGAATTAATCAATTCATTTTAAACAGGGAAGTCTCTCTCTCTCTCTCTCTCTCTCTCTTTTTCCTAGCTTTCTTCCGAGGAAAATTGGCTGCTAATAGCTGGTAATCGGGAAGATTTCTTTCTTGGTGGCCAGATTACGATGGAAACCAGTGACCACGCACGGCTAGCTCGGAATCCAAACAATGTAAGTACATTCCGTCTTCGAACGACATAAAAAAGTGAATACTGTTCACGACTTCTAAGCAGTGATTGCTCTGTGTGCATTCGTCAGTGACACACTAAAAACTTTGGTTCTGCATTCTTTTTTCGTTGTGGTGAAGAATGGAATCCTACGATTCCGATAGTTCACAAGGTATTAACGCATGCTAAAGTGATCATTCAGAATGCTTTGGATAGTTAAGCGAGGAAGCTGCAAAGACGCAAAACAAAATAAGAAATTTTTTGTCTGAAGTATGCACGTTTTATTTCCTACGTTTCAAGTCATGCTCCTTTCTTTGTACATAATTGTTTATCGAAGAGATTGTTTAACTGTTTTCTTATGATTATACGGGGTGTCCGTTTTATCCGGAAATCCCGAATGCGAGAGAAAGTGACAAAATGTTCCTACAAAAGTTGTTTGATTCGAACGGGTAGATTTGTCATAATAGCTTTTGCATGGGTTTGGCGGTGACCGAGTTAATTTTTTCGAATGACACGGTACGTTTCTTTTGTTTATAATCTGTTAACCCCTTGACACACCATTTTCTTCGCAGTTACTGCGATTCGAAATTTTTCGATTCTAATAATTTCTTGGAAAGAAAAAGAAATTAATGTGCTTATTGTGCACCTAAATTTACTTGAATGCTTAAATATTGACGACAAAAGAATAGAATTTTATTGCAATTTTAAAGGACAAAATGACACATCTATACTCAATGAGTTAATAATCGAAATTTTCATGACGAGTCGGACTCGCGTCAAAGTACGGCAAGGGGTTAAGGTTTCCACAGACAATTCAACGACGTATCATTTGTTATCATTCCGAGCGAAAATGATTGAGATGCAAAGCAGCCAGAGGTCGACGCGAACCGTGAGTTGTAAGTCAAACTGATCCCTGCGTAACTATGTTATCTGCTCCTGCCAGACCAATCAGACATTTGACTCGGAATAATGACAACTAACATATTGCTAAATTGCCTCGAAAAAATCATCGCAGATTATAAACAAAAAAACATACTGTTCCATTTAAAAAAATTAATTCGACCTTGAGATCTCTGCCACCAGCACGCCCAAGCGAAAACTATTAAAACCATCGAATCTGTCCGTTCAAAGCAAACAACTTTTGTAAGAATATATTTTCGCTATCTTTCATATTTTCCGAGATATTCTGGACTCCCAGATATAAGACGGACACCCTGTATATATCAATGCACGATAAGCTAATAGTATGCGATGAAAATGTTGTATACTACTGTGATCAAAAAGTAAGGTGAATTTGTCTATAAAATGTAAATTCTTTATTTATTCTTCCAAATCAATTTCATCCCCTTCAAAGTAATCCCCGTCCGATAAAACGCACTGTTTCCGACGCTTTTTCCAGTCCTCGAAACAGTCGGAATAGTCTTTTTCCGGTATAGCCTTCAAGATTCGGTTTTTATCTCCTCAATCGTGTCAAAACGGCGTCCCCGCATCGGCCTTTTGAGTTTGCTGAATAACCAGAAGTCGCACGGAGCCAAATCAGGCGAATACGGTGGTTGCGGAACGATATGAGTCGAGTTTTTGGCAAAAAAGTCGCGAAGAACCAATGCAGTATGACATGGCACCAATCGAGACTTGACGCGTTTGAGACACAAATCATCCTTCAAAATGGTTTGGACTGAGCCAAATGATATTCCAACACTATCAGCGAGGTCTCTCATTGTCAGTCGACGATTTTCAAGCACCAAATCTTCGATTTTTTGGACGTGGCCCTCGTCGGTAGACGTTGATGGTCGTCCAGAGCGCGGTTCGTCTTCAACGCGTTCTCGGCCCGCTTTGAGCTCGTTGTACCACTTATAAACGTTTTTTTGTGCCATAGTTTGATCACTAAAGGCCTTCCGCAACATTTTCAACGTGTCCGCACAAGAATATTCGTTCCGCAAACAAAATTTGATGCAAGTTCTTTGCTCAACAAAATCACCCATTGTAAAAATCGAAAAATTCACTTTTGGTCGTTTACTAAAACACGTGTAACTCGGAGATAATTAAACCTTTTAACAAACAGACGCTTGGCAATTGTTATAGACAGTCCTACCAACCTAGGAAAAAAACAATTGCCTGCCTTCCTAATGTCCGGCAGTTTTAAATGACAATTTCACCTTACTTTTTGATCACAGTAGTACGTCAAGCGCTAAATGTTTTCGACCGCTTTCACGGGAGAAATACCCCACTGTGCGACGCTTTCGAACGAGCGGAACACGCGACATTTCGCTTAATAATATGTATACCGTCGACTGGCGCGACTGACGCGTCAAGCTCGAAACGCGTCTGTTCATAAAAGACAGGCCGGCGTGACCATAAAAAAAGCCTCGAAACCGAGACGAGGGAAAAGCAACAAAATAAGAACGCGAAATATTTCGTTTCACGAAACACCCGCGATTATGAACGTTCCGTTGCGAAAAATACCGTACAGTTAACAGCTCGTTCGCCGGCCGTAAATGTTGCCCGTAATCGTGTTACGCGCTTTTACGGCCGCAATGAAAACGAGTATTAATTGATGTCCTTACACCTTTATCACCAAACTGCTGGTAGGCACAGCGATACGACGACTTCATACTTTGAAGCCCTCTTTGATTCGCGCCGGTGGAAATTAACCGCGGCCTACGTGTTCCGCTTTGTGGACACCTCGCCGCCTTCGAGGATCGAATCGATTTCCGCGTATTTCCCGCGCGGTGTAATCTCGCGAGAACCCAAAGAATTCGCCTGTAATTGCCGGACCGATATGCTGGGCCCGTGATAACGTTTCAAATACGTATTACCTTGGCGCTTCTTGTGCGCCGATATTTTTTTCCGCCGTTCTGGAAACGCGGACCTCCGAAAGTCGGACGATCGGTTAATTTTAGAGATCACGATTTTGAATACGCGGGCGTTATGCAGTGGACGAAATTTGTATAGGGAGATTAATATTCTTTAGTAAAAGAAAGCTAAGTGTTCTGCTAATAAAATTAATAATAATAATTTAATAATAGAATTGAAAGAGTTAATGAAATAAAAGTTAAAAGATGTACGAAGGAATAATAAGAAAGAAATAGACAACAAAGGATTCCGTTATTTTTTAAATAAACAATATAAAATAATAGAACGCATAACTATACGGTGAAAAATTTGCATATTAAACTAAACTCAACTAAAATTGCATACTCAACTAAAATGTTATAAAAAACAAAAATATTGAAATAGTAATATTTAAAATTTTAAATTTATATCTAATTACTTCATTCTATTCTTTATGCTGCAAACCAAGATTTTATAGCATTTTATAGCCATTTAACGTTGCTGTATCGTTTATTATTTTCATAAACACCTCTTGACAAGACACCTCATAGGTTCTCTATGGGATTCGCGTCCGACGAATTATTTCTACTGTGTAAAGTAAATTTAAACATTTTCACATAGTTTTTGATTTTTTGTATAGTAAAGCAAATGTATACACTTACCTGTTGTTTATACAGCTCACTGTTTAGAAAAAGTAACCGATTACAAAATTCAATAATAATATGCACATTTAGAGATATAAGGGGGAAATATCTTTATTCAACTTTTAATTAAAAGAAAAATACGCGCTTCACTATTTAACAATCAATCACTATCGGAAATATTAACAAATAAGTCTTTATGATTATCGTTACTTAAAAACAATTCCTTCTCCACATAATTTTTAAATTGAAAATATGAGGATATGCAATCATTCAAATTTCTTTTAAATTCCACAAAACATACATTCAACGGATATACAAATATGTTCCGAGGATTTTCGCTATTTGTAACCCTTTATTTAAATCATCTAAACGCTGTTTTCTCCGTGGTTCATTAAAAGCCTGAGATGAATTTTCTTCATCTCTACTAGAATTAGAATAATTTGCTAATTTTATTAATTCGGCTTCATCAATATCTGATTGTATCTAATTAAGTCAGTGATATATCTTTCGTTTATATCAAAATATATCACTCAGCACCAATATTTTGCCCAGCAATTATTACACGATTTACGTTTGTATCTCATAACTTTTTATATAATTAATATTGATAATTTATGACATACAAATAACAGCAATCGCAGTTTTAATTCATTTATTGACTTTTCATTTGTTGACTCTTATGAAGTACTCGTAACGGCAGCTGTGTGAACGCTGATTCGAAAGGCATTTATATTTTGATAATGAATAATAAACTATACATTTTAGTGTGATTTTTAGATAAAGTAATCATTACTTTGATAAAAAAAAAATCGGCGTACACTGTCACTATCATTTGTTCTCAAGTATTATTTACTAACACAGTATTTAGCGCATAGTTTTTCTACTATCTGTGTACATTACTGCGGTGCTTTACCGAACTGCGTACCTTAACCTACACAATGCAGTTCTGGATGAACCGGTGCGATACACTTGATCGTAGAGTACTTACACCTAATTTGTAAAATGCTGCAGCGATAATATCTTGATCCTAGGAATTGTGTAGCTGTGTGTGTACATTTAAAAGAAAATGGGTTATGTCAATCTTGACAAGCAGTAATCGGAACGTCCGCAGTATTTGGCTCGCAGTAATAGATACATAACCGCGGTAATACATGCACACGTATGATTTCTTCATGTTACGCTTTTTAATGAAATTTGTGCTTTCAGAGGTTCAATATTTCGAGAAAAATAAATATTCAAGTTAAAAAATAATAGGTATACAGCTGAAGTTGTTAATTCATTGGCGTAGAAGGTCTTATTTTCTCCGTCAAAGTTCGCCTTCATTGAGAAACCGCAGTAATATCTACGCTTACCCTATGTGCGCTCATTTCTCTCACGGATGTTGAAATTGTGCAATCTGGTGATTATAATATCTACAATCTGAAAGAAACGGAACAATATCTGGAACGAATACAGCATCGTTACATCATCGAACGAAACAATATCGGAAATAATACGCTGCGAAGAAAACAGCGATAGTTACGCTCCCGTAACATATTATGTACACGATACATATATGCACAATACGTACATGAACAATACATATATGAACAATACGTGTATGTAGTTAGTAGACTGCGCGCAGCCCAAGAAAATTTGACGGCATTTACGCTCGTGACTTGTGACCGATTGCAAAGGTTCGTGTGACGCAAGTCGGTAAAGTTGAAAGTGTCTTTTCTTTGACGATCGATGGTTACGCGAAGAAATGCCCCACGGTAATAATGACACAAAGATGCCGGCATACTCTCGGGAGGGGGTTCCGGTATCAAGGGACCACCAGGTGATTTCTCGGGACGAAAATCTTCTAAAGTTTAAGCCAAGGGCACGGTTCGTTAGCGCCATTGTGGCCGAGTCCAAATATTGTTGGATTCCTTTGCGGACCTACAGGGAAGATTTCTACCTTCGATGACGTCATCATTTTCGAACTATTCTCGGGGATGGCGATTTTGTACGTGGGGGCGCACGGTGGTCTTATGTTCTATCTTTCTCGGTTTCCTTGAACGTCTCGACCGTCTCGTCCATCATTCGACCGTGGTTGTCTATCATGATTGATCAATTTTTATTTGACCGACTAAACAATTTGATCTGTGCGCTCTTTCGCCACACGCGCGAATTTAAATCATTATAATTACTTAGGATAATAATGTTTCAAATGTTTAATCCTTGCGTCGTACGTGCAAGAAGCGCATTGTTTAACTTGTGATGTTCGCAAGAAATTTGCGATCTACCATGATTTTTATTTAATTTAAAATATGCAAATATAAGTGGCGTGATCTGCCCAATGAACGAACACCTCCTAGTGAATGATCATTTCTCGTACTATGATTTTTTTTGTTTGTACGATACCATTCGCTAAAGTATTCCTGTTCGTTCGTCAAAAATTATTGTTCAGTCGTTGGTCTCATAAAATCTTACATTACATTTTGAAAAAATCTACAGCTATTATAGAGTGCCAGAATTGTGTTCAAGGCTGTATGAATTTTATTTATACATGAATGCTAAGTTCGCTTACAATTAGCAGTAGAATAGCTCACTTATGGTAATATCATTCAAGGGATTGAATAGCGATTTGTGAACAATATCAATTTATCAAATATGCTGTTTAACACGTTGAGCACCGCGTCGGTTACATATGGGCGACACTAATTTTAGACCAATTTTGAAAATACATACCAAACTGAATTTAATTAGAATGTTTCAGATGCGAAGGAGTTCTAATGTCATCCACTATGATAAATTTTAACTTTCTAGTTTCGGTTTAATTAATTAAATTGCTTCGACTTTGTGGGAATTTTTTTTTAGTGGTTGATTGTCAGCGCTAAAGATGTGAAATGTTCATTTACTGGACAGGTCACCCAAATAGAATCTGAATGACATTCGCACGATACGAATATAAAGGATGTCCCAAAATTATGGTACGCGTCCGGGAAATCCTTTTGTTCTTTGATATTTCATCTCTGCGTTTTCGTTATAAATGCAAGAAATCCGCAGTCGAGTTATAAATTCCACGATTATCCAGCTATGTATTATAATTTTGTTTTAAAAATGTCCCATAAGTGTTTTAAAAGTGTCCCAAAAATTACTCAAAATATGGGAAATGAGGGATTCCTGGAGTAACTTGAAGTAAATTTTTCCTTAGCGTAAATGCAGTGCGCGTCTTCGTCTATGAGTTATTAACAAAAAACACTGGCCAATAAGAGGCAAGCTCGGGTAGCGCAAGACAGCCGAACCAACGAGCAGACGCAGTATATTTCCGCACATTGGCTCAGCCGCCTCGCGCCAGCCGATCTCGTCTCTCATTGGTCACTGTTTTTCGTTAATAACTCGTAAACAAAGCCGCGGATTGCATTATCGCCGAGGAAAAAGTTACTTCAAATGACCTCAGGAACCCCTCACTTCCCGGAAGTACCATAATTCTGGGACACCCTGTATAATATAAAGTCATACAGATAATGTGAAAGGCGGACATTTCTTCTACTACATTTCCTCATTTCAGTCGGCACTGAAAGGATGAACGAAAAAATGAAGTTGTGAGAGTGATAGTTCGAAAATTGTCTAGTCTAAATTCTGCAGTAGAATTTCAATAATCCGACATGTTCAGAATCGCGGCAATGTCTCGTTATCAAACATACCGAATTATTGAACTATTGTCATGCGGTGGGAGCGAGGAAAATAATGTGTAATATGACCGTGGTTTTGGTACAGTAATATAATTCGTTATCAAAAATAATATAATACAATCGCTAATGGAAGTATCCGAGCGCGCATATACGACGACACGCTTTTACTAGAACGTAATGTGAAAATTCTCTCTTGGTTCTATAGATACCGAATTGTCTAAAACACTTGAATTTAAGATGCCTTGTTTCGTATACCAAAAGTGTTCGAATACTTCTTACTTTATTCTGTATCCCATTCAGTTATCCGTTAGTAATTCAATTGGAAATATCGATTACAGGGTACTTACTACGGGGCGCGTTGAATCATCTGATGCCGGATTATCGGAATTTTCCCGTTACGAACAAACTGCGGATGTTTATGCACATTCACAGTGTTAATCGCCTCTTTGCAATAAAGAAAGGTTAAGCATTATTTGATCACCTGTGCTAATCACTCTATTATAATCATAACGGCACATGCATGTAACACTAAATATTCCGATCTTCATTTTACTATACTGGGTGTATCATTTATAACACTCTCACCTTAATTTTTCTAATAAACTAGACGTGGTATAACAAAATGTTTCGAACGAAAGTTGTTTGATATAAAGAGGATTATAGACGGAAACAATTAATATTTTGCTGTTTTCCTTTTTCTCTAAATTGTGAGGGTCACCTTGAGCTTTTTTTAACTATAATGTGCAACATTCAATCATGTCGTTCGAGAATCTATTAAATAATTATTGAGAATAAAAAATTATTAAGGAACGAAGGTTCAGAAGTTAACGGTTATCGAGATATTATGCAGTCGATTTTTAATGCAACAAATGTTTCAAATGTGCAAGTGTTTCATATTTTCGTTAAGTAAGAGTTTTAGCATATTTTGATAAAAGAGAAAATTAGCAAAAAATTAATTGTTATCGAGTATACTCTTCTTTATACCGAACAGCTTTTGTTCGAAACATATTTTTGTACAACTTGTACAAGAGAAATGAAAGAATTAAACGACTCACCCTGTATTTTGTGTATTAGAAATGACTACAGTGATAGCAAAATAGTACCACTCCTATATTCAGGATTTTGAAAATAATTAAGATACTGCATCAATTTGAATGAAAGTTGAAAGAAAGTTTGGAAGAATGACAGAGTATCATGTATTTGAGCCGTCTATTTTGAAAGCGATCCGTAAGTTCATTTATATTGAAATTGAGATGTTTAAGAGTTGTGTTTAAAAGAAAAGAAAAAATATACGTATACGATATATACTGATGTGTTACGGTGCTTAAGTGTATCTAAGAGACTTAAATTTACAATTACCACTAAAATAATAGCAATTATTATGTGAATAATATAATAATATAATAATATAATAATATAATAATTAATATATATATATATTATAAATTATTATATAATAATATAATATAATATATAATATTATATATATTATATATAATAATATAATAATTAATATATATATATTATAAATTATTATATTATTCACATAATAATTGCTATTATTTTAGTGGTAATTGTAAATTTATTATATAATATATATATAATAATATAATATAATAATATATACTGTAGCCAACAAAAGTGACTAACGGACTTAAGTCACTTTCAGAATATACGGCTCGTTTCTTCTAAGTCAAAAAACTCAATTACATTGAAGGTTCTCCAAGGTGAAGATATTGGAAGTTTTCAGACTGTCGAAGCAAACGCCCGATACGAGTTAATGTCCTTAATTCTTCATTTCCAATATTCAAAAAATCTGACAAATATTCCTGACCGGCATGTAAATGCATAAACACCCGTAGTCAGTTAACAGTTTAGCGACCGCTGACATGACAGTTGTGACGTCAACGGCCGCTGGTACAGCATGTGTATCCTGCGCAGCGTATTCAGGAAAAGTCGCTACGCAAGGAGTGGGGGCAGGCGACGCATGCGCGAGAGTCCCACGCAGCGGCGTGACGCGTACATAGGATTGCGTCTATTGTATTGTATTGTGCCTGCACCTCTGTCGTCGCGTCACGTCGCTATCGTAATTCAGAATCACAATACTCACTCGGTAGGCGCGCGGCGCCGCTGTGCGGGACTCCCTCCGCATGCGTCGCCGCCCCACTCCTTGCGTAGCAATTTTTTCGGAATACACTGATCACGTGCCGTTTGGTACCAGTATCGGTGGTACAAACTATTAGCTATTTTCGACTGTGAACGAGTACGAAATTGCAATTTACCTTGACAATATAATAATGAACTTAAAATTTCAATATTTGTGAAGTTTACTTGACAGTTGATCGCTGATTTGCAAACTATAATTCAATAATAATTTTGTTTATTTGTAAAATAGCAATTTAATTCAGGATAAAACGTCGACTCTCCATGAAGGTTTTTCACAAAGCCGCGCGGCCTGTAAAGTGTTAACAATCTCGATTCCGCGGCAAGAAACGTGTAGAATCGATGAAATCTTCGATCCACCGGTCCGATATCTCGGCGTCGAAAATAATTTCTAATTGACCTTGCGATCGTTACTACGATCGTTGGTATTGTTATCCTTGTCGAATTTATCGAGCATGTCCAATCGGAGGAACGAGCCGACTATGGAGCGAGCGGTGGACACGGTCCGACCGATGCCGCCTTCCATCGAACTCGTGCCGCTGCTTTTCGAGATTTTAACTGGTTTCGTCTCCGCCCAAATGTTCACAGCGAATTTCAATTCCGCTACCAGCGCTTCCCATGGAGTGACCTGCAAGAACGCCGACGAAAAATGGTTTCGTGTCTGGGCACCGCTTAATTAAATCAACGTCGTTTACTATGCCCGCGCGTTTCAACGTCACAATGAACCTTCCCTTCGACTTCGTCCTTTTTCATTATCGTCCGAAAGAATCGCTGCAAGTCCTTCCTCGGGTCCCGACCCCCGGCCTCTTCCGCTCCTTCCTTTCTTTCGCGGAATCGCGTGTACGCCGAAATTCTTTTGCAGAAAAAACGAAACCGTTCCGGCTCTACGGATTTATGGGAATCGCGGATTTAATGGGCTGCATACACGTAGACTTTATTACACCGAAGTGCCACCTTACGATACTATTAGCGTGGCCCAGGGAACGTTCCGTCACTGAACTTTTATTCGGTGCAACTAGACTATGGATCTCTATGCGAAATTGGAATTTTACAAAGCAGTTTCAAGAGCAAGAATTTAGATGCAACGTGTTTCTCTTTCTCAATCCTTCTACGGTGTTCATAAAAACTTGCACGACGGCGAAGCTGTGTTATAATACAATGTTTTTAAACTTATTTTATCAAAGGATGTAATAATTAATGGACTGCGGATCGTTATGCGAGATTTTCAAAGACTATTGTACGGAACAGGAAATAAATGAAAATAAATCGTTTCATTTAATAATCCTGATAAGTTGAAAGTAACATAATCAAATTATCATGTCTTCACGGTTTTATGTTTCAGCCACTTATTTTTGCCATAAATGCATGAGATCCGCAGTCTAATAATTGACATAAAAATAAAGAAGAAAGTAAAAATTTATTAATTCAAGAAGCTAAGGAAAGTCAATAAATTTTACTCCAAAAAAGGTAGCAATTAAAAAAGTTATATAGCATACATATATATACCTTTTTTGGAGTAAAATTTATTGATATATATATATATATATATATGTATGCTATATAACTTTTTTAATTGCTACCTTTTTTGGAGTAAAATTTATTGACTTTGCTTAGCTTCTTGAATTAATAAATTTTTACTTTCTTCTTTATTTTTATGTCAATTATTACATATATATATATATATGTATGCTATATAACTTTTTTAATTGCTACCTTTTTTGGAGTAAAATAAAAAAATATATATACCATACAAGTCTTAAGTATTTTAGTAAGTAAGTAATAAAATAACAGTGTCTGAATTCATTTCTGATTTTATGATTGCCGCATTCGCGTTTTCGTAAGTGTATAGAATCCACAATCTAGCTGTAACATTTATTTATGAAAATCTGAAACCATATTCCGTTAAATTGCTGTCCACTTGAGCATTAATCTAAACGTGTGACCGTAATTTTTGCAGTCTTTCGAATGCGAGTTTCGGAACGCCTGACGCTATCACGGAACAAAACACGCGTCTATTTACGAGAGCACACTGCCTGTCGCATAGTTTATTACGCATTTCTTGCAATCTCTCTGCATTCAATCTTACTCTGTGTCTCAGAAAAGAATAGTGTACGTCTGCTGCAGACCGGCGAACAATAGCCATAATTTTTCTCAAGTGAAGGTATGCCTTCGGTATGTGTCTTGGTGCTTCAGTCTTATCCGACCATTCAAGCGAATGTTTACGGTTATTGTGACGTTCACAATGCATAGAAATGGACATTTTTCATTGCGCGCATAAAGAAAAATGCATGCCCGCGGCCGTGTCTCTGTTAAATCGTTTGGAACTGTCTTTTGAACTTTTCCAATAATTATTTGTAAAAAGCGTTTGTAGTATAAAAACGTCCCCTCTTGTGGCAACGATGTCTGCTTAGAACTTTTCACGGGAAATTTTATTTTGCCACTGTTTCGTTTTGATGGGCTTTTCGACGGCGAACGAAACGAAATTTCGAGACACGCAGATATTATACGTTTCTGTTTTGAAAAGAACAAAGCAATCGTTAAACGCGGGTGCAGGCATCGCTGTGCTAACAAAAATATTCGGCTCCACAGATGTAGCACTCTTGAAACTATTCACCTTTCATGTTTGACGTGTTTTTAATTGCACGGAAAAAAGAACCATGACTTGTAACAGTTGTGTTTGAACCACTCCGTTCATCTCAGTTAAAAAGCTTCGGGCGTTTCTCGCTTGTTTCGCCGAAGGAAGCTTTTCACTCTAGACGTTTGTACTTTACCATAAATATTACATATTCGATATTAAGAGAAGAATGTTCCAAACTGATTGTCAGAGAGTTGCGACACAAATATTTCATGAAATGGAAGAGTGACGAAATTTTTTGTCGACAGAGTAGTTGATTTTCTAAATAAAATTGTACTCGAACAAACATGTCATTACAAAAATTTTGCCTTAGAGAATTATTGTTAAATTTGTTAAGCGTATGCAGCCCCTAAATATTTTTATTTTCATGGCGAAACATTATCGAAAAATGAAAAGATATATTAAACGATCGAACGGTTGAAGTATAGAATAATAATAAGAATTTAAATATTGAATGACCCGTATATACCCGAAAGAATGATTCCTCGATCTTCCGGTGAATAAACGACGAACGAAAATTCATCACTCGATCCAGGGAGATTGCGAGGCGAGATAGAGTTCTACGTTGGAATAAGTAATGGCAGCTCACCTTTTCTTCTACGGCGACCTTTCGCACGTTCCAAAGGAATTCGAAAATGGCGAGGACAAACGACCCACAGCATCCGATGAGAAGGACCAAGAATACGCCTCCAACGTTGGCTAACCCTAATTCACTTGAACTTGTCGCTTCTGCATCGCCTGACGCGCACAAACCACCCCCTTGCTTCACCCACCATTTCGTTTTCAAATCCTGCAGGATTCCTTTCTCTTGCAACACTAATATTGCGCCACTTATTGGTGTCCTGTACGGAGAATCTGTGGGAAATGATATTTCATTTGTCACTTTTTAATTCTCGCACCTTCCTAAAAAATAATCACGCTCAGGCAAAGTAATATGCTGATAATTATGGTACCTTCAAAATGAAAAATTTCAATTCAGACTTTTCGTTAAATAGAGTAATTACATAGAGTAACTATAAGTTATGTCATTTTATGTTATTTGAAGCGATTATAAGGTAGATGTGCTGGCTGTGCCCAGTGCATATCATTTCTGGCCATCTTTATTATTATTCATCTTTTCTTATTCGAAGTTGGCTACAGTTCTTAGCGATCAACAGATCTTCGAACTAAATACTGGGTGTCCCATAATCATGTTAACACCCGGAAAACGACAACCCTAATAGTTCGATATACGATTGTTTATTCACTGTTTTGTTCAAGTTATTTAATTTTGTATTTAACTGTGCTGGGACCATAATTACTCTTGTACGAGACACTGCATTATGATGCCAAAGCTTTCTCAAAGGAAAGAAACATTTAAATAAACAAAGTAGTTTGGTTTTTCGAAATAGGATAGAGTACACATACAGTGTATCCCAAAAATGTCTCGGAATCTGAAAATGGGGGTTCCTGAGGTCATTTGAAGTAACTTCTTCCTTAGCGAAAATGCAATTCGCGGCTTTGTTTACGAGTTATTAACGAAAAACAGTGACCAATGAGAGGCGAGCTCGGCTGGCGGGTTGCATTTTTACTAAGGAAAAAGTTACTTGAAATGACCTCAGAAACCACTCACTTCCCACTTGTATGACAATTTTGGGACACCCGGTATTGTTTCTTATAGATAAGTACAATTAATGAAAACCTGTTCATTCTACACCGAAAAGTAGTCTTAGTAAAGAACATAACCTCAAAGAGAAAAAAAAGGAATTAGTGGAAAATGTAAATGCAATGTAAATAAAATTTGTAGCAGAAACGATAAAACCAGAGAAAGTAGAAGAAATGAAGAAAAACAAATCAGAAGCAAAAAGAAGGAAATTGGAAGAGAAAGAAATACGAAGAATGAAAGAAACAAGAAAAATATAAAAGAGAACTCAAAAGAAATAAGTAAAATAAAAATACTTTTATATTATTTTTATACATTATTATAACAGCAAGATTTTTAAATACCACATTGTAAAACATAGAAAAGCGAAATTTTTTACAAATTATGCTTAATCACTTAATCATTTATATATCCTACCTTATTACAAATTTATGATACGTGCAATATGAAGTTTTTGAAATGGCCAGAAATAGTACGAAACATGGTCCGAACAAAGGGTGTACAAGTTGCTATAAACGGTGAAAAATGTGTATTTTACGATTTTTGTACTGTAATATATATATATATATATATATATATATATATATATATATATATATATATTGATATATATAATGATATATATATATATATATATATATATATATATATATATATATATATATATATATATATATCATTTTGTTACTTTATTGCAAGTATTAATAATCTAGTAAAACTTGCACATTTCTCATGTGACACGAAACAATAAGAATATTTGCATATGAATACTTAACGTGGTCACAACCAGTACATCTTCCTTGCTCTGTGAATAAATACGCTTCAGTTTTTGTAAGCTGACGTGAGAAAATTCTCCGACTGCAAAGGGTTAATTAATAATGACTTCAAACTGTTTTAAAAAATGCGAATGAAATCTATGCAAGTCGCAAATTTTTGTCGTCCAATAAAACGAGTGAAAATAAAAGATGCATGAACACAAGAAACGTTTTTAAACCTATTGTTTACTACCAATTCACGAGACTGCCAGTGAATACTTTACCATAAAATACCGGAAATAAATATATAAATTTATATCTAATTTGATATATAAAATATTTGAAATAATGACGAAAAATGTATCAGAAAAATAAACGTATGAATTTTCTCAATAAAATTTTACTCAAACAAAAACCGTCTTGGAATATTATTATTAAATTCCGAAACCAATAATATCAAATTGTTAACGATTCCGACAATTACTACTACGCGGGACCGTAGAAGCTATCGATTACCAGAAAGCGACACGCCTATACATTAGATCATCAAATAATATACGAGTCGACCACAATTACGAACATTACGTCGAGCGTTAATTGGCGTTTGTTATGGCGTTTCAATATCCGTCGATAATTTCGTTACGCGGTGCAACGTGGTCGCGTGTTCCAATAAGTATCATTATTTCTGCGTAAATTGCAATTGCTTTAGCCGCGATTATTAAATCGAATTTATGGCAACTGACAACAAGTCCTTTGAACCTACTTCGCGGCAAAGCGATCCCGTATCCTTTGTTATCGATCAGTCCTCCGACCTTGTCCAGCTCGCAGTTACGTTCCATTCTGTACTCGATCGTGGTGGATTCCATAAGGAACGCATAATCACGTTTTTTCAGGACTCGCTCGACCCCTTCGTCGTTGGTCTTCGTGAAAACGCTAGGTCTTGCCTCATTCATCGTCGCAAACATACGTTGGTACGTCGAGTAATTGGAATCCTGTGGTGTGCATCGAGAAATAGAACCAGACTGTTTTTATCGGAGCTGTCGAGTTCTTCGACAAATGACTTTTTACTTCGCTGACATCTGAATTATGGCATCGAATTGAATGTCAGGTTGTTAGACAAAATGGGCAGTGTGTAGTTTCGTGGAGTTTGTTTTAACCTCGCTGTTTTTAATATCATAGGTGGCAATGTGTGACATCAAGTTGACACCGTATAAATGATAGCCGCTTAATTGTCAAATGGACTCCGTATCAATAATGAATGAAATCATATCTACAGGTTTATTTTCGTAATATTCCGATACCAAAACGTTCTATTATCTAAAAATTTCGTTCAAGTTCTTTTCTAGACAATAAGGTGTCTAAATCATATAATGATTAGATAATAGAACGTTTGGATACCAGAATATAGTAAATTCTCTCTAATTGATGCACAGACTGTGTACATCAATGGACAATTTGGGAAGAGGAGATACGATTATTATATATAATATATATATAATAATATATATTATATATGTACCATATTATTATATTATATTATATTATATTATATTATATTATATTATATTATATTATATTATATTATATTATATTATATTATATTATATTATATTATATTATATTATATTATATTATATTATATTATATTATATTATATTATATTATATTATATTATATTATATTATATTATATTATATTATATTATATTATATTATATTATATTATATTATATTATATTATATTATATTATATCATATTATATTATATATAATATATGTAATAATAATATATATATAATAATCGTACCTCCATTGTGTATGGTACACGCCCTTGTGTACAATCTGAGCATCAATTAGGGAGAATTTACTGTATTGTGAAAATAAATGTCAATTTGACAGCTAGTCACTATTAATTGATACAGAGTCAATTTGGTTTCGAGTCACCATTATTGCTACCGAGCCAATTTGCCGTCAAGTTATGAGTAGTGATATCAAGTGATACGGAGTCATTATGACGTATAATTACTCACAAAATTGAGCGTACACTTAATAAGACGCAATAACTTTTTTAAAACTGAACTAAGTGACTTGAATTTTTTTAGATGACAGCTTTTTCTTAAATTTTGCTGTTATTTGATATTACATCAAGAACAAAATTAAAAAACTCTCGTTTTTAACTTTTTTATCTGAGCCTATAACGGAAAACAAGTCTGCTAGACGATGACCAAAATGCTTTTTTTTTAAATTTTGCTGTTATTTGATATTACAAAAAAAAGCTACTGAGATGTGCATATAAGTTACTGAGATCTGAGGCATTTTTCAAATTTCCGTTATAGGCTCACATAAAAAAGTTAAAAACGAGAGTTTTTTAATTTTGTTGTTGTAATATCAAATAACAGCAGAATTTAAGAAAAAAGCTATCATCTAAAAAAGTTCAAGTCACTTCGTCCAGTTTTGAAAAAGCTATTGCGTCTTATTAAGTACACGCTCAATTTTATGAGTAACTGTACATCAACACTGGTGTCATGAGTCAATTTGACGTACGTTATCATTTTAAGGTGAACGGTATTGCTGGAAAATATCGTTTAGATGATACACAAAGACTTTTTAGTCGGTCCAATTATTATTCAGAAAAAAATGCAAAAATTGTTGAAGACATGGGAGATCTCGTATTATAAAATAGAACAAGTGGAACAATCTTTGTTCAGTATCGTGTTTCTGTGTTTCGCGATCCGAAGTCCTGAATATTGATCAACTGAATAAACAATAAACTCATACCCTGAAGAAAGTAGACGTGGATCCACCTTCAACAGCTCCGTACTTTATTTTTGTTTGCTTCGCCAAATCTTCGACACCTTTGATAGGAGTTTCCATCTTGTCTACTGTAAGGAAGGCAGCCAAGTTCGCAGTGTACGAAGAAACCATGATCAAGGTGAAGAACCACCACATGCCAGCCACCATTCGAATCGAGGGTGCTCTTTAAAAACGAAAAAATTATGTCGGTATAAACGACATGTACATACATTCTGAATCATTCGACTCGTATTTTACTATACTTTTATTATACTGCAATTAATAAAACGATATAATATATGTAGAATAATGCGGATACGTCGTGGTCGCATTTATTTTGAACGAATTAACGTGTTTTATTTGGCTTCAGTTCTGCGTACAGGATTACGATATTAATCGACCATTGAAAAATGCCTATATAATTCAATTATACAGGGTCTGTGTTTTTACTTCCGATATTCGTTACTGAAAGATCTGATCGTTGAAATCGTCTAAACAGCCATCATTTTTGTAGGAACAGGAAAGCGTACTGTGCCGTTTAAGAAAATTGAGATGACTTTGAAATCTCCCGAATCCCTCCACTTGTAAAAAAAATTATTACTTAAAGTTTCTCTACATCTTCACAAATAACGAAGATATTCAAGGTGGTCAAATTTATTGGTCGAACCTGTTCACTAAAATCTTTCATCCAAAATTGAATATATACAGACATTTATTGCCGGTGGTCTCATTGTACGATTAACGAACGAGAATTCGTTCGATGGGTACAGCGGTTTCGCTATGAAACAATTTTAACGAATTTTAATTCTGGAACGAGACAATACCGAAATTTTGCATTCAAAGATGAGCGGATCGAGTAATTTATCAGGATTCCTGAGTGCAAAAGCCGGCAGAAATGCTGCGCCGCTAGAAGCACGCATCGCGTTTTCCTAATTAAGCAGAAGCTAAAGGGCCGCATATGCAAATGACGGCTGTTTGCCGAGTATAGTTACGCATACACGGATCTCTTCCCTCTATTTCGTGCACGAGAGCGAAAGAGACCCTGAAAACAGAAACAAGGGATACTTTTTAATGCCGACGAGGTACTGTTAACAAATGAATCGTGGTTAATCTGCAGATCCGAAACCTCTTTCTAAAAACTGTAGACTTTTAATTAAATTATGGTTTAATAATTTAATAATTATGGTTTTAACAATCTCCAAATTTAATCTCTCTTTATTCTATTCATTTTAATTTCGGCCTGTGTATCCATATCCTGCGTATCATATCCTTTCTAAAATTTGTGTGTATTGACTGAACTTTTTAACCCTTTGTACTCAAGTCGCGACTCCAAGGTTCTATTATAAATAATAAAAATAATTTATATTAATCAAATTTGTTTGTATCTAAAGAACAGTTGAACAGCAGAAGTTATGTCATACTTAAGAGAAACTAAATTGTTTCGCGAAATTATATAGTAACTTAAGAAGCCTAGATCAAGAAAATAATGTAAAAATTTCATGCGAAACTATTGTATATATTACACTACGTGTAGCCTTATAACTGTTATCCTACAAGTGATCGCCAATTGCTATTAAGCAGATGCTACATTAAATAAACTAAATTAAGAAAAAAGAACTGTTGAAAGGGTAATTGCTTCATGAGTAACAAAATTCAATTTCACGAAAATATCGACTTCAAGTGCAAAGGATTTGACGCACTAACTTTTACTTGCAAATAATGCATCGGTCTGTTTTTTTGTTTACAATATGCATCGAATGTCGAAAATATACACCTTTTCCAGGGACTCGCAAGTTTCACTTATACATAACTTTCTCCATGAATCGCACAGCGAGAAAGACAATAAAATGTCTACGTTCAAGATTTCGAAGCAAGTGCGAGAGAAAAGCACGCTGCGCGTATAAACGGTGCAAAATCTAAGCAACAAATGAAGGGGGAACTCTGGAAACTTGAAAACGATCGTTTAATTGCACGATTTAAGAAGTTTCGTTGTTGCCGCCTAAGGACAATGCGCGTATTCCCGTTGAAATACGAGAAGTGGAGGCACTTCGAAACTTTCGTTGATATTTTTACCGAAAACTGCGAAGCCCGCCGCGCGGACCGCGCGATCTTAAATTCACCGTTCTCCGGACGAGGTGTAAAAACAATTTTCTTGCATTTCAGGCGGTTTCATTCCGAGAGTTCCTCTTAGCCCCGCCCGCTGACGGAAATCCCGCACAAAAGACTTCCAACCGCGAGTACGTTCTAGAAATCTTACGAAGTCGCCGGTGTCTGCGTAATTACCCTGTCGCCACTTTAATTCGCGTGCACCACGGCGGCCGTGTGTGTCAGACAGGCTGTCTACCACGGAATGATCAGCCAGCGGTTCTCAGGAAATTAACAATGATACCAATTTCGCGGTGTGACATTGAATAGAGCGTGGAAGGTATCCAAATATTACATGCATGCAAATCACGGCAATCTACGCTGCGTCCGGGTAGCATAAACAAGCGGGTAGAGGAAGCTGTTTGTCGTCCTCCGCCACCACCTTCTCCTGCTTCATCTCCTCATCCTCCTCCTTGTCGTCGTCGTCGTCGTCGTCGTCGTCGTCGTTGTCGTCTTTAGTCGGTTCTTCGTCAGTATGTAGCGAGCAAACACGCGCGACGTTACGAGCGGAGAGTTAGCGCCGTGCCGGCGCTAATAAGTGGGAAGCCGCCTCAAATATGTCCGGCAAACAGCGGCTCGTTAAGCTTAATTGTCGTGAAAAAAAGAGGATCGCCCGGGGAACACCGCGAACGGCACCCGCCGGGAAAAAACCGCCGCGTCTGCATTTGGCACCGTCCCTCTGTAGGCTTTCCTACAAACGGCCCGCGATATTTTATTCCCTTAAGCAGAATAACGAGATCGGGATGCCGCCGGCGACGATTTTTCTGTTCGACCGGCGGCCGCCATCTTTAAACGAACCCACGACCAGGAAGCCGAGGAGCCTATGAAACTGGATTCCCGGAGCCCGTTAGAGCTCGCCCGACCGATTGCTGCACGGTCACTGTCGAAATGTTCTTCGAAGGGACCGCCGCGCGGGCTGTGTCAACATCGCCGTGCGAAAACCAATGAAGTATATCTTCATGATTGCTTTATGGCACAGTAGGAAAGCTTCGATGTTTTCACAGATTTTAGTCAGAATCGGCGGGCTTCCGTCAGCGAGCTCGCGCTAGACAGTTTTATCGCGAGCTGTTCGATCACTTTCCCACCAATTTTCATTCTTCGCATCCAGCTTCCATCGGTACTATCACTTCGCCGCAAATCTTGCGAATATTTTTTTCACGCCTTTCACACTCTTCTCGTCGATGCTTCTCCAAATTCTACGTTCGCGTTAATTTTAACCCTTAAATGCATAGAGTCCCAAAAATGAATCAATAACTTTTTGCGCGGATTCCCGACAACAGTTTTGATATCGATACATTTGGCTGAATGGCAGTGATTCCTTTGTCCATTGACTTATCAAAAATTAACTAAAATAATGACATTTGACTTCAATATTTGTATCTTTCGGACGTTATACCAATTGGCGCGCATTTTTGATAGCGGGTTCATTTACGTACTTTTGGAAGTGGATTATTTAGAAATATTTTGGTGTATTCGTTAAACAAACAATAGTTTCTAAAGGTAAGGCTCTTATTTATTAATTTGCTAGTACTTTTGTCTATATTCCGTAACTATCATGTGTATGGAGGGCTTATTTCGTGTTGATGCAAAAATGGGACAACATGCACTAATGGTAATAATTACGACATGTATTTAGTACTATGCTTCCTTTATTGGTTTGTTGGTTTTGTTTTGGTGTGGTATGCATGTGGTTTATAATTTTGTTATAGATATGTCATACTAACTAAAGAATTTTTATGTCTATTTTGCATAGTGTACCAAAAATGAATCATTAATATTTTTCAATAAAAACCCTATAAGATATGACTTATAATTTTTTTGAATATTTTTCCCGATTTCCACTCATTTGAAAAATTATAACCCTATTTTTTAAATAAAATTCATTAATTCATGCATTTAAGGGTTAAATTGTTTTTAGAAACTTTTCGAACATTGTTTTGATTTTACAACCGTTTTAGCTTGTATCGCAATATTTTTACAATTTTCTCGGTGCTCCTGTCATTTTTACGCGAGTTTTATCACTGTGTCCAGAGCTTCACCACTTGTCTCATATGCTTATTGTTGAAATTTTAGCCTCGAACAAAAATTAATCTATAGTTTACTTAGTAAGATATCTTCAGTTAAGATATCGGTTTACATTTCGCCGGCTCCGGCAGCGACGGTGACGTAAACTGTATATATTAGATGCCGCGATACATCATCGCCGGTACCTTTTGATATACATCGTGCCCTGACTGTTTGAGGGTCCCAGCGTCACGTATACAATGTAAAACGCGACAAATAAAACGTCTCTGATTGGTGGACACGACGAACCCAAAAAGGGTATAAAAGAAGCGTTTCTTCTTACCGGACACTCAGTAGAGTTTGGTCGCTCGATCGGTTTCGCTCATATACCTTCTCTCAATAAAGGATTAAAATAAAGTCTTCTAAAGCAAAGAATTAGAATCATTTCCATTCCACAATCCCAATACTTATAATATTTTTAATGGCTCCGAAATTTCTTTGTAGCTTTTACCACTCTTTTTTCATCATTTCATAGGTTTAATAATAGTTCTATGAGCCCTGCAAGTTCTTCGTAGAATCTGCAATTTCCTCATTGGTACCACAATCTTAACAATATTAAGTTAATATTAATATTTCCTATATAGTTAATATTAATATTAATAGTATTATAGTATATAGTATTATTAGTAATAGTATTATAGTTAATATTAATTTCCTTAATATTTCCTCATTGGTACCACAATCAAAACGCGAGTTTTAACATTTTCTTATGTCTTACCATCGTTTCATAGGTTTCGCAATATTTTTACAAGTCCTACAAGTTCTTCGTAGACTCTACAATTTTTTCATTGGTTCCACAATTCTTCTATCATTTTTCTACTACTTTCTCACAAGCATTACCATGTTTTCGTAGGTTTCATAATATTTGAATGGGCCGCACAATTCTTTTTGTACGCACTACAACCATCCCATTGGTGCTAGAATTTTGCAAGATATTTGCCTAAGCGGTACCGTCCACATTCCACCCCCTTAAATGATCCTCGGAGACTAAACAAAATGAAAACTCTCAGCTTTGGAGTGATCTACGAAAAGCAAGTTAATTGTTATTTATCAAACGCAACCAGAGAATCCGGTTAAGAGGAAGTGGTTAAAACTCTGAATGCGAGGTTTGCGATTCCACGGGCAATTGTAGATTGCTGGATCGCAGTTGCGTTGCGGTTTCCGTCCCTCAATTATCATGGGGCTTTGCACGCGCGTAAGGTGGGTTGCGGTGACATAGGTGCGCTATTAGGTTCGCTCAAAACTTACTTCGGAAGTATATCGGAGCCCTGTTGCATCACAGAGCCGCATATGAGCCACATCGAGTTACTTAAGCTAAAACTGTTTTCCAATTCCTCCGGATCGGGATTGCACGGATGCGGATTGTCCCATTCGCCTGGAGCTATTCTGGAAGTAAATGTGCGAGGTTCATGGAATAATGCAATCTAAACCGCGGTTGCGACATGCCGCTGTTTGTAAACTGTCAGTCCAACAGAGATATATTAACAAATGTAATTGCTCGGAATGCGAAACAATTGGTGAGAATTCCAATTTTGTTCGCGAATAGATGTAGAGATGAGTTTTTCAATTGAAACATTTCAAATCGATTTCACCGTTTCAACGGAAAATTTTCTTTATTTCAGATAGAATGACGATGTTCAATTTGAACATTTCAATTGCAATTTTAACAGTCGAATAGGAAATTTGGATTTTCTATATTTAAAATCAAATTTTGATGTTTAAATGTATATTATATCATGTTTCCAAAAAATTGTTTGTTATTGTTATGAATAACAGCGATACAATTTAGTGTCGTTTTAAGGAAAACCAACTCAGTCAGAAATAATTGATTGAACCGTAAAATTTTTGTTGCGTTCTGTATAAGACGAAGTTATATATATACTATTATTACTAACATAAACAAATGCAGAAATTGTAGCCACGCAAAAAGTTTCGAAGAATTCTCTGAGTATAAATAAGTTTTACCTGACTATAACAATTTAATGCTTCTAGTATGGTATTGGGTACAAGAACGTTAGCCCCAGGAACACGAAGGTAATACAATTTTTCAACTTTTCCAGCTTACGTCATGTTCATTCTCAAGAGCTTATGCCACAGGATAAATGTTCTATGTTGAAAATGATGGGAAATTTATTGCTAAAGTTTATGACATTATTCTGTAGGAGGTCGATCAGGAAATCGTGTTGAGACAACCAGCCCGTAATGCGTTTTTTAAGCCAACAAGGTTTGCTCCCAATTTCAGGATACGGGTATCCATTGAAAATTAATAATGCAGAAGTTTGCAGCGTCTTCTCTTATAAAATATCAAGAATATTGTCACAGAAAAGTTATAACTAGGCTATATAAATAATTTTAATTTATTCAAAGTAGGCAGTAAATTTATATAAAATTTTTTTAGTTAAGTGTGTCGAGTGTTAAAAGTTTTCATCGTTCTGCTCTTGCAGCTTTCCTTTTCAATTAAATATTGTACTAATATTCGTAAAAGCTCCGCGAACCTATATGAATAATTTTCATTCACAAAAGTGTACAGATAAATTGCAATTAAATGTAAATCCCGGTTACAAGTCTCATTTGAACAAGAAGAAAGTTCCAGGAGTCGATAAACGTCAAAAATGAATAAACCCGGAGTCATTCTCATAATTTGATGTATCAACTTCCCTGTCGGATAAAACGATACGGAAACGCGATGTCATTAATTTTCTCGCGGCCATCGAACAGCATAAACGTGATCGTCTTTAACGGCAAAGTGTCGCCGCGAGTTGTCACGTTATCGTAACTCGATTCGCTAGAATCAAGTGTTTAACTAGTTCGGTGGGCGAAGCTTCGCCGGAACAGGAAGCTTCAGCCTACCTATTTATTTTTCTTCTCGTCTTACCTGGCCTGGGCGAACAGCATCACCGAAACTGCTAAGAAAGCAGTCGCCATGTAAATCCAGACATCGGTCGACAACGGGGACAGGAACGAGAACAGGTCGGGCTCCTTCTCCTCGGGCTTGCCGTATAAAATGCTGATACCTGGCGCGGGCAAAACGGGTCAGATAGCAACGTCTAAAGTGTAACAAGCCGGAAAAAATTGGGCAGATCAACGAACGGTAGGTAGCGTACCTAGGTTCATAAATGGCATCGTGAAATCGACCGCGCTCTCGCGCTCGTAGGTGATCGTTAGATCGCAGATCGCGAGGTCAGCGTCCTGAAACCGAGATCTGCATTCGATTACGTCGAATTGTGTCTTGATACTGGTATCATTTTCCATAGTCATCTATGGAATATACACACCTAGTCCTTCAATATCCGCACTTTTCTACGCGCGGTTAACACTTTCCGTGCCGAGCTTTTTTTACTCGAATCTTCACACTTTGATATTTGACTAAAACTTGATGTATTACGTGCAATTATTCATTCTCGTACACATAACAACGTAACAAAAACTTATCAACGCCCATTCTTGCGGTGGAAATTGATTCTTCGGTTCTAAATTTCTTGGAAACAATTTGTTCAGTTCACTAAGTAAACGTGCAAGCGTGTACCATCGATGGTACACGTGGCACGGAACGTGTTAATTAGAACACTATTTACGCGGTGTATTTTTTTGTTATCCACGATCCGAATTTACGCGGCCAGTATAAATCTGTGCAAAGCTCTCGAATTAGCCAAAAGATTGGGAAGTGCGATTATAGGAAATGAAGACTTAGTAAAAAGAAATATTGAGAAAGATCATACGAGAAAATGTCACAATGCCGACTAAAAAGAAAAGGTTGATTCTTTTAAATTGCAGCAGCGATAGTGACACCGAATGTAATTTACTTTTGTTTTCTGGAGTTTCATACTTATTTATTTGTCACAAGCTGTGCGAATGAAATACGCATCCTTAAACTAGCTTTTCTTCCCGATATTGTTTCTTTCGTACTTACGGACACATTTTTTACGCGATTTTCATTCGCATTAAACAAATCCACGTGGAACGGAAGTTCGCGTAAATTGAGGGACGGGTGTACACGATATCTTATCGGTCGATTGTGAATCTCTTTGTAAAGTCGAGCGTATAAAAACTTCTTGGAGAATTCAGCGTTTCTTGGACAAGGAAGATCACGACAAACAAATTATATTGGACTTTTTGTACCATGGTTTGCACTCAACTTATAATAATTAATTGTCATGCGGTCAATGCGTGTCAAGTATTAGTAGATGTATTGGTCACGTTAATAACGTAAGTCTTACTTTAACCCGTAGCACTCGAACGTAGCGACGCTAAAAATTGCTACACTGTTTTCAAAAGAATCTTCGCATTATTAAATTTATCTGTATTCGATAAATTAATAGATAATAGAAGTGTTCTATAATCGTACACGTTCAATTTCATATGTATCAAACAAAAACAATCTTAACAAGTGTAAATACTGTAGGTTGAAACGAATGTCTTCATTTTGGAGTTAAAATAGTCTCGTGTGCAAAGGGTTAACACGTTCCGTGCCACGTGTACCATCGATGGTACACGCTTGCATGTTTACTTAGTGAACTGAACAAATTGTTTACAAGAAATTTAGAACCGAAGAATCAATTTCCACCGCAAGAATGGGCGTTGATAAGTTTTTGTCACGTTGTTATGTGTACGAGAATTAATAATTGCACGTAATACATCAAGTTTTAGTAAAATATCAAAGTGTGAAGATTCGAGTAAAAAAAGCTCGGCACGGAACGTGTTAATAGTGGAAACCATATCCTGTTCTCGTGATTCTAACATGACTAAAATTGTTAATTCCTTAAATGGTGGAGTCAATTTTTATCTATTTTTCATTCGTTAAATTTTTCGAAATGTAACGATTAAATTGCTTCAGTAGGGTGAAGTGACTTCAACGAACGATCAAGCGTTTTTATTAATAATAGCGTGTAATTGGAAACGCGAGAGAAGCGGAAAGATTGAAAGTCAATTGAAGTCTGATACATTCGCCGGTGTAAATGTTGGTACGTTAATTCTCGTTTTGTTTTTATACTGTTACGTACGCGATCCAGCAAACGTCTGATAAGACCGTTCCACTGCTTCGTTTCCTTAACGTATGCACCGTAGTTCCCGTCCGGTACCAATTCAAATTCGTATTTAAAACTCAACAGCTTGGCGATCTCCTCGATCAGATCGATACAGAAGCCTTCGTAACGGGTTTGATCGATCAGAATGCCTCGAGTTGCGCTGTCCGTAACTTTCATTACATACGGTGGACCCTAATGAATTTTGTTAAATCATTTCACTGTATATATATACAACATTTATGATCATTTGCAAAACATTGCAAAAGTATTGACAGATCGATAACTTACTTTCAAAATGAATACTGCGAATTCATCGAAATTTTGAATCGTTAAGTAGACGCGTAGTCAGGAAAGTGGCAATTTAGTAACAACTCAATGAAGGGAAAGAATTATTTGAATAATATTTTATGATCATAAAATTTATGATAGAAAGAAGAGAATTTGTAGTTTGATTGCAATCGCTATAAATTGTTGTGCGAAACGTTACAAATCTGTCTCGCATATTTGAAATCAACTATTTCTAGGAATATAAGTACAGTAAATTTTCTCTAATTGACCCTCAGCTTTGAAACAAAAATGGAGAATTTGGGAAAAGGTAGTACGATTATTCGAGCCTTGCGGCTCGTTTTTATGGTTGTCGACAATCGGCGACTCTAAAGACGAGCCGCAAGCTCGAATGATCGTATCCCCTCTTCCCAAATTGTCCATTTACGTTTCAAGGCCGAGGGTCAGTTAGGGAGAATTCACTGTGATTCGTACATAGAACAAGTATTACAAGAAAAAGTATGTACGTAAGTGACTATGATTCAGCCTAGAATTATGCTACAAAAATAAACCGTTTCTGGCCTGCGGGATACATACCACTTTGGTAGAGACGACAAACTTTTTTTCTTCGAGAGACTTATACAAGTACTTATCGAGATCCTCTTGGGTACCAAATTTATGAAGTCCATCCACATCCCAATATGCGATTTGAACGCTTCCGTTTTGTCTCACGTCCATTATGCGAACATTAAATTCCTTACGGCGTCCATTGTCGTCGAAAACCATCGATCCAGTCATTTTACCCTGCTTCGATAACTGCACAAATTACGATTAATTACTTTCACTCTGGTTATACGTTACATCTTTCTGCTAATGATTTGGGTCGGTGACAAAGTTTTCGCGAATCGTTTTAGGAACCTTAGCAGCAAGTTTCACTTTATTATATTAAATTTTTAACGTCTATGTGCTGCTCATTTTGCTCAACAACTCCTGGCCACTTTCAGCTTCATTGTTCCTTTCGCGAAAAACTTTTGAATTTTTGAACGAGAAGTTTCTGTGCACTGAAAAAGTAACGGGGACACGTTACCGCGAAGAAAGAAAACGTTAAGTTGAAATATTCGAAGAAAGAATACTGCGTATAAAAGAAGGCTTACGGACAATGATAAAAAGGTTCGTAGATCGCGAATTAAAGACAGATAAGAATGTCCGCTCTCTTTCCTGAGTTTACAAACCTTCCAGCACTTGTTTACTTAATTTTAATCACGCTCTCACGATATTTGCTGTAATAAGCATCATTTTTACTTCATTATGCGAGTCGAAGTGTACAATATTTAGCATAAATGGCAACTAAGATTTAGAAGTTTAACTAGATTTGGATTTAGAACGTTTTAACTATATATTCTAATCGAGGATTATTTTATGGTCAAAATTAATCGTATACTGTAAATACTATTTTTTTGAAACATTTTATTTGTGCTTTAAATAATTATCAGCAGTGCGACTGCTGCATGTTAGAAGCGTTAGCGTGTGCCGATTAAATATAATCTTCAGCATTCCGGACGCATTACCGCGTCAAAATTCTCTTTTGTTTTTTTCGTGTGTAGTCGGGAAATTTTATTACGATGCAGCTTGGATGCTTGTTAAATTCGTGTCTTCCACGACTGAGGAAAAGTCAATGGTGGGATTTACCTCGCGCATAAGGTTGGTAATGTTGGGACCTGCGTTGTACTTCTCTGTATCTTCACAAGAGAGCGATACTGGGTCAATAGTTACAGGTTCCTCGCAATCCTTGTTTCTCGCATTCAAGGTCTCCAGTGCGTTGTAAAACAAGAATACCGAATCGTAGAGGACAGCTGATTCCATCTATACCAAATCAAATTTTATGAATTCATAATGCAAACTTGTTAATAAATAAAAATTATTTATATTGTTTGTCCCTTCGATTTAATTCGTCGAAATTAATATTAGGTCTACCGGAAAGTTCTGTCCGATAGTGTCACCCTTCAAGTTTCAATCCATATGCACATGTTGATTTGAGACATATATGACTATCCCTCTTTATCATTGCGTTTACACACATGTACTCTCCTAAATAAACTGAAACAAAGATGTCTCATGTCATTATTAAGCACCCTCCGATTATCGCTTGTTTCTCTCTTTGCAAAACTTTTTACAGGAAAAAAATTCAAAACCGAAGCTGATGTCAACCAAGCACTGGTTGAGTTCTTCGCCTCTAAAAATAAATCATTTTTTAAAAATGGCATTTACAAGTTGCCATCACGCTGGCAAGAAGTCATAAGTAACGATGGAAAGTATATTCTACGATAAATATTATTAAATGTATGAAAATTGTGTTACATTTCAATTCAAAAACGGACAGAGCTTTCCGGCAGACCTAATATCTTTACCATGAGACTTTAAAAAATCAGAAATTGTACACAGAAATAGCAAGAAACAGGAACAGATGTTCACTCTTACGCTAGTAACAATTTCTCATTAGTTTCAATAGAGTGCGGACAGTTGAACAAAAAATTGATATTTTACTCAACCTATTCGAAACATCTCGCGTAATTCAATAGCACATAGAAATCACGGTATGCTTCGTGGCACGTGGCATTTTGGCGTTATTATTAGACGATTTCTTCAATAGCAGCTAATAGCAGTCAATTTTTATTTTCTTTTTATTAATGTAAGGAATCACTCTTTAAAATGCGATCAAAACGAACACTGAACTCCACCGAACTCATGATTAAAAGATGAAATGAAAATTCAACATATTCAATTGGATATAACTCGAAAAATGTGACAGATGAAAAAGTGTCCTGTGACATAATTTAAGTAACGATGGAAAGTATATTCTACAATAAATATTATTAAATGTATGAAAATTGTGTTATATTTCAATTCAAAAACGGACAGAACTTTCCGGTAGACCTAACATAATGCTTCATTTCATTTTCATTGATACATACAGTGGCCCGCTAAAGTGTTCGTACACCATTTAGAACGCAATAACTTTTTTAAAACTGGACTAAGAGGCTTGAACTTTTTTTCAGATGATAGCAGGATTAGTCTACCAGACGATGATCAAAATGCTTTTTTTTTTAAATTTTATCATTACTTGGAATGAAAACAAAAATAAAAAGCTCTCGTTTTGTAACTTTTCCATCTCAGTCTATAACGAAAATTTAAAAAATGCCTCTCGTAGATCCCGGTAACTTATATGCCTGCGAAAAATGTTATCGAAATCGGTTGACGTTGTTATAAGTTATAACAAATTAAACATGGTAAAAATCGCAGTTTTATCACGATTTTGTCCAAAAACTGGAAGAAATCTGCAGTTTTAACCGATTTCAATAAAATTATGTCCCACTATGTATGATTCCATTAAAAAAAAAACAATGGTGACCTTCGCGTGTCCCCCAAGCGTACACATAAAAACAAAACAGCAACGACGTGATGATTGCGCATGTAGTGACGATAGTGATGGGACACCCTGTATATCAATTTTATATATTATTTTATTTATAGTAGTTCGGGAGAAAATTTATATTATTACTATGAACTCAATTTATATTTATTCTGAACATCTTTACAGGACATATGTAGACTATTTAATGACGAATTCAAACTAATACTTACATATTTACGTACGCAGTCCATATTTAACGAAATAATCAGTTGTTGAATTTCAATTTCGATTTCTTTGTTTTCGACATTTCTCGAATATTTCATAGGCGATGTAACCCAAAAAAGCTTGAATTGCTACTGATATGTTTGTTTGGGATTATAGCGTGCAAACACGCAAATTTGTAAAGATTGCTTACATTTTTACCCTCGCGATAGTGTTATCGCTAGACGTCGACGTATTTCTGTCTTTCGCCAAATAATCGTTTTGTTAAATGTGGATTGCACCCGTAAAAATATGAATTTTCGTTCGAATTTTTCACTAAAAGTATACAGAATAACTGAAAATTAGATTTACAACAGCAACGCAAGTTCGATTGAATTGTATAGATATCTTACTATTGGTGCGACGTTTACGTAATTTATTGGTAAAAATTTCCTAACTCGATGATGAATGTTGTTGTCGTATGCATAACGTATTAACCACTAATTTTTAGGGAATTGCAATTAGGGAATTGTGCACATACCCCGAAGCAACAGTGTGTAACACTCAAAGGAAATCACAGAAAGCAACGGTAACGCGTTACGGAACAAGCTTCTCGGAAAGCAAGCAAGCTTTTCCTCGGCACCAGCGACGCGGAAACGAGAAATGAAACATTAAGCCGGTCCATTCTTGCAAAATTATAAAACAACAGGCTTAATTGTTTTACTCGGGGGTTGCGTTTGCGTACGGGCGAGAAAGGGGCAAGGAAGAGGCGGGGATGGCAAGAGGGTGTGTCTGCGCCCTCTTCGTTCGTCGCGTATGTCCGCGATACAAAGGGAATCGGCGGAGCCTAATGAAACGAAAATTAAGGCAACCCGTCAGCTGCTCATAAGTACTGTGTCGCGGGTGGATTTCCCGACGAGAGAGAGAGAGAGAGAGAGAGAGAGAGAGAGAGAGAGCGAGAGGGAGAGAGGGTGAGCGGTTTTACTCGTTGCATCCTCGGAACCCAGCGCGGTGCTCCATTATGCCGCGGAGTTAATGAAGAAATTACCCCGAACGGCTGAAGCGGCGCGCATTTAGACAATTCTTTCGCGACTGACGCCGTAAACGACTTTATTATGCATACGGCAAAAAGGTCATGATTAAAACACACCGACGCGGAAACATCGCGCGTTGCGTCGCGAGACAATGTCGTTGGGAGACGAGGCGGTGGAATTGGTCGAGGCCGATGGGAAAATAGTATTTCGCTAGGGCTGCTTGTCAGACGAACGACGAGGAATCGTTTCAGCTGTGTCTTCCTGATATTCTTCAATTCCAAGGCTTCGCTGAGAAAGCTACCACCGAAGGTCCGCACTTATCAATTCAATGAGCTTTCTCCACGGTAATCCCTTCGGGGACGGCCGACGGTGTGAGTTTATTAAAAAGGAATTTTTATGCATTTCACTACGCGTCCCCGAGTCGTCGCGCGCCAAATGGAGATAAATTGGCTTAAATCCAAACTACGGGATAGCGTAATGCAGTCTTTATTCTGTTCCATTGAAGCTTTCGCGCGGGTATCAGATTGCATTTGCAAAATCGATTGTTCGGAAACATGAACAGTATCGCGATTACATGATACGTTTGCGTTTCAAGAAGTTGTATTAGTCAACGTACATTTTGATTAATATACGATCGAAGCCAATCACTTTTACGCTCACGACTCTCACGGAATTACGTCCGGTTAGTTTACGAAAGGACGATCTTATAATCCTCGCTCTTTTTTAGCTGCTTACCAATAATATATCTCGTATGATAAGTAAAATGACCTCTGAACGCTTATATGTAACTTCTATGTTCATATGTAACTTTGATATATACAGGGTGTCCCAAAAATGTCTCGCAATCCGAAAGTAGGGAATTCCTGAGGTCATTTGAAGCAACTTTTTCCTTAGCGAAAATGCAATCCGCGGCTTCGTTTACGAGTTATTAACGAAAAACAGTGACCAATCAGAGGCGAAATCATTTGGCGCGAGACGGCCGAACCAATGAGCGTAACTTGGCTCCGTGCAGCCGCGTGCCAGCCGAGCTCGCCTCTTATTGGTCAGTGTTTTTCGTCAATAACTCGTAAACGAAGTCTCGGAGAAAATTTTCGCAAAGGAAAAGGTTGCTTCGAATGACCTCAGGAACCTCCCATTTCCGGATTGCGAGACATTTTCGGGACACTCTGTATATACATATATAGGGTGTCCCGTATTTTTCCATGAATACCTCGGAAATGTGTTCTGCAAGGAAAAATAAAGCTAAAATATTCTATTAAAATGAATCTATAAATGCTTTGTTGAGAAGTTAAGACAAAAATAAGAAGTGTAAAAGATGTGATAAGGCTAACGTACAAAAGACGAATTCATTACAAAAATCAACATCGCCTGCGAAGAGATTTGACAAAGTCGCAACCGACTGAAATCAACAATAGATTCGATAATTCGTTGATGTAAAATTTGTGTCAACAAGGTCGAGCGTCACTTTGAAATGGAGATATACAGTTCTCGCGCGACAAGGTGGCACCTTCGTGTTTACAGTCCCTCTCTTACTAGCTGCCTCACTGCCGCAGTTATCGGTCGTTATTGGCCGGAAGCGGTGACGAAGATCGACGGCGGTCAATAGCAACCGATAATTGCGGCGTTGGGGCAGATAGTAAGGTGGGGAATGTAAACACAATGGTGTCTTCTTATTGCGCGAGAACTATAGATATACAGGGTGTCCCAAAAATGTCTCAATTCCGCATTTCATTGGTCACTGTTTCTCGTTAATAACTCGTAAACAAAGCTGCGGTTTGCATTTTCGCTGAGGAAAAAGATACTTCAAACGACCACGGGATCCTCCCATTTCCGAATTGCGAGACATTTTTGGGTCACCCTGTATTTAACAGCGTTTAAATCATGTTTTGTATTTTTCTCATAAATTCTCAACAATACATTCCTGGACTTTTTGTTATATTATATTTTAGTCATATCTTTTCTGTAGAACTCACTGTCGAAGTATGGACGGAAAAATGCGAAACATCCTGAATATATACTTCGTTTATATTAATATCACAGACTACACGCGTTTTATTTGTACTATTAATAAGAATCAAAAAACACATGGTACATATCCTGTAAATCGGTTATTCTTTTCAAAAACGACATTTTTTTCAGAAATCTTCAATTGAAAATATTCCTCTTGTTGTCATTTATTATCACTTCAGAAGCAGTCATGAAGCGATTATGATAAGGAAAACATGTACACTGTTATAACGAAAAAATATTGATGCAGTAAGAGTATAAATAAATATTGTAAAAATTCATATTTACACAGAAAGAAAATATTTGTATGCTTACATAACACTTTAACATTAAATTATAGCAATGAATGAAATTTCTTTTAGTTCGATCTAAATTTTCTTTCTGCTTCGAATAATAATATAAATAATAACTGCTGATACAGAAAATCGTTTTCCGTTAAAAGCAAAATGAATGTTTTCCGAGCCCCTGCGTTACTTGCACAAATGAAACAGAACAAAAAGAACAGGATAATCCATTCTTCTCCTTCCCCATGAATATTTAATTCCTGAATTCGTTTGAATTCCTGTCCTGAAAAAACACGGCCGATTAAACCTCACTTTAATTACCCAATTAATTCCGTCCACGTCGTTCTCTCTCAGGCTGAGCCCCGTGATGTTAGCTATGGTGCGATTCCGTACATCGGACAACGGCAGCTTGGTGGAGTCCTGCCGGCAAAACGAGAGATCTATTATTTCTAAAAATTATCGATTGCCAGTCGGGGTGAGACATTGTCTGGCATCGGCGCCAAACTCGTCCCACCGCTTTTCATCTATTTCGGACGGTTAGTTTCTCGGAACTAGAGTGATCTCCGGAAAAGCGATACGTCACTTTATATGCGTCGCACACACACACACACACACACACACACACACACACACACAGCCACACTCATATGCATACGCACGCACGCGTATACACGCACGCACGAGCAGGAATGCGGAAAAGGCGGAGGAACGTTTGAAATGGCGTTTCCTGTTGTTTCGTTGCAACAACCAGGAAATAAGTTCGGAACTCGCGCAACCTCGGCGAACAGAAGGTAACGATAAGAAACACATTTGCAAATGGAAACGAGACGTATCATGGAAGTTTGCTTGCGCCGCTGCCGACCGAGAAATCGTTTTTCTTTCATTTGTTCTTCGTCCAGGAAGTATTTCGTTCTTCGAAGTATCGGGAAACTCCGCGCGACCGTCGCTTTTCCGCTTTTGTTTTCATCGGAAGCTTGCAATTTTCTTGGAACAACGGCCCGCCCGTTAGCAACGTCGCGAACTTGCTTGCCACAGTTATGTGAGTTACACCGACTGCTTCTTGAACCTGGCGTGCGGCGAATTAGAGTCTGGGCCTCAGCGATTCTTATGTACCAGTAATAAATCACGTTCACGTGAACGATACGAGCTTTTGTACTTCTCTTATTTGGGGTATTTCTAGAGGTTTTTTAAATACTCCTGGTTACGTTTCTGATTGAGGGAGAATTCGAACTGCAAAAATTTTCGGTTACTTGTAGTTTAGATTAGTATCTCAGATTTGTGAAACTACCATACTTTATATTGTACTTTTTAGACAATTCTATTTTACCGTTACCCTGGGTCAACGAGATGGAGAAATGGACGATGAAAGTACAAATTATGTTCTTTTTTTCTGTTCTTTCTTCTTGTTTTACTTGTTTATTTGATTTTTTTTCATTATACTTGTTTGTATTGCGTTTATGGGTCAACGAGATGGAGAAATGGACGAAGAAAGTACAAATTATATTTTTTTTCTGTTTTTTCTTCTTGTTTTACGGTTTATTTGATTTTTTTTTCATTATACTTGTTTGTATTGCGTTTATGGGTCAACGAGATGGAGAAATGGACGAAGAAAGTACAAATTATACTTTTTTTCTGCTTTTTCTTCTTGTTTTACGGTTTATTTGATTTTTTTTTCATTATACTTGTTTGTATTGCGTTTATGGCAAAACTACTTTGGTATAACAATTTTCAAAACAATGCTTTCGGCATAGTTTTATGAAATTATTTGTAAAAAAAATGAAAAAAGAGAAGAAGTCAAGTAATTCCAGAAGTCACGGATAATTCGTTCCAATTAGCAGGCTATTTTTATTTACTTGTACGTTATTTTCGCTTACCAGAAAATTGTTTGCGATGCACAGTGGTCGGTTTCCGTACAAAAAAAAAACGAAAAAAAATGTATAACAACTAAAATTATATATTTAAGCCTTACTTTTTCATTTTATGTTACTAATACAATTAATTTCAAAAAATACAGGAGCTACATACATATTGATCTCCCTTGTCGGTAATTATAACGAGTTGAGGGAACATAACATCACTTGCAATTTTTTAGATGTCTTTATTGTTCTGTATCCGCCCTATCCATTCTTTTTTTTCATAAACGCGTAAAATCCGCAGTCCACCGATGAAACACGATCAGAACAATGGAGCACATGTGTACATCGATATCTTGATCCTCAATTCTGACGAGTGAGTTTGGTTCGATGATCGGTTTGTTCGTGTGTCACTCCGGTGCCTGCATATCGGCCGCAATTAAAACGTGTTTGCCGAGGGTAAAAGTCGATTGGCGAGAGCGGGAGGCGGTTTAAGGTTATCGAAATCGCGGCATCAGGTCGCCGTGAACATTGACGTTGACGTGGGTCCGCCCCATGTCTCACCTTGACTCGTGAGCCGAGTGGCAGCGTTCAACGAGGCGCCTTCCTCGAAATTCTTGACAGCCGGGACAAATATAGATACATCGTGAAATTTCTCACGAATTCTTCAGGTACGCCTTTCCCCCGTCAACGTCGTGTCGCATCGCGTCGGCGTGTACACGGACAAATTTCGTTATTTGCGAACCGGCAGAGGAGCGTTCAAACAACTTCATCCGGACTACCGGCCGCGATCAAAGAGCTCCCTGGGCTAGCCGTTACAACGTGACAGTTTTTAAAAGAGGGGAAACAGATTTCGGAAACTGTGTGCAACCGACGAGAAACCGTGCGAACGAGTTTCCTCGCTATTTTTTTTTTTTTTGAAGGTTGACGTTCAAACCTTGCGCCACGTAGGAAGCGGATTCTTCATGCATTCGCACCGCATGCAAATTTCTAAAATATGAAGCGCGTGTATGAATAAAGATTAACCCTTTAACGCTCAAATGCCAGTCCTGTAAATCGAATTTCAAACTTGTTTTCACTCGATCGTCGAAAGACAATTCGCGTCATTCGATTCCCCTGTTGTAGTTCTTTCGCATGCATAGAAAACGAAACGTAGTTTTGGATTTGTTAGAGTTTACATGGTTCTTTTTTGGTGATTTACCGTGTCCCTGACACACGCAAGCATAATCGGTAAGAGGTTAATAATGCTTTGTATGTTTTTTTCTGGAAGAATCATTTAGTCGAAGAAAGAAATTTGTCTCGTGTTTTCCGATTTGGAGAATTATGCTGGGAATGATTCCGATGTGAAAAGCCTACGTATGCTGTACTATAGAGAAGTTACCGTGCGGAAGGAAAGACGAGAAAATAGTGGGCTGCTTAGCGAAAGTAGAGAATAAATTAAAGAAAGTGAGCGAAAAGCGTGGAGAATAAAGAAAGAAAGGCAAAATAAATTCTATGTGTGTGAATAATGGAAGAACGTGTGTGGCTTGAGCATTTGGAAATTGTAAAGCAAGTCCATTCCTTGGTCTTGAGGCAGGAATTAACGATAAATAGTAATAATAAAAAATAGTATTAATAGTATATTTTATAGTATAATATAGTATATTTTAATATTAGATTTCCTGGTGTTGGTTTTTCGACTATATTGGATCGTTGGATATGAAAGATGTATGTATTGAGTCGCTAACACATGAGCAAAATAAATTACGCGCACTTAAAAATATGTGTAAAATAATAGATTCTATAAATCTATCGTTGATGTGTGTAATAATCTAATCAACTGAACAGGCGATTGCAAAATTAATTCCCGGATTATTAAGGGGAAACAATTGTCACTAACTGACCGAAATTTGAACATATACAATATTTATCATATTACAAACGAATGAAATCAATAATAAATGGCAGATGCTAATGGGACAAGTAAATCGACATGTATTTACGTTAATTAATAACAATTTTGTTTATAAATCACGGCAGCAATGAATCCGTTACTTCTGGATTTGAATTATTGTTGGCGGAATATTGAAAAGCTAATGATCTCGCAGTCGATGCGAGACATTAAATCCACAGGAAAATAAAAAACGAAACCGTTAATATTAATCCAATCGTTTCTACGTTTTACGAGCGACAAAACATGTCGAACCACTATTACTTGTCTTCGGCTTCCGTTCTGCTTGTTTAGAAACGAAACCATATTCGAGCAACGAGTTAATAAACTCAATACGAATTGTTCCTTCATTATACGCGAACTCGAATTCCCGATTTCGTCTTATAAGACAAAAATTGTATGGCTCATTTAGAGCTTCACAGCATCGTTCTAGCACAATTTATTGCCCTCACCACTCAAGGTTATTTTATAGTAATATTTATATCTAAATTAAATTAATTAATAAATTAAATTTTTTTAAAATTTTATTATAGGATATAAATTTTTAATTGAATTTTTATTGTATATAGATTTTATTATAAAATATTGTTTAATATTAATATTAATATATTTAATTAAAGATTGTTTTTATAGTAATGATTAAATTTAAGTTAAATTAATTAATAATTTAAATTTTTTTAAAATTTTATTGTAGGAAATAAAGTTTTAATTGAATTTTTATTGTGCATAGATTTTATTATAGGATATTGTTTAATATTTCATCTCTATCGGCCTTCAAAAAAGCTTTAGCTTTATAATACGGGATGGTGAATACATCGTCCATAATGTCGTCATAATATATCATTGTAAACTTCCACGTTTAATTTTGAAAGCAACTCTGTTGAAAGCTGCACCTGGCTCATTTGCATCGTCACTTTGTCGGTTCATAAAATATTGTTCTTGTACTGTTCCTTTCAGGTGGATAAACGTGCAATGAAGATGGATCAGTAGAGTGCAGATTTGGTGTATTTATGATCAGGTATAATGTATCAACGATTAGCTATTTCTGCTTCTTTCAGATGGTTGATAGTCCTTACCAATCAAATATTTATTTAATTCATGTATTGTTGATGCACATTCTTCTATTGTTTTCCTCTCCTTCGTAATACTCTTCATTTTCGTACTCACCGATCGTTAATTGCTATTTGTTCTTTTAATTGTTTTATTTTATTTCTTCTACTATTTGTTTGCTTTATCATCCTAAATACATATCTAAAGCTTGGCGATTTTACCGGTGGACAGCCTGTAGAGTAAATTCTCTTCAATTTTACTTCAGCTTGTAAACAAAAATGGACCATTTGGTAAGAGCAGATACGATTATTCGAATCTCGCGGCACGTTTTTATAGTTGCCGGTTGTCAACAATTATAAAAACAAAAGTGCAAGGCTTGAATAATCGCATCTCCTTCTTCGAAATTGTCCATTTTCGTTTGAAAAGCTGAAGGAAAATTCGGAAAAAAATTAGCAACATTTTACTGTATAGTAAACATGGAACCTGGAACATTAACACGTATAAATACTGTTGCGATCTTATCAACTTTATAAAGCTACGAAAGAAATCGTTCTTTCGACGATCGATGCAGCAAATGGTTTTGTCGCGCTTACACATTCACAGTCCGACCTATTGTTTTAGGAAGATTTTAGTCGGATGCGATAAGGGATAAATTCCTCGAGGTTGCGTAAGTAGACCTATTGTTTCGCTTCTTTTTGCAGAGAAGAAAAAATAAAAAATTATTCGCCTCGGCCGAAGACCCGCGGTGCACCGCCACCGTTGTTATTTATGGAGGCATTGTTACCTGTTCGCCAGTAATGCGTCATAAAAAGCGGATTCCGAGGGCGTAGGTGGACGAAGCTGTGTACGGAGTCCGAACATCGGAACGCACGACGACACTGGTCGGCGCGGCGTATCGTTGAAAACAATTACTTGCCGTAATTCACGGGAACGTTTAGTAAAAAGCCTGGCAATTCTAACGGCTAATGGAGTTGCTTCGGCGTTGCGAACCTGACCTCGGCCTTATTAATGATAAAATGTCGGAAGCATTGTAACGAATACAATTACTCGATCGGTCGAACGTGATTTCCTTCCTTAACCCTTGCGATCATCGCATTTCTCTGACATAACGCTGCTAATTAGTCGAAGCGAATTTATATTTGTGATTAACCCTTTCGCTCCGAACGACGGATATATCCGACATCCACGTGATCGCCCTCTGGGGACGAACGCCGGATATATCCGACATGCTGGTAAAATCGCGACCTAATTTTTGGACTGCACCGCCTCTTGTTACTATTGCGTGAATCTTTTGACGAAACAAACAAACGACAGTCCGAAATAAACGACACACCATTCAAGTTATATTTGTTCTACCTGCATTTCCCATTATTATTGTGTTACATGTCATAAAGGGATAGAAAATCGAAAGTACTAACTTTAGGACTAATTATTATGTATTATGTTTTGTGTATTATGAATATTATGTTTTATTTTATTACTGTATATTATATATTATTTCTTCACTTTTTCCATTGTTAATGAAACTTTTTTTACCTATTAAATAACTTTATACCTTATGCAGAAATTATAACTATATTGTTTTAAAGAAAAATCCCTTTTCTTCCCAAATACACTATCCACGCGCAATGTGCACAATTTCGGCGGGTGGTTCCGTTCAGGAGGGGCGCTACGGCGGACTGAACCGCCGTAGCGAAAGGGTTAATAATCAGGTCAAAGGTATAGTTCCTCGTGCAGCTTCTTAATTTTTAGCAAATTGTATGGTGTATCTCATGAATCGACATGACGCACTTATTGTGTTCAAATTTATCTAAAATACAAGAAAACAAATTTATTAACGAACGTTCATGGAGTTTCTGTTATATTTCCGTTGTAAGATATTCTGTAGTCAGTAAATCGAGCGTATTCCTCATTCTGGTTTGGATTAAATATAATAAGAAAATTGGAATTTCTCCATAAAGATTCGCAGTCGAATTACGAAACAGATTTGAATATTTTCACTCGGTTGGTCTCCCTAATTTCTAAAATTCAGGAATCTTCAAAGCGACGAGGAACAAGAATGGCGTGCAACTTGTTGCCAACGTGTTTCGGTGTGCATTCCGGGAAACAATAAATCCTTCGACGGCGCAACGTTCTTAAAATTTCGCTGAAAAATGAACGCACATCGTGAAATCCACACACTCGCGCGATGTAAGGAGTAGCTCGCGAGACGTTTCTCAGCGTCAAATTCATAAATAATCCAGCGTTGCCTGAATTTTGTTGCTTTCAACACGGGATCTGCATTAAACGGAGGCGGGTAAATTTCGCTAAATAAGCCGCCCGTTATGGAAAACTAGGTCCGCGGGACACGGAGAATCTACTTTTAGTTGCGTCAGAGCAACAAACAGTGGGCGAACAAAATGGCGAGCGTAACGCAGCCTGTTTTATTAATACTTCGCCGTCTGACGTGTTTGCGTATTTCGTATCTCGTTTTATAGATCAATTTCGGCGGAAACTTAAATTCAGCGGAATACCCCTAGTTAAAAGTTACGCCAACAAATATGAGATGTTATTTCCTCGAACACGTTGCTGTGAACGTAATTGATTTTCGATGAGAAGTAAATAAAATTGCAAATTTTCGAAGTCCAATTTAGATCTTTTTATTCTTCGGTTTGATGATTAACACGTTCCGTGCCACGTGTACCATCGATGGTACACGCTTGCATGTTTACTTAGTGAACCGAACAAATTGTTTACAAGAAATTTAGAACCGAAGAATCAATTTCCACCGCAAGAATGGGCGTTGATAAGTTTTTGTTACGTTGTTATGTGTACGAGAATTAATAATTGCACGTAATACATCAAGTTTTAGTCAAATATCAAAGTGTGAAGATTCGAGTAAAAAAAGCTCGGCACGGAACGTGTTAACCGTTTGGAATACGTCGTAATTAAGAGTTTCTTTTGAAATATTCAATGGACCATTTTCTTCGAGTACCTTGTTTAAATCGATGCACATTGCGTTATAACGTGCAGTAACTTTTTTGTTGCAGAATTTCAGAAAGTGATTCCAGTCTAGTATCTACAAAAAGCTGAAGACGAAATATTCTCTCGAATTTCTTCTCTTGAATATTGATTCAAGGATACCGGCATTTAATCGGGTCAGAATAAATACACCGGTGCATATTACGTTCGATTTGTGTCGGGTAAGAGATATAAACAGCTAGTATGTTTACATTTGCTTTGTAATATGTTTGGAAATTAACGATCTCCGAACGAATTTGCAACATCCTCTTTAACCCTTTCGCTCCGAACGACGGATATATCCGTCATCCATATGAACACTCGCGGAGCCGAACGCCGGATATATCCGACATCCACATGATCGCCCTCTGGGGACGAACGCCGGATATATCCGACATGCTGGTAAAATCGCGACCTAATTTTTGGTCTGCACCGCCTCTTGTTACTATTGCGTGAATCTTTTGACGAAACAAACAAACGACAGTCCGAAATAAACGACACACCATTCAAGTTATATTTGTTCTACCTGCATTTCCCATTATTATTGTGTTACATGTCATAAAGGGATAGAAAATCGAAAGTACTAACTTTAGGACTAATTATTATGTATTATGTTTTGTATTATGAATATTATGTTTTATTTTATTACTGTATATTATATATTATTTCTTCACTTTTTCCATTGTTAATGAAACTTTTTTTACCTATTAAATAACTTTATATCTTATGCAGAAATTATAACTATATCGTTTTAAAGAAAAATCCCTTTTCTTCTCAAATACACTATCCACGCGCAATGTGCACAATTTCGGCGGGTGGTTCCGTTCAGGAGGGGCGCTACGGCGGACTGAACCGCCGTAGCGAAAGGGTTAATAATAAAATTCGAATGCTGCACCGAAAACGAAGCATCTTATATATGCAAATACGATTAATTGCTTCGACTACGGAACGCGGTTCATCGGAGATCTATGCACTGGGGTTACTTTAAACGAATAATTCGATGAACCGCACTTGAACTTTAACCAGGTACGGAAGTGAGGCTCGGGGAAAGGAAGATGAGGCTATGAAATATTCAGACAAATTATATTTCAAATTTTGATTAATTTGTAACGTCTTGCTCGGGTCATCGAGTTTCCTTCAACCAGTTAGCTGTGATGCCTCCTTTTCTGAGCGCACACCTGTATGTGTCGCGAGAATCGAGCGATGACGAGTACACTCGTCAAACACAGAGCAAGTGTCACTGTTATAATATAGGATCAAAAAGACGGTTTTATTTGATAAAATTAACAATTTTATTCACTTAACCCCATGACATACCATTTTCATCGCAATTACTGCGACTGGAAACTTTTCGATTGCAATAATTTCTTAGAAGGGAAAGAAAATTGATGTCTATTGCGTGCCTAAATTGACTCGAATGCTTAAATATTGATGGCAAGAGATTAGAATTTTATTCCAATTTTAAGGAATAGAGTAACATCTATACTCAATAAGTTATTACTAGAAATTTAATAAGAGATTAATATTAATTTATATATATATATATAATACACGAAAAACGCAGGAAAAATCAAATACTTATAAAAATAAAAAATTCAAATTGCTGTTGTAGACTGACACGGAATGATAGATAATGGCATGTCGAACACCAATATCGCGATTCTTTTCTAATCTTATTTTTATAACAATGTAAACACCCTCGTGTATATATATAGGATTGGCCTTAAAATATTCTAAACATCTTGAAACTTGAGAATATGTTTTTGTTTTCATTAAAATTACAATTCAGATAGCCAATGGTAGCTACTTTTTACGCACGACGAGAATACTCGTCAGAATGCAAAATACTGCCACTTCTCCATGACGAGTATACTCATCAAACACAGCTAACTGATTAATTAGGAACGTGCCGAGGCATGTCTGTAAAAAAACCAGAGAAGGGCTTCTACGAATTATTATAAGATTAAGTAATATTTACGTGAACCGAGCATACCAGATACGTAATGAAGAAATTGCAGTAATCAGCCAGCAGTTTGACTTCTTTCGCCTGATAGAGCACGTCCATGATGTTATTCGGCTCGACGTCGACGATCACGTTGCTGATGGACATAGCTCGAATCTCCTTTAGAACAGGTCGGTAATCTGGCCCATCGCCGATCTTCCTTATCGTGACCACAGTGTCCTTGTTCCGTTTAAGTGACAGAGCTTGTTGGATTCGCGAAAGACCGGCGTTGTTTTGATAAACAGCTGCGAATGTTCCCCACTTCATTGACCCAACAACATCAGCTAGCATCTAAAAGTATACGTTCCAATTTTTATCACTGTTTAATTGCATACATAATAGTAATGTTATCGGTTTCAATTCGTTGGCAGGCGTTAAATCAATAATATAAATTAATCAAGAAAGAGTGTTATAGTAATAAATCTGCATTCTTTGTTGTAAAAGAAAATTGTACAACAACATACAGTGAGTCATGAATGTATTCGAACACCTTTTAAATCGTAATAACTTCTTAAAATTAAACTAAATTTAATTCTTTTGAGATATTAGATTAAATAGTTTATTAGACAATGTTTGAAAGATTTTTGGTATAATCGAAATATATATAATGACTTCTTAAAATTAAACTAAATTTAATTCTTTTGAGATATTAGATTAAATAGTTTATTAGACAATGTTTGAAAGATTTGTGGAATAATCGAAATATATATAATAACTTCTTAAAATTAAACTAAATTTAATTCTTTTGAGATATTAGATTAAATAGTTTATTAGACAATGTTTGAAAGATTTGTGGAATAATCGAAATATATATAATAACTTCTTCAAATTAAACTAAATTTAATTCTTTTGAGATATTAGATTAAATAGTTTATTAGACAATGTTTGAAAGATTTTTGGAATAATCGAAATTAGTTGGAATTATAAAAGATTTAAAGATCATGCTTTCTTTTACCCTTTTATCTAAGTTTCATCGCAATCGGTTAACGCAGCTCAAGCTACAGGCTTTGAAAGATGTCAAAATCTCGAGATTTCTTACAGATATTGATCAAAAGTCGTGAAAAATTGCGATTTTTGCTGTCTTTACTGAGGTCTATAAAGGTGCAGTGTTTAAATTTTCGTTCCAGCCTTAGGTAAAAAGGTTGAAAAAACATGTACTTACCATTTGAAGTAACATTTTCCTTAGCGAAAATGCAATCCGCGGTTTTGTTTACGAATTATTAACGAAAAAGACTGACAAATATTCTTATTTGTCTTTCCTTCTGCGAGATCAGCTGGCGCGAGCCGGCCGAGCTCGCTTCTCATTGGTCACTGTTTTTTCGTTAATAACTTGTAAACGAAGCCGCGGATTGCATTTCCGCTAAGGATAAAGTTACTTCAAATGACCTCAGGAACCCCCATTTTCAGATTCCGAGACATTTTTGGGATACACTGTATGTGAACTCTAGCCTATTTCGAAAAACCAAACTACTTTGTTTATTTAAATGTTTCTTTCCTTTGAGAAAGCTTTGGCATCATAATGCAGTGTCTCGTACAAGAGTGATTATGGTCCCAGCACAGTTAAATACAAAATTAAAATTATGAATTTGTAAGTTCGTTTGTTTCTCGTGAATTATTCACGCTAATTTGATACGAAAGTAAACCTTTGTTGTAGACAATGTTTTATGCTGTGTATTCTTTCCTTTGAGAATGCTTTGGCATCATAATGCAGTGTCTCGTACAAGAGTGATTATGGTCCCAGCACAGTTAAATACAAAATTAAATAACCTGAACAAAACAGTGAATAAACAATCGTACATCAAACTATTAGGGTTGTCGTAAAGAAGATACTTTAATGTTCAAATCAATGTCAATTTCAACCATTCTTGAAACAGTGTGTAGAGTGTTATTGAAAACTAATCACTAAGAAAAATAACAATAGAGGCTTCACGCTTAAAACGAGTCCAAGTAAATTTTTATTCGACTGGTTTTACAAGGCTACAAAGCATTAATAATTGTCAGGTAAGCGATTTAGTAACGATCGCAGTAATTTGCAAAAAGAGTGTCTATACAAATGACACAACTGGCAAAGTAAAATGTGCTGCATGAAGCGATGGAATGCGCAATAAAACGCGTACTGTAATGACTTTTTGAAATTGCGGATGTGTACTTTCATAATGAACGGCGCGTTAATTGTCACATGGGACCTGGTAATGTTAAACGACGCAGAACTGCCTTCGCTATCCGTGTAACCTGGATCTATGAAACTATTCTGGAATAGTCTATGGTCCAATATGTACAGCAGCGCAATAGTTTGGTATTATGTCCCAGTTCCTGTCTCGCGAAATCGCATAGGGAACGTCCGCCAAATTGTATTTAAATCCGCAAAATTTCGCTTTCGAGGCCACTAGCATGCTGCGTCGCTGTTCCGCTCATGTTAAATTAAAAAACTTCAGTAATATGTTCGCGTGTCGTTCGAAAGTGGACGGAAAATGGATCTTCTGGTTTGTTAAATTTTTAATAACTTTCGCAATCGTATCCGAGCGGTCATCCCATTAAATATTTACCGTGCTAAAATATTTGCAAAGCGAATCACGATACGAGACAACATAATTCGTATCAATTATACGATGTTTCTGCTTTATCAATTGCGCTCGCAGCGCTATAATGTTCACGCTGGACAGAATGTTGCGAGAAAAATGTCCGTGTTAATTAGTTTGTAATACGCATTGCGAATTATGGTCGCATGCGCGTAAGCAGTGCCCTCGTGGGAGTTGCAACACAGTGTATCATCACATAATTAGTTAATAAGCCGTAGAGGTGTGCGAGTGGAATAACTCGCTGATCTCGCGGAAATGTAACACCGGCTCGCTGCATTTAGAATTGTTTATTGTAAATTACCTGGAATTTTAAAGAATCTCCAGCATTATTTTCTGTAGCTTAGAAAGGAAGGAAGAAAGAAAGAAAGAAAGAAAGAAAGAAAGAAAGAAAGAAAGAAAGAAAGAAAGAAAGAAAGAAAGAAAGAAAGAAAGAAAGAAAGAAAGAAAGAAAGAAAGAAAGAAAGAAAGAAAGAAAGAAAGAAAGAAAGAAAGAAAGAAAGAAAGAAAGAAAGAAAGAAAGAAAGAAAGAAAGAAAGAAAGAAAGAAAGAAAGAAAGAAAGAAAGAAAGAAAGAAAGAAAGAAAGAAAGAAAGAAAGAAAGAAAGAAAGAAAGAAAGAAAGAAAGAAAGAAAGAAAGAAAGAAAGAAAGAAAGAAAGAAAGAAAGAAAGAAAGAAAGAAAGAAAGAAAGAAAGAAAGAAAGAAAGAAAGAAAGAAAGAAAGAAAGAAAGAAAGAAAGAAAGAAAGAAAGAAAGAAAGAAAGAAAGAAAGAAAGAAAGAAAGAAAGAAAGAAAGGAAGAAAAAAAGAAAAAAAGAAAGAAAGAAAGAAAGAAAGAAAGAAAGAAAGAAAGAAAGAAAGAAAGAAAGAAAGAAAGTTCAGAGAATGAACGCATTCGTTACAATCGGATACAGTACTTGAGATATTATTTAAAATAAAAGCAAACGCTGTTATTGGATAACGTTAAGATAAAAAGGCAACAGAGGTAGGACAAGTATCGATGTAACGTAGCAATTTCTACACTGCCTTGTTTCCTGGAGAGCACCGCGGTATCGAAAATCCAGCGCAACGTGATAAATACAACAAATTTAAGAGTTCAAGTCGAATCTATTGCATTTATAACAAGCAATTTCGTGGAGGTAAAAATCTGGAAAGGAAAAGTTACGCGTTTCTTGGTTCAGTGAGGACGAAAACATATTCCAGGGGAGGATTCGAGGAAGCACGACATATAGAAAGTGGAAAGAAGCTGGTAGGGTATTGAGGTATTTTTATATTGTACGATATAGGAATTTCTTTATAAATCTACGATGTCCCAAGGATTGGAAAGTCGCAAATACGGATTTCGAAGACAAGACCGCACGTAAATGCTGAAGCATTCAAAATATAAGGGACGTTACCATTACATTGCACGCAGTGCTTCATAAAAGCTATGATCAATTTTAAAGCGTGCAAATTGTCGTCTCCACCGTAATCATTTTTCAAGGACCAATTTGCATTCCGGCTTTTTCAATTTACCGAATCTTCTTCGTTCGCACCATAATGTTTATTCAGCTGTATAAATATTCTTAAGTATACACATTGTTCTTCGACTTTGACATTTCTTCTCACTTCAACAATGAATATGCCTAAAAATGAATATGCTATTAGGGTTGTCGTAAATAAGATACTTTAATCTTCAAATCAATGTCGATTTCAACCATTCTTGAAACAGTGTGTAGAGTGTTATTGAAAACTAATCACTAAGAAAAATAACAATAGAGGCTTCACGCTTAAAACGAGTCCAAGTAAATTTTTATTCGACTGGTTTTACAAGGCTACAAAGCATTAATAATTGTCAGGTAAGCGATTTAGTAACGATCGCAGTAATTTGCAAAAAGAGTGTCTATACAAATGACACAACTGGCAAAGTAAAATGTGCTGCATGAAGCGATGGAATGCGCAATAAAACGCGTACTGTAATGACTTTTTGAAATTGCGGATGTGTACTTTCATAATGAACGGCGCGTTAATTGTCACATGGGACCTGGTAATGTTAAGTGACGCTTTCAACGAGCCGGTCGCTTTCTTTCGAACCGTTTGGATTATTTCGAACCGTGCGATTTCTTTGAAATTGTTCAGTTTCCTTCGAATTATTCGGTTCCATCCAAGCTGCTCGGTTATTTGAGTTCTCGGATCGTTTCGAGAAGCGAGTCCTCTGGTTCAAATTACGCCGATACTCGAATATCCAAACATTCCGCAAGTTCGGTTCGTTTCGTTCGCGTTTTATAGTGGTTTTATAGTACAAAGGTAGTAGCGCCAGTTGTGTGGTAATCAATTATTCTTTTAATTCGTCTAGTTTTTAATAAAACACTTTAATATATCTTACTCGATAAATATAAAGTAAATTGTGCCCTAAAACAAATCAGAGACACAATAATTGGTCTCTCCAAAGCATCGTAACTGATGTTAAGAAGAATTTATAACGATATTATATTTCATGATTTTAGAATTATAAACAACGTTGCAATATTTTAGACCCGCTAATCGGTCGACATACTCAACAGATGAATGACGGACCTTATGACGTGACATAACTCGCGCTACCTGCGTTCGGAGCGCGACCAGGTGTTGTCGGAATAATCGTACAGTTGATGTTATCGCTGTATTAATGCTGAATAAGAGAGAATACAGCGTTGTATTCGTCTTGTTCCGCGTCGGAACAAAATTCGTAAGGATTCCGCAACGAACGGGACTTGAACGTGCAAAAATCAATGTTGCAAATCACGTAGACCACACAAAGCGTTCTCCAATCTGTTCGATGTTACCGAAACGAAATCCAATTTTGATCGCACTTGATCGCGGCGATGGTGTCATTTGTTTAATTTATCGACTGTGTCGCGGTCGGTGATATTTTTCCGCTGCTCGCCGAAAAGGGAGAAGCAAAGGAAGCCGTTCGAAAGTCGTTAGCTCAAGTTCAGCCTTTGATCGTGCTCATTAGCTTCGGCTTACTGGTTTAATGCGCGAGCTACTTCGAGTCCGCTCGATTTGCCTCGTTTGACGCGTAATTTAAAATTCATCGGAACTTCGTGCCACGGCGCGGCATAGTGCACCCATGCCACACCATGCCGCCAGCCTGTCGCGGGCTCCTCCGCGTTCGTCACATTTCGCCGAGCTTTGAAATATTACGCACAAAGTGTCAGACGCGAGATCGCGTTCGCGCAATGCTGAGTCGCGTCGAGATTAATCGTGCGAGCTGTTTTTAATATAGACGGTCTTCCATCTCAAGGGACAGCTGCCATTCTTCGCTCGGGCGGTATTTATATTCAGGACGATCGGCGTATTGAAATTGGAACGGAAATTATGGCGGAGGTTCGGTTTCGATGCATGGTATGCATTTTCCGATGCGTGCTGCTGTTCCGCTGACCCTAGGCGGCGTGCCTTTCAATTGTGACTCCATGGCTCTTCCTACTGATATTATGTCGTTTTCTCATTTCACTTTAATCAATTTGTGATTGAAAACTATATTTGAATCGTAGAAACTCTCGCTCTGGAATCGCTTTAATTATTCGCTATTTTGTGAACTTTCTGGATAATTCGTACACATTTCTGGCGTCTCTTTCGCTTTTATCATTGTTTTTTCACATCATCTTATTCAACTGGGTCCACAGACATTATTATAATAGTTAGAATATCTAGCTATTACTATAAACACTCAAATGGCGCGGACTAATTAATTCTATTTATGAATTTTGTTAATATTCTTTTTAAGGGGGCATTTTTTTTTTAACTTTCTAAATAAAATTTTGCAAAAATATATTTCTATAGTATTTTTTGCATACGATCAAATTATGTACAAATTAATTTTCCAATTTTCCAAACTTAAATTTCCAATAAATTTCCAACAATACACAATTTTCTTTAATATCACAGATCATAGTAAAAATTTCAGCTTGAAGACATTATTTCTGTTCGAGTTATTGTTATTTTAACGTTAATTATCTACACCGTAGCTAGGTCTTGTATATCACCAAAATTTTGTGGAACGAAATTATTTGATTGATTATTCCGAGCACTGTATATGCGATTGTCGGGATTTATCGTAAAATTATCATGCAATAATTTAGATACGCTTGCAATGTCTGATATTAAGTGCCAGTCCACATTTCTTTAATTTAATAACTTATAAATTAATGTAGTAAGTAAAAGTAACTTAAAAGTAACTAAAATGTAACTTATAAATTAATGTTAATTTAATTTAAGTGTTGTGACAATTTTGGTTGTTTTGTTACTACAGTTTGGTTTCTAAGAGCGTTGACTTGTAATTAAAGCAACAAATATTTAAATAGAACAATATATATTTCTTTTGTTTATTCGAGAAAAACCTTATGTGCTCGATGCTAGGGGTGCTCATCCTATTCGATTCAGACAAAGAGTTTACGTTTGACCTATTCATTTGGAAACTGATGGTATTGAAATTATTTACACGTTTCTACAGCATAAAACATTGTCGACAACAAAGGTTTACTTTCGTATCAAATTAGCGTGAATAATTCACGAGAAACAAACGAACTTACAAATTCATAATTTTCCTACTCAGCTTCCGATAAATGATCTAGCAAGTTAGTGAAGCCGATTACTATGAGGTGATCAATTGTTGTGCATTCGTTTTGTTTTCGGGTATAAGAAACTTCATACTTATCGAATAAGTCACATTAAGTTTTTATATTCTTTTATTTTGTTCATTTTTTAATATTATAAAATCAATTATGCCTGAAAATAAACCAAACGCATAGCATTTGTTACAACAGCACAGTAATTGGCTCCAGTACCCTACATTGAAGGCCATTCGAATGTAGTATAAATATTATGTAGTATTAAATTATTAATATTACATAATATTATTATGTAGTTATATAGTATTAAATGAATGTAGTATTAATATTACATATACAAGTCCAGTCATAAATACGTTTTTATATATATATATATATATATATATATATATATATATATATATATATTTATATATATATATATTTGTGTTACAAATGTGTGCAATTTAAACCAAATAGTGAGAAAATCTGTAATATAATATAGACTAGTCTAGATCTAGATCTATGTAACAGATCTGTAAAATTTAGATCCAACTAACAAATTTTCATTCACTGGTATAACTTTATGTTAAAGTAATGTTAAAGTGTTATGTAAACATACAAATTGTGTTTCAGCAAATATAAATTTTTGCAATATTTATTTGTGCTCTTATTGCATTATTATTTTTTAATTGAAACTGTATACACGTTTTCCTTATCATCATCACTTCATGACTGCTTGTGAAGTATGAATGCAGTAAATACTCTCGAATTGTCCTTCAGCTTGTAAAAAGTAATGGACAATTTGGGAAGAGGAGATACGATTATTCGATACGATTATTACTCTCGCAGCTTGTTTTTATAGTCGTTGACAATCGGCGACTACAAAAACGATCCGCGAGGCTCGAATAATCGTACCTCCTCTTGCTAAATTGTCGATGTTACAAGCTCCAGAACTTCAAAGTTCCAGTTTACAAGCTGAGAGACAATTGGAGAGAATTGACTGTACTAGGAAAATAATTACAAGATGAATATGATTCTTTATCGCGTAATTTGGATAAGGATTTATGGGAAATTACTGAACAACAATGGTATGCAATCCCTCAAGAAGTTTACATAAATCTAGTTGTTAGTACACCGAGAAGAATTACAGCCGCTTTAAGTGTCAAGGGTTCATGGACAAAGCAATAAATTCACTTAAATTTGTAATTTTCTATCTTACTTTATATTGGTGCAAAATTCAGTCAAAAGTGTAATTGTATAAATGGAAAGCTGTATAAAATATACAATAAAACTTTTGTGTACGCTTATTAAATAAAAATAAACGTAAATTACACCAAATTCATTCCCTAGGGCCATTGTATAATTAAATTATCATGTTTCACAAATTTTTGTTTACAGGACGATCGGTAGAGAATACAGTGTAATAGGAAAAACTGCGCAAAGCTTTCTCAAATGGCTATTATCCGAATCAATATCACTGTTTTGGAGGGTTACCATAATTTCTCAAAACATGGGGTTAGGGTGCAGGCTATCTTAGAAGCTCCTCGATCCCACACCCCGCAGTTAATTTATCTAGGACTATCACTGAAACTTCCGCTTACCTTGCCGACCATATCGCTATCGGGGAACACGTTAACGGTCATCGACGTTCGATTGTTCTCCTCCTGGTCGACCTGCAGTTCCTCGTTTTGTCGCCAGAAATAATCGATGTGCGGGACATCGAAACGTGCCGCGGTGCTCGCTACGATGCCGTGTGTATAGGGACTGGAAGGGCCGAAGATTGCTGCCACACCTTCCTTGATGAGCTCGCAAGCTGCAACGTTAAAGGTGTCCTCCGCATTGCCCGTTCCGCAAGTTACATCGCATTAACTGTGTAAATGAAGCGCCCTCGAGATTGGCTGAGAAGGGGTGGCCACGTAAGCGGTTACGAGTAAACTGAGAGCAAGCTACACGGAAATCAAGATTGCTACACCGTAACGCGGTTTGCTGCTAAAAACTTTGCCCGTGATGTTTCTGCGTTTCTTTGTTACCGTGGAAAATATTAACCCCTTGCCCCGTTACTTATTTCGCGACCGAGCGACAAGAATTACTTTATTTGCAACGACGGGCTTTGCGCTCGAAATTAATCCTTCTGTAGACCATATCCAGCTTTCTACGCTACAAAGTAATCTTGGAGATCGTGTTTACATTTTAATAATTAATCCTGTCGCAGAGCAAAGTCGACCGTCTTTTATCACGTTTTTGTGTTCATTAGGAATTAATATAGTTATTTATGAAATAATACAAGTTTCATTGCGAATAATTAATCTTCATTCGTTTTCAATAGTTATTTATGAAATTTTATATGGATTTTATTATGATAATTAGAAATAAGTGAATTTAATTTCTAGAAGGGTGGAATACATTTGCGAAAAGGTGAATGAGACCTGCGAAAGGGTTAATTTGATTTGCAAAAAGGTGAATATGACCTACGAAAGGATTAATTTGGAGTACGAAAATGGAAATACGATCTACGAAAGAATGAAATTTGAGTGAAAAAGGGAGAATATGGTCTGCAAAAGAATTAATTTGGAGTGCAAAAACTATATTGAGCTATTGCGTAAGAAATGTCCGATTTCTAAGTTATTTTATTGGAGCAACCTTTTTCAGATATTCATACATCTATTATCATAAATTATTGGTACATTGAGTTACACATTTTTGCCAACGAGTTGCTATAACAGTCAAGCACTGTTGATTTTTAATAGTAATTTTATGGAAGCCACTTTTGTTGAAACAAAGTGTATTATTTAAAGTGAGCACAGTAAAATCTCTGTAATTGACCTTCATCTTGTAAACAAAAATGGTTAATTTGGAAACGGGAGATGCGATTATTCGAGCCTCGCACCTTGTTCTTATAATTGCTGACAATCGGCAACTGTGAAAATGAGCCGCGAGACTCATTCCTCTCAACTCAATCCTCTTCCCAAATTGTCCATTTTTATTTACAAGCTGGAAGAAAATTGGAGAAAATTTACTGTACTTGCCAACACGTTACCGTAACTGGTGGTTTGCCGTCGATTTCTAACAGTAATTTCATGTAAGCACGCAACTTCTTCGCAAATCGAATTTATTGATCGAGTTAAGTAATACTTCGATCTGCACATTTTACTAACGAGTTACTAGATGCTTATTTTTTCGAACGGAATGCAATTTCTCTACCCGTGCGAGAAAGTACACGAAAAGTCTCCCGAATCATACTTAAACTCTGGAGAAGCAATAGGATGCGTTTTGTTCGTATCGAGTATTTTTCATTCTATTCTTGAATTGTATGTCACGTAAAAGATTGGAAGGTAAATATAATATTGAAATTGCAATATTTTTTCTCACAAGAATACCATGTATTTCTTATGGCCGAGATTGTATTTCTCAACAAGTGAGAAATGTAAAGAAGATTGGTTCTGCAGGTCCTGCGGGGAAAGCTACAATAATGATGTAGAGGGAAAGAATGGTGTAGAACGGATTGGTTGTAGCTTTTGTGCGGTTTGGCAGCATTGTTACTGCCGGAAGAAAAATAAAGTTACTTTTACGTTCAATGGATGTACAAACGATTCGGACAATTTCTGTAGTAATGAACTGAAAATAATAACTTCATTCAATAAATAAGAAATTGTCGCGAGTATATTGTGAGCGAAGAGGCGCCATTAGAAAGCAAACAGAGCAATTTTTAAGTCTGATACATCGCTGCATTGCCGATTTATTCTCGAAACTGATCAAACATCACCAGCTACCAATTTATTTTAACAGGACCTTCGATAGTTGCCGAGACAATGATTTTTACAAGCAGTTTTATTCGATACTGGAGTGTTCTGTTTAATTGACGAACATTCCCCAGTGTGAATCAACGTTTCATGTATTATATAAAAAGAGTAGCCTTATGATACAGTTATAGATGTCTTGCAGATGCTATTCTGTTTTTGTTTATAATTTGTTGCACATTGTTGATTGGCAGATACGGTCAAGATAGGTATTGTGATTTGAAATCTGTAATATGCATTTTATGACGCGTCCAATGAAATTATGATACGTTTCTTTGTGCAATATTATAGTTCAGAAATTCTTTTAAGGAAAAATATTGCTTTTGTAACTTTATCGATATTATTAAGTGTTCATACATTCGGTGAGAGATCGTAATGATTGCCAGTGAATGAACAGCGAACATGGATATTTCATATCCTATCAGTAAATGACTATAATTTCGTCCAAAATAATACCATAAACTACTACTATACATATAGTAGTAGTATACTATTGATGCAATGTGATACCAAAGAGGGGAATGCGAATAACATAATCCTGATTCAAAAGTTCAAAACCTCCAAGTCTGTGATGTAAATGGATTTGCAAACTTATCTCTTAGCGCTCCGATTACTTCTTCAATACCGTTGCATAACAGGTCCGGCATATTTCTGCAGCAAAGCGCTTGAAAATGGAAACTCTAATTAAAAAAATAAATAGGCAACACTGCTCATGATTTTTTTTTATTTGTTTTATAAATATACTTTATTTTAATGTAAGCAAGACTTGTTTATCTGTTGGATTAGGGATTTTAATTGCAGTATTCAGAATATTTGGATAAATCTTTTTCTTGCGAATATATTAGAAAACAATTCTATACTATTGTGCTTTTACGACTAATATTCTTGTTTAAGTGATATTGTACCCATGTTGAGATCAATTTCGGTAAAAACCGACAATTCATCCTTATACAAATCGTTTGAAGTTTGTCAAATAGAATTATTAGATATTTGTTATGGTCTCAGAATATATCTTGCGTAGTAATTTATTTCTTCTACGATCTCATCTAACGATTGATTGGTGAAAAATAATTTGAAATGTTGTGTTAATTTGAATAGTATAATTGTTATTATGCGAAGAAACCTGTGGTCCGATGACTCTTGTACATACACCAAAATTTATTCTTTTTGACATCTCTAAATCTGTTCCAAATCTGTTCCAAAGTAATAACAAAATTTCATTTGTTCATTATTTATATTGATAAAATATTTTATAATTTATATTACATGCAGAGTGTTTCATAAACTGTTTCCCACATTTTTTCGCGCACTCTGTTCATCCGACAAAAAGATGTTTCGAACAAATGTTTATCGGTTCTCTGTTTGCTATACGACGAAATATTAAATTTTAAAGAATTGTTATTTTTTCGATAAAAAATCGGGGTCGTCTTAATTTTCTTAAGTCGCATTGCATATCTTTTATTTCACACACAAATGATAAGGAAACACTCAGTTCATAGAAAATATATAAATCAAATATTTCCAATGTAGCAAAGAATAAATTAAACAAATTGAAATCATTATTTCGCGGTGAAATATTTATTAAAGATTTATATGGTATTTAATGGATGAAATGAAATGTCTTGTGATTAATCTCGATGGTTTTGGCATCAAAGAAGGACGACGAGTGATGACATTTGCCCAAGGAATGACACCCTTAATTTACTGCACTCCTGCTCACAAGTCATTGGACAGTTACGATACTGAAGATATGACTTATGAGCGCGAGCATAAATATAAAAAACCTTGTAACGGTGTTCGAAATTAAACTGTGCAAAATCGAAGTGTTACCATATGGTCACGCTAGGCTTCAATGGGCGAGAACGACGTAAAGCGTAATGCGCTCCGCATATTACTTTAAAAAACGTACATGTCGAAAAAGTTCGTCACGCCTATTGGAATCGTTTTCCTGATATAATGAACTATTTCGACATACCCAGTAAACAGACTAATGTACCCTGAATATTTCCAATCAAGTAACTATTTAAAACGCGAATAATACTGCTATCGATATTCAATATTTTCTAGGAAACTTCCATTCTAATAAGTCTGAACTTATCGTGGCCTGGAAAAGAGTGCTCGACGCAAGAAATTCAGTCTCTCGGGTCGCTGATCTTGTAACAAAGGGATGACACGGGGATTGGGGGTAAATATTAAAAGTCGAGTGTATTCCAATTAGAGAAAGAAAAGCGATCTTATTATTGGTCCGAGAGACACGGCGCAAAGAGGAGTCTTTTCAATATGAAATTCTATTGGGGTGGCAAAGGCGGGGAGCGATCCTAACCGCTTGGCACTTATTACCGGCTCCATCCCTTCCCTGGGAAGGAGTTAACGCGAAATTTATCGCGATATCGGGACGAGCGAAAGCCGAGGCGCCGATGGAGGACCGAGAAAATGGAACGAAAACGAAATGAGCGCGTCATAGTTATTTACCAGCGATACTGTTCGCTGGTAATTGACGCCCGACCGCTCCCCCCTCGACACCCGTACAATTAATCAAGACGCGCGACGTCGCGCTTTCCCGATCGAATGGTTCCGGCTCGCCTGTACGGCCATTAATTGGTTCATTAGTTGTACTAATAGCTGGCCTCGGCTGGTTCTCCGGCAGCTCGCCCGCCTCCATCAAATTACTTCTAAACAGGTATTGGAAATTCATACGAACCCGCTGCGGCGGTCCTGAAGCTGTCGGTGTTAACCGCCACCTTCTTTATGACGGGCTTCAATTCGAATGCGGGCGCTGCGTGCTCGAATCCCACCTCGTACACCGCCTTTTGAAACGCAGCCTCGTACTCCTCGTCGCCTTCGTGGAAGATTGCGCCTGACAACAATGAGGGACGTGATATATTATTCGGTGGCCGCATCAAAGATATTTCGAAGCTGTCGCCTAAGTGCCGCGGAAACTTTCCCTCTGAACGCGCTCCTCGTTCTAACTTCTAATTTCCGGCTTGTGGATTTCATGCGAACGCCAATGAATCCGCTTTGTACACTTTGCCGACGGAACTTTTTACGCAACGGTTTCGGACTTCCACAAAAATATTTGACTATTTTTTAGTTGAACGGCGGTAACTAACCCCGAATTCGGAGCGATAATCGTAAACGAAAATACAGCTTTAAAATAGTTTTCCCGAATTGACACTCGGATTAACAAACATGGACAATTTGGGAAGAGGAGATACGATTATTCGAGCCTTGCGGTCCATTTTTATAGTCACGAATTGCCAACGATTATAAAAACATGGTGCAAAGCCGGAATAATCGCATCTCCTTCTTCCAAATTGTCCATTTTCGTTTGAAAAGCTGAAGGAAAATTCGGAAAAAAATTAGCAACATTTTACTGTATAGTAAACATGGAACCTGGAACATTAACACGTATAAATACTGTTGCGATCTTATCAACTTTATAAAGCTACGGAAGAAATCGTTCTTTCGACGATCGATGCAGCAAATAGTTTTGTCGCGATAACACATTCACAGTCTGACCTATTGTTTTAGGAAGATTTTAGTCGGATGCGATAAGGGATAAATTCTTCGAGGTTGCGTAAGTAGACCTATTGTTTCGCTTCTTTTTGCAGAGAAGAAAAAATAAAAAATTATTCGCCTCGGCCGAAGACCCGTAATCGTATCTCCTGTTCCCACATTGTCCGTTCTTCTGCACAATCTAAGCGTCAGTTAGGGAGACATTACTGTACAATAATGTCTCCCTTACTGACGCTCGGATTTTCCACAAAAATGGACAATTTGGAAAGAGGAGATACGATTATTCGAGCCTCGCGGCTCGTTTTTATAATTGTGGACAATTTATAACTATAAAAATAAACCTCGAGGCTCGAATGATCGTATCTCCTCTCCCCAAATTGTCCATTTTTGACGCTCAGATTGTCCACTAAAATGGATAATTTAGGAAGAGGAGATTATTTCAGCCTTGCGACTCGGTTTTATAATTGTGGACAATTTATAACTATAAAAATAAACCTCGAGGCTCGAATAATCGTATCTCCTGTTCCCAAATTGTCCATTTTGATGCTCAGATTGTCCACTAAACTGGATAATATAGGAAGAGGAGATTATTTGAGCCTTGCAACTCGGTTTTATAATTGAGGACAATTTATAACTACAAAAATAAACTACAAGGCTTGAATAATCGTACCGCCTCTTCCCAAATTGTCCATTTTTGTGGACAATCTGAGCCTTAATTAGAGAGACATTACCGTAATTCCGGAAGTATAGTTACCGATTGTCAACAACTGGAAAAACGAGCCGCAAGGCTCGAATAATCGTATCTGTTCTTTCCAAATTGTCCATTTTTGTTAATCCGAGTGTCAATTAGGGAAAATTGTATTTTAAAGCTGTATTTTCGTTATTATATGTATAAAATCTGAGCGTCAATTAGCGAGAATTTACTGTACTGGCTCGGTTGCCAGTAGATGGCGGATTTTTGTGCAAAATAAACATTTTTAGCGTTAACTTCGCGAAGGAAATCTTCGATAAAAAGGCATTTCTTTTATTAACGACGTTAACCTTTCCAACGTTTAGTCCGTTCGTGGTACGAGCGAGAGTCACATTGTTTAATTCGTGATGTATATGAAATATTTTATCCAGCATGACCTTTATATGGTTTATAATGCGAGTATGTAATATATGACATTCATATAATTGATCGTTCATTTGAAAAGTAGATATCTGTTCCACTGTTCAGATTTCATTCGAGTCAGCACCGAAAAGGTTCATGCTCCTCGCAGTTTCGTAGTTCACTCATTCGTTTCTGTCATAAATGCATAAAAACCGCACTGTACTTGTTGGACTAATTTTTCAATACATGTGTATTTGTGTAAGAAATAAACCGATGTCGTTTCTCGTTTAATTTCAATTTTGTCGAAAATATCGATGCTGAACGTTTTCAGGAAAATTCTCGTTTGTATAGAATGAATTATTATAATTATATTATAAGACTAAATCTGAGTTTTGGTAGCAGATAATCTTGCTTCCTTGACCATCGAATTGCAACTACTCTTCTTTGTCATAAATGCAATAAGATCTGCAGTCTACTAATAACACATTGCATTTCGTTGTTGCAACGGCATACATTATGCAAATTCAGCATAAAGTTCCGAAACAGCCGGACTGGTGGATGCTACTGGACCAATCAATGGTAAGGCAATGATCGCGCGTTGGAATGATCAATGCAAATCGAAGAACAATCAAGCTGATTGTTACACGGGGGGAACACAAGATCGATGCGCAAGCAATTAACGAGACCGCAACTCGAATACGTGTAACGAACATGTTACAAACAAATATTTCATCTCCACATAATCCTCTTAAGAATACGTCGAAGAACTTATTGACTGCGATTACGGACAAATTCTCCCTAATTAACGCTCAGATTCTGCACAAAAATGGACAATTTGGAAAGTGGAGATAGGATTATTCGTGGCTTGCTGTTCGTTTTTATAGTTATCGACAATCGGCGACTACAAAAACGATCCGCGAGGCTCGAATAACCGTACCTACTCTTGTCAAATTGTTTATTTTAGAAGCTCTAGAACTTCAAAGCTGCAGTTTACAAGCTGAACGATAATTGGAGAGGATTGACTGTACTACAAGACGTATATGATTCTTTATCGCGTAATTTGGATGAACTACTACTTGAGTAAGGAATATAAGAAAGTATTGAACAACAATGGTATGCAATCTTTCAAAAAGTTTACATAAATCTAGTTGAGAGTACACCAAGAAGAATATTATAGCCGCTTTAAATGTCAAGGGTTCGTGGACAATACAGTAAGTCCACTTAAATTTTCTAATTTTCAATCTCACTTTGTATTGGTGCAAAATCGAGTGAAAAGTGTAATTGTATAACTGAAAAGCTATATAAATAAATGTAAATGATCATATACCGCTAATTTCATTTATTTCCTAGAGAAATTGTATAATTAAATTATCATTTTTCTCAAAAAGCACTTGTATCGATTCAATTTTGCTGCTCGCATACAATTAAATTTCAAATATCAAGACAACAAATGTACATTGGATTTCATTTATATTATAGTAGCTCAACACACACAAAACAAAGTGGAAGAACTTGATTCGCAAACTGGTCGATTTGTGCTGGGAAAGAATGCATTTAATTTGCAAAAGAAGAAATTAAATTTGTAGAAGAGTCAATTCGTCCTGAAAAAAAAATGTTGAACGTAATTTGCAAAAGAATGAATTTCGAGCGTAAAACCTTCATTGTTCTTTATATTAGAGCGTACCATCGTAGTTCGGAAACGAATGTTACAGCGACGAAATTGACGGAAATACGTCAGACTGTAACACCGAATTTTTCGGAGCAACTTTATATATTTTCTGCAGCAGCACTGCTGGAATCGTAACTTCGCGCGTCCTCTCCGCTGCTCCATTTTTATCGGTGTCGCTTCACAAAGCAACAACAATATTTTCAGCTGTTTGTAATACCGTTTTCGCGATGTTCCCCCTGCGTTATTCAAATTGAAAATATTTTACGAGTGCTCGTATAAATCGCAAGGGATTCGGCAGAATCCATCGGACTCGTAAAGAAGCGAATCATCCGAGATCGGTCAAATCGTTGCACTGCGCCGGCAGGTTTTTGTATCGAATCGGACCTATCATGAAGGGCGATATTATTTGCGCAGCAACGTTTCCATTTCCGGCGGCAATAGACGTCGTCGCGGAGGCACTTCGCCGTCCGATACTGTGGTTGCGAGCAACGAAAGGAAGGTGTCGGGTCCGGGTGGGACGAAGGGAACTGTGCGAAACGATTTAACACGAATTATCTCGAGCTTTTCGTACACGTCCGGCGCGGGGTGGCAGTCGCATCGAGTCGCTGGACACGCCGCATTCAAACATCGCCGTTATTGCCGATCCAACGAGCCGTTTACACACGCGTCGTCGGATTCCCGACGGAAGAAACCGATTTCGCGGCCGAGAAATTGGACAATTTCGCTCGAACCTCCTTCGGTTCGTCGCGATTTCAGCCAATCGTCCCTACGATCAATAATGCTACTCGCCCTCGTCAGGATTGCCAGAAATTGTTCACATATGGTGTGAATCACGTCCATAATAAATGTTTTCGTAGAGAGAACGATTCCTTAGATTCTGACGCGTCGCACAGCGAAGCGTTTTTATGGGCGTTCGGGACAAAAATCATAACTTCTAAGCTATCAATCAATTTTCGACCAAAGTGCCTTAACAATTTGTCAAAGAAAATATATAGAAATGCATTGACTTGCATACAAAAAATTATATGATTTCATTAAAGAAAGTTGTTGTCACCTTCATTTTTTATCGAATAAAAGCTGTTATACTGATTTTCATGAACAAAATTTATCGTTAGTTGAATACTGAGTAACTTTTGTCCGAAAGATTTTTTCATTCATTTTGCCTCAGTGTCTGAAGATTCGTAGCGATCGTTTCGCGTATGTGGGCTGCATATTTCGTTCAATAACTCTGACAACCGCAACTTTTCGCGAAAAATGTTTATATAATATCAAAATATATTGTCTGATGAATACATCGGAATAGGAATCCCAGGATATTTTGAGCCGCTTTTTTAAAACCTTATTTTGAAGTTTAGAAAAATAAATCGAACTTAAGTATTTCATTTCGGGTCAATTATTATATTCCATATAAGTATTATAAAATTTCTATAGATTAATTAGAATCATATAATCCCTGGCAATCATTTTCTATAGAAAATAAATGAATTTTCTATGAAAATAAATGAATTCACTCGTAAAGTGGCCTTTTGTTCATCAGACAATGTGAGCAAGCTGCGTTTAGAACTAACGTACTATTTGATCTTCCTAATATTCGCTCGGAGAACTCGCTTGAAATTAATCTCCTGCTCAATTTTTTGATCATTCTGTTCCTAACACGCCATACACATAGTTTTGAATAGATATGAAGCAACGAATTTGTTTAATTTTGCCCACTGTGCGTCGTTCGAATTTTTCTCTGGTCAATGGAAGAAGTCACACACTGCTTCATTTTGTATTTTATTGTTTAACAGCTTTGCGACCATCTTTCCCCTTGTATACCTGTCTTCGTAACGAAAATAATTTATTAAATGCAATGTATCTCTGTTACGAGACATTTAAAAATTGTTGCAAAACGAATTTTTGGTCCCTTGAATGTACAGACTGCGGACTTTTGTGCAAAATAAAAATTCTCTGTATCAATTGAGAGCGATAAAAACCGAGCAGCAAGTTCATTCTTTCTTTAATCATCTTAATTATATATTATTATATGTGTATATATTATTAATATATAATTATTATATGTGTATATATTATTAATATATAATTATTATTAATTATATTTATATAATTATTATATATAATTATATATAATTATTATTAATTATATATTATAATATATTATTATACGTTTACGTAAATCATGAAATCGTGTACGCCATACATTTGTGACAGTGGTCATGAGTATGTCAATGTGCTAACATTAATTTAATACTTGTCCCAGGAAAAATAGTTGGGAATGATTTAAGACAGATTGAGTTAGAGCTGTTTGAAAGTGGATTGTCTGAAAATCTGACATTGGAAAATTATAAACATTGATGGGCTATATAGACGACACTACGATTATTTATAATGGGCGCTAATTGGCGCTCAGCTTGGAAATAAAAATGGACAATTTGGGAAGAGGAGATACGATTATTCGAGCCTTGCGGCTTGTTTTTATATTTGTTGACAATTCGTAACTATAAAAACGAACCGCAAGGCTCGAATAATCGTATCTTCTATTCCCAAATCGTCCAGTTTTGTGGACAATCTGAGCGTCAATTAGGGAGACATATTGAAAGAACTATAAAAGGAAGAAAAGTATGTTCCTATTTGTCTCCCGTTTCTTGCAATCGATGCGAACAATTTCAATGTTGGATTTTTAAGTGAATACATAAAACTGCGTATCTTTTTCCAAAAGAACGAAAATGCACAATTTGGGAGAAGGAGATGCGATTATTCGAGCCTTGCACTTTTGTTTTCATAATTGTTGACAACCGGCAACTATAAAAATGAGCCGCGAGGCTCGAATAATCGTATCTTCTATTCCCAAATCGTCCAGTTTTGTGGACAATCTGAGCGTCAATTAGGGAGACATATTGAAAGAACTATAAAAGGAAGAAAAGTATGTTCCCATTTGTCTCCCGTTTCTTGCAATCGATGCGAACAATTTCAATGTTGGATTTTTAAGTGAATACATAAAACTGCGTATCTTTTTCCAAAAGAACGAAAATGCACAGTTTGGGAGAAGGAGATGCGATTATTCGAGCCTTGCACTTTTGTTTTCATAATTGTTGACAACCGGCAACTATAAAAATGAGCCGCGAGGCTCGAATAAACGTATCTTCTATTCCCAAATCGTCCAGTTTTGTGGACAATCTGAGCGTCAATTAGGGAGACATATTGAAAGAACTATAAAAGGAAGAAAAGTATGTTCCCATTTGTCTCCCGTTTCTTGCAATCGATGCGAACAATTTCAATGTTGGATTTTTAAGTGAATACATAAAACTGCGTATCTTTTTCCAAAAGAACGAAAATGCACAATTTGGGAGAAGGAGATGCGATTATTCGAGCCTTGCACTTTTGTTTTCATAATTGTTGACAACCGGCAACTATAAAAATGAGCCGCGAGGCTCGAATAAACGTATCTTCTATTCCCAAATCGTCCAGTTTTGTGGACAATCTGAGCGTCAATTAGGGAGACATATTGAAAGAACTATAAAAGGAAGAAAAGTATGTTCCCATTTGTCTCCCGTTTCTTGCAATCGATGCGAACAATTTCAATGTTGGATTTTTAAGTGAATACATAAAACTGCGTATCTTTTTCCAAAAGAACGAAAATGCACAGTTTGGGAGAAGGAGATGCGATTATTCGAGCCTTGCACTTTTGTTTTCATAATTGTTGACAACCGGCAATTATAAAAACGAACCGCGAGGCTCGAATAAACGTATCTTCTATTCCCAAATCGTCCAGTTTTGTGGACAATCTGAGCGTCAATTAGGGAGACATATTGAAAGAACTATAAAAGGAAGAAAAGTATGTCCCTATTTGTCTCCCGTTTCTTGCAATCGATGCGAACAATTTCAATGTTGGATTTTTAAGTGAATACATAAAACTGCGTATCTTTTTCCAAAAGAACGAAAATGCACAATTTGGGAGAAGGAGATGCGATTATTCGAGCCTTGCACTTTTGTTTTCATAATTGTTGACAACCGGCAACTATAAAAATGAGCCGCGAGACTCGAATAATCGTATCTTCTCTTCCCGAATTGTCCATTTTTATTTTCAAGCTGAGCGTCAATTGGGGAGAATTTATTGTAGTCCGAAGGGAAGTGGCTCTACATGGAAACATATTCGGCAAGTATCATAGTGCTCGAACATCCCGTTTCGAGTAGTCGAACAAGGGAGTACATTTCCTACCCACGCGAACGTGATTTTGCGTATGACGTATCCGGAATTTAATTACGAACGTTCGTCTAACTCGGTCGCAGCTGGTTCTCGACATAACGCGAACCAGTAAAATTGCGATCAGACGTACCTAAAAAGTGCGCGGTGTTCATGGAAAGTGCAAGCAAACTGGCAAATCGATTCTGCATGACATCTAAAACGCACCTGCGGAAAATCGTTATCAAAGAACATCGTTCTCCGAGCACACAATATTATTAATTCCGCGAAACTTTTATAATAGGTACATAAATTCCCAGAACTTTCGTAATAGAACTTCTATATTATGCATTTGCCTGCACGAATTCACGATTTTCTACAGTTCGATGTAATAAAAAGTTTGATAAATTTTAATGGCAATTCCATTTTGTTCGGAGTTTGATAGAGATTTTCGTAGGGCGAACGTGCTTACCATTAATGACAGAATGTTTGTTAAATAATCTGTCACATGATAAATAGACCGCGGATTTTATATATGCACTTACGAGGAAAATATGTGGACGAAATACAAAACGCCGAGAACGCTAGAAAAATTTCAGAACATTGTTACGCTATTTCCGACCCGTTCAAAGTTATCAAAAGAGAAAATACATATTTTTGTTCCATTAATTTTCCTTCGAATTGACTTGGAACATTTTTATTTCACATAAATAAAATTACTTACACGCTCCGCATTTTTAATAACAATTGATTCGCATTTAAACAAATTTACTATCCATAAATACGCTTCAATCTGAAGTGAATGCACGAAATTTCCACTTAATAAATACACCGCTCGCAGGAATACATTGAAAATTGAACGGTTCACGTGCGGGACGCGTTTATTTCCTAAATTAATCGACCTTTTTGATTAAAAGGTTCCGATACGGCGTCTCATTAGTATCGCGGGGCTTATTTATGTTTAAAAAGAACAGCACGCGTTCGTTCCGCTGATGAGCATTTTAATCAGCAACGTAAATTCGAATATTTCTTCGCCGATCGCTGGGCCGCGCCTCTGTTAATCCGTTATTACCTTCGATATTTACGTAAGTCCGTCGGACTGGCGACGACAATTCAACGAATTCGAATTCGGGTAACGGCACGCGACATTGTTGCGCCGCGTCGCACGCGTCGGTTCAATTGAAACTGTCGGAACGACCCATGGGTGCGCGTCGAGGCGCGACGGTGACACCATGCATAATTAAAGGGGATGTTTAATGAATTATTTTGACACACTGATCATGCATTCGACGGGAAGGCGCGTGCGCGCGGTTCGCGGCGCGTTTGCATAACACCAACCGGCGAACATGATCGCGATGTCAGTCATGAAGATAATTTCAATCATTCGGGCAGCAGCCACGGCCCGGCCCGGCTCATCGTCCCGTCAGCCAGTGGTCGAACTTGACTGACTGGCAGGCCACTCCATATCGTATTTCATATCGATACTTAGACATCGGCCCGTAATCCACCGTCAACTGTCGCGCTTCGACGCCTACGGCGGGATTACGTTGACGATAATGGCCCCAGACTGTGAAATCAATAATAGTCTGCGGATGCTGCAGCTACTGTTTCATCCAGTCCCTGGCTCCGTAACGGTGTGTATCAATCTGTCCCCGAGGGACTCACCCGTGAAGAGAGAGAGTAAACCTTCTTTCAATGGAAAAGATAAGATACTACTTCCAATTAACCGTCCTTTTCGACAGCCCTCCTCGAAGCTCCTTTGTCGAGAGAAGCGAATCGTTCTGCAGATGCAGACGTCTACAGATCGTTACTGTACCGTTGTCGATTTTCAAATATTTCTCCATTTCTTTTTTTTTTTTATAGATAAAACGGATGAATTCGTTGACTTTTTCGATAATTTTAATTATAATTTTATTCATGACGGGAACGAATAACTAGAATACGATATCTTAAAAGGCTCTATGAACATTGTCATATTATCTTCGACTTATTACAATTATTAAACGAAAAAATACGTTCTTATCTTGTAGATCAATGAGGTAATTGGCCAAAACCATAATCTTGACGTAACTTACGAGATAAAAATGTATATTTCTTCGTTTAACACGTTGACTGCCACGCGTATTTACAACAAAATCTCCTACAGGCCACCCGTGCCGCTATAGGAAGCGTGCGCTGTTAATTCATATCTGTTTCTGTTCCTGCATGAACAGTTGGAATCTTTGCCGAGTACCGAAGGGTATAACTTAAAATCTCTGCCCTTATTTTTTTTCAATAATGAAAAGAGATCGGATTGCCCGGAAGGAGAAGCATAAATAAAATTACATCGTCAGATTCTGATTTGGAGACTGATAAATATAATCTTAGTGATAATGAATGTTATGAAGATACTATTGACGAGATTTTACGAGAATTGGTCATGGAAGAAGAAAGAAATGTTGATGATACCGAGGAAGCTACGGTTCAAATAAAAGATACGAAATGGACCGATCAGAGGCACGAGCATATCTGAAAAAACAAACAACTTTTTGTCCAAGCTGTCCTGATCAACCTCGACTTTGCAGAGAATGTTTTAATGTTATACACCGCGGATAATTTTTTTAATAAACCATTTTTATAAGAATTCAATAGTTTCATTACCTATGTCGAAATATTAGTTTCATTACCTACGTCGAAATATTTTCGGAAATCCTTTGTAAGTAGTCAAATCAGCGTCACCCGGGTGACGTGGCCTGATGAGAACTTTTGCTGTCACCCGAATACGGGTGACGCGGCAGTCAACGTGTTAATAATGTGATTAAGTCGAAAACATAATGACAATGTTCGTGAAGTCTTTTGAGATTTCGTATTTTAGTTATTCGTCGACAAACTGGAAACATTGGATGTGTATTGTAAAGAAAACGAGATCAAAGTTAATACCGAGAAAACGAAAATATTGCCATGTGATAGATCAACTACCTCTGCTTGGGAACAATTTTTACAACCGCAGGAACTTTTTTCAAATGAGGTGAATCATGCCATATCAAAGACAAGAATAGAGCGAAATTGGAAACTATAGTTATATCTTAAAGAGTATACTTAGTTCAGAAACGGCAAACAAACTCAGGTGAGGACAGTGCTGGAAAGACATACATGTGGCGACAAAATCACCAGAACCAGAAGCCTGAAACGAGTCAACAACGACGAAATAATTTTAAATAACGTTAAAGGAAATATCTTACAGAATGAGAAAACTAGTGGCGGAAACTCTATACAGGATGTCCCAAAAATGTCTCGCAATCAGGAAATAGCGGGTTTCTGAGGTCATTTAAAGTAATTTTTTCTTTAGCGAAAATGCAATCCGCGGCTTTGTTTACGAGTTATCAACGAAAAAAAGTGACCAATGAGAGGCGAGCTCGGCTGGCGCTGCGCGCCCTAGTCGAATTCCATATAAAACTTTTTTTTACAACGTCTCTGTTGGAGGAAATATTTAGGTGGTAATGTTTAGGTAGAGTAACCCTGCAGAGTTTCGTGCGAAAGACAATGCCGCAATAAGACGCGTTGTTTAACCCTAGAAAGATAACCATATGACAACGTACGTAAAAGATAACCATACGCTTCAGAGGCGCATGCTTTTCTAAGGCGTCAATTTTATACTAACAATGGATATTTATTTAAGTTAATCTAGTCATTTTAAAGGTTTGGCATTATTGTACAAATAAAATGCATTTATATTATATTTTTTTATATTTTAAGTAATTTTAAACTTAAATCACTAGACCTCTATGAAAAATTAACAAAAATCAACAGTCTTCGCAGGCGCCTCTGCGACGTAGGTTATCTTCCTCGGGTTAAGCTTCCGCGAGCCACAGCATAAGCGTTTCACTGCATAGTTAGCTTTAAGATTATGCAATTTGGTTATAATTGTAATGTAATTAACACTAACCGCGTAACATCGCCGCAGATACAAAAAGTGGGAGAAGCGTATGACAACTAAAATTATATGAAAACAAAATGCAGTGTTTTAATTGTTTGTAAACAAATTTTTTAAAAATGCAATTTTCATTTTCAATTTATCATTCAATTAAATTGAATATCCTTTTCCGATTTCTTGATCGTTCAGAATCAAGATATATTATATGCAGAACTCTGCATATAATCCAAAAAAATAATTTATAATTATTCTCATTAGTTTCAATAGAGTGGGAACAGTTGAAATATTGATATTTCACTCAACATAATGATCCGACTATAATATCCGAATAATAATAATCCGACAGGCGGTCAAGGCCGAAGTCAAAAAATGTCGTATTCCTCATTGTTGAAAACAAAACCAGTGGTCGTTGTCACAACTTGTCCAATGTCTATTGCAGATATTTTTATTATATTGTACTCTACTAATGTACTTTTATTATATCGTAAAAAGAATGTACCATGAAACTTTTGTGTTTTTCAAACTTTTGTGCATCTTCAAATTTTGGGATCCCAGAAACTTTATGTCATACATGGTACTCTCATAGTGTTTCTAAAGATAGAGAACTATTGATAGTACTCAAAAATACAAAAATCAACACTCTTCGCAGGCGCCTCTGCGACGTAGGTTATCTTTCTCGGGTTAAACAGTCCAATACCAGACCTGTTCATTTCGATCACACGGCTTACTCGGGTTTCCTCGCCGGTAAACCGAGACTGACTGCATCTTTGCGATTTTGATTCGTAGCGTCCCCAATCTCCATAAAAATTAGCTAGCGTTAACCGGTCTGCGGTCCTCTCCTCGGAATATCAGTGCTCATCCAGGGAAAAATCCTATGCATGTTAAGTACACGTAAGAAGCACGGTCGACGTTGGAAAATCGTGGAATTACTTCAGGTTCCTCGTTAAAGGATGTCCGTTCAATGGCATCAAGTATACTGAAGAGATAAACGATTTCGCAGGAGAATATAATTAAGAGTGATGTTGCTAAGCACAACTACAACAACAGAAAATATATCATTAAGAAAATATGCACTTATATGACAATCAACGTTGATGACCACGAAAACTCCGGAAAAAGTAACATTGAAAAAAACTGCTTGTTGCATCGTATGTATTTGTTTCTTGATACCGGTCGAGTTCCATATAAGACATTTTTTGCAACATCACTGTTGGAGGAGACATCTAGATAGCAATGTCTAAATGCATCATCCTTAAAAGGTACATTCAAATATATCAAATATCGTGACCCTGTAATAACCTAGATCTCTGAGAACGAAGGACTTATGTAAATTTTATATCCATCAAGATCGAAGTCTGCCGGTTCAAGCAACCTCGAAACTTCGACAAAATTAAATTGACTTAATCTTTCTATGGTGATTTGGGTCTGTATGAACCAGATCGTTTATTATGCTTGCATAACTTTTTTAATTACCACTTTATTGGAGTCTTTACTTACTTTGTTTGTTCTTCATTAATCAACTTGTACATTCTATTCTATTTTCATATTAATTGTTATATCCTTTCATGTAATAAGCTTGTTCGCGGACAATAAATATTTCAATGAGCTGCATAAGTAGACAGGTGATTTATTCTTAAATTAATTGTGATATTCAAATTTTGTTTAGATACTTTCTGTCCGAGCGCCCAGAATATGATATTTTAATGATTATATTTTGAATATACAGGGAAAAGACAAAATAAAATGAAGATACTCGATGAACCAGTTAGCCATTGCATTAAAGTGCATAATAATTTCAAAAAAATAAATGCTACATAGAATTGAATTCATGAGAATGCGGCTTATAAATTTGAACGCGTTCATGTCATTTTGCATTGCAATGGAAACGAATGCTATAGCATTCACGTCCGCGAATATCTTAAGGTCTCATGCTTTAACCCCTTGCATTATGATTTCTATCGCAGCTACGTTGATTACTACTTCATCAAGGATTAGAATACATAAACGAGCAATTCAAAAGCGGTCAGTTGTGTTAATGAGAGAATACGGACGATAATGCGAAGTACATATCATTTACGTTAGATCTCGCTTAAATTAAAAAAATATAATATTCCACAATTATTTCTTAAATAATTCTTTGGTTGAGAAAAGATACATCATCCGAACATTAACACCGTACAAACACTAACTCTCCTCATAAGAGACTAATTCACTAGAGATAATTGTACATAAACCACACACACACACCTATCGATCAAAAATCTCATTAACCCTAGAAAGATAACCATATGACAACGTACGTAAAAGATAACCATACGCTTCAGAGGCGCATGCTTTTCTAAGGCGTCAATTTTATACCAACAATGGATATTTATTTAAGTTAATCTAGACATTTTAAAGGTTTGGCGTTATTGTAAAAATAAAATGCATTTATATTATATTTTTTTATATTTTAAGTAATTTTAAACTTAAATCACTAGACCTCTATGAAAAATTAACAAAAATCAACAGTCTTCGCAGGTGCCTCTGCGACGTAGGTTATCTTTCTCGGGTTAAGCTTCCGCGAGCCACAGCATAAGCGTTTCACTGCATAGTTAGCTTTAAGATTATGCAATTCGGTTATAATTAATGTAATTAACACTAACCGCGTAGCATCGCCGCAGATACGAAAAGTGGGAGAAGCGTATGACAACTAAAATTATATGAAAACAAAATGCAGTGTTTTAATTGTTTGTAAACAAATTTTTAAAAAATACAATTTTCGTTTTCAATTTATCGTTCAATTAAATTGAATATCCTTTTTCGATTTCTTGATCGTTCAGAATCAAGATATATTATATGCAGAACTCTGCATATAATCCAAAAAAATAATTTATAATTATTCTCATTAATTTCAATAGAGTGGGAACAGTTGAAATATTGATATTTTACTCAACATAATGATCCGACTATAATATCCGAATAATAATAATCCGACGGCGGTCAAGGCCGAAGTCAAAAAATGTCGTATTCCTCACTTTTGAAAACAAAACCAGTGGTCGTTGTCACAACTTGTCCAATGTCTATTGCAGATATTTTTATTATATTGTACTCTACTAATGTACTTTTATTATATCGTAAAAAGAATGTACCATGAAACTTTTGTGTTTTTCAAACTTTTGTGCATCTTATTAACTTATTCTACTAGTGATCACTCCCGTGCATACGGTGAACTCCCAGGCCAAATTCAAATGTACACCCTTAAACAGACTTGACAAAGGGACGGCTGCTATGTGAACATTGTGAACTCGGTGCCTCGTGCTTTATCATGATTTTCGGGTTAGTTAGGGCAACCAGGATGTATCCTAATGTCGTTCACATTACACGGAGGAAAGGAGAGTCGCGTTCGATAAATCCAGATTTTGGCAAATCCCACACTGTCCACGAAACAAGCTATTTTTCCGGCGCAGCCATAATCCAAGCCCTTTTAAGGAACGTCATTTTACAACATTGTCAAATTCGTCATTATGTGGCTACTGTCTTGGGCCAAATTATTCATTGTGGTGACACTCGTCACGTTGCAAAGAAATGTTAAAAAGAGAATAAATGAAAGTTCATTTTCTCTTTCGTCAAAATTTGAACCTTTTGCACACGGAGAATTTTCTCGGATCACTTACCAACAATTCGAACAAAGTTAAACACCGCCATTTAAAACGCAATAACTTTTTTAAAACTGAGCTAAATGACTTGAATTTTTTTGAGATGAGAGAGGGACTAGTCTACTAGACGATGACTAAAATGCTTTTTCTTAATTTTGCTATTACTTGGAATGACAAGAAAAATAAAAAGCTCTCGTTTTTTAACTTTTTTGTCTTCGGTAAATCTCGGTAATTTACATGCATGATGGAAATTTGATCGAAATTATTTAACCCAGAATCAAGCTACAAGCGTTGAAAATCGTGACAAAACTGCGATTTTTGCTATCTTTAATTTGTTATAACTCATAACAACGTCACAGCCGATTTCGACAAAATTTTCAGCATGCATATAAGTTACCGAGAACAACGAAAGGCATTTTTTTACATTTTTGTTACAGGCTCAAATAAAAAAGTTAAAAAACGAGGGTTTTTTTCTTTTTCTCTGTCATTCCAAGTAATAGCAAAATTAAAAAAAAAGATATTTCAGTCATTTTACAGTAAATTAGTCCCTCTAATATGTTTAAAAAAGTTCCAATCATTTAGTCCAGTTCTAAAACAGTTTTTGCGTTGAAAAACGTGCCTCTTAACTTTTGTTAGTAAGTGTATATTATCTAGCAATGCGTGCAATTTGATCTTGGCAGAAATTAAATGGTTACTAATTTATGTTCATTAGGCTTCTTTCCTTTCTCGGCCATCTGACCCTCTGCTGATGATTATTTTTAAGTTTTTGAAGCAGCACTGTCTATATCTCTCTAATCTGTATTTCGACTTCCGTTACTCATATCGTCTATTTGTATGTTTACTTACAATGTAATTTGTTTCGCATATTTTTGTATACATTGTTATTCTCAGGTATCCTCAATTTAGTTATACAGGACGTCCCAAAAGTCGCCCGAAATCGGGAATTGAGGGGGTTCTTGAGATCATTTAAAGTAACTTTTTTTTCATTACTAACGGCGAGCAAGACGGCCGAGCCAACGAAGCAGACCAAGCCTAGTTCTGCTCATTGGCTCTGCCACCTCGATCTCGCCTCTCATTGGTCACTATTTTTCGTTAATAACGTGTAAACAAAGCCGTGGATTGCATTTGCGCTAAGGAAAAAGTTACCTCAAATGACCTCAGAAACCCCTCACATTTCCCGATTACGAGTGACTTTTAGGACACCCTCAAAAGTATTAGGCACTTAGGTGTGTTACTAATAATCCTGTATAGGGTTACACAGCATTGAAAATACTCGAACGGATTTATGTGCAAAATAGTAAGTCAAATAGAATCAAATAAAATATAAACTAATGCTACGATGGAAATGATAGCTCTATTGAAATTGAGTATGATATAAAAGTAAATTGATAATTTTGTGAAATAACAATTTCTTTATCTTGATAGTACCATAATTAACAGCAGTCATATTATCTTCCCTCGGAAGGGATGTCCGAGTGCAAATGTGGTTAATAAATCGAAAATAATATATAACAATGTCCCAAAAGTTTTCTAATGTGTTTGCATTTGACCTATTCTATTATGGTTGGCAGAAAGTGTTTCAATGAAGAATAAATATTCTCAAGCACATAAACAATATTTAACGTGTTTCACGAGAATTCTATTGGCACAAAGAACGACAAATTAATAAATAATAAATCCGTTTAAAAACAGCGATCAGAAGAATGAAATCTTTCATTCTGAACCGCCTTTTCCATTTTCCCGGCTTCATTATATTTCGGTCATTACACCGTTCACGAACGTATGTGTATTCCGACTCTCGGTGCCCGCTCCAATAAATTCGTACAGCTCTTTCGAAAATAATTTCAAATGATTTACGGTGGCCGACGTTTCATAGTAAATTGAATTTCGACCGAAGTCTATCCTAACAGAAAAATGGTACCCCGACGAGGAACCATTTTTTATGGATTCGCATTAAATTCTACGCGTGCTCGATGCTCCGGATACCACTTGAACGAACGTATCGTTTGGCGATCGATCATTCACCTTTTTCCTTCATTCTTTCAGCTCCTCCGGCTCGCTTTAATTCCATTACGACGGATTAGAATTTCGAAACGCTCCGGCAACGATTAATATCGACAGCTGGCCAACTAACGATCCCGCGTATCGAAACAGGCGAGATACGCGAATTAGTTTACAATTCAAATATGCAGTTCCGTAGAAGCTTGCGGCACGAAAATATGTATATGTGCTCGGGAAAGGGTAATAATTGCATTTATAGAAAAATATTCGAGTGTTGGACCACTGCCACCCGAGCAGTCAACGACGAATATTGAATATCAAATTTTATTTCACAGTGTATGCGATTATCTTGAATATCTATGGATTCGTAGTATTAATATAATCATTGCAAAAACTTGGGGAATCAAATGCATGTGAAGTTTATAACGTAGAAATGTTTCTCGTTACATTTGAGAATTTTGAAACTATACAAAATATAAGAAATGTGAAAAATATAAAAATTGTAATGCTAATTTAAGCGAACGCGTAACTTACGATTCGACTTGCTGTCTCGTTACTAGACTGCAGACTTTATGCATCTATGACAAAGGTGGCAACGTAAAACCCAAGGTAATGAAAACTGTTTTTCGTTAATAACTCTTAAACAAGACCACGGATTGTATTGGGTTGGCAACTAAGTAATTGCCGATTTCAGTTATAGATGTCTCTCACTCCCATTTTTATGATATCCGTAAATGTTATATATTATAAAATTATTATTATTATTATTATTATTATTATTATTATTATTATTATTATTATTATTATTATTATTATTATTATTATTATTATTATTATTATTATTATTATTATTATTATTATTATTATTATTATTATTATTATTATTATTATTATTATTATTATTATTATTATTATTATTATTATTATTATTATTATTATTATTATTATTATTATTATTATTATTATTATTATTATTATTATTATTATTATTATTATTATTATTATTATTATTATTATTATTATTATTATTATTATTATTATTATTATTATTATTATTATTATTATTATTATTATTATTATTATTATTATTATTATTATTATTATTATTATTATTATTATTATTATTATTATTATTATTATTATTATTATTATTATTATTATTATTATTATTATTATTATTATTATTATTATTATTATTATTATTATTATTATTATTATTATTATTATTATTATTATTATTATTATTATTATTATTATTATTATTATTATTATTATTATTATTATTATTATTATTATTATTATTATTATTATTATTATTATTATTATTATTATTATTATTATTATTATTATTATTATTATTATTATTATTATTATTATTATTATTATTATTATTATTATTATTATTATTATTATTATTATTATTATTATTATGTTATTTTTTATTATCCGTATCGGATTACCATTACCGGAATTTTCAAGTTGTCAGAGAGATGGCAAAAGGTCGTCGAACAAAATGGAAAATACATTACAGATTAAACTTCATTCCAAGTGAAAAAAAATTTTTTATTTCATCGAACAAATCGGCAATTAGTTGCTAACCCAATATTTTCGCTAAGGAAAAAGTTACTTCAATTGATCTCAGGAACCCTTCATTTCTTGCCTATACAATCATTTTGCAACATCCTGTATAGGGAAACTACAACCGATTAATTATTGTTGTTATTATTACTGTTAGATCTCATTTACAGTCATCGCAACCGTAAAAGGTATGATAGTCTAAAATGATTTTCTATAATAAGTTTCATCACCTACAACCACATTGGGCAAACTTTCCCACAATCTTTGATCGTCTTGGGCTTCATCTTTCCAATACCCTTAATCATTTATCCCAACTGTAATCTCCTTTTGGCCGACAATTATAAGATCTCTTTTGAAGTCAGACATTCGTCGTTTGATAACCAGGAAGAGACCTCTTTGCTTCCAACCAACCGTTGTAGCTGATGACGTTCTTAAAAGGGCCGTGACAACCAACGGTAAGGGTTTCAAGTCTTCAAGTTAAGCTTCAAGTGGCTCTTCAATGCTTTAGATGGCCCTCCATATTATTTGGTAGACATTGTAAGGCCATCGTAGACCTCGATGGTCTATGTAATTCAGCTACCGTGGAAGGTTGGTTACACGTAACAAAAGCGTTCTCCCTTCACAGCAGAAATGTGACACCCTGTGCCTAGTGCTGTTAATTGCATCTATTATACTTATACCTGCACAGCGTTAATTATCTTTTTTGCTGTTCATTTGTACGGTATCATATTTCTTTGTTTCCGTTTCGTTCAGTAATTTTAGTTTCAGCAATTATGATCTTGCTAGATCGTTTGTTGTACGTTCGCAGCACTTGTAATTATGTGATTTACTGTACTCGGTGAATCATCTTAAAATATTTTGTTAACTCGTTTATCTTAACTTGGAATCAAAGTCGGATAGAATGTATGTTTATATGAGCTTTTTTTATTGTTTTCATATATTGGAAGGGAAGGAGTGGAAGAGAACTAGACTAAGTATTATAGTTATATATCTATTATTTATACATACTTATATTTATATGTACATACATTTTATATATATATATATATATATTTTTAAACGTGTTAAAACACAAACCCTTAAATATCTCGACTTAAAAGCAAAATGACTTATGCCACTTTCAAAATAAACGGCTCAAATGCGAATCGCGAATCACCGTGTAAAAGAGACCTTATTCAATAAAATGAGGACGAACATTCCTAGTTAAATGAATTCGTGGCCCTGAAGTGTGTGACAGACTGTACTACATAACCGGAACCAATGGATACAGTTGGCCGAGAAACAACCGAAGATCACCTCGGCCTGCCTTCACCCTGGAAGGTCTTCAATAAATGTTTTGGCCTGAATCGGTCGACCGCCGATTATTAATCTAAATAAAATCGTTTAAAAATGACGTAAACCAAATCTTAAACTCTCCTGGTACTCTCACTGTCTTATGTTGTTCCGACTCAATTAGATTTACCACAATAGAACACTATAGCAGCTGACTGTGCTCAACAACTACGCAGATTTTGCTCGTCTGCCGGAAAATTGAAACAAAACTGATCAAAGCGCAAAAACAGCGAGCGGACGTATTCCGCTCGGATTCCACGTACGAAAACAGAGCGGAACGTACATACGTCGACCGTTCCCCTCAAAAGTTCAGTTATGCGTCGCGTATATTAAGGAAGTTAGAAAGTTTCCGAGTTCCAGTGTGTTTGACCGGGCTCACGAGTGTTTGGGAAAAGTGTTAAACGCCCTTAAACGCTGCAGCGTTCCGGAACGATCGGTGGGACTCCGTGCAGCCTGGATTCCTTCCGGTCGTTGTCCAAGTTGGTCGCTCAGTGAACGAGCAAAAGAATCCTGGCCGGAACTTTTCCATTCGCGGGGACACCGTTTACAGGTCGGCGTGATCGAGAACGGCGTTGCGCGGCGCGTGTGATCGATCTGCCCGCTTTGTCTTCGCCACACTCACGCCAGCGAAACTTTCATTTCCCATCGTGTGAAAAAAGTCCGGGTCGCCGGCGAGTGATATGGAAAATCGATGCTGTGAACGTGACGCGTATATTCGGCCGGGAAATCGACGACGAGCTCCGATGGATGCACCTGTCGTGCACCGCCGACGCGACGTGTTCAACAGGTCTCGCGATGCTTGCACCGGCACCTTCGCTTGAATTTTGCTTCTTCGAGATTAAAGCTATCGGAGATTCCGGGGGCCGATCAGCAATTTGGCCGGTGTATTTTAATTTAGATGGACATTTTTACGGTGAATTGGATGTTCCTGCTCGTGATCGGGTTCCTGTTGTCGATCAGCTTCTCGTTCACCTCATTAATCCTAATGTACAGGGTGTCTCGCCTAACTCGAGCATCTAAAATATCTGGCTTGTTTTTTTATGATAGAAAAGAAATGTCAGAGAAAAATATTAGGTGGCACAGAGGGACAAATATTATGACAGGCAAAACGATTTGTTCAAGGTTATATTTTTTGAGATTCCATGGTCGTCGAAGTTTTTTGCAAATGGAATGATATAATTTTATCATCGCTGTAGGATAGCCAAGGTCAAGATGACCTGTATTATTATGACCTTCGCGTGACTTTAAGTACGAAAAATTCATAAAAATACAATACAATATCATTGTTGTCAAGATGACCTGTATTATTATGACCTTCACGTGACTTTAAGTACGAAAAATTCATAAAAATACAATACAATATCATTGTTGTCATTGTTATTTCACTAATTGCATCAAATAGCTTATTTTTATGAACATTTCGTCACCGTTACATTATAAGCAAAGAACAGTATAACTTTTATTTTTCCTTTTTAAAATGTTTCCTATATTTACTTTGTATAGCTTCGTATTTGTTCTGTTACAGAACTGGCACTGAACTTGCGACGATGTGATAAATGGCAAATGGATGCCACCGTATATATTGTATGAATATCTGACTGAACGACTGATACGTTCCAACACTAATACGAGTCCACGACACCAATTCACAATGAAGATTCATGTATTGTACGATTACAATGAGTCAACCTGGCCCATACATTTCAAATATGTACACAGAAATAAAAATTATTTGCATGGGAAAATAGATTACAAATTACTTTCTCATGCGAACATTATTAATATTTTCTATATATTTCAGGATTTGACAGAATTTCAGTTCAAGTAACGGATTATGTAATAACAAGAGAGTAAGAATTTGTGGTTCCATTCTGGCTCAAATAGATACAATTTTCGTAAAAGGCTTAAAAATTACTAGTGAACACTGTGTACTTACTTAATGTCAGAGTTATGGGATAAGTTGTTAATTTTATTACACAATAACGAAAGTTCATCCATAGAACCATAAAAACACAGATTGAATAATGCGGTAGTTTATGAACGTTATGGAACGTTTATGAGCACTAAAACACCTATTAATTAAAATTAGACCGTCTTTCAAGAATAACGATAATACACATAACAGTCAATTACATACGAACATGCCTATCTTGACAATGAATTAAGAGGTGCTATGAAAAGTACACGTATTGGAAGGAACATTGTAAATATCCCGAAGATGAGAGATCCAATCAAGGCGATTGTTTTCTGTTTTGTTTTGTATCGAGCGTAGCAGTAATACGCGAGTGAATTTTGTCGACTGTAGAAGTACAATTTTTCTCAAGTTCTGAAAATGTTTGTCGAATTAACGTTATCAGTGGCCAATTTCTTCTGACTACATCTGGACAAGCATTTCATGAAGAACGATAAAGCGCACGGTGAAGTTGTCGAAAGCCTACACCACCTCCAATTTCAATGGCCTTGAAATATCTTGTAAAGGGTGATATTCTGAACAAATTTTCCCTTTTTCATTTTGGGCCGCTCGGCACACTGTTTTCGTTCAAATACGATGATGCAACAGCAAGAAGTATATATAACGGGTGAGCTTTTCATATCGCCCTTTCTAATATATTCTAAAGCCATTGAAATCGAAGATGGTGTAGGCTTTCGAAAACTTGACCAAATGCCCTGTTTCGTTTCCTTTAATATTAATGTGATTATTCATTAGGTTTTTAAATTACTCGTTCAGTTTATGAAAGGTACATTAACCCTTTCGCTCCGAACGACGGATATATCCGTCATCCATATGAACACTCGCGGAGCCGAACGCCGGATATATCCGACATCCACATGATCACCCTCTGGGGACGGACGCCGGATATATCCGACATGCTGGTAAAATCGCGACCTAATTTTTGGACTGCACCGCCTCTTGTTACTATTGCGTGAATCTTTTGACGAAACAAACAAACGACAGTCCGAAATAAACGACACACCATTCAAGTTATATTTGTTCTACCTGCGTTTCCCATTATTATTGTGTTACATGTCATAAAGGGATAGAAAATCGAAAGTACTAACTTTAGGACTAATTATTATGTATTATGTTTTGTATTATGAATATTATGTTTTATTTTATTACTGTATATTATATATTATTTCTTCACTTTTTCCATTGTTAATGAAACTTTTTTTACCTATTAAATAACTTTATACCTTATGCAGAAATTATAACTATATTGTTTTAAAGAAAAATCCCTTTTCTTCCCAAATACACTATCCACGCGCAATGTGCACAATTTCGGCGGGTGGTTCCGTTCAGGAGGGGCGCTACGGCGGACTGAACCGCCGTAGCGAAAGGGTTAAAATAGGGATATGCATTTCTGAAATTTTCGTTATAGGCTACGATGAAAAAGTTGAGAAATCATTATTTCTCCATTTTGTATCATCCTGACCGATTGAAATTTTTGGAAACAATTTTTCAGCCATTGTTTAGTAAACAATGAAGAATACTCTTTCTACCCATCCGAAATGATTAAATATTGCGCGCATTGCACCGGAAAAGTTTTAAGACCAGTGTTGATTAAATATTTTTCATTCCTCTGTCCGAGTACTGTAAGCCCTGAGATGCTCTCCTTTTTAATCCACAGCATAGTCAAATGGTTGCACGGACAGCATAAAAGTACACGACTGAATTCTGGCTGCACTTCTCGCACGGTGATTTCTTTCATCCTAGCGAGGATGAATGATTATGATTCTATCGTCCCAGTCCCGGGTGACTTCATTAAAATGTGTTGTCGAGTAATTAAACATTCCGCGGAGATATTTTTCATTTTTTCGCATGTCCCTTCTGTACCCGGTGGGTCACGCTCGGTTCGCGTTAATTAAGTGAGATATTCCGTTCGGAATAGCAAAAGCCCAGCACGCGGCTGCACAGTAAATAGATAGCGGAGTCATCGAAGGACATTGAACCGTGAAATTGAATCTCGCACTTTTTCCATCCCGCTGTACCCTCGTTGATACGTTGTGTAAACGTAGCTTTCAGGGAATTTTCGGTGTCATAGTTGACACAGGTACGGCTATTTCTTTATCCGCGAGACAATATTATTCCGCCGGAAATGGAGCATTTCGCGCGTCTCGAAAATCAAATAATATCAAATAATCAATATCTACAACGTGATTCACCGACCCTCTTATGGGAACGGGACCGTAACGCATCAGAGATCACGCGTGTACGCGATCCAGCGAGGAAAATGCTCCATCGAATAACGGGCATCGTTAAATCGGTTGAACCAATCCATGATAGTATTCGCTGTTTCGTGTACCATCCAACATGTTTCTCCGCATCGGTGTTCATGAGTTTCGTTTCTTTGAAACGTTGCACACAATTTGATTTTCATTTTAAATCCGCGATTTCGTTTTGTTCTTCGCGAAACGATAATTTCAATGATATGTAACGCTGCACACGTAATGGCTAAAATATGAAATCCGGAGTTATTGTTTACTGTTTGAATCGTTCTATAAATTTCTCATGCTATTTACAAAATTTTACCATTAACGTTTCAATGTACATTTAATTTCTTGGTAAATTTGCAAACAGTACGTTCGTGTCAATAAGTGCTTCGAAATCATTGTTTGAGTTTTTGAGATTTGATTTATGAATTATCATAATCTCTGGTAGAAAACAATGAGGCATTTGCGAAGTGCCTGTAGAGAGACATTCCTGGAACTCAGCAGAAAGGGCCATTGATTACGTATGAACCGGTGTGCAGTTCAACTGGTGTCTCGTGGAAACTAACTTTCCTGCAATTCCATCGAGTTAAACTAAGCAAATCTAACCAGCATGACCAATCAGAATTACATCGCGGCTTTTCCATTTAGACACCGAAAATCTTCCAACCTTTTATGGTAAGGTTTTATTAGGTCGTTCGGAATGTTGTTTCGTTTTCCAACAAAATTTCGTTTCGCGAGAGTGTTGGAAAAGCACTCGATTCAGTATTTGCTAATGAAGAACAAAACTTCTGCGAGCATAAGATTTCAAAGCTACCAGAAAAATGTCATAAAGCTTTTCTTTTGCTCTAAACATTTGGAAATCGTTTTTCACTTTCTCGCGAAAGAGCGGAACAACTTTACGAATGAGTGTCCGTCGGGTTTCACAGGATTCGCTATTATTGAAATTTAGAAGTAATTAGAAGAATTAAAGCGACGCCAGCTAATTTGAATGTGCGTATTTAAAAGATCAACTGCATCATCATTAAAGAAGTTAAATTTCAGGAAGAATATTGTTCGCGACTGTTGTGTGGGTGTGCAGAGAATCGAGATATTTAATTACTTATATTTATTACTATAAATATAGATATGTATATTACAATGCTAGAAAATGCGAGTGTCCTATGATGGGAGTACAGATTTTCGAGGAAGTGCGGTAAACGATGCATGTAGATCGTGAGTGATTCGAACACTGTACGATTGTTTTATGCATTCGATGTGTTTACGAATTTATTATTAAAATTAATTATATATAAGGTGTCATGATAAAATGTATCTATAGAAAAGTTTGTCGTGATTTTTTTACTCGAGAATCAGGGCTCGGAATTAACCAGCACGCAACATGAGGATCGCGAGGGCTACGCCTCCTGATTCCCGTCGCGATCCTCATGATTAATTATATATAAGGTGTCATGATAAAATGTATCTATAGAAATGTTTGTCGTGATTTTTTTACTCGAGAATCAGGGCTCGGAATTAACCAGCACGCAACATGAGGATCGCGAGGGCTACGCCTCCTGATTCCCGTCGCGATCTTCATGTTGCGTGCTGGTTAATTCCGAGCCCTGATTCTCGAGTAAAAAAATCACGACAAACATTTCTATAGATACATTTTATCATGACACCTTATATATAATTAATCATGAGGATCGCGACGGGAATCAGGAGGCGTAGCCCTCGCGATCCTCATGTTGCGTGCTGGTTAATTCCGAGCCCTGATTCTCGAGTAAAAAAATCACGACAAACATTTCTATAGATACATTTTATCATGACACCTTATATATAATTAATCATGAGGATCGCGACGGGAATCAGGAGGCGTAGCCCTCGCGATCCTCATGTTGCGTGCTGGTTAATTCCGAGCCCTGTCTTAGATCAAGCACAATAGCGTGAATAACTTAATATTTATGCACTTGCTTGACACAGTTAGAATAAGAAAAAGACGAAATATTTGACGCTTAAAATAGATATTTATCTTCACTTTGAATAAATCGGAACATTTGTTGTAAAAAGTGACGGTATGAGGGCTAAATTGTAACACATGTATATTATTTATTTAAACATAAATATAAATATATCTATAAAATTCATTTAATATAGAACAATAAAATGTCGTATTTAAACATTCGATGACTGTTGTAATAATGCAATTAATATTCTATACTAATAATGAAGCATGTTAACGTCCGAGTGATCACAAACGAACACGAACGAGCACGGACCAGTGCATTCGATTAGTGTAGGTGTAGGATGTTTGAATATTCAATGGCTCCATCTGCGTATATCATGGGTATATAGACAAATGTAAACGAATATTTTCCTTTGATGTAGCGACAAGCATTTACCAGCATTTAGTATTTTCGTGCTCATTTAGTAGTAGTAAATGCTATTTCAGTGACGACATGGCATATTACGGGGTCGCCAAAGGTGGCCACTCGCCATCCTGCAATTCACTCTAAACAAGTAAACGAAAGATAATTATATTTCGCGGACAAATATTTTGGAGTCCTCTGTTAACAGGACTATATTTGACCACTGTAATCTTGCGAGATTATGTTTCCCCTAATTTAGACTTGGCCTGTCTCCTATTCAAATTAGTGTTTAACTTTGCATTAGTCCTCCGGAGAGTGGTAAACCTTGGTAACCTTAATTTCATTCAATCTGGTTGTAATTACTTAAATGCAATTAAATCCAATCTTCTCTTCATAGCTCGCGATAATGCTATTTTACAATTACCTTGAACATTTTAATTATGTGTATCTGCATTCCTTTTATAACACTTAACCCCGCGACGCCGCGCCGCACAATGATGCAAGCAATGGAGAAGATGCAAAAAATGGAATCAACATTCTTTTTTTTATCACGTAATCGTAATCTAGAGTCTTTATTCATACGTAAACAATTTAAAAAAAAATAAAACGCAACCCCCGACACCCAAGAGACACGTTAGTATGGACAACGATCTATTCGCCTTTGATTCATCGAGCATTTGCCTGTTACATCGCAGTGTTTCTACCGGACAAAAATCGCAATATAAAAATAGCTTTGTTTCTGTTCAAATTGATATTCAAAGCGATGATTTTACCGAATGATTCAGATTTCAGAATCTGCAGCATGACATTCGTCCATTTACGTCTTTATAGATTGGCATTGTTGCATGAAAACTGATCGACATTCCAACAAGTTTGTGGTTTATGAGATGAAAAGGAACGAATTTTTTTTTAACTAAACGTCTAAACGTCAGTAACAAAGCGGAAGACAAATAAATGAGGACAAACTGTAAATTGGATCACCATTCAGTGGATACACCATGAGCGTGGAAAACAGTTTCATATTTTTTATAAAACTAAAATTTCTCGGGATGCTGAGTTTGGGATATTAAACATTCAGCGTGCTCGGTGTGGCAGGCCATTCCAGTTGAAAAATATACTAGAGGACAATTTATATCCATCTGTGCGTCCTGTATCTGTGACCAAAAAGGACATGTTGGATTTTGAAAAATTTATTTCTCGAATTCATCACGCATTTTTTTCAAGCATTAGTGACCAATAAAACTGAAGAAAATAGTCAAGAATCCCGTAACGAATAAGTTTCTTTAGTATGCAGGGAGTCCATCAATAAGTGCCGTTTGAAATAACGCGTAAATGGTTGACGTTATGAAAAAAGATTCAAATGTATTTTCTTAGTTAAATTTTTCGATATCATTCGAAGATATTGAATATCATTCGAATATCATTCGAATTGTTGTAATTCAATGCTGTATTTTTGTTTCGTTACAATGAAAGTGCATAAAAAAACGAATTCCAATATTACTTTCAAGTGACTTTGAAGCGACCTTTCATGTCGCAACCTTCTATTTTTAAAATTCTCTTTTCGATTGCTAAATATTAATGTAGTCTTCTGAGAAATGATTGCTGTCGCTCTGAAAAGATCGTTTTCAAGAAGATTACACTTTTTAGTCAAAGTAAATAAAAGTTCCGGAAAGACCATCCTTATCTTTCGCACAAAAAGTTTTCTGCTTGCGTTTCTTTATGCTCTTTCATTGGAGCGAAACAACAATATATTTCATTTAAAAGAATTAAATGACCGTGAAAAATTGAGCAAAGCATTTGTTATCTTGCGTATTCTACGTAAGAAAAGAAATACATTTGACGCTTTTTTCATAAAGTAAACCGTTTACCAATTATTTAAAACGGCACTTATCGATTGTATGTATATTTTGCAGTGAACTTGTAGTGTATTGAAAATAACATTTGTGTAACTTATGATTACTAATACATTAATAGCCACATGGCGCAAGTCACTTTCTCACAAAGAAGTGGTATTAAGCACTTCATTATTTGAGCCGTTTATTTTGAAAGTGGCATAAGTCGTTTTACCGTAATGAAAAGTGGTGATTTTTTAATGTTTATACGAAATTATTTATACTGAGAAAAATATCAGTATCCTGAGATAACAAATACAAGTAAATCTTCTCGAATGTTAGCATCCATATTTTTAAACGTGTTAAAACGCAAACCCTTAAATATGTCGACTTAAGAACATAGTGACTTATGCCACTTTCAAAATAAACGGCTCATTTGTTACGTTACCGTTTATTTACTATTGAAAAAAAATATGAATTTTATTTTAAGCTATAAAATAGCATAATTTCTACTCCTTCGCTTTATCTTGTTACAATAACGTTACACTTCGTAACATTTTCTATCTAATTTTTTGTACGATGTTACACGAATGTTCAATTTTTATAACATTCGGAAAAGGGATTTAATTCACTTGTCAACTACGGGGCTCAATTGTCAATATCGGATGACCCAACGGCGAACCAGTACGTCACAAATCAACCCCAATAGCGTCGATAAAATGTCTCGGTTAGTTTCAATTTCTGCGACCGCCGCGGGTCACGCGCGGTTCTGGGCATCGACGAAAAACGGTCACTCGTAAGGAACGTGAGACAATCTTCCTAGTCTTTGTTTAATTCGTTCTGTCACGAGAGAAGCTTACGTACCTACACAACTCAAAGAAACACTCGGATGTCGTAAAAGTTGCATATAACTCTCTCTCTCTCTCTCTCTCTCTCTCTCTCTCTCTCTATCTATCTATCTATCTATCTCTCTCTCTCTCTCTCTCTCTCTCTCTCTCTCTATCTATCTATCTATCTATCTATCTATCTCTCTATCTCTATCTCTCTCACTCTCTCTCTCCTCCCACTCCTTTCCTGTTCAGAAGAGGGTACGATTCCAATTTAATGTCGCCATAAACCTGCAAGATCGAAAATTATTAAAAGCCTTTGAGAATTATTTATCGGATTCGAGAAGCCTTTGTTTTCGTCCGTAAAACTGTTCGATTGATCCGAATAGAAATAAAGTAACGATGACAATAATGCGATTGAAATCGGGTAAAATCTATTTCAGCATAATATATTTAACATTACTTATTGTCAGAATATAACCGTGATATCTGTGTTTAATTATCGTATTTATAATGGTTGCGTTATACTGTCGTCAGTTATAAGCGGTTGAAAATGTTGTATTTCTCTCTTTCTTGCACGTAGAATGACAACTAATAAATTAAGACGTACAGTCGCGGTGGGAAATATGTTGACACTATTTCAAACGCAATAATTTGTTAATAGTTGGATCAATAGATTTGACTTTCGTTTAGTTGTTGGACTAACTAGTTTACCAGACAACAAATACAAAATAATTCTCCAAAAATTGTAATCAATTGACATGATACCAAAATTTTTAAAACGATGTCTCCTCATCTTTTTTATCTGAACCCGTCCGTTAATGTTCTGATAAATATAAACGATTAAAGACAGCGAAGATCGCAGTTTTTAACGATTTTCAATCAATAGCCTGTAAACGAAAGAAAATTTTGATATCATTAAATGCCTGTAGCTTGTCTTTGCATTGACCGATTTCGATAAGAATTTTATCAAGATCTATGAAACGTATTTTTAAAATTTTCGTTATGGGCTCAGATGAAAACGTTAAAAAACGAGAGTTTTCTACTCTTTTTATCATTATAAATAATAGCAAAATTAAAAAAAAAAACATTTTGGTCATTGTCTAGTGTACTAGTCCCTCTGTCATCTAAAAAAGTTCAGGTCATTTAGCCCAGTGTTAAAAAAGTTATTATGTTTTAAAAGGTGTACGAACGCTTTTGTGGGCCACTGTAAATGTATCTTTACAATCTGAATAATTCGAAATTAATATGATTGTATATACGCGTTGTTTCAAGTGGAATTAAGTTGAAACGAAGTCGCTGGTTGCTTCTATGTACACTTTAACCTCTTGACATACCAATTTCTTCGCAGTTACTGCGATTAGAAATTTTTCGATTACCATAATTTCATAGAAGAGAAAGAAAATTGATGCTTATTGTGTGTGTGTGCCTAAATTTACTTGAATGCTTAAATATTGATGATAAGAGATTCGAATTTTATTCAAATTTTAATGGACAGAATAACATATATACTCAATAAGTTATTATTAGAAATTGTCATGACGAGTCGGACTCGTCAAAGTACGTCAAGGGGTTAATAATATTACAGTCTATACAGCTATGGTGTTAGCGACGCGTTATTTGTGGTTTCGATGTGCGTTCTATCTGCGTTCTCAGAGTTCTACACGTTCTAGGAGTTCTACGAGTTCTACCTACGTTCTAGGGCCTTCCCTCTTGTCACCTCGGTTTTCTGCTGATTGGTGGATGGTGGGTTTCGGTGGAGGAAATGAAGCGTTTTTGACTGGAGATGGGTGTGTCGGAAGGACCTTGAAATGAGGAGTGGGAAACTGTTCGAAAGTTCGGGTTTGTAATTTCTTCGTTTGTCAAATATGGAATTTATGAGTCTGTCGCACGTGTTGTCCGTTCGTCGGGTCGAAGAGTACTTTCGTTCGGATGCATTTTTTCTGTCGCAGGTATACTGCTTAACCCATTGACTACGGCAGACTTTGAGACGCGTCGGCCGTACCATACGGCAGAAATTGAGTTACGATGTACGTCGAGAACGGCGAACTTTTGGATAGGGATGCATTTTTGTGAAAACATATTTCAATATTTGAAAAACTAAATTTCGCTACATGAAAACAATATTATTTATTTCTCCGAATCGAATTACTATAAATGTTACAAATTTAATATTAATGTAAAACTTGTTTCTCGTCTAACTGAGATAAGATCTATCGAAATAAATATCGATAAAATTTTCTGGGCGTCTATAGGCGCCCTCCGTGTCAGAAAACAAAACTGCATCGAGCGCCTACAGGCGCTCCGAGTGTCACAAACGCAAAATTCCTAAGCGCCTATGGGCGCCCACAGTAGTCTAGGGGTTAATTGCTCAAGGGATGACCAGGGACGTTCGACCTTCGGCGTTGCCGTCGTAACAATGATCATTCCCCCGTCATTTTGACGAGTTCCGTAAACCTAGTATCAAATATCTTTCAGCCAACAGTTCGTCGGAGAAATTCAAATCGTCACCTCCGCGTGGATGTGACCCTATTCGCCCTTATCATCTGTTACTATCGGTCGGAACAGTAAATGTAATGACGCGTAATCGCGTCTCAAGCGAAATATATTCCAGACATTTAAAACGATTTTCGTCGGCGATGGATTAACGCCGTACGTTAGCCAGGATAGCGATCCTCAATATGAAATGTCAGCTTCATACGGTTGGACCAACGAGAATATAAATTCACCGCAATTAAGCTCCACACGCAAAAACGGTCCGCCCTCTTTCATCTCGTCCTATAATGAGTTTTCCGGCGAGGGGCGCAGGCATAGCTGTGATCGAACCGAGGACGATTAAGCGGGCCGTCCCGTTTATTTCACAAGCAGCCAGAATAATGGGACGCCTAATTAGATCCGCGGCGGATAATAGTTGCTGTGTCATGACGGCCGTGCACGCGAACGAGCCGATTCGTTACGCGCTTGTATGGAACGCGGCCGCTTTTTCGTCCATTCCCTTTGACCCCTCGTCCTCTGTTTCGCTAAGTACGTATCCGGGCGCAGATTACCGAGTTCCCAAGTCGGCGTACCTATCCGCCAGCCGAGAGAACCTAATCGAAACTAAAGCAAGTTAGCATGGGAGGATCGATCGCGATGCTTCGACGAAGATCGAGCTGACGTTCCCTCCGGAACGTTCGAGCTCAGACAGAGGGGCTGAATAGATAAGAGGGAACGTGGCATAGTTGGCACTGTTAGGTTAAACGTACTCCTGTTAGGTCTTCGTGTGTCCTGTCTAATCTTCGTCGACTTTCATAGAACGTCTGTAACGTTGTACATGATATTAGCCGATCACAAGGTTCGTGCCGGAGTTGGATAGTAATTGATTATTTTGTGGTTGCAATCATCCGATGGTAATCATAACCATTCATCAATGAATCGTTACTGGGACGAATCAATAACCATGATTACATTGAATAATCTGTAATCATGATCACACTTGATACTCTGTATCATGATTGCACTTGGTAATCTGTAATCATGATTACACTTGGTAACGTGTAACTATCATTTCATTTGGTAATGTGCAACTATGATTAGGTTTGGTAGTCTGTAAACATGATTACATTTGGTAATGTGAAACTAAGATTACATTTGGCAATCTGTAATCATGATTACATATATGATACATAATCTGTAATCTGTAATCGCGAATGAATGATGAATTTATCTTTTCTCAGCACTTGCTGTTGAGACCGAATAAGGGCCCCAAATAAAGAAGTCTTCAGTCGAGTCAAAAACTATTCAGAATTGATAGTAATTCTGAATTAATAGTAATTCTGAATAGTTTTTAGAAAATCTGCGTGTATTTCGTGACTCGACTTTTTATTTGGGACCCTTATTCGGTCTCAACAGCAAATGATGAGAAAAGATAGATTTATCATTCATTCGCGATTACAGATTATTGTAGAATAATCATCATAATAAAATGTAATTGTTACACGATCATTGATTACTGTGTCAATCATGACCAACTTTGATGGACATGCTTTCACGTTAGTCCTAATCGTTAATCATCAATTAGATTACTTCTTGCCCAGCTCTGGTTCGTGTTTGCATGCTAGCTTACTCAGCTTTCATAATTCTCTAAAGTAAGCGTAACTTTTTAAAGTAATTGAAAATCTAAACAGATTGCTCCGTTCTTTTAGATTATTGTAAACGAGGTATAATAAATCTGCAAGTAATTCATCGTTATATTTGCTGCAAAATTTCGCATGCATTTATCGCGTTCGCTTAAACGATACTTAAACGACACTGTTATAACGTCGTTAAGTATCAATAAATAAATATTTTATCGATGGTGGGCAGCAACAATTCTACATTACATTTCATTTTCGTATTGCCTTTTAAATGCTCTATAGCATCATTCATGTGCTGGCAGAATATTAAACGTAATCACTTCTCGTACGTATTAATATGTTTCCGATACTTTTATGGGGTAACATTAATTGGACAAATCCCTTGTGTGACCAGTAGTCTATTTAATTCTGTCAACAAACTGTAATATATTTTATCGTTCAACTAATTAAAATTTTCGTTCGGACATGTGAATTCCATGACACGATTCGTCATATATACGTATGCAATAGTGTTTCAAAGTTTAGTTGGAAATGAATTTACGAGAATTGCATAGGAACATTTACGTGGAGTAGCGTTTGAACTTAAAAGAGAATGATAAAATGGTATTTTATTCGTTTTAAGAGTTTAATTAAAACGTTCGCGCTGTCCCATTCGTTTCGAATAATTGAATTATTCTGGCTAACTATCCTGATTAACTTACACTTGCAGCTCGTCTACTGTTGACACGATATTTGTCATCGATAGATTTGAAGCACAAAAGCGAGCTAGACGTGAGCTGAACTGAATTCGGGCCGGTCCGGGGGATTAAAACCAACACAACGGCGGCATAATAACGACGGCAAATTGCATTAACAACTAGTAAAAGGGAAAAACTGCGTGCGGGGGTTGTCACGCGTTGTTTACTACACTTTAATCGAATGGAATTCATTAAAATTGAATCCGAGAAAAGTGAATCGTTCCACGTGAACTGACAGGTAAACATATTTCCAATAACAAGCGGTTCGGCACTTGTTGCACGCGAAAGGCACTTAATAAAAATTGGTCGACCGTTCACTGTTGTAGGCAAATTGTTCTTCGAACGAAGCAGCACTCTGTGCACAGCAGATATTACAGACATGCAGCAAAGCGATTCGTACGGTTCGAAACACTATGCTGCCCGTTAACACGTTCCGTGCCGAGCTTTTCTTACTCGAATCTTCACACTTTGATATTTGACTAAAACTTGATGTATTACGTGCAATTATTCATTCTCGTACACATAACAACGTAACAAAAACTTATCAACGCCCATTCTTGCGGTGGAAATTGATTCTTCGGTTCTAAATTTCTTGTAAACAATTTGTTCAGTTCACTAAGTAAACATGCAAGCGTGTACCATCGATGGTACACGTGGCACGGAACGTGTTAACCCTTTGCACACGAGACTATTTTAACTCCAAAATGAAGACATTCGTTTCAACCTACAGTATTTACACTTGTTAAGATTGTTTTTGTTTGATACATATGAAATTGAACGTGTACGATTATAGAACACTTCTATTATCTATTAATTTATCGAATACAGATAAATTTAATAATGCGAAGATTCTTTTGAAAACAGTGTAGCAATTTTTAGCGTCGCTACGTTCGAGTGCTACGGGTTAAAGTAAGACTTACGTTATTAACGTGACCAATACATCTACTAATACTTGACACGCATTGACCGCATGACAATTAATTATTATAAGTTGAATGAAAACCATGGTACAAAAAGTCCAATATAATTTGTTTGTCGTGATCTTCCTGCACAGGTCAAGAGCACGCACACGTAAGGGTAAATCGCAGAAGTTTCATTAGTTTGTTAAACCATGGTATCGGCAACAGATGACGCGCCAGCGGTGATCGGTGTTTCACTTGCTGTGGAAGCAACAAATTATAATTATTAACTAACGGATTCTTCATTCTTTTCACCATGGTATACTTAACAGCATCAGGCTCCGGTTCCTTTAATTTCACTAATTTTGCACAGGCTGCCACTCTCTTCCAGCGGTCATGATAATCCTTGCACTTTATATGCCAGGAACAACGTCCCTCAGGGAGATCTTCGATAACTTGATCTCTCTCGTTACGCTTTCTTGGTTTACCTTCACATATGTGAGCTCTCTCTTGCCTTGTGTAGGCAAACTGCACAGGTAAGGTGAAAGTGTGTACAGTAATTTTGGCCAGAAATGTCCGGAGGTTAGAATTGAAACCGGCAGATCTGAGAATACTAAGCCGCGATTCTTCGAGCTTTGCGGCTTATATTTTTTGTAAAAACTTGGGGCAGTCGGCAGAAAAAGACAGCGGCCAGCATGCCGGTGTATATTAATATGCATACATGGTCATGCTAGAATAAAAACGATGACTTAACTTTTTTATTTCTAATTTTTTGCCATTATTCGAAGGCAATTCATAGGCCACGTGCGTCGATTCGAAGACAATTCGGAGGTCACATGACACAATTCGAAGGAAATTTGGAGGCCACATGCTATGATTCGACGATCGCGTACCTAGCACCTACCACGTATCTTGTAGCTCCGTGGTTTCTCTTACCTGATTTACACCCAAACATACCATTTTATGTTGTTTTCCACGAATTCGCGTCGCGTGCTGCATCACACACCTGAGTCCGTCGATCCTCAGCATCGATATAGCAATAAATTACATACGCGTAGGATTAGCACAGGCAAATTTGGCATTTCCGGGAGAAATTACTGTATCTATTATTGAATCCATTTCAAAGTGGATAAAATTATCATCGATTTTGTTGCAACATAAAAGTGTCATTGTTGAATATTTATACTACTATTCGATGGATTGATGTTTCTACATAACGTAATCAAATTTGAAATATTTATCTAATATGAGGAAAAAATAATACGAATAAAATAGTAAAGTACGTGCTTATATCTTATACTACGTACCTATACATAAGTTACCGAGATCTATGATAGGCATTTATTAAATTTTTGTCATAGACTCGGATGAAAAAGTCAAAAAACTAGAGTTTTTCACTTCTCTTGTCATTCCAAATAAGAGCAAAATTGAAAAGAAAAATAGCATTCTAATCATTGTTTAATAGACTAATTCCTCTATCATCTAAAAGAAATTAAAATCGTTCAATTTAGTTTTAAAGTAGTTATTGCTTTGTAGAATATTAATATTAAGTATTATATTTAATATTTATATTAAATTTAATATTACATGTTAATATATTATATATATAATATTAATATTATAGATAGAATTTATATATAGAATATTAATATTATAGATAGAATTTATATATAGAATATTAATATAAAATATTATATTATTAATATTTAAATTTATATTAATTTAATATTAAATATTATATTTAATATTGATATGGAAAGAAAGTCGATTAGCATGATTTTCGGGCAAGATCCGAAGAACTCTGCGAAAATTTGAGGACTTCCGTTGTTTTTCTTCACTATGTAAAAGGGTTGCTAGTAGAATTTAACTTCCTTGATCGTCAAACAAGTGACGAAATATTTTCGACCGCTAGTGTATGCGCGTGTATAATCGTTGCATTGTCGGTGGCCGGCGAGTAAAATTTACATGAGACTGTTAATGATCCGGGATATTGGATCGTGATAGTTCGGAAGGGTTGAACGAGCCAACGGGGTGGAACTAGCCGAAAGTGTTGGGGCGCATAAAGCCAACGTTGCCGCACCAAAGGGCCACTTTAAGGACTTGCCGGAGCGGCTTTGAAGTCGCCTTTCACGGGATTCCCAGGCCGCAAATGAGAAACAAAATAATCCCGGGTCGCGAATGAAAAACAAAATAATCCCTGGACGAGCAGAACCGCTCCGGTTCCCTCCGCGTCGCGTCGCGTCATGTCGTCTCGTTCCGATCGCCGAATCAATAGCACGCAATCGACTGGAACCTTTCGCGCTGTTCATGAATGAAAAGGAGGTACCTGAGAGCATTGGCTTGTATAACACGATGGATACTGTACAGTCATTTCGCAGATTGAATCCGCTTGGCTAGCCGCGCAGATTAAATGCAGAGATGTCTTCATGTAGTATTGAAATGTTATCGATTCCCACTTTCTTCCCTAAAAGCCTCGGATTTTGGGGAACAGGCGAAGAGGGCTCGACCCTTCTCCGGACAGACAACCTTTCAATTAGTCCCCATCCCTGTGGAAGTCTGTCAGTCTGATCTGGCAAATACACCGACTTACCGATTTTCGACAAATCTATATCGGAATTGTCATTCGACACACTTTAACAATCCGACCGCCGCGTCACCGTGTCAGAATTATTTGCTCGTAGTTTGAAATTCATTTTTAATGTAAATCTGTTATATCTGCCTAATTGTATTAGGATCTGCGAAACGTAAGAATATTGAGAAAGTAATTGATGCGATACAACTTTCAATTTTACTGAATAAAACACTTTAATTTTAGACAATCATTGAGGCTGTTGGCGTGGCAATCCAAGTGTTAAAACTTGGAGCCTTTGTAGTTACTGTCTATTATTCCATTTTGTTGGTGACAAGATCATTTCTCCAGATTGAAAATGAATTTATGCGATTAATATCTTCAGTGCACTAAAGGTGACGACCAGCAAAATGCAAGAAGGTCGAAAGGGGGTTCATACATCTTAAATTTTAAACTTGTATTTCGTTAAATAAATTCTTGAGTGATATGTTTTTCTTCGATATTTTACTAAAATATTTTTATGTGCTTGACACTATCGCAGATTCGAAAGTTGAAGCTTCCACTTTTTCCATTTTTTAATATACAGATTTCACATTAATTTACATTGGACTTATTCGTGTATTTAGCACTTCTTCTCGTCGCTTTTAATAGCATACTACATCCAAGTTGCGTTCACCTAATCCAGCTTTTAATTTCTGAAAGAGATTACTGTTTGTAGAAGCGTTCAAGCAGAATTACATTTAAGCTCAGATCTTAAACCGAAGGTTTTCCATTTAATAAAAGAGAATGGCGTAATAGTAGTATACGCGCCACCAGAACGTATTTAACAATTTCAAAGAAACAGTCTAAAACCCTTATGATCTGTCAGAGAGATAACCATTTTAATCATCATTTCGAGAAATATAATCTGAGCGTAATCAAAATCCATCAACGGTTCGTTCCAGTGATGAAACAGCGTCGAAAAGCCGGAAATAATATAATTCGCAACAATCATAGCGCCCATTGCGACGTTCCATCAATTAAAATGATATTACAATGTAGCGAATTATAAAATACGGTCGGTAATTGTCTGAAACAGTCGTCCGACGTAGGCGTTCAGCGGCGATAATACCAGCCGGCGGCAAATTTATTTATAAACGCGTTAATATTCGACGATCGCGGTGCGGTCTGGTAATCTAATACAGTTTTCCCGTGTCCATCTTCCATCTTTAATGGAGAGAAGAAAGGGGACGCGCGACGAGGAGGCAAACCAGAACGCGTCCGTTTACGAAAATCCCTCGTGAATTTTTACGACGACCTTTTTTAAAGGGAGCTTTCTTTGCCAGTAAAATGGAAACTTCCGGGACACGGGGACCGCGAGCAGCGCGAGCTCAAAAACGCGCGCAACGAAACACAGTCGGCGCGTTCTCTCCCTTCCTCCGCGGCGGAGGGGGATGACGAAAAATTGCAGTAATCTCGTAATCTTGGCTAGCACTTCATTAACGGAACGCCTGTGAACAATAGGACATTAAAGCCGGAAAGTCGTAAGATCGGCAACAGGGAAGAGCGTCCGGGACGGCGTTACATTAGACATAAACTTTTAAAGCTGCCATAATCTCGATTATTATTGCATTTGCAAAGTAGTTCGGGTCGGACTCCGTAGAATTGCCCAGCACCCTTTCCCGCCCCATACAGCTCCTAACGGGAGAAAATGCTTTCATAAGAATTGGACAACTTTGATCTCGGCACTTGCTAACTTGAAGTTACAACGAGTTAGTAGGAACCGTGGAATGGCAGTCGGGAGCATTAGCAGAGAGCGAACATGCTAATCCGTGAACGACAAGAATTTCATTCGGTGCCATGCATGATTGTCGCGTGAAACAGTATTGCGTGCTCGTTGTATCGACATTGAATTTGGTCGATTTGGTGAAGGAGCATTTTTAAACTTCGAGCAGAGGAGGGTGGCAGAAAAATGATCGTTTCTAAAATAATAAATTTTTATAATATAAATATATATATATAAATATATATATATAAATATATATATTTCACGCGATATATATATATATATATATATATATATATATATATATATATATATATAATAAATATATAATATGTTGTAGAATGATAGGATACTCAAAAGCACTTTATTTAGAGTTACAAATTCTACTCCAGAACATTCGCGTATCCAGTAAAATAAGTGATGGTGATATATTGCAAAACTACAGAGATACAGAAATCTGGTGTTGGTGAAATCCCGAGGTGGCAACCTCACGGTTCGGTGTCTACTTTTGAACTGTCGTCTGGGCCCACCTGGGCCTCTGTAGGCAACGGCTCACCCTCGCAAGGGGCCATAAAACTGTTAGGTGGGTCATCGTTGAAATTCCAACATAATATAATATACATAATAAAAAATTCTTGCAGAAGCATTTATTCACGCGCAGGCACACGGACACGGATACAATTAAGTTCGTAAAAAGGTCGTCGAAATTTCCATCGATTTCCACGCCACTTAGACAAGTGAAAATTTCGCGAAATTTTTCCTACAACCGACGGAAACGTTGGTTATAGCTGTCGCGGTTATACGAGCTTCCATTCGTATCAAAATCAAATAAGCATCGAATCGAAGGGGAAATAGTGAAAGCAAGTGCAGAGTAGACGGTCTTCCAATAAATGTCGGCACAGTATATTCATTATACGTCAACCAATCGTTTCCTCCTCTCGAGGCTGCTCATTGATTCGTTCGCTCCACGCCACGAACATCCGACGATAAGATTGTTCAATGAACGATTCCCGCGTGGGAGAACGGACGCGGTACGTTCGCTTTGCTTCTTGTCTCCGGGATCTAACCTTCGAAACGAAATGAACGTTTGTGTTGCTCGGCCATGTTCCACCGATTATCGGTTTACGAAGCACGTCTTTAGCAACCCGCTCAATTCTCTGGCGGAGATATGAAAGGACGATTATGCACGGTTCACTATGGAAGTCCAATTAATTTGCCCACTTTGTTGTTTTCTTCGCGGTGGATCAAAGGTCTTCGAGCAATTTCCCGACTATTCTTGTCGGTGAGTTGAAAGTAATATCCGGACGACGATTCTGAAGTTCCTTTTCCTGATCTTCTTCGGTTCGCGAGATCACCTCAAGGGCTGACTAGTGGAGACACGTTCCATCATCACTTTCTCAACTTCGTAATTAGGGGCAGTGAAAGTTTTATTTCTGTTTGGTCTTCCTTGTAGGACGCATTTAGGAAACGTTTCGCTTGGATTAATTATTTATCGAACTGCAAATTTTATGCATTCACGAGGAAAAATGAGTGAATAAATTATCGCATAAAGTACTAAAGTAAACTGTGAAGACATTATTATGAAGTTCAGAATTCTCCTCTCCTTTTCCTCGCGAAATGATACTCGAACCCAACGTAGTATTATAATTATTCTGCTGTTAGTGTACTATCGATATTAATTCTTTCTTGAAAGCTACTTTAATCTTGAAGATAACAAGGTAGAACGAAGGAAAAATTGCTCATAATCTCATTGAGAACACTGCCTATAATCGGGAGGAAAGAGCTTTCTTCTTCAAGATAATTACGGTGAATTCAGAATTGCTTATCGTCAGAATTTTAGAGTTTTGAACTTGTAGTAATTTCTCCATTCGTCGTCCCGAGCGGTGAAATGTAATTCCCTAACAGGCTAAAGTTATGTAATTGGTTTTCAAATGTTAATTACCTAATACCGAGGCCCTAACGTTTATGTTACAGAAAACCTATTCGACCAATCTCGTCGTACATCAAGCATTTAACAAGGAAAGTTTGGCAAATGGCTCGTGTCGATTTTGACGTGTTCTGAATGGGGTTGGTGTCCAATCTCCGACATGCATTTCAGGGACGATTTTTACATCGATACGGCTTCGCTGGTATCATTTTTCTCGACATTGTTCATTTACCGATACGCTCAAATTGCCGACAATATTTCTACGGCACTCGTTGCCAGAACAATGTCAGGACAAGTTTGTAGTATTTGTAATCGTCTATTTTGAGGAAGTCGAAGAATCTTCGAATTATGTCCTTTACGCATTTACTAGAGAAAGTAGGGTAGATGAGCCAGTTACTGTGCCCTGTTTCTGGACTTCAGCAGTTTTCGCAACTAAAAGCAACTTCAGCAATTCTATCGGTTTCCCCGTGGAACAGATATCAAATCTTCTTTAAATACGTGGAAAGAGAACGAAAAATGCTCTGCAGCCAGTTATGTACCGTATTCCTATGATCTACAAATATCAATTACTGCGTGATATCAGTTATAGAATAGATAGTTACAGAATATCAGTTACCCTCCGTGAATATGGAGCCTCAACAACTCTGTGCACAATAAAAATTCAATTTATTGTATGGCATGCTCCAATAAATTTTATTTTCTATAAAAAAAATATAAATTCATAATAAGTTATTTAAGAATTCACGGTAAAGATGACTTCTTTAATAAGATGTCATACTTAAATTTATTCTCGTATAGAATCTGACAGGGATGACTTGAGATTCGAGGTTACGAAGACCTATCCTGTGGTAAGCTAAAACTGGTTCAGTTACCGTGTACAGTAAATAAATTACTAAAATTCGAACTAAGCATATTTTAATATGTTTTACTGACACAATTAACATTGTAATATTTTACTGAAAACGATTTATTTTACGAAATATTGATCTTTATTCGTTTAGCAATTTCTTAAGCTTCATCGTAAGCTTTACAGACAAATTTCGCGAATTCCGTATGGAAACAGTGAAATCACATTTATGGTGTTTTAAGAACTTCCATCTTCACACGATTAATTTTAAAAAATAAATAATAATTGAATTTAGATAAAAAAAACTTAATATGTCTTATTCCATAAATATTACTTCAATTATGAATGAAAATAAATTAAGTGCATTGTGCGGAACCTCCGCCAATATTAATTTCTTGATCAGAACATGCAGCAACGCTTCTCGATCATTTTTGAACGTTCGAGTTCCTTCTCAGCCCTTCTTGAACCTTCCGATCGTCCCTCGAACTTCCGGCGACCGCTGGTCACGGCTCGTAGGGGCTACGATATGGTGCATTTTCTTACACAAGGGAGCATATCCTGGTTACGTAAGCCGAATTTAATGAAACTTACGTGAGCCGGGGCTGGGCTAATTCAATTACGGTGTAATTCAATTTCGCAATTTAATTACATTGTATTTCAATTACATAATAACGTCGTGCCGTGAATGTTTATACTTTTTTGTGACATGTTTAATCGATTTCGTAAAGGAAACTTTTGTCCTGAAGATCGCGAGCCCGTTCTAGAAGCCCAGTCGACGAGATGTTTGAAATTTTGATCATCTCAAAATTATCTGTCCTCAGATATTGAAAATCACGAAAAACGACACGGACGACACGAACTTATAAGACGAACTATGTTCAAAATCAGTTACATAATTCAAATATTCCAGTCAATTCAATTGCTAATTATTTAATCACGAGTGTATTTCAAATAGAAAATGCAACTGAAATGCGATATATTTAAAACACAGTTCTTCAAATTACAGCCCAGAATTTTAAAAAAGTGGGATACATTTTTATGTTTTTCTCTCGTGTACTCATTTTTTGTTTCTTCTGCGTATTTTCATCTGTATTATTACGTATTAATTTACTATTTTCTTATTATATTATATTTTTAATTTACTATTTTTTTTTCATATTATATTTTGCAATTGTACTCAAACTATTGTATATTTATTATACACTCGTACACGAAAGTATTCGAACGCTTACGTTTCTAACATTCAATTAATAAAATATACGTGTTAAACTGAAGCATTTGATATAACATGACACATATAACAAGGGATGGGACTTAAGACTGCGTAAGCAAAATTAGAAAATAATTCAACAATGTATAGCGTTTTTACAGTACATTTATTGTAAACATGTATATGTTTTATTAAATTTCTATGGAACAATTAATATCATGTACATTTTATAAACAATATATTTTAGTGAGTAATTGTCACAAATTCAGATATCCGCAGGTAAGGGCTAAGCAAAGAGAGAGAATTTTCTTCCAGAAATATTCGGACATCGGAATTAAAACCGGCAGATGTGAGAATACTAAGTCATGATTTTTTGAGTCTCGCGGCTCGTTTTTAGAGAAAATAGCGGCTAGCACACGATGACTCAACTTTTTCATTTCTTATTTATTTGAACTTTTTGCCACAATTCGAAGGCAATTCGGAGGCCACATGCCACTATGCGAAGGCAATTTGGAGGCCACATGCCACTATGCGAAGGCAATTCGTAGGCCATATGTCACTATTCGAAGGCAATTCGGAGGCCATATGTCACTTTTCGAAGGCAATTCGGAGGCCAGGTACCACTATTTGAAGGAAATTTGAAAGACAGGTACCACTATTTGAAGGCAATTCAGAGGCCTCATGCGACTATTCGAAGGCAATTCAGAGGCCACATGCCACTATGCGAAGGCAATTCGGAGGCCAGGTACCATTATTTGAAGGAAATTTGAAGGCCAGGTACCACTATTTGAAGGCAATTCAGAGGCCACATGCCACTATTCGAAGGCAATTCGGAGGCCACATGCCACTATGCGAAGGCAATTCGTAGGCCATATGTCACTATTCGAAGACAATTCGGAGGCCATATGTCACTTTTCGAAGGCAATTCGGAGGCTATATGTCACTTTTCGAAGGCAATTCGGAGGCCAGGTACCACTATTTGAAGGAAATTTGAAAGACAGGTACCACTATTTGAAGGCAATTCAGAGGCCACATGCGACTATTCGAAGGCAATTCAGAGGCCACATGCCACTATGCGAAGGCAATTCGGAGGCCAGGTACCATTATTTGAAGGAAATTTGAAGGCCAGGTACCACTATTTGAAGGCAATTCAGAGGCCACATGCCACTATTCGAAGGCAATTCGGAGGCCACATGCCACGATTCGAAGGCAATTCGTAGGCCATATGTCACTATTCGAAGGCAATTCGTAGGCCATATGTCACTATTCGAAGGCAATTCGGAGGCCGTATGTCACTTTTCGAAGGCAATTCGGAGGCCAGGTACCACTATTTGAAGGAAATTTGAAAGACAGGTACCACTATTTGAAGGCAATTCAGAGGCCACATGCGACTATTCGAAGGCAATTCAGAGGCCACATGCCACTATGCGAAGGCAATTCGGAGGCCAGGTACCATTATTTGAAGGAAATTTGAAGGCCAGGTACCACTATTTGAAGGCAATTCAGAGGCCACATGCCACTATTCGAAGGCAATTCAGAGGCCACATGCTACTATGCGAAGGCAATTCGGAGGCCAGGTACCATTATTTGAAGGCCAGGTACCACTATTTGAAGGCAATTCAGAGGCCACATGCCACTATTCGAAGGCAATTCGGAGGCCACATGCCACGATTCGAAGGCAATTCGGTGGCTACGATTCGACGGTCACGTACCTAGTATCTACCGCGTGCCTTGTAGCCCCGCGGTTTTTCTTACCTGACTCACACCCAACAAATCTTTAGCATCGACATAGCAATAAATTACGTAAGCGTAGAATTAGCACAGGGAAATTTGGCATTTCCAGGAGAGATTACTATAGTGAGGCAGGATGTAATAATGACTTTCCTTCCTTTCCATTGTCCCTGTGCCATTCCTGCGCCTATGCTACGATTCGACGGAATCAGTCGAGCGCATGATGCGGCACGCGACGCGGCTCCTTTGACTCGAATTCCCGGAATGACAACTCATAATACAATAACATAAACTTTTTAGATTTTAACCTTTCTAAACTGAATATTTTTAAACATATTGCTGATAATTTTCTGATCAAAATGACACCGAACATGATCGCAATTTGGACAAATATTTCTGATTACATAAAATAATATCAATCGCGATGTACATTGAATAAATATTGCATATCGTGTTTAGTCTCATTTTAATTGAAAGCATCTTATCAATACTTAAAAAAATATTTCCATGTATGAAATATTAGAAATAAAAAAGTTTAGGCTTCGTTTTTATTCTAGCGTTATTGTGTATTTATATTAGTGTACACCGATATTCTAGTCGCTGGCTTTTAAGTTTGCCGACTGCTCCGATTTTCGTTCTCTCTCTTTCTCTCTCTTTCTCTCTTTCTCTCTCTCACTCGCTCTCTCACGAGATATCGGCAACTATAAAGGCGAGTTGCCACGCAATTGTGTATTTAAATTAGTGTACACCGATATTCTAGTCGCTGGCTTTTAAGTTTGTCGACTGCTCCGATTTTCGTTCTCTCTCTTTCTCTCTCTTTCTCTCTCTCACTCGCTCTCTCACGAGATATCGGCAACTATAAAGGCGAGTTGCCACGCAATTGTTTATTTATATTAGTGTACACCGATATTCTAGTCGCTGGCTTTTAAGTTTGCCGACTGCTCCGATTTTCGTTCTCTCTCTTTCTCTCTCTTTCTCTCTCTCACTCGCTCTCTCACGAGATATCGGCAACTATAAAGGCGAGTTGCCACGCTCGAAAAGTCGTGTCTGGATTATCTAAGTGTCTATCTTTGATTCAAAGCTGCAAGACTATTAGGGAGAATTTACTATATTTCGTGAAGAACGACACTCCACGATACATTGTTGAAGTTAGTCAAACATTCTTTGCGTTTTGCATCGACAATTTCGTTAAAAGAGATAATCTCAGAGAAATGAATCGTTGCGGGTCATTAAACGCGAATGCGCAAAACAACAGCGAAACGACTGAAATATTTTACATAAAGTGGTACGGCTTATGAAAGCTCCGGAATACTTTGGGATGGCCTTCTAAATCCGCGCTCATTGTTTGGGTTGTTGGAACATTCATCAAGCACTTCCGCGACGGTAAATCGAAACAAAAGGAATTTTCCAACGTGACGAGTAACGTTTCTACGAATGGTTGCACGGTTACTTAAACCTCGGGGAAAAGCAGCAACCCGACTGAGGCTACGGTTCTTTCGCTTGTCCACGGCGGATTTCAATGTTCGCGGATAAATCTTCGAGTTCGCCACACCGTGGCATTTTTGAGCCCGTTCCAAAAAACCTTCCTTTCGTAAGGCTCTTTTAATTTCAGTGGCTGGAAAGACTCGACATTCGTCGCTGTATCGTCAACGCTTTTGTCGGGGTCTATGGAAGCCGCATAATAGCATGAACGCCGAAGCATGTTACGAAAAATATTTCGTCCTCTTGTCTAAACTGTGATAGTACACGTTTCATAAATGGGGACAGCGAATTTATATATCACAAACGGGGGATGAGTCATTGCTTACGAAGATTCGCCAGAGAAGATTCGATCGGTCATTAAACAGTAGATAATACAGAATTTGGCAAATATTCACGAAGAAGGAGAATACTTTTTTTGAGAGCTGTCAATGGTTTAAAATTATTAGGGGGGAATGATTGTTATATTTTATTTATATTTTGAAATTCGAGCATTTAACGACTGAAGGTGAAGTTTAACAAATTTTATTTGATCAGAGAGAAAAGTTATTTTAAAACCTTTTTACGTTTTCCTCGAAGCTACATTTTTCAACCAGACCGTCCCGAAATTTCCGGAATTATACATCCGATTCACTTCAAATTTTATGGAGACATTCTGCATGAAGTATTTTATAATGTAGAATGCGATCTTTTCGATAAGTCAATTATTTAATTTTTGATGTGCATTTAAAGTTGTTTTCTTTGTGATAAAAATAGCTGTTCCTTCTTCGAACTGCGGCCATTTCTACAATTATTAACATTTTTCTAAACCATTACATTTTAGATAACAGCTTCTAGTTCATAAATCGATAATATTTTTTTTCATTCATTTAATATTTTTTTGATCAACTGTGACGATCAACAAATAGTATTCTACGAGAAGGGGTTTCGGAAATAACGAATAACTTCGTCGTTTTGTACCATTTTTGCTTTCATAAAATTGGAAAGCAAAGCTGAAACTTATATTTATATTCTCATAGAAAGACTAAATCTTTTATGCAATAATTGTCTGTAAAATAATCCTAAACTTTACGTATTTCTAAACGCCTCAGGGCGGTGTTCCCCCTTAACACGTTCCGTGCCACGTGTACCATCGATGGTACACGCTTGCATGTTTACTTAGTGAACTGAACAAATTGTTTACAAGAAATTTAGAACCGAAGAATCAATTTCCACCGCAAGAATGGGCGTTGATAAGTTTTTGTTACGTTGTTATGTGTACGAGAATTAATAATTGCACGTAATACATCAAGTTTTAGTAAAATATCAAAGTGTGAAGATTCGAGTAAAAAAGCTCGGCACGGAACGTGTTAAACTGTACATCATTGACCCTCGCACGCTCCGTAGAAATAGTTTCAGGAAATATCTTCAAGCAAAACTAAACTTACCGATATTAGTAAATTGGTCTTTAATCCAAATGCGAACGAAGAATTGCATAGTAAGGGCAATATCGTAGCAAAGTTGAACAGTTTTAGTCAGTGGCACGTCTTTACCTACTGTTAGCAACGCGCAAGCTCTCCCCAGTTTATTTAACAGAGGAAGAAGTTAACGAGCTCAGATGTACTTCAGTTGCACTTCAGCTGCAGGAAGCGTTCTCGGAAGTTTAACCCACGGCGCTCTAATTCAATTTCAACAAGATTCGGGAAAATCAAAATACGCTCTAACGGTTCGCCGTATAATTAGCAAATTGCCTGCGTATGGAATATAGAAATAATAAAATGGAACAGGTTGATTTTGGAACTCGACGCCAAGAATGCGGTTCAAGAAATGGAACACGTCGGGGAGAGCATTTAAGAGAAACAGCACGAATATGGAAAATTCGTGACGAAGAAGTATTCGAATAGTGCTAGGCTCGAGCGAAACCGACGGAACATTTCTAAGCAATAAGGGCGCGATGGCTGTCACGGCTGTCAAGCCACGAATTCATATAGGAGAGAAGCTTTCAAGAGAAGTAACTTTGAAAATATTGACGGTAAATAACATTGCTGTTCCTAAATAAAGGAGAGACGTTCTCGCGGAGCTCGGCAGACATTCGTTTAAAATTTGTATCGAGATTCACGAGCTGCGCCAATTTTCGCGAACTTCTATCCGGCTGAGAGGACGCGCCGCCGCCGCCGCCAGTAATTTTTCTTCTTTGATACGGGAATCGTCCACAGAGCGCGATATCCCGGAGGAAGAATGGAGGGTTGCGAGATGAAGAACTGGTTTAATTAAACTTATAACTATTATCCAGAAAGTCGAGCTTAGCCACGCTATTATCGGGGCCCGGCAATAGAGTGACGCAAAGGGAGCGAACAGGAGCGGCAAGAATATAAGACGAAACGGGGCAACTTTCGTATCTCGTTCTACGATAACATCGGCGAAGGAATTATAATGGAAGAGAGGCTGCGAAAGAAAAAGGCACGACACAGGGCCCGTGTAACAATATTACTTTCGACGTTGCACAATTTTTTTTGCCTCGCGCGCCTCGTCAAGATTAAATGGAAAGTCTGTTTGATCTGTTCAAAGCAGCTGCAATTAATTTCCCGTGTGCTTCGTTATTAAAGCTTTGACGGTGCCGCCTTTAAAAAGCTGACTCGCGTGTAATGTTTGTACACGCGTAATTAGTGAGTTCCAAAGACACGGTATTATCGCCTATAAAACGTTGCCATAGGAGGAATAAAATAAAATGAGCGTCTCGTCGCTCTCGATTCGTCGCGACGACAATCGCAGCATTCTTGTCATTTTCAACGAAGTCTTTGATCATCGAGTTATGTTAGCTTTTGTCCTGCCTCTATTCTGCAGGCGTGAAATTTCATCGAGTAATACGTCCTTTAAAGCAGGAATTTTTTCATAAGTGTTAGGGCACGTTGGCGCTTTAGCTGGAATAACTATCTATGTACGTACAGTGACGGACAAAAGTATTCGTACACCCTTTTGAAGATGCTGGAGGGACTAGTTTGCTGCGCGATGACTAAAATGCTTCTTTTAAGTTTGCTGTTTCTTGGGATGACAAACAAAATCTTCCTTAACCTTTCATATCTCAGCCTCTAACAAAAATTTGTGGATCCCACTATCACTTATATGCATGTTAAAAATTTCATCGAAATTGGTTGACGTTGTTATGTGTTATAGATAGTTGAAGATCACCAAAATCGCTGATTTGTCACTACTTTTGACACTATCGTCCAAAAATTGTAAAAATTTATGCAAATTTTTACATTTTTCAACGTTGACAGTTTGACTTGGCCGTCAATCGATTTTGATAAAATCTTCAGCATTCGTATAAGTTACCGAGATCCATAATCTTTCAAGTTTTCATTATAGGCTCAGTGTAAGCAATAATTTTGTCATCCCAAGTAATAGCAAAATTTAAATGTATATATATGCCACTGTACAGTGGCTGAAATCTCCGAGAAGTCCAAGTAATTTATTCCGGTTTTCAGAAAGTTATTTTGTTTTAAGAGGAGTACGAATACTTTTGTGCATCACTGTACATGATGCTAAAATTGTGATTTTGAACAAAAAATTCAGACGGTTTCCGCGTTTCGATCAAACATTGATCGTACACAAAAATTGAGATCGTGTGAAATTAATCAATGTCTTAAAAAATTTACAGTGAAAAGTAACAAGTACAGATACTTGATAAAATTACTAAAGCTTTCACTTTTTGGACCTAAATCTGCTATCGTTAATCATTCCATGCCATCTTAGGGTACTTCAAAGAACTAATAACTTCCAATCAGATCCGTAATACTTTTGCACACTTTAAAACACAATAAATAGCGTAACAAAAAATGGCAAGAACTCGAAAGACCTAAACTCACTCTTCCTGTCGTTAGAAGTTTCAAGGGCACGTTGACCTAATCGTTAAAATGTCCGTGCGGAATAAAAAGGACCTCAATCTTGTGATTTATCGCACAGATAACAGGGTCACTTCGATTTCGCATAAAACGAAGTTCCTCGATCGTTAAACAGTCAGAATGGAGGAACAATGAAGCGTTTCGATGCGGCAGTTGATTTTCGAGAGAAATCGTTCCGCGTACTATGCGACCGGTCTGAATAGACTGTGATTGAGCTAATCATTATCCTTCATTAGGAGTACTATGATTAACTCCCGTTGTCGGAGTATTTGCTATACATGTAAATTATTCCGCGGAGTAATTACAATTCCCAAAGATGACAGAGCCTCGCTAAAGTGTTATTAGGAACTTCGGTCTCTATAGGTTAACCTCCCACACAATCGGACACTTTTCACCGGCTCTCCTATTGTTAGTATTCCGGCCGTATCGCTGTCAAACAATCGTACAATTCCTCCAACGCCGCGATAAAAATCGTCCAACTGAGAAAGAACAGCGAAAGTTCGAGTCGTGAACATTTCCGAGCTTCTACTGGAATGTTCTCATTTCGAGAATCTTCCTCTACCTCTTCCATCGTAATTATTTCATTGAACAAATCGGCAATTACTTAGTTGCCAACCCAATATCTTTCTACAGTGTAGTGGAGATTAGAATGTGATGCAGCTCCTTCTACGTAAACTCTGTTCCACACTTCTTATTTCGTTTTGAAAATGCAGTGAACATTTCTAAACCAGTAGCAAATAATCGTAAACACCTGCATGCTTCATTAACGTTTCAGTTTGCCAGGATTTCGCCTAAAAATTAGTATTTTTAATCAACCGGAGCGGGTGGTGGTTTAATCGACACGCTGTATAATTCAAGTTACATCGTCCGGAGCTAGCAGAACTAATTCGGGAGCCAGACATCGGTACAGAACACCGGTCGAGAAATCTCGAGGCGCGGGCAAATGTTATGCAGGTAAAAATTTTAATAAATATGCAAATTCCATTCACGTATCGCGAGGGGCCGAAGCCGGGCGAAATTTTTCTTGCCCTTTGAATTTTTTAATCCGCCAGCCATGTTTTACTAAGTCAGGGGGATAACCGTGCGCGCGAAAGTAAATTGTTTTCAGCTGAGAATTTAAAACACCGCTCTCGAAACGGGCTTCGCCCTTGGAACGACTACTTTTCGTAGCCAGTATTTTCTTCACCTTGGACCACAGATCATTCCCAGCAACAGCAGCATCCGTCAACGATGCCAGCAACATCCCCGCCATTCCCACATTCACCGCAACGATACATCACGCTTTTATCTACCACTGAATATCGATCGAGCATTTCTTCTCTCTCCCTTTCTCTCTCTCTCACTCTCCCTTTCTCTCTCTCTCTCTCCCTTTCTCTCTCTCTCTCTCTCCCTTTCTCTCTCTCTCTCTCCCTTTCTCTCTCTCTCTCTCCCTTTCTCTCTCTCTCTCTCTCTCTTTCTATTCTCCATCGGTCTTTCGACTCTCTTTTCCTACCTTCTATCGGCTTCGGGATAACTTTATTTCCCAAAGTATTAGGTGCATGGGAAAGTTTATCGTGCTTTGGCATAAAGCTGGTCAGAGAAATACCGTGAAGATGTCAGCTTACAAAGAACATCCGGGACACTACGAAATAATAAACAGGAGGAGACTGCTTAACTCCGAGGCTTACGATGCCGAGATGGCCGAGAGAGGTCGCTGGCAAAAAACTTTCATATTCGATTTAGCGATTACGGATGCTTTTCAGTTCGCATTAACTACAATTTTTCTTCATTTATTTGGGGACAATTAATTGGTCATTTTTAGGAATTGGTTACGCTGAAAATAATCGACCCGGGGCTAGAAATTTGTTTGCAATATTTATTTTGGGATAATTCGGTATGTTTTCTACTTTTGAAGTTCAACAGTGCGAACGATATCTTACGAGCATCGTGTCATCGCGTTACGGTTTCTTAAATGTGGCCATCACTCTTCGGAAAGCCAAGATCAAAGAGCACGGTGTTTGAAATAATTTATGTGTTATAATATTTATAATAATAAATATTTTATTATTGCCCTTTATAACTCTATGTTACTCAAGTGAAGGGAGGAATGCTGTGAGAGAAAATCGATTGCACTTTTTATAACATTCTTTTTACAATGAATTCAAATATATGGAAATTAATTTTGCAAATATATTTTTTACGCAAGACAGATCCTTCTGTTCGAAAGAATCATTAGTGCGTGAGATCCATACCCTTATTTTTTCAGTACCGTGTACATAGACTGTAAAAAATTTTAACTTTATTTTTGTGGAATTTCTATCGTTTGTTATACAGGGTGTCCCATATGTTTTTGCCTTGATCTTGTTAAAAGATTTAAGAAACACGTTGCAAATAATGATGCAAAAAATGAAAAATTATGCTTTCTAATACAAACAAAAAGAAGGTACTATATTCATAAAACTCGTCAAATTACAATAAAATGATGATATAATCGACTTCCTAAATATATTTTTTTATTTAAGTAATTCAATGATAGTAGTAATTGGATTAAGTTTTCCATGTCTTGTTCGATGCGTGCATTGATTACTGAACCGTTTCATGGCAAACCACGTGTTACAACTAACCTTACTTGTGTTACTTACTTACACGTTGAAGGAAAATGTTACTTTGCTCTCATGAATCAAGTTACGTTGCTCGGGTTTAGAATGTTCACTTTGGACTGGATGCAGAGGTTTCTCTTGTAAACGAGAGTTATGTACTCGTGAGCATAAAAAATTATGCATTTCTCATCAAAATATCTTACTTCTTTTTCATGAAAATTCTCTCTCTACAAGCATTGTAGTAATCGCCTGATAAAATGTTACCGTTACATCAATCGTCGAGACTTCGCGAGCTGCTACAAAACTATTCGAAGGAACTGTTTAGATTACAGATATGCAAAATGCAATGCCGTAGATAAGACATCGACTAAGTCTTGCACTTTAACTGATGTCCTGTTCGAGACTGATTTGAATGAAATCGCTGATTTTGTCAGAATTCTAGTAGTCGCCAATTTTTCCTCGTCTGCCAAGGAGTATCTACAATTTGTGATTGTAATTGTCCGGAAATCATTGATTGTAATTTTTCATCGAAAAGTTGTTGATTAATTTATAAAACGCGTTGCTTGTGAGACGATCCCATGTACGGTGTTCACGAAAGTATTCGAACACTAATATAACTTTGACTTCTACCACATATGTTTAAATAAATATACATCGAAGGTAAAATATCTTTTACGGTATATTCAAGTGAAGCATATAAATGTCAAAATATAAAAAACTTTCGATTTAGCATAGAAAGTGACCAACACAATTTAGAAAATATAAAAAAAGTATAAAAAAAGTTTTCACGTCATATAAGTATTCGAACGCCTTATAAAACTGAGTTTGAAAATTATAAACATAAATTTTTCTTACTAGTTCTATACCTCTATCTTTTAACGATATGTTGCAAGAAGTTTGACATTTTAATAATTATTATTTATTTATGATGGATGTCGTTTCGTATCTGTATTTTACGACTGAATTATAGTATGTATTTTTTTTGTTCTAACTTACATGATAGAATTCAATTTATGGTGTTGGACAGTCATGTATAAGAAACGTATAAATATAACTTGTTATCTGAGTTTGTTAATGCATCTGAAGAAATTTATAAAATTTGAATTGTAATTTCAAAAAAATTATTTTTATAACTTCTCAACATAATTTTATAAGGCGTTCGAATACTTATGTGGCCTGAAAATTCGATGCTTTTTTTATATTCTTTTAATTATGTAGGTAACGTTTTGTACTAAATCGAGAGTTCGTTGTATTTTCTACTTTAATATACCGAACAGAGTATATTTCCCGTCGATTTAAATTTATTTTAATATCTGGCGTAGAAATGAAAATTATGTTAGTGATCGAATACTTTCGTGAAACACTGTACATATTTTAACTGCATAATATGGTATCTCCTTCTTATAAAAGCACCGCTTTGAACAGTCGGCAATCTCTGCGGACAACGTGACCATGGAGGAAGGCAAACACAATTCCGTGATCGTTTGTTTGATTGCCGACTCGCTCCCGCTTTTTGTCTCACTGGTTCATCACTGCCTCTCTTTCTTTCACGGCTTTGGCAACATTGCAAGGATCGTCTCTAGTTAGTTACCTTCATCGATGTAATTTTAAGTCCATTGACCAAACTCGGTTATCGATGAATGGGGTACTCTACATCTTTCGAATCGACGCGTCAAACTTTGAATTTCAATAAACTCCTTTACAGACAATAATATTCAATGATTTGAACTCTTCAACAGTGAATCTACTTTCAAATGCATTTTCAACATGACTTTCGATTAATTGGGCTAATTTTATCCGTGATTCCATGTAAAATGGAAATGTAAAATGTAAATTCCATGTAAAAACCATGTAAAATCGTTTTTACCTTTCAGATATTAGTGCTTCAAGTTCTGATCACTAATGTTCTTACTTTTCAGATATTAGTGCTTTAAGTTCTGATCACTAATGTTTTTACTTTTCAGATATTAATGCTTCAAGTTCTGATCACTAATGTTCTTACTTTTCAGATATTAGTGCTTAAAGTTCTGATCACTAATGTTCTTACTTTTCAGATATTAGTGCTTAAAGTTCTGATCACTAATGTTCTTACTTTTCAGATATTAGTGCTTCAAGTTCTGATCACTAATGTTCTTACTTTTCAGATATTAGTGCTTAAAGTTCTGATCACTAATGTTCTTACTTTTCAGATATTAGTGCTTCAAGTTCTGATCACTAATGTTCTTACTTTTCAGATATTAGTGCTTCAAGTTCTGATCACTAATGTTCTTACTTTTCAGATATTAGTGCTTCAAGTTCTGATCACTAATGTTCTTACTTTTCAGATATTAGTGCTTTAAGTTCTGATCACTAATGTTTTTACTTTTCAGATATTAATGCTTCAAGTTCTGATCACTAATGTTCTTACTTTTCAGATATTAGTGCTTAAAGTTCTGATCACTAATGTTCTTACTTTTCAGATATTAATGCTTCAAGTTCTGATCACTAATGTTCTTACTTTTCAGATATTAGTGCTTCAAGTTCTGATCACTAATGTTCTTACTTTTCAGATATTAGTGCTTCAAGTTCTGATCACTAATGTTCTTACTTTTCAGATATTAGTGCTTCAAGTTCTGATCACTAATGTTTTTACTTTTCAGATATTAGTGCTTCAAGTTCTGATCATTAATGTTCTTACTTTTCAGATATTAGTGCTTCAAGTTCTGATCACTAATGTCCTTACTTTTCAGATATTAGTGCTTCAAGTTCTGATCACTAATTTATCGTATTACAACCCCTGGCAAAAAGTTCCCGATCATATGCACATATACAGAAGAATATTCGCATTTTAGAGTTATAAAATGTTTTTTGCATAGGAAATACTAATGGAGAACGTAGGTTGGATCTAAGTAAAGTAAATAAATAGAAAATAAGACGATTTTTTTTTCATTTATTATCAAAAAGAAACCACAGAGAACGCAAAATGTTATGTGGAGAAAAATTTCCGATCAGTACAAGTGTCGGAAAAAAGTTTCCGATCATGGTTCAAATAACTAGCTCAAGCGTAAACATAGCCCATGCCTGTGGAAATCTAAATAAACGCTTTAACCGCTTGAGGCATCTGAATTACAAAACATTTCAGTCAGTTGATAAGTAAGATGGATGCGTGCAATATGCCATCGCGTAAGTTGTATTGGAACGATTTAAAGTTAAGAGCAATCGAACATCTCAAGCAAGGTAAAATTTTTGGTTGATTTTTGGTCGAGTTTTGGAAATTTTGCGATTTTTTTATATTTTTCATTAAATAGTTATTGGTTAAATATTTGTATATTATTAAATAATTTAGTAATATATCATAAGTTAATTATATTTAATAATATTGTCAAGATTTATAAATTCAAACTACTTCTTTTGAAGTAGAATTGTTAATTAATGTATAAATATATAAAGATATTTATTAAACCTTAATTATTTGTCTAATGGATCCATTTAAATATATCTATGAGGACAGATAATATTTCCACATTTATAGTTGATCTATTGAAAATATATTTTAATAAATTCAATAATTCTGTGATTTTTATTGTATGAATTTATAATATGTATATATAATAATATATAATCTACTTTCTACTATAATATATAATAATAATATAATCATTTAATTATAGTTAATTATTAAAATATTTTAATAAATATAGATATAATTTTATATTATAATAAATCGTAAAGATATAATTAAATATATATTTATTATATCTTTATTTATATATCAAAGAAAAGTCGCAGTAATTATAGAATGTAATCAGAGTACGATGAGTCATATTAATAAAAAAGAAGTATAATGAAACAGGTAGGGTATCTAAGTCGTCGTAGAGTTGTTGTCGTCGTCGTGCGACAAGTAGAAAAGACGATAGCAAATTACGTGCAATTGTTAAAAATATGAGGCGAGCAATATCAAAACAAATAAATGAACAGTGTACTTAAGCAAAAATATCCGCAATCTTATATGATATGGATGTATATAGAATAAACTTCTTGCACAGTATATATATATATATATATATATATATATATACTGTGCAAGAAGTTTATTCTATATACATCTTATATTTAATTCCCTTCATCTAGAAATTGAATTAAATGAAAAACAACATCGTGACATGACGTCTGAGAGTACAATGATATTTTAATCATTGAAAACGGTAGAATATTTAGGTGTTTTACAGAGCACACGACACTGCTCGCAAAATTCCGACGAAAGCTCCGAACGTTAAGGAACCCTAAAAAATTCAGCTTTTGGACTCGATAAAGTAGTACGGCCGTTTAAAGATTCACAGCGTTCTCTCCATCACTGTCCGGCACACAGGACTCTCGCGACGTGCCGGCATCGTAGCGATACCATAATAAATCCGGCAAGCTGTCGCGGAAACTCGAGCCGCAAAGTGTAAAGATGTCACAAAAATCGGCCCTCGGAAGGAGATCGATCGCACAGCGTCTAATAACGTTATCAGAGGATCGTTGGACGGAGGAGAAGGCGGTTTTCAACGGGTAACGCCAATGAAAAAGCGTCTGCCGTTTCCGCCGCGATTCAATGGGAGCGCACGCATACCCGATCCGGTTACGCATCTGAAAGGGAAGTAATCACTTACTAAGAGGAGGGCATTTTCGCGATACCGTGCCTCGAACTAAAAAAGCGAGAGGCAGAGAGAAAGAGAGAGAGAGAGAGAGAGAGAGAGAGAGAGAGAGTAGCTGGAGCGCGAAAGGAAGCCACTATTTCTGATGCTTCTCCCTTCCGGTTTGCAGGGAGCTGTGAAGCTGTTCCAACGTAGGAAATCGACGATCTTTCAAATGCCTGACTCGTGCTGTACCCCAGTCTCTTCTCTATAACCCCGTTCGAGGTGACCATTGACGCGAGAGAATTCTTTTGAGGCGCAAGCTTCGTCGTTTGAACGGAACAGCGTTTGGTTTTGCATCAATAAACATCGCCGGGCTGAATGCACGGCCCCGCGTTTCGTTGTTCGGCGATTCTCAAGCTCGAACTTCGATTGTGATCGTGATACTTGCGATGCCGGAATTGTTTCTCGTCGACGAGGAATTAGAGCAGGGACCGGCGAATCGGGGCAAATTACCCGAGGTGGAGTGAAAATGAACTTCTTGGGGGTAACCAGGATTCAATAGGCGTAGCAAGAATTATATGAGAACCGCATTCCTTAACCCTTTGACTGCGAACTGCTCTATGTGGAACCGCGTCTTCGCGTGAGCGGCATGCGGCACGCGGATGCGACCGTTGGGGACTGAAAACTTCTTGTTTAAAACATGTTTGATTTTCAGCATATATCGTTTATCCAGCAATTTTAATTGTTGCTTTTAATTGTAATGTATTTGGATATTCAAACTTGCAAAATTAAACAAATCGTAGAAACGATTACACAGGGTGTCCCAAAAATGTCTCGTAATACGGGAATGGGGGATACCTGAGGTCATTCGAAGTAACTCTTTTCTTAGCGAAAATGCAATTCGTAGCTTTGTTTACAAGTTGTTGACGAAAGACACTGACCAATGAGAGGCGAGATCAGCTGGCGCGAAGCGGACGAGCCAACAAGCGGAACTGGGGCCCGTGCGCTCGTTGGCTGGATCGCTTCGCATCAACCGTGCTATGTCGAACTTCAAACAATTCGGTTCAAGTGAAAAAATTGATTTCGATGATTTTTGAATATGTTATGAAACTCAACATTTTGGACGAAGTGTTCTTCCGACGAACATGGCGATCGGTTTTAGTTTTCGACATATTCGTTGAGATATATTTGCCAGCCAATACAGAGGGTGTCCCAGCCGAAGGAGACCACCTAAGTATCTCTGTTATTTTTTGGAGGAATCAAGAAACTTTATCAACAAAAGTTTTACAGTTCAGAAAGGTGTGTAACATAAACGTAATAATTTTTTTGCAGTTGAAGAATTTTCGAAGATTTCAAGGTCATTTTCACACTTTTTTAATTATAATAATATATTTTCTTAAACATCAGTTGATGCAGCTCGACATTTTCTATAGAAAGGTGTTGATCTATTTATGTCGAAAAATGATTAGTTTAGCAGATATTCAGTGTTATTTTCCAACGAAAGTACATTTACGAATCGTGAAAATATAGATAATATACTTAATATACTTAATATGCGCTTTTTGGCTGGGCAAAATCCATAGAATTAAACTTGAACTATCTGATAATCTAATAAATTTCCGACATATACGTAAGTTAATACTTTTCTGTAGAAAATGTTGAGCTGCATCAAATAATGCTTACGAGAATATATGATTATAATTAAAAAAGTGAAGATGACCTTGAAATCTCCGAAAATTCTCCAGCTACGAAAAAATTATTACGTTTGTACTATACATCTCTCTGAACTGAAGAACTTTCGTTAATAAAGCTTTTCGATACCTTGAAAAATAACAGAGATACTTAGGTGGCCTCCTTTAGCTGAGACACCCTGTATATAAAAAGGGTGATTATGGTGTTACAGTTAGTCGTGGGTTAGACTTTTTAGCAGGGAGGGGGCTACATTTTCAAATCGTCAGACATCTGAAAAACTATTTTATTTTTCCTTACCCTCGGAACAAATTCGATCCACTTCATTGTTATGGGGAGGGGACAGTAAAACATCTAAACCAAAACTATCTCCAATCACCGTTTTTCATGTATTTTGAGTGTTTCTACAAACCGAAGATAAACGCTGGAACGTAGTGACGCACACCCTGCCGCGGGCGTGCATGAATAGGGATGGAAAACTAACGATAGTTTCCAATAGTTCGCAAAAGCTATCGATGACTACCGCTAGTACTATCAATAGTTCTCTATCTTTAGAAACACTATGAGAGTACCATGTATGACATAAAGTTTCTGGGATCCCAAAATTTGAAGATGCACAAAAGTTTGAAAAACACAAAAGTTTCATAATACATTCTTTTTACGATATAATAAAAGTACATTAGTAGAGTACAATATAATAAAAATATCTGCAATAGACATTGGACAAGTTGTGACAACGACCACTGGTTTTGTTTTCAACAATGAGGAATACGACATTTTTTGACTTCGGGCTTGACCGCCTGTCGGATTATTATTATTCGGATATTATAGTCGGATCATTATGTTGAGTGAAATATCAATATTTCAACTGTTCCCACTCTATTGAAACTAATGAGAATAATTATAAATTATTTTTTTGGATTATATGCAGAGTTCTGCATATAATATATCTTGATTCTGAACGATCAAGAAATCGAAAAAGGATATTCAATTTAATTGAATGATAAATTGAAAATGAAAATTGCATTTTTAAAAAATTTGTTTACAAACAATTAAAACACTGCATTTTGTTTTCATATAATTTTAGTTGTCATACGCTTCTCCCACTTTTTGTATCTGCGGCGATGTTACGCGGTTAGTGTTAATTACATTACAATTATAACCGAATTGCATAATCTTAAAGCTAACTATGCAGTGAAACGCTTATGCTGTGGCTCGCGGAAGCTTAACCCGAGAAAGATAACCTACGTCGCAGAGGCGCCTGCGAAGACTGTTGATTTTTGTTAATTTTTCATAGAGGTCTAGTGATTTAAGTTTAAAATTACTTAAAATATAAAAAAATATAATAGAAATGCATTTTATTTTTACAATAATGCCAAACCTTTAAAATGACTAGATTAACTTAAATAAATATCCATTGTTAGTATAAAATTGACGCCTTAGAAAAGCATGCGCCTCTGAAGCGTATGGTTATCTTTTACGTACGTTGTCATATGGTTATCTTTCTAGGGTTAATAGGTTTTCAGTGGATGAAGTGTTAAGCGCTAAAACATAAAGCTACGCAACCGAGCACTTATTCTATTTCTCGCTAACCCTTAAATGCATGATTTTTTGTTTTGAATTTTAAAAACTCGTTTTTTATAGGAATGTAGTCATAGGTTACGTAAAAAATAAATAAAAAAATCTAGGTAATAATATTGAGTATTTATTTATTATTATATTATTATTATTGAGTATTTATTTATATATTAAAATCTGGCATATATCCAATAAAATTTTCAAATGCAACATCAAACATTCATAGCTTACTTGACAATAGATGAGAAGTAATTTTTTTTTTTCAATTAGATAAATCACTCCTTTATAGGAAACTCGAAAAAAGAAAATATCTCTCCAAGTAACACATTGAAGGTTATCACCCACCACATTCAAATGTCAAAAAACATATAACTTACTCGCCAAAAGTAATGTCAAGTCTTTTATTTCACACATGGTCTATTGTCTATTGTTATCAACGTGTATTCGGAAACGCACATACTCAGGTTTTTGAATCAAATTAAGTGGAACTGGAATGTAGACAATTGGCAGCAATATGCATTTAAGGGTTAAAGTAAAGAAAGAGAAGAGAAAGCAAAATTTCGAAACTATACGAAAGTCTGTATTTTATGAGAAAGTTCTAGGGGTTCTTTCTCCCGTCACGAAATCTGCTATCGTTTACTGTGCAGAAGGTACAACGTTCGCTGGCATGTCTCTGTAACTCATCGGATTTCCCAAGAACGAAACGATTAAGCTTCTTAAACGATATCGACGGGTTTCCCAGCGGTGCTTGTTTGTTACGTTCGACAGAGATTATGGGTCGGGCAGTAAAACTGCCTGATAGAGGGCCGGCCGCGTCGTATATGTATAATTTTATACGCGCGACACGTCGTACGCGAATATGATCCTTATTTACAGTCGTGTCGGGCAGCTATGTCGGAAATTTTAGCGGATCGCCGGGCGAGAGGGTTGCTTAAACCCTTCGAATGACCGAGAATTCTCGTGAACAACAACGGCTTTAGTGGAGAGAGGCCAAGCAGTCGCGTGCTGCCCGACTGGAGTCCATAAAATCGTGGGAGCAGGCCTCGCATGAACGTTTATGCTTCCCATTCGCTTCCAGTTTCGCTTCGTTTATGGGCCGTGTTGTCCGGATGTCCAGATTATTTCGATGGTATTTGATAAGTGATTGATAACTTTATGGAACGTTTGATTCCCATAAAATGTTCGAGACAAAGCCAGAGTGGATGCTATCATTCACCGACGTCCGGTACATAGAATTTAATGGGAGAGTAAGAGGCTCGAACAACGGACCAAGTATAAGGGTATAACTATCGCCCAATGTGTTTTTCTGGCAAACACCTGCGGGACTCTAGAGCCCCGTTAACGATTCCGTGTAGCACTCGTCGTAACCGATATTTCACAAGTTTAAACTTCTTAGTGAAAATCGATTGTTTCGGTCGAGTTTTATTTGTTATTTCCATTTAAACCGTTTATTGTGAAATATTGAAGATGTTTTTAACAGCACTGTTAGTAGAAGGAATTGTTATAAATATTAATTTCCGATAATTGCGATGTTTTATAACTGTGTATTTTTTTACTCGTACTTGGACGCGGTGTCTGACCATGATCGATTGTTTCTACTTATATCAAGGTACACAGATATGTTATCATTTTCTATTGATTTTCACTCCAGCTATTAATTCATAGGAAATTATTGGGGGAGATATTTTTCGTTTTAGCGTTATGAATGTTTACAGTTATATCAAAATTATTACTAATAAACTATAGACAAAAGTCATTAAATTTGGAATACCGTTGTGTTCCCCGTATGCTATTTCTGCGAATCAACTGTAACAAATCCTCGTTCGTTTTAAATTTGTAGTATTATAAACAATTGTAAATATTGAGGTTATATGGAAGCAAATATGGAACAGTGGTGATAAGTGTAATAAGTTCGGAAAAAACATACAAGAAATTGTTTCTTTATTATTTATTACAGCACTTTGCTTACGATATTATATTTAATACCCAACTAAATCAAAAGTTAATTAAAAATAGCATGTCCGTAAAAATATTTTTGATCTTCTTAATTACAGTTTTTGGTTACGATATCACATTTCAAATGAAATTGAATTAAAAAAATGGTTATTTCCAATCATCACATATCCACGTTTCAAACTTCGCACCAGCAATTTCATATTTAAAATTTTATAAAGTCAAATATACGGTATTCTGTTTTTTAAAAAACGAATGGATATTACAGGCAGGTGCATTAATTCCTATATGTACAACCAAAATGTCCACCATATTTGAAGCTTGGCAATTTAAAATATTTCATATAATTTTTTTTCACAAAATATTAATTGCCGTACAAGTGTACAAAAAATGGGATTCTGGAATAGTTCTTAGTCATTTTATTAACAATTATTAAATATTACTACAGGAAAAATAGAAATAGGCATCTGGTTGTACACGGTTGTTACAATCAATTAAAGATGCCGAAAATCGTGAAAAATTGCAAAACTGTGAAAAATCTAGAGATTTCTACATCTTTCAACGACTGTAGCTTAACTCTCCGTTAACCGATTTCGATGAAATTTTCAGCATACATGCAAATTACCGAGAGTTAATCCACAAACTACATTTTTTAAATTTTCGTTATAGGCTCAGACCAAAAAGTTAAAAAACGAAAGTTTCTTATCTTTTTTCATTCCTAAGAATTGCAGTTTTCGAAAAAAATTTTTGCATTGCCTAGTGAAGTGTGGTTATTCCAAAATTTAACAAAAAATACAAGCCATTTTGTCCACATTTAAAAATTGATTCTGTTTTAAAAGGCGTACGCGTATTAATGCGAGTCACTGTATATGTATACGACAATTGCATTAAAGGTACAGGGTTAGCCAAAAGTACGTTTAAGATGTTGAATCAGAATATCTGTCGAACGCCATGTTTGTTTTTTGCCACTTTCTTTTTTTCTAACATTCAATGATAGAAAATTTCAACGATGAAATCGTCCACGATTAAAGAGCATGTTAAAGTTATTCAAATTTATTTGATAAATCAGTGTTCAATAAAAAATAGCCACCGTAAACGCGATTTTTTCGGCATACGTAATCGTCCATCCGAGCAAATAATTCGAAATTTGGTAAAACAATTTGATAAAACTGGATCTGTTCATGATAAACCAAAGTCTGGCATACCAAAAACAGCTCGTTCGAACGAGAACATTACTGCCGTTCTTGAAAGTGTTGCTAATGAACCATCAACATCAATTCCACGTCGTTCTCAAGAATTGTTTATGGCGAATTTTGCATAATGATTTGCATTTGCATGCTTACAAAATTCAATTTGCACAAGAATTGAAAGAAAGTGACCATTTTCAACGCAGAAATTTCGTATGAAGCTCATTTCATATTGGACGGACACGTCAATAAGCACAATTATCGCATATGGGGAGATGAAAATCCAAGAACCATTCAAGAAAAATCACTTTATCTAAAAAAAACTTACTGTTCAGTGTGAATTTTGGTCGAAAGGCGTATCCTGTCTACTCTTTTTCGAAATTGAGAATGAAGATGCAGTTACAGTGAATGGTGTACGTTATAATGAAATGATTGTTGATTATTTATGGCTGAAATTAAATAAAATCGACATAAGTAATGTTTATTTTCAAGAAGACGAAGCTACGCCACGGAGCGCGTGAAACCATCACTTTACTGCGACCTAAATTCAATGGTCGATTAATTTCAAGAAATGGTGATGCGAATTGACCACCTGGTTCGTGTGATTTGACCTCATTGGACTTTTTCCTTTGGGATTATTTGAAAAGCAATGTTTATGCTAACAAAGCAGCTACAATTCACGACCTAAAAAACAACATTAGAAATGAAATTGGAGAATTAAACGAGCAAATATGCCAAAACGTCATTCAAACGATATTCGAATTGATGTCTGTAAACGTGGTCGTGGTGGTCATTTGACAGATATCATCTTTCACATATAATTGTCGTAGGTAGTACTTAATAATTAAATGAAAAAAAACAATAAAATTCAAAATAGTTTGTTTTTTATTTAAAAAAAACTTCCTACAGTCTATTTTGGATAATCCTGTACAATTACAAGTTTACTAATTGCGGTCTACAGCATTCACTCGACTAATAAAACTGTTAAAACCTACCGTCAATAATGCAGTTTTTGTTGGTAGCATCGGAGTTCTTTTCGTATTTTTTATTATTCTGTATGCTTCGGAATTATTTCGTGGCGTCGCGTCGATTGCTGCTGGTTGCTTCTGTTATCCAATTTAACATTAAACCTATCACGGTTAGGATGACTGATTTTCGATTTGACAATTCTACAAACATTAAAAACTATTTCATGAGAAATGCTTGAATAATTTTAATTATTGAAGCAAGTTTTACGATGAAAACTTTAGAAAATCTGAATAAATTCGATCTTTTCACATTCATAAGACAATGCACATCAGTTATTATTAATGCTCGGCAGATTTAGTGTTCAAGAATCCATTTTCATTTATGTTAATCGATCGGTAAATATTTTTAATTAAAAATAGCACGATTTCATATCTAAATGCTACTCCACATTTGCCGATTTTTCTTTAGAGATACGATTTTGTCGAATTTTCGTGAAACGATATTCTTTGCCAGATGCGAGAAATTTGCTGCGTGATCGTCGGAAGATCAAGTTATTATGCGATAAAACGTTATACAAATTTAGGATTTTTGTTACTTTTTTCTGTTCTGTGCAATTTATGCGTATTAATATTTTGTTCCCTTATTTTCCTGTGTTTTGTTTCGATATTATGTAAATGCATAGCATGAATAACATGCCTCGGCTGCTGAGACCCCAATAATTGACCCCTAAATGCAAAATATGTGGTCCCGATATTGTGAATTGGTTTCATATTTCCATAGCATGTTTATGCTTGCAGATATATCGCGAAATAAATTGCTACTACCAGTATTGATTATTTATACGTCATTCGGTGATGTGTTATTGATGAACGAGTCGCGACTAACGTGTCACTTTTTGAACATGACGTTGGGGAGCGTGATGAAATTGAAATACGATGTAAATTCAGGGAGAGATAGGCTTCAAGTCGTCATTTTGCATGTTTTCATATTTCCAAAACGTCAGAGTTTGCGACTTTTAGCCAGTTTTACTGTTATGTTCTTTTACGATAAAAGAAAACGATGTTCGAAACGTTCGCGAACAGTGAGAACAATGAATTAACTTCCTTCATAACGCATTTTTCATTAACCCTAGAAAGATAACCGTATGACAACGTACGTAAAAGATAACCATACGCTTCAGAGGCGCATGCTTTTCTAAGGCGTCAATTTTATACTAACAATGGATATTTATTTAAGTTAATCTAGTCATTTTAAAGGTTTGGCATTATTGTAAAAATAAAATGCATTTATATTATATTTTTTTATATTTTAGGTAATTTTAAACTTAAATCACTAGACCTCTATGAAAAATTAACAAAAATCAACAGTCTTCGCAGGCGCCTCTGCGACGTAGGTTATCTTTCTCGGGTTAAAATCTCTGAGAACAGAAAAAAAAGTTGATCCTGAAATGATCTGTAAGTGATGCGATTTCGAGCGACAGCGTTTGCTCGTTGGAACGACTGGCTGACGTCGGTTGTACGGAACGTGACATGGATACGATCTATTTATCTTAAGCGCAACGTTTCGAGACTAAATACTTGAAAAATGTTCAAATTAATTACCATAACGCTGCTATCACGATGGAAATGATAATTCAAGAAGACGGAATATCGGATACTTACCAGGCGCTGTCGCAATTTTAAGCAGACAGTGATAAATCGTTGCGTTACATTTCATTATCTTACATCTCCGAGCATTTTTCAAAGTGCAATTATGTTTGACACGTTCATTACAATCCGAAAACGTGGCTGCTAAAACATTAAAATCTTAGCGCTATAAATTTTTCGGTGCAACGTCGGCGCGGAAGCTTGCGCACCGCGAACATTGTTTGCTATCAACAATCAATCATTAGTACGCGTCAGAAGTAAAATATGTCCAGATGAAAAGTAAATTTGCGGTATCATCTAGAAATAATAAAGTACATAGTATCGTGTACTGTAAACAATAAAAACAAAAACTAAAACGAATAGTATAATTATATTAGTATATATAATAGTATATTACATATAATTATTATTATATATAATAGTATATTATATATAACGTAAATAATATTATAACTATGTAACAAATGGTTCCAAATTTGCATGGAAAAATTGCAAGAGAGGAAGCACGACTAGATTAATGATTTGAATTACTCTCCTAATTGCATTACTGATTATGGATCACATTACCAGTGATGATTTCTACGAAGATAAATAAATATACTATTAATTAAATTATTAATTAAATTATTAAATTAATATACTATTATTATATTGGGTTGTATACATATTTGGGTATGTATTTATAAATGATATTAGTACATTTAAAAATACGTTTATGTTAATCGATTCGGAAGAATAATTAAACTATTCCAGTCATTCTATTATTGTCCCATTATCCCGATAGAACACAATGAAATATTATTACTGTTCTTCGTAGTTAAATGTATGTTAAATAACCCTAATGAAAAGTTCAGCGTGTGACATCGGTGGACCACTGCAGCTGGAACTGCGACATCTGAGTGCATTATCGGATTTTCATAAGGTTCGTTTAATACTAATGTTTCAGCGTGTAATATCATAGCTGCAAGTGGCTTCACTGCAGAAATACTTTGTCACTTCAGTTCGCTCGCGCATTGCATTGTAAGAACTAGAAATAACAAAGCTTTCCGTTAATCGCGGGTGTATTCTGCGATGGACTACCTGCTCCGCGATCGATGCGACCTGCGTCTCGATCAATTTAAAACGCGCTGTGATTGATCAAATCTTGGTTCCCAAATAATGTATTTAAACAAGCGCTTATTTACTCGAGCACACATTACACGATCTAACAAGGGGACATACCGAAGTGATACACGTCGATTATGAAAAATATCTGCGAAAAGGAAGGAAAAACATCCAGCTATGTCATCGCTTAATTTACAGATTATCATGCACAAATTTTCTAGCACATTAATTATTCACACCTATGAACCTTCATGTTGCAGGATATGCCAAAAATGTAAATTATGATAACATTTTTTAAATTGCTAATATTAAAATTCTATTTTAATATATTCTGCCACACGAGTATTTAAGAAAATTGATTAACGTATAGATGGAAAAATGAACAAAGATGTGTAATTTATTAATATATTTTCTTAACGAATTAAGATATTGAAAATGAAGTTGAGCAGCTAGTTTCCTCGTTAAAAAATACACAACATTTTAATTCCAGCTACTCTTCCACCACTAATCGATTTCCGAGATATTCGACAAAATATGATTCTGACTCCCAACTTTGGGGGGGGGGGGTTGTTTTCACCCCTTAAATACGAATGAGGGCCGATAAAAAAATACGTGTCGAATATGTTTCTAGGATCTACCTTCTCCCAAAGTTTTACCAAAATCGGCGTGTACCATTTCAATGCGTTTCCTTGTAAGAGACACATTCGTATAGTAGTTACGTTTTTATACTCTTCATTATATTCCTCGCTATCCATCAACCAGGTTTTAAGTTGAAATACATTCCACTACCCTCTATAAAAAGTGTAATTCTTTTACCCTCAATTAAATTACACGAAGTTAAGTTGGTGTTCGAGTTGTGTCGCGTTTCGTCCGCTTCCGCTGTCGGACATCATGAACGTGCAATTAAAGTTCGCGACGCTTAATTTAATAGTTAGAAGTATTAAATTTAGGAAGACACCCACGTATCTTTGGCAATGTATGCATATGTTCGAAAATTAATGAACGATGTCTGAAATTAATTGTTTAATAGAATAGAATTAGGTCTGAAAAGAATACGTAAGCGTTAAAAATGTTTGTTTTGTAAAAATTAGCTAACGTCAGTTTATGTTGCCTGATAGTGGAAAAGAGGAGCCGTTGAGCTATTTCGCCGATGTGAAGACGGTCGGTAGAATATTTCAGCTGTCAATAGTAGAACTCTGCACCTAATGAGATGTACATTTTCCATGAGGAACGTTTACTGTAACGCGAGACTACTGATTGGCTTCTGATTCTTACGTTTTACATATCGATCCCTAATCTGGTAACTATTTAGGAACAATTGAAATCACTTAAGACAATTTAAATAATGAAATTTTTATTGTAAATAAATTTTTAATTAAATATATTCATAAAGCATATGACTATGTAAAAATACCGATATACAGCAGCTCAGCTTGTAAACAAAAATGGATAATTTGAGAAGAGAAGATACTATTATACTATTCGAGGTTCACAGCTTGTTTTTGTAATCGCATCTCCTCTTCCCAAATTTTCCATTTCTGTTTACGAGTTGAGCGGCAATCGGAGAGAATTTACTGTATTTACCGGTATTTATTAATAATTTTCCAAAGCATTTTTAAGCACATATTTAAAACCGATATTATTTTACTGTCGATATTATTTTAACAAATATCGAAACTGATACATGCACTACCACAATTGCTATAATACCGATGTCAGTGTAATGGATAGTACATTTATAATAATATACATATAGTCTCCGTTTGCGAGTGGAAAAGAAAACGATATGATAATTTAGCATAGTTCGCGTGTCCGCTGTCGCGTCACACAGTGGTTCAAGTTGTATGGAGATGTCTTTATTATTTTTGTTTAAATACCAGATTTTCTTTGCTTTCAAGCGCCTTCTATTTACGTTTATGTGTCCAGTGCAATTATAATCAATAATTAGCACATGTTTTTTTTTATTTTTTGTTATTATGATTTCCAATTTAAAAAATTGTTTTCCAACTATTATATATTAAATGTGGTCATTAATTAACGAACAACCCTAATTCAAGCTCATTAAATAAACAACTAACTAACGATTGTAGAAAATGTGATAAGATAATAGGTTGATTGCACAATAGATTGCAATGCACCGTTTAAGACAATACTCAAAACAGAGAACAGGGGAGAAGCATTGTTTTGCTCGAATGGAATTCTGATAAATCTTTATTTTTTGGTGATTTAATTAAATCGGTAGCCCATTAAGCAATTAAGATGCTTACGTAAAAATATTTACAGTAATTATTATCGAGAAACATACCGCTACGACAAATAACAATGTTTATTGCGTAATTTTTTCTTTATAAAGTGCAAATAAACATCGAAGTCAGCATTTCGTTGCAATACTAGTTTGTTTTAAGTTGACTTTGATATTAAAAATGCAGTGTTTTACTTTTGAAGGAGCAGCAAAACTATTCAGTATAGTATTATTTGTATATCGATTTCTTTAAAATCACACTAAATAACATTTCTTACGATTCCAGGTGCACTATACTTTGTTATACTAAAATATATCGATGTTCGAGTGTAATATTATATCGGTATTTTTATAATTAAAATTAATAAGGCTTACAAACGTGTTCCATAAAATCTATTATTTTATTAATGCCTGCCATGTCACTAAAAGAAAACCCGAAGGAATACCGATATTTATTTCGGTTTCGCTATTGTGACAATTTTGGTATTTTCTCTTTTCAATGTTGCAAATGATGGATGTGTACGAAGAATAAGTAATACACCTTATACTAATTGTAATGTAAAAGAGATGAAACTAATATGAATTGTGAATGTATGTAATTTTCCCAGAATTGAATTTTTTTTAGACGATAGAGGGCCACGTTCCTTCCACTTTTTTACAATTTTATAAATGCGTTTTGTAAATTTGGATAGCATATATACATGCAGAGAAATTTCATCGAAATCGGATATCGTTGTTACGAGTCGCGAGAATATACAATAATATAATCGCGAGAATCGCAATGTTGTCACGATTATTGACACTTTTGACGAAAAATCTGCAGGATTTTTATATCTTTCAACATCTGTAGATTGACTCTGCGTCAACCGATTTCGAAAATTCTCAGCATAAATTACGTAGATTTACAAACTGCACTTTTTTAAATTTTCGTTACAGGCTCAATGAACAATATTAATTAATATTAATATTAATATTAATATTATTATTAATTAATTAATTAATATTAATAGCAAAATTAAGAGAGAAAAGGTATTTTAGTCGTTGTCTAGTAGACTAGATTTTCTATCATCTAAAGAAAAAAAAATGTAAGTCATTTAATCCAGTTTCAAAAATGTTATTGCGTTGTATAGGTATGCCAATATTTCTTACTCGCCGTATAGATACACAGCATTGTCGTTGCATTTCAACAGGAATGATCTCGCCGTATCTATAATGATTTCGGCATTATCTCGGATTCAGTACATAGTGAAGAAACACCGGTATCAAAATCACACCGGTATCAAAATCACACCGGTTTCAAGCCCCTGCTTCTGAGTGAGAAAGATCGTAGGTCAACAGCAGTACCAAGGGCGAACGATCAGGCTATCAATTTGTAGCGCGGTCTTCGGATTCATTCAATTAAGGTAACTTGAAAATCTCGGCACGTCCGACTGCGAGGAACTTTTCTGCGGAGCATTTGTTCACCTTCGTGGAGTAGCCGAGCCCTTCAGCGGTACTTGTCCCGTCTGGGAGCGCTATATTGACCTACATCACACCGGTAACAGGCCGCGACTGTCGTTTAGAGGGCACGTTTCAACGGCAAGATCGCCTGGTCTCATTGTTCAAGATCGAATGCTTCAGACAATCATTCCCAGGAAGACTCTCTATCTCGGCGGGGCTCCCGGCAGGGCTACTCAACGAGACGTCTAGTCCGCGTCGCATTCACGTCGGGGGAATACGGTGGAATGTGCGCAGCCGGTGTGTACATATCATGGTAAATGCAGCTACTGCATACGCTGGAACAGACCTCTTATGAAACCCATCCGTTCTTCTCTAAATATTTGGGCATTTTCATAAGAGGAGCTTTTGCTAAGCCCGGGCCATGGCAAACGCGTACTTCTTCGGTAACCCACCGGCTACGTACGTGACTTCGTGAGAGCAGTCCTGTAATATGCCTATAAAGTGCAAACACTGTCGGTGTCCCCGGTAGCTGGTGCACGGCATAGCCGGCTCCCGAGATACACGCAATTTACGTGGCGCCGCTATCGGATCTAGTATTTCTTCTGACGAATTACCGAGAGTCGTCGACGAAAACCGGCTAAAAATCCTGTTGGAACGTATCGCGAACACTCGTTCCTATTCCGTCAGCTAGCATAGTTCGCTGGGAAATGTGATCGGCGTGACACGGGAGATCGAAGGAACGTCAGAACTTGTGAGTGCATTAACATCTTGTCTGACAAATTACAATATCCGTAGCTCTCGAAACTTCAAAGTACATTTAGTCGAGGAGACTGAAACTAGAATGTTCGAATCGATCGAGATAGCGCGCTTGAATGTTTCATAAGATTTTGGTTCTGAATCTGATCGAAGAACGGTGTCATCCGCGTGTGATCGACGCGAATTAAATTCCAATTTTTAAGTTAACATTTTAACTTCAATTTTGGATATAGATGTACAGCTGAATTTATTCCGTCGTTAATGGTTCGATTCAGTCGAGGCCAATTTCAGTTTTTTATAGGTTGACCTACAGATTTTTTGTACCCGTCGTTTGGGGGGATGCTAAGACAAATTCGGCAAGCATCATAACATGTATTACTGGGAATCTAAAAAAAAATGTACATTTACTTATAAAAAAACCTTGAAATAACTCTGGAAAAAGGGTTGATAAATAATTCTGAAACATCCCTTTGAAGGGTTCATGTTTAAGGGTAGTATCTCATTCCAATGAAAAAAGCTGTGACCTCTAAAACCCTCATCTTATTTATAAATAAAAATTTATGAATTTGGCAGTCAATGCGTTGATAATTCATTTTTGAAAACATATTACAAGATAATTAGTTGATACTAAACCTACCATGGTTAAATGTCTGGTTTCTCGCTTTACAATTATAAAAATTATAAAGACGCTGATCTTTTAACGCTCTCATTTGTGTATGTCACGAGAACACTGACAAAGAATACAGAAAATTCTCCTTAATTGACCCTCAACTTAGAAACAAAAATGGACAATTTGGGAAGAGGAGATACAATTATTTAAGCCTTGCGGTTCGTTTTTATAGTTAGTGACTATCGGTTACTATAAAAACGAGCCGTAGGGCTTGAATAATCGTATCTCCTCTTCCCAAATTGTCCATTTCTTATTACAATCTGAGGGACAACTGGAGAGAATTTACTCTATCGCCAAATCCATGGGCAGTCTCGATTCTTTCGAGAATCCCGACTTTTTCGAGGATCCTGAAAGTTTCCGAAAACCATCCTAACCTCGAAAACATTTCTCGTCTCGGCCCGACCCGACATTTTCGGGTTTTCGCACACCTCTACTTCTCGCTTATTCAGACTCTGTTTAAACAACTGCCTTGATTTTGTAATCTTGTAGACAAATGATAATTTCGAAAAGTATCATTTCCCAATGGCGCTTGCGAATGCGCTCGCAAAAGAAGAGAACAACGATTGAAAGCAACCCGCGATTTTAGGAGCGATCGCACTTGATTGATTTCTTCGTTTCCACGTCTCGTTATATATCATATTTATATATGATAAAGTTATATTATTTATATTGTTTATATTATTTATATTATTTATATTGTTTATAATATAACTATATCATATATAAATATGATATATAACGAGGCGTGGAAACGAAGAAATCAATCAAGTGCAATCGCTCCTAAAATCGCGGGTTACTTTCAATATATTATCATAGTATATATATATATCATAATATATATCAATATATATCATAATATATTATCATTTACTATATTATCATAGTTATATCTCACTTACCGATTTTGATTCGTCGCGACGCTGCATCGTTTCCGGGTAGGTTTATCGATAATCCGAAGATGATCAAAATGGTGAATAGATTTTGACCCATGTTAGGACGATTGAAGGTACCTGAAAACAAACGAATTGTTAAACTTCACTTCGATAGTAGTTTCATTTAAGCCGTTCACTTTTACAGAAATTGTATATGTGATTGATTCCTCAAAAATGCGTTCCATTCTTTCTTGAATAGGTACCACGTGTTTCGCGTGTTACACACACTTCTAGCGATCATTTTGCTTATCATGCGTGATATATTATTGGTCGACAGCTAAAAAGGAGTGCGAGTCGGGTTATCGTTCTTTCGTAAACTAGCCGGGCGGAATTTCGCAAATGTGATGGGCTTCGAGTGTATAAATAGAAAACTGTATTATGTTTCATTTTAAGAAATTGTAGGTAGGCGGATACCCGAGATTTCGGGTTTCAATCGGGTCAGATACTTTTTCTTCGGGTTCGGGCCGAAATTTATGTTAACACTTGGAAAAGGGATATTCATGTGGTCATTCGAAGTAACGCAATCCGCCGCTTGTTTACGAGTTATTAACGAAAAACAGTGACCAATGAGAGACGAGCTCGGCTGGCGCAAAGCGATCGAGCCAACGAGCGGACGAAGCGCACTTCCGCTCATTGGCTTGGCTGCCTCCCGCCAACTGATCTCGCCTATCATTGGTCGCTGTCTTTTGTTAACCCTTTGCACTCGTGCGGTGATTCTCAATCACCATTGGATTTAATGCGGCAACTCGAGATGCGATTCTCCGTTACCGTTTGAATTGACGCGGTGAATCGAGCAGCGACGATGTTTATTTGGGTTTGCTTTCTTCTGGACCCGAAGCATGATCTGGCATTATCGTTTGAGAAGATGCATTTTTAAGCTCTTTGTGTATAATCATATGAACTGTCGAATCAATCCCTTTGAAATTGCTCGAAGATCTTATCTCAAATTAGTTCGTGATCGCGGTTCGGACTCCGTATTCGGCGTTAGTTCGAAGTTGACAGTCGTGGCAATGGGAATATTATTCTTGTTGAAATTTTAGCCTCGAACAAAAATTAATCTATAGTTTACTTAGTAAGATATCTTCAGTTAAGATATCGGTTTACATTTCGCCGGCTCCGTCAGCGGGCAGCGACGGTGATGTAAACTGTATATATTAGATGCCGCGATACATCATCGCCGGTACCTTTTGATATACATCGTGCCCTGACTGTTTGAGGGTCCCAGCGTCACGTATACAATGTAAAACGCGACAAATAAAACGTCTCTGATTGGTGGACACGACGAACCCAAAAAGGGTATAAAAGAAGCGTTTCTTCTTACCGGACACTCAGTAGAGTTTGGTCGCTCGATCGGTTTCGCTCATACACCTTCTCTCAATAAAGGATTAAAATAAAGTCTTCTAAAGCAAAGAATTAGAATCATTTCCATTCCATAATCCCAATAATTCTCAATGTTTTTGAGCCCTATAAGCATGGAATGTGATAATGAAATTAGTTTAAGCGAGGATGAGTTTAATTTGTCATTGTTGAACGACGAAATTACGTCTATGTATAACGCTTGACGATAGAGAGGAGGAAAGCAGTGATAAAGACAGTGATGAAGTAAGAGGTGTAAAGAGGCGAAAAATCAGGGTAATAGAGAGCGAATGCAGCGAACGCTATTTTTAGGGTTTAGAGATCTATTCTAGCAATTCTAATACCCTTTATAAATCAGTGAAGAAGAAGAGAAACGAACGGCCGCTTACTCATCTGCAGTATGTAAAAACTTTGGTTGACCAATTGAGTGGAGATTTTCGTCAGACACGACATCGAGTTTCCACTTCGATCTGTAGTTTCGATGAAGTACGATTGAATGGGAAGCTGTATGTAATGCTATCAGGAGTTAACACTTTATCGTCCGGTCGTGGTTGAGGCTGCCACTCAGTAAGGACTGGCTTAGTCGCGCGCGCATTTGCTCCCAGTACCGGCTAAATTTTCGCTATTCATTGTGTTGTGTTTATTCCTTTAAAAATAATAATAAATAATAATATAATTATTATAATTATAATTCATAAGGATATGGGGAGGTCAGCATACAGGAGGTCAGCTACTAACAAAACAGTAAAGAAGCGAAAACCGTCGATAGCTAAAAGTCGATTAATAGGCTATCGGTCGATAAGCATTGACAATCGAAAAGCCGATAAATAGGCTAGCGGTCGATAAAGTGTTAAGAATGATTGCAATGTTTGTTCGCAACGAAATAAGCCTGGCGAAAGGCACCAAACTACATATTATTGTGATACTTGCCCAGACAAGCCGAAGACGCATCCTAGAGACTGTTTTATAAAATATCATAGAAAGCAACGATATAGAGCTTAATGATTAACAAATTTCCTTCCTTGATGTATAAAGACACATAAAATATGAAAATATGAAAGTTTAATACGTTAATTTGTGTACGGAAGCATTTTAAGTTAGCTGGAAGAAATTCACCAAATATGCGGGAAATCGTCTCGAGTTGTTGGTTCGCTCGAGCGAGAAAGGCCTCGAGTGTAAAGCGTTAATAACTTCTAAAGGAAGCGATGAAATTCACGACTGAAAGCTCCATAAACTGAGGGATCGCCCCTTAAGTCTTCAGAATCCTAATATCTTTCATTGCACTCGAAGCTATTTTAACTGTAAATCTAAATTCATTTTTCTAACCAATGTTATTTTCATTTCATATAACGAAGTGTATTTTCGCTAAGGAAAAAGTTACCTCAAGTGACCTTAGAGATCCTCTTCCTGGGCATTAATATAATTATGGGACACCTTATACTACTGTGATCAAAAAGTAAAGTGAATTTGTTTATAAAATGTAAATTCTTTATTTATTCTTCCAAATCAATTTCATCCCCTTCAAAGTAATCCCCGTCCGATAAAACGCACTGTTTCCGACGCTTTTTCCAGTCCTCGAAACAGTCGGAATAGTCTTTTTCCGGTATAGCCTTCAAGATTCGGTTTTTATCTCCTCAATCGTGTCAAAACGGCGTCCCCGCATCGGCCTTTTGAGTTTGCTGAATAACCAGAAGTCGCACGGAGCCAAATCAGGCGAATACGGTGGTTGCGGAACGATGTGAGTCGAGTTTTTGGCAAAAAAGTCGCGAAGAACCAATGCAGTATGACATGGCACCAATCGAGACTTGACGCGTTTGAGACACAAAACAACCTTCAAAATGGTTTGGACTGAGCCAAATGATATTCCAACACTATCAGCGAGGTCTCTCATTGTCAGTCGACGTTTTTCAAGCACCAAATCTTCGATCTTTTTGGACGTGGCCCTCGTCGGTAGACGTTGATGGTCGTCCAGAGCGCGGTTCGTCTTCAACGCGTTCTCGGCCCGCTTTGAACTCGTTGTACCACTTATAAACGTTTTTTTGTGCCATAGTTTGATCACCAAAGGCCTTCCGCAACATTTTCAACGTGTCCGCACAAGAATATTCGTTCCGCAAACAAAATTTGATGCAAGTTCTTTGCTCAACAAAATCACCCATTGTAAAAATCGAAAAATTCACTTTTGGTCGTTTACTAAAACACGTGTAACTCGGAGATAATTAAACCTTTTAACAAACAGACGCTTGGCAATTGTTATAGACAGTCCTACCAACCTAGGAAAAAAACAATTGCCTGCCTTCCTAATGTCCGGGAGTTTTAAATGACAATTTCACCTTACTTTTTGATCACAGTAGTACATTATACATGATATTTATTCCGTATCCGAGAGGCAGATGATACACAATCGAGAAAAGCGAATGAAATGTCTAAGTACGCCTCCCCGATCACATTTTGGAATTTCGGGTACCCGAAATTTCGGATATTCGCACACCCCTATAAGCAGCCGACAGCATGTCTATCATGTGTACGCAACATCCCGAATCAGTTGCACCGCGTAACGATATACTCGTCGGAAATGTTCGACGATGAAGCCTGTATTCGGCGACCGGGTCTGATCCGGCAAGACTAACCGCTGTACAACTCGTTTACGAGGCAGAAGTGCGTGTTCCGTAGATAGCCGCCGAGCATAGTTGCCGCGAAAGTTATAGTTTGTTTGGCGCGAAGTCGCCAGATCGTGCAACGTCAACGACGGAGCTGTATAAGCGAGAACGTCGTGACGCGAATGCTCGAAATTTTGCAACGGGAATTGATATCCGGCGACCGTTTCCACAATGTTTCGATGCTTAACGTTGCTCTGATCGCAATTCCCCGACGTGCAACGAGCACGGAATCAATAACTGTTCCGGTTTTTACTGTAACCCGTGTCTCTGCACGGCGCCGAGCTATCAAAGATCAAATTGAAAGCCGCAAAATGTTTTTCCTCCGGCGCGTTGCTCCACGGTGATTTCGGGGGATTGTCACTCGTTTGTTTCTATTTTTGCTTGTTGTTCCATCCGCTGATAGTTCTTTATTCCGTGGCCACGAATTTATTGGCCTTATACAGTGGCGCAGCGATATCAAATATTCCGCGCGCGTCAAGAGATTCAAATTTCACGATGTACGCACGCGATGAGTGGTTTTGAATGTTACAAGATTCGTTTCCTTCTTCGACCTTCTTTTTTTTCGTTTGAATTTGTTCACTAAATCTGGGAATATTTTCACAAAATTTCCTCGTTCATTCTTCTGCTAAATTCATTTAGGACCATGTCCACCGAAATATCGTACAATATTTTTGTACGTTTTAATACGTTTATTGTTACGTTGAAACTTTGATGGAATATGCAATCTGCAGCCTTTGTGTTTGGAGTCGCGATGCCCCGAAAATCCGGTTGGATTTGGTGACTCCGAACGGTCTTTTCAAATGTTAATGATTCTCTCTTTTGTCCCCTTAATCACGTTGTTCAATTAATAACGGTTGCATACGTGTGTTACATTGTTCCGCATTTATCCGAACGAAGAATATTCGTTTGTACGTGTTACAATTTGATCCATTTCATCGTCTAATTAGAACCCCGTTCTATCGAAACTGATCTCGCTGTGAACTACATTGTCCATACATTGTTGAACATAGCAACCGATTCTCGTGAAACGTGAACTATGTTTTGGCATAGATTGTGTAATTGCGGTTGAATTTAATAAATTCACGAAATAAAATATCATTGAAATTTCTGTGGAAAGTGTGCTTTTTTTCTCCAGAAATAGTATGCTTCGTATCCATACGTCGAATGAAATAGGTGCTTCATATTTTTAATGAACTCCGCGGAGGGTCTAAGCGTTTAGTGCATCTCTAATTAAGCGATGAAATTCACGATTGAAAGCTCCATAAACTGAAGGATCGCTTTAAGTTTTTGAAGTCCCGATATCTTTCATATCATGAAATGAATATATACTCCAGACAAATAATATTTAACCCTTTGCACTCGAAGCCATTTTAACTGTAGATCTAAATTAATTTTTCTGACTTGTGGTATTTCCATTTTACGTGATAAAGTGCATTTTATGCATATGAAATTGAGTCTTGTGACTCACACAACAGTTTGACGTTTAACAATTTTTTATATCTAAACTTTCATAATATAAGAATTATCTTGGAACGTGATGTAACAATTTTAGTGGTGCCTCTGTGTGACCCCTCAAGGGGTTAATTATCTTCATTAAGTTGTACTGTCTTGGACTTAAAATTTATTGCAATACATGGAAACAGATAGTTTTGGTATTAACCCTTTGCACTCGAGTGGCGATACTGAGGCGCCATCGAAAATTAAGTAAAACAAAATATAACGACGAAAAAGTTGCTCAGTGGTTTACAACATACAGTGGGTCAAAAAATTTTTCGTACACCTTTTAGAACGAAATTACTTTTATGTAATTGGATCAATTTATTTTTCTTTTAAATATTAGAGGAATTAGTTTACTGAGTTTATAACGGAATTTTAAAAAATATCTAAATAACTTTTATGTATACTATAAATTTCATCGAATTCAGTTAACGTTATTATGAACTGATATAGTCATATAAAATGAACATACCGTAGGTTAGAGAAATTATTTTAAATTTAGAGTTAAAATGCCTTCAAGTGCAAATAATATCTTCGAATAACTGCTTTCAGTTTTTCGAATGAAAAATGAGCAAGTGTATCGCTTCGAAAAATTTGGAAGTATCCTAAACGTACGTTCTTCAGGATTTCAAAAGGTTTCGCTGCTCGTAAACGGAATGATCTACTACAATTTGTAGAAGATATCAGCAGTAGAAGTGCTACGTACTTTGTCCAATACGACGTTAGCGGTCAATTGTAGACCGCAATAAAATCGATCGTGATAAAGAATCCGAGAATTAAGTGTTCTCCAGAACGCTGAACGTTGTCGCGCTCATAAAAGCAGCAAAAACTTCGGATGTAAACAAAGTCGTAAACCAGTTTAATAAAAGGAGTACGGTTATTAAACTGCTTCCTGATCGGCACATCAGATTTTCATGAGAGCGCGTCTTTCAAAGAGAAGAAACACGAAAATCGAAGAGCAAGTCACCGTTTTCTGTAATCTTTTATTCTGTTTGGTGCTCGAAGTTTCACGGCTACTGAGCTGCAAGACGATATAAAATAACGGCTGTAGTACCGTCATAAATAGAGGAGCAAACAGAAAAGAATTTGATTTCTTTTAAGTGAAACGGAACGAAGGGAACCAAAAGGATTACGTACGGAAGTTCGAATCCCGTCGAGCCCGGAGGGCTTTAAAGGGCACAATAAGCAACATGATGAAGGTCCCATTGGGTAATCGAAACGTCTCGAAACTTTTTCGAAATTCCTTTGAGAACGGGCTCCGAAGAAATTTTCGATTTCTCACGGAGAAATAGAGGAAAGTTTGATGCGATACTTCGTATCGCGTTCCCTGTGCGTGAAACCGAACGAGAAATTACGGCATGAAGGAAACATACAAGTTTTCTCGTCCGATTATCAGAAGTTTCGCCGGTTTCGTGTTCAAACTTAAACGAGACAATTATTTGTACATTTTATTTTCCTTGGATGCGAATCTCGTGTCTTACAAGAGTTACGAGATATATCTCGTCGGGAAAATTACAAACTTTTAGTAATAAAGCAAGATTCAATGATCTGCGTACATTCTAAGATACATTTTGCATAATCTGCAGTTCGCATCATTTAACCTTCTTAAATACACAAATTATATAACTATGATTGTTGAAAATATTCGGAGATTCAAAGAGTCAAAGATTGGAAGAATCAAAGATCCAAAGATCTAAAGAGTCAAAGATCCAAAGATCCAAAGATCCAAAGATCCAAAGATCCAAAGATTCAAAGATTCAAAGATTCAGAGATCCAAAGATCCAAAGATCTAAAGATTTAAAGATTCAAAGATACAAAGATTCGAAGATTCGAAGATTCGAAGTTTCAAAGATTCAAAAATTCAAAGATTCAAAGATTCAAAGATTCAAAGATTCAAAGATTCAAAGATACAAAGATGCAAAGATGCAAAGATGCAAAGATGCAAAGATGCAAAGATGCAAAGATGCAAAGATGCAAAGATGCAAAGATGCAAAGATGCAAAGATGCAAAGATGCAAAGATGCAAAGATGCAAAGATGCAAAGATGCAAAGATGCAAAGATGCAAAGATGCAAAGATGCAAAGATGCAAAGATGCAAAGATGCAAAGATGCAAAGATGCAAAGATGCAAAGATGCAAAGATACAAAGATACAAAGATACAAAGATACACAGACACAAAGATTCGAAGATTTAAAAATTCAAAACTTCAATGATACAAAGATTCGGAGATTCCAGGATTCAAAGATACAAATATCCGAAGATTCAAAGGTTCAAAAATTAAAGTAACCTTCGTTGAGCTCTCGACCTAGACGTATCGGTATTTACATTTACATACGAATAAACTAACAGTTAGTTACAGCATTATTCTTCGCCCACTCACAAAGTTCTGTCTCAACCATGGATTCGACGAACAGACACAATACCAACAAAGTTTCATATGTAGCAATGGCCGAGTTTATCGCTCGAATCTGGCACTGACGACACGACCCAAATCACCCACACCAGGAAGAGAAGGCTGTTAATCGGAACACCTCTCATGCAAGAAGAAATCCAAATTAATTTGACCACTAATAAAGTTCTCATTACCAATGACGATCAAAGATTTCTACTTAGTCTCGGCGAACTGACACAATTTCTTAAGGACTCCTTTGGTAAACGCAACTCTAAAGAAGTAGCTCTCAGTTTCACGCCAGATATTCAAGCGATACCGAGCATGCTAAGGACGTGCAGTATCTTCTAACGTGTCAGATCGTACTCTAAAAAGTAGAATAATTCCAGTTAACATAATTTACTTTCATCAATTCACCAACATGTAGACTTAACCTGCAACAGGTCACAGAATTCTTTATTGGAATGCAAGTAGTTTTTGAAAGCACAAAGAAGAAATCGAGGAAGAACTTCGTAACGTTGACACTTTTGTTTGTGTCGAATCGTGGTTAAAACCAACCAATACACACACACCGGGTGCAGGTACAGTAAATGATCTCTAATTGACGCGCAAATTGTACACAAAAATGGCGGCTCGCTTTTATAGTTACCTCGAATAATCGTATTTCCTCTTCAAAAATTGTCCATTTTTATGCACAAACTGAGCGTCAATTAGGGAGAATTTACTGTACTCTTTTACTAGTTCGTGGAAGCATAGCATTTAAGGATGTAGCTGATATTAAAATTTTTGAGGAATCGGTCGAAATTTGTGGTCTGTAAGTCACCAATGTCGATCCCAGTTTTTCTCTCTTAGTGTGTTACAGATCGAGCGGGAGTGATTTCACACAAATGCAATGGGATGCAGTTATCTGCAACATTGACGTACCGAAATTGATCGAGTTGGCGATTTTAATACTCATAATGTTGTCTGGAACTGCACTGAAAATAATTCGGACGGTCTAAACCCACTAAAGAGTATATTGAAAAGTACAATTTATTTATTCATAATTCTGATTCATTTTCTCACGTCGATAAAATTTCTAAATCGGCCATTACTCTTGTTTTATCAGCTTCATCCATCGCACATAAAATTGATACTACTGTTTACGTCGATACGTGGGGATCTGATCATTATCTGATTTACATCAATTTGCATGTAGATGGATCAATTTATCATAAAAGATCATTCAGATTAAAATTCGCATGTCCTAACTGGCAGAATGTGTTATTGTATCTTCACAATATCACTCCCCAATTCGTTACTGCCAAATATGATTAACTTGCAGCTGGTAACAAATATTAATTCTTTGTCGAAATTCCGACTGATGCGGTTTTAATACTCCGAGGAAAAATTCTGTAAGCAATTTATCCTGGAATCCAGTTCCGCGATGAGACGATAAATGTTAGCAAATAAAACAGCTGAGAAAATCCGCATTCCAGAAATGGGAAACGTTTAAACACCTCATTGACATGATTGAATTTAAAAGGTTATTATTTCAAAATTAACAAGATCAAAAAATTTGCAAGTGACATTCACATATGCACCAATAGTAAATATGTTCGGAACGCTTGCAGAATATTTAAATACAAATAGATAAAGGTTAATGCTCCACACATATCTGAATATCTCCAGATGGAATGTGAAAAGTTAGGCAAAATTTGTCCCCCTTGGGCCACAACTCATTCTGACACGATGACATGATTACCAGCATGATGCTTTTCTTGAAAGTATATTCAATTTATTAGAATTTAACATTGTTTCGGAATCTCGCAAATCCAATTCGTCGCCTGTTCTTGGCGAAACAGATTTTCAGATCTTAAAGAACATCCCAATAAAGCTTAAACTAACATTACTTGAGATATAACGAAACGTTTAGCACTAATGACTTTCCGGACACCTAGAAGCAAACTTACGCACATTTAATTCCTAAACCTGACGGAATTAGTTTCCGTCGAATTGCGTTGACATTTTGTCTGTGCAAGCTGCTTGAAATGATGATAAAAAATAAATTGCAATCGTAGATTGCGACTCAAACAAATATCCTGCCAAAGTGATTTCTGAAATGGTCGTTCTTGTATTGACAATGTTCTAGGTTTAACCGTGTTCAACAAGATATGAGAGATTGCGACATTTTGTGTGAAAAACTTGCCGAAATAATCAGTTCATACAAATTAGTTAAGTTCGTTTATTTCCATACATATAAAGGAAACACCAGCATATAAATTATTGGGTCGACAACTAAGTAATTGCCGATTTGTTCGATGGAATAAAAAATTTTTTTTTACTTGGAACGAAGTTTAATCTGTAATGTATTTTCCATTTTGTTCGATGACCTTTTGCCACCTCTCTGACAACTTGAAAATTCCGCGCTCGTAGAAAGTCTGATCCTTTTCGGCCAAAAACTGAGTTAAGTGAGATTTTACAGCGTCATCATCGTTCAAAGTTTTACCACGAAGGGAGTTGTCCAGGGATCGAGATAAGTGGTAATCAGATGGCGCGAGATCAGGGCTATATGGTGGGTGTAACATCAATTCCCAACCAATATCCATCAATTTTTGCCGAGTGGACAAAGACGTGTGCGGCCTAGCATTGTCCTGCTGGAAAATGACACCTTTACGATTGACCAATTCTGGTCGCTTTTCCTTGACCGCTGCATTCAATTTGTCCAGTTGCTAACATTCACGGATAATAAAAAATAACATGATAATAACTATAATAATGTTATAATATAACATTTACGGATATCATAAAAATGGGAGTGAGAGACATCTATAACTGAAATCGGCAATAATTACATGAAAACATAAAGGTATTCCATAGTGAGGAGTTCTCAGTCCATTACTATACAGAGTGTCCCAAAATTATGATACTTCCAGGAAATGGGGGGTTCCTGAGGTCATTCGAAGTAACTTTTTCCTTAGCGAAAATGCCATCCGCCGCTTTGTTTACGAGTTATTAACGAAAAACAGCGACCAATGAGAGGCGAGATCAGCTGGCGCAAAACAGCAGAGCTAATGAGCAGAACTGGGTTTCATTCGCTCGTTGGCTCGGCCGCCACGAGCCAACCGAGCTCGCCTCTCATTGGTCACTGTTTTTCGTTGATAACTCGTAAACAAAGCCGCGGATTGCATTTCTGCAAGGAGAAAGTTAGTTGACATAACGGGCGTCAGGAGGCGTTGTTTGTCTTTAATTGGGCGAACTCGAGTCCCTTGTTTCGTGGAGATTCAATATGGCGACTAATTTGGGGCCAATACGAAGGATCAGTTCTGCCAATAAGGGAAACGCATTTACCCTACTTCTGCGAGGGCGTCATTCTTCTTCTGCGAATCGGTCACACACTTTTCTCAGTTGTGTGTGTGTGTGTGTGACTTCTTCTGAGCACCGGACAGTACGTCATTAGGATCTATGACGATCGTCCGATGCTCATTCTGTTTCGCTGCATCTTAGCGTAACTTACAGTTGAAAAATATTGTCCTAAGATTCCCGAAAGAAATATAGAGAATTTTTATTTTGCATAAAAATCCGCAGTCTAATTAATGTTACATAAAATTGCTAAAGATTGTGGATACACTTTAGATACGTGTTGCAAATAGCGCAACATAATATTGCATCTAATATTCGTCAAAACAAATATTATTAATTGTTCAATTTAGAATATTATTGCAGTTTGGTTATCAAAGAACAATAACTGAAATGGATTTTGTTCGAATTTTATTCAGCTTCTTTTAGAGATCGCTGTTAAAATGGGCTGAATAGCTTTCGCAATATTAATCCAGCCGCAGTTAACGTAGGAATGTGTTAAAGAATTCTTTGAATTACAACGGAAGGGAAAAGAAGTTTCTTCGCTCTTCTTCGTACTTCATTCTGCGAAAAGGAGCCGCGGACAGGTTGGAAATAACACTTAATGGCCAAGTTGCCGGGCGAAATAGTTGTCCAATGAAAAGAGATACGCGGCGAGAGGAACTTCTTTGTTTTCATCAACGAAACAGCCGGAACGTTTATTTAACAGAAAAGTTGGCCGTGCCCGAGTTTCGCGCAGTTTCATGGAAAATACCGGCAGATTGATTCGCGCTGGAGAAAGAAGGTCAAGATGAAGGAAGCTCGATAAGCGTTCCAACGGCGCTGCGCGATCTTTATCGGATGTACAGAAACACCCTCGGTCATCCTTCGACTCGTTAAAATCTGTGTCAACGTTCATTAAAGACGGCGTTCTCGGGGGAGGGCCCGGAAACCGTAATGATCCGCGACCGACGAAATTCATTCAATTGACTCTTTCGATTGCCATCCCCTAGTATCCTCCTTTTTAGGATCATCGTGCCACCCAGGGCCATATAAAATATATCAATAGACATGGGGATGATTTTCTACATTCCGGTGAATTCAACTTTGCCAGACAAAATCGATTGCTTCCGAACAAATGCTTGCAAAGTGATCCTTTTCAAGAGACGTTTATGAACCCGTCAAATCCGAAAGTTAAGAAACTGTGCACACTAGTAGAAGAGAGCCAATTATTGTGCACCGTTGGCGGACTTCAGGAGTTTTCACTACTTTGGCGGCGGTTCGAAGGTCGTGGATAAGGAAAGGAGTGGGGAGACGTTTCGTCCGGGGCCCGCTAGAGGACTCATCGGTAAGGCTATCCTAGCGGGCCCTTGCTTTAGACGTAAGGGTAGGACGAAGTCTCGGTGTATATATAGGGATCGAGGCGGATCGGCTACTAGCGGGAAGAGGAGCCCTCTGCTGGCGGGTCTGGAGGTAGCCGCCACACTACTAAAAACAGCTTTAGCAATTTGATTGACATTTTTTAAGAAATTAAAGGTAAATTTCTTTTATTTCTTATGTATGTATATAATAGAAAAATAAGAATAAACAATATATAGAATAAAAAATATATGTAAATATTTATTATATCTATAATAAATTTTTTTAGAGAGCAAATATCAAATTCTCTTTGAATATTAAAGTAAATGTCTAAGTGATTGGATGATTAAGAAAAGAATTTTCGTTATAAGTCACTTATTAGACTAATAAGATTTTCATTTCTATATGGATAGGTTTACTTGGAAGGGTTGGTCGTCTAATTTTCAAAATGGATGCCAAAAGAAACATTTGTATGTCGCGAAACCACCCAGTGACTCGACAGAAACACGTGCACGTTCCAGTTTTTTAATGTACACTTTAGTTCTAGTCAATGCACTCATTTGTTGTTCAATTATTTGAGTGAACTATGATGTCAAGTGAACAAATTACAAAGTGCAATGATAAAAAGTTTACAATTAATTCATACATTAAGCATACGATGAAAATATCAAAGAAAAAGATATAATTTTGATCAAAAAAGGGGTTTACCAATGCAATTGACATTGTGGTATCATACCTAGAAAGATTTATTTTATTGAATATTGATCTTCATTCGTTCAGTATTTTCTTAAGCTTCTCCATATGCTTTAGAGAAAATTTCACGAATTCAGTTCCATAAAATTGAGATAATTTTTAAATATTCTAAGAACTTCCGTCTTTTTTATATGTTTTTATATTTAAATAAAAGAGATTAAATATGTCTTCTTCGATAAATATTAAATTAATTACGCTTGAAAATAAACTAAGAGCACAGCAATTGACTACCCCATAGTAACTGGCACCACTACCCTAAATTATACCTAATACAACCGTATTTTATGCTCTTGTTATACGGTTTAACTATTTGCACTCTAGTGACGAGTTTGAAGCACGACTAAAAATTATCATACGAGATTTCGAATTAATTTGAAGGTTATCAGATTTATTTGTATTTCACAAAACTGTTAAAAGTTCACGTTGTATGGATCACCTGATTCAATTTCATATGTATCGAGTGCAATAAATCATGTAACAGGGAAATATTGTAGGTTAGAAAAACAAAATATTTTGGATTTAGAGTTAAAACGGATCGAATGTAAAGGGTTAGAAAGGTGAAAACAGTGCTTGAACAAATTTCGGTATTTTCTTGTTGGTGAAACATTTGAAGAACAGCGAATGATGTTTAAACAAAAAAATGGAAACAAAAGTTGCATTATTTCATTGCGTCTAATAAACTGTGTAAACAACATTTTGTTTAATTTCATTTAATCTAAAATTTAATTTTCATTGCAATTATAAAAAAATATTTATACATTTATCCAGACACAATAAAACGATTCAATTTTGGTTTCCATTTCGTTTAATACCATTTGGTGTTCTTGAAATATCTCACGAAGAGGAAAATACTGAAATTTTTTCAAGAGCTGTTTTCACCCCTTTCAACAGCGTATGAGCAGCAAGGAAATGCGGTTGTATTACGCAAAAAATTTACATCACTTACGTGCAAAGTTTTACGATTTTTTATTTTACGCGTTAACAAGTTTTTCTTGTCAAAAAATCGTAAGATGATTAATTCGTACTTTTTAGTGATGGATCTTGCTAAATCGTGGAAAGATTAGCTTAACGATCTTTTTTCGTCCGGCATTATCTTCGGTCTAATTACATTTTAAATATCGGTAATTTCTATAAAATCGGAAATGTAGGAGTTTAATTTATTATTAAACAGATTTTCTGATCAGAATCAGCGAAGAACTTATTTTTCTACTTTCTGATTTTATTAACTTGAGAATGAAATCATGATCTTACGATTATCTCACCGGTGAACGATTTATTTCACTTAAAATAAATGAGAAATAATGACTGAGATCCCTGCCAGTTCTTTTCCAATACTTTGTTGCACCATTGTGATGCATCACAGATTTTCAAAGTGCCTCGTCGCCTTTAAGGACGAGATTTTCTGGTTTCACCAAAGATTTATGGTTTCCCAGCGAAAGCAACGGTAACGAAACTTCAAAGGATACTCGAATATACAAACACAGAGACTTCAATCAGGTATTGCAATTAGAATGAGAATCGACGAAGCTAAAATACAATTAGAGTTGAAACGCGAAAGAGACAATATTAAAGAGAGCCACTGAATGGAACTTTAAAGTGAAAGGATCAAAGAATAATAGTAACTTGCAGTGGACGTGGTTTAGGATTCAATGTGTGCACTTTAAAGATTTGTTCCGGAATGAATATTTCATCAGTCGCGTATTTACTTTATTTATTGTAACTTTTAACTTTCTTTTATTTTTCTTTTCTTTAAATTCCTTTTAACTTTCTGTTTGAATATTCATTGCTCTGTGAAATTACGAAATTACAAAATGATTTGAAGTTTGTCTTTTATACGAGATTTAATTCTGTCACGCAAGCATAACAATAATTATATAATATATAACTGTTAATTTACATTCTATTTTAATTGTCACTATAAGTTTCAAGACTACAGTCACGAAATTATATCCGAAAAATAATGAGTTTTCTAAAAAATCCTGCAGCATGCTACCTGTGCTCACTTTAATGCGCGAAGTCACTACTCTCACATGCTTGTACTTAATTTTTTCATAGATGCTTTTTTTATTATGAAACAGAGTGGAAACCTCAGGTTACTTTTTCCGTTTGAAATTTCGCAAATTCAAACGACTCCACAGGGTCTGCAGTCTACAGTACCTTTTTCCACATTAGTTTTAACGAGATCTTATAAAAGATTGCGTCAGCTTCAGAAAACCAAATTTGGACTCGTGTGAAAAAGATCAGAAACGAAACAGTATCAAGCTGTGAATAGTGACACGAAAAGTAATTATTTAAAAAATTGCACGACTAAGAGATTTCGATTTTTGGTTAGAAACAACGATCGCAATTAATCGAACATTTTTTTCCGATCAGGAATATTGGTGAGGGAAATTCTATTCCGGTCACTTGTAATCATTTTTATAACAGTTATCGGCGAGGGAAATTCTGTTTCGACTGCGCGTAGAGTTATCAGTGACGGAAACTGTATTTCGGTCACCAATTACAGTTATCGACGAGGGAAATTTATTTTAATTGTTCATCAAAGTTATCGATAAAAATAATTGTATTTTCTGATACGGTACCGAATTGTTTCGCATTCGACCGAAACGATTTCCAGAATCCACATCAACGCAGTGTTTTCGTCGCTTTGTAAACGAAAATAACAAGAAATTCAACAATATTATATTAACACGTGTACAGTGGTGTGAATAATTATAGACTCAGAGTATCCTCTACATTAATAGTGATATATAAACAAAAAATTAACAAAACACCATATTTGTATATTTCGATATTAAAAATAATAGAAAATGGAAATCTACAAATGCATATCTTTCTTTGGTATTTGTTTAACACGTTCCGTGCCGAGCTTTTTTTACTCGAATCTTCACACTTTGATATTTGACTAAAACTTGATGTATTACGTGCAATTATTAATTCTCGTACACATAACAACGTAACAAAAACTTATCAACGCCCATTCTCGCGGTGGAAATTGATTCTTCGGTTCTAAATTTCTTGTAAACAATTTGTTCAGTTCACTAAGTAAACATGCAAGCGTGTACCATCGATGGTACACGTGGCACGGAACGTGTTAAATATCAATAAAAATGTAGGAGTTACTTTGAGTTTATAACTATTCACAGCACTATAGATGACCCCGTTTAGCAGAGACACTCTGTATGTTTAGAACAAACTCAACAAAACATCGTATTTATATGTTTGTATATTGGAAACAATAGAAAATAGAAACATACAAATACGATAATTTGTTACGGTTTCGTTTAGATGTTAGTAACAATGTAAAAGTTTCTTTCAGTTTATAATTATGCACATAACTGTATACACGTCGCTGCGTTCATAACGTTCAGTGTTGCAGGATGCAACGAATTTATTATGGATGCACTATGATTCTCCATAATGGTGAACATTATTAACACAAAAGCAATATTCTTAAAGCGGGAATGAATTTACAAAAATGCAAACCAAGATATGCGCCTCGCACAAAGCATGTTCGCAGATATCACGTTCAAATGACATTTTTGACTTGACTGCTGTGTAGCTGTACTGTCTGGTGCTCAGAAGTCAGTTGAGGAAAGTGTAGGGCCAATTCCTATGTTAACGCCCTCGCAGAAGTAGGTTAAACGCGTTTTCCTTATTGGCAGAAATGATGTCTTTCTATTGGACTCAAAATAACGAGTTCGGCCAGATAAAAACAAACAACGCTTCCTGACACCCATCACGTCTCGCTCCACCGTGGTTGTCATTTTCGGCTAGGAGCACATCAGATGAGTGTGTCTGTGCTTTCTGTGGGTGTGGATGCGTATTATCTACGCGACCACGGCCAAGGGAGACGCGCGATGGGAGTCAGGAGGCGTAGATCAGTGCTCGGAATGCTTCGAAACGCAATGCTCGTCCCCCGCGTTGCTTCCATCAACTTACCACAGCAGCGTCTCACTACCCGCGTTGTTTTGATCGGCTTACGTTCGGCTCGCAGCCAATGGAAGCAACGCGGGGGGCGAAACGCTGCGGCGGTAGTCCGGAGGCGGAGCCCAATGTTGCTGACTTCCGTCGCGCGTCTCCCTCGGTCGTGGTCGCGTAGATAATACACACCCACATCCACAGAAAGCACAGGCACACTCATCTGACGTGCTCCTAGCCGAAAATGACAACCACGGGGGAGCGACATGTAATGGGTGTCAGGAGGCGTTGTTTGAAGGCGTGAAATGTGTAGCGGACGGCCAATCCCTCTTGCTCCTCGCGTCGATTAACTTGTGGGTCTTCTCGTTTACCAATAGTAGTGGGTTTCGCGAGGTCATAGAAAAGTGGGGACTACGGGCGTGCAGGTCGGGCGGACCGAGCGGAATACGCCCCTTCCCCTCTGCCGAAATAACTGACTTCTTCTAAGCACTGGACAGTGTTGCATGACATACTGACAAGCATTTATGCAACACCCTGTAAAATATACGATCGAAGTATAACTTGTCTCAACTACAATTGTTATGATTAGAATGTGCATGTTTATGCACGATAAAATGTATTTGATGTTTATGCATGGTACAATGTATTTGGTATTAAAGCATGGAGAATATGCAAAATATGTATGGAAATATGCAAATTATATACGAAAACATGTAAATACGCGTGATATTAACTGTTAAGTTATGAAAAAACTTTTTACAGTTATCCTAATGTATTATACTTCGAATTGCAAGAACTGCAAGTACACAGAAAGCACAGGCACACTCATCTGATGTGCTCCTAGCCGAAAATGACAACCACGGGGGAGCGGAACGTGATGGGTGTCAGGAGGCGTTGTTTGTTTTTATTTGGCCGAACTCGTTATTTTGAGTCCAATAGAAAGACATCATTTCTGCCAATAAGGAAAACGCGTTTAACCTACTTCTGCGAGGGCGTTAACATAGGATATGTTAACATATACATATAAATACGGATATGTTAACATATACATATACATATACATATAAATACGCGTGATATTAACTGTTAAGTTGTGAAAAAACTTTTTACAGTCATCCTAATGTATTGTGCTTCGAATTGCAAGCATAGCATTTTTTTCTTGGTCCAGTTTATCAATAAAAATTAATTTATACGCTGAAGATGATCGTTCCATCGCACGACGTTATCGGCGCATATTTAAATTTCGATCGTACTGAACACTTTTATTGTATGTTTAACAATGAATACTGTCTCTATTATTTTCATCAATGATTAATTTAGCTTTTCGTTAATGAAATTCTACATTTCCGAAGTTTCGGCAATTTAGAAATATTGAAACATACTCGCAAAATATTCATCTCGTGGCTTCAATGATAAAACGGAACTGTTGCAATTCGAAATACAGTGAATTCTCCCTAGAAGACCCGCAGCTCGGAATTGAAAACGGTAATCGCCGGATACTCGGACACGATTCTTCGAACCTCGCGTGTTAGAAACTCGGGCCAGTCGGCAAAAAAGGCAGTGGCTAGCACAGAATAAAAACGGTGACTAACATTTTTATTCCTAACTTTGCCACGATTCCAAGGCAATTCGGAGGCCGCATGCCACTATTCCAAAGCAATTCGGAGGCCACATGCCGCTATTCGAGGGCAATTCGGAGGACTCGTGGCACGATTCGACGGAGATTGGTCACGTACCTTGCAGCTCCGCGGTTTTTTTTTACCCGACTCATAGAACAGACCATTTTTTGTTGTCTTCCGGGAATTCGTGCCGCATGTCGCATCACACGCTTGACGGACTCCATCGAACCTTAGCGTCAACGTAGCAATAAATTACACAGGCGTAGGACTAGCACAGGGAAATTCGCTGCAACCCGGAATTTTGCGTTTCCGGGAAAAACTATTGTATTAAGTGTATACACCGAAAATTCAATTAGCAACTTCGTGTTTTGAAAACATAGTATATCCTGCGGCGTATGTTCAACATTATATTGATGCTAATATTTGATTATGATACAAGTACTGACTAATGAACTGAATTAATGCAACAAGATATTATTCCATATGGTTGTAAATACAAAAATGCAAAACATATGTAATATGCAAAGTATGTAAAATGAAAAATATATTTTTGAGAACACCGGATCATGACATAAATCACTATTCAGATTCCATTGGTATGCCTATTTTCTTAAAAAAATATGCATTTGCGTAAACATCTGCAGTCTAGTTATGATTCACTGAAACTTTCCTCCATCGGTAACGATTAATGGACAACGAAAAGAGAATTTTGGTCACATGTAACAACCATTCCATGTAACTAAAATCATACGAATAAAAATAATAATTGTTATGGAACGGCATTCTTCATATTCTTTATAACAGCCACGGCCTCTGCTCAGCTTTAACTTCGCAATTACGGTTTGTTATTCGAAATCATGAACGGCTAAAAATGTTTCGCATTTCATCAGTACGACCGAATGATGAAAATCTGAAAAATCTTTGGATTACGAAAAAGAACACGATATAATCTGATCGTTGAAATAATGGGGAAGGAGCGGCGCAATCCGGCGTGAATCAATTCCATTTATTTCGATGTTTGCTAATCCAGATATTCGCAGTAATTTCGGCTCGGACCAATAATAACCAATTAATGTACAGAATTTTTCGCACGTTTATCTGCTACGATAACAGGCGTAACTCGATGTTTGCCGATAATTCCGATTACCATCTGCCGTTCCGGAACTATCGATACGAAGAGCGAAACGTTACACCTGGGAGATAATAATAGCCGGCTTCAGGCGTCGTGGAATGGAATCGTTTTTAGTAATTCGTAGGAAGCCCCGTTTATTACGGCCCGGGCATGAGTTTCACCAGCTGGTTCCCCCCTCGGTTTTACTTTCAGTTCTGCTCGGCAGTTTTCGAGGTTCCGTTTTCTAGAGGCCACCGCTGCGGATTTTTCTCCTTTCCGAATTCGAAGTTCCGGCTCGCGCGATATTCGCAGCGAGCCCTTCAGAAGTTTAAATTGGCGGCCAACCGTTCCCTCTGCCCTGGGTGCTTAGCACATTCTTCGTGCCACCGCGCCGCGCCGCCGACATATTCGAGAGCTCGAATTTAATTGCAATGTTATTCGGCGGAGAAGGTCTGCGCAGTTTGCTTGTTCTCCTTGTTAAAATTCGAACGTTCCCCGAATGATTCTCAATTTCTGCGCCAGCCACTCGAACGAACGGCATTGTTGGCAGCGTTTAATTATTTCGCCTTTCTTCTGGATGGACACCGTAATTGCTTCGTTCGCTGTTGCGTCGTTACGGAAGACACGGGCGATATGTATGTTGGAGCAAGATTTCTACGAGGTTTTTGTTTCCCATATATGGTTATCCTTAAATTTGAAAAATTCAGAGAAAAATACGATGAGAGATAAAAACTCACGAAGCGTACTGAAAACATGAAAATACATCAACGCAAGTAACAATGTTTCGATTTGATTTGATAATATATTTATTCAGATTTTAATTTTTAAATATCTTTATCAAATGTTTAATATTTATTTGAAACGGTGAATGTTCGCTTTGTGAAGTAATGTTTTTTTTGAAAACAATACTTTATCGATATATTAAATACAATCTGAATCGTCTCTCGTCTTCCATTCATTATTCGATCATTCAACACATCGATTCTCGTTTCTCTGACCTCATTCGATTGTTAAATTATTATACCAATTACACCGTATAAATGAAAATAACTCCACTATTCTTGCATGTATAAATCAAATTACAAAAAGGATATAAAAATTGAAAATCATAAACAGAATAACAGAGTTTTAACAGTAATGGAACCCGTCTTTCGCATACGATTTCGTAGAGTGAGTGAAATTAATGCCCACATACACATAGTAAGATTCATCATGCATGCACTACTCTATTGTTCCAAAACATATGTGATTTACTGCCCGTTCCGTTGAAATCATCTCGACCTATATACGGATCACGAATAAGTAATCGTATTATATCAGTCTCCGTAGCATTATTTTACAGCATTTTCAGGGAATGAAATTGTCGAATAAATTAAAAAATATTACACCGAGTTCTAGAAGTTTATGCAGTCGCATAATAATTCAAGAAAATATGAAAGTTTATTCGCGCGCGTTATTTGCAAGCACACGTATATATTTCCATAAAATATATACATTTTATCGTCAAGATTGAACAGATGAGAATTATACATATAGAAGTTTCCTTCCTTCGTTAACACATCCAGCGAATAAACAATGAAATGAAACTGCATTGAATTTTACTCAAACCTTAATCTTATGATTTACTTCACATCCCCTGAGTTATATCGTTATCAATTGGAAGTAAAATTATATCGTTTTCCAGCTGGAAGTAAAATTATATATTCATGAGGGTACACATTATTTTCCCTCAATTGATATCAGACGGATAATGTTCGTGTTTGCTAAATTCAATACGAAGTGTGACCCGATATTGTAGGTCACAGGATTGGCCTCGTATTTTATTGGCATCGGACAGAAGTTTTAATGCGCCGCGACCGTCATTATTCCGTGGAAACAATAGGCAATTTTGCTCCAGTAATTTTCAATCAATTCTGTACCTCTCGGCGCTGCAGTATGAAATTCAATCAATATAGAGTAGAAATCCTTACAGAAATTGTCTTCTCTTAAATTACAGTTTTCGATTAACCTTCTAGGGTACATCGACGAGTCTGACTCGAAATGGAGATTTTTAGTAGCAACTAGTTAAATACAAATATTACTATCTTAAGATGAAATCAAATTCTGTTCTCTTTTCACATCAATATTTAAATATTCAAGTAAACGTAGGCATGCGATCATTATATATTTTCTCCTTTTTCTAAGAAATTATGGTAATCGAAAACCTTCTAATCATTCCAAGTGTGAAAAAAATGGTACAGCAAAAGGATAAATCCAATATACTGTTCAAATTCCATGAGATTCATGAACATTAAACCCACTGAGCCTGGCAAGATGTCTGGCTTTGCATGTTTTATTGCAGTATTCTGAAAATGATAAAGACTCGTTCACAGGAAATGATTCAATTGTTAGCCTGCAAATATTTGCAGGCAGTTTTGCAGTTTTATTAAATAACTATTTAATAAAACAATTAACATATAATTTAAAATCATTATTAACAAAATTCTATTTAAATAAATTTATTTTATAATATATTTACTCTATAAACTCTTAAACTATTTTATTTTCAAATATACAAAAAAAATTCTCTGAATCTCTCTATTTCTCTATAATTTATTATAATTACTCTTATTGAACGAACTCCAGAATTAGTGATTCATAAAGTATTAATCTGTATAGAAATCTTTTTGATTATTAATTTTTAATTTTTCGTTATAACTTAATTTAAGCTCTAATTTAAATTATTATTATTATTATTATTATTATTATTATTATTATTATTATTATTATTATATATATAACAACCCTAAAATTTTAAAAAAAAATAATTAATATATAATTAAAAATTATTATTAACAATTAAAACCCCATTTAAAAACTTATTTTATAATATATTTAATCTATAAACTCTTAAACTAATTTATTTTCAAATATTTGCATGTTAACAAATATTTGTTATGAGTTGAACATTATCCATCTACAAATATATAATTTCAATAAGGATACACGTTGAAAAGGTGTTTAATCGTTTTTGTAATGAAAAAATAAAGAATGTATTATTAGCAACAAAAATCCAGGTCGTCCAAACCTGTAACAAAATATTGCATTATGATTAATACAGCGTGTCCCAAAAATGTCTCGCAATCCGGAAATTGGAGGATCCTGTGGTCATTTGAAGTAACTTTTTCCTTGGCGAAAATGCAATCCGTGGTTTCGTTTACGAGTTATTAACGAAAAACACTGACCGATAAGAGGCGAACTTGCCTTACGGCAGCTGATCTCGACTCTCATTGGTCACTGTTTTTCGTTAATAGCTCGCAAACAATGATGCGGATTGCATTTTCGTTATGGAAAAAGTTACTTCAAATGATCTCAGGAAAATCCCTTTTCGAGACTGCGACACATTTTTGGGACACCCTGTACAGAGAAAAGTACTAAATACATTTAGTCGTGTCATTGTTATGAAGCAATACGCGCCGCTAGGTTTAGCGATAAAGAAATTGGTTTAAACTAGGCGATTTAGTCTATTTAACCCTAAAAGAAATGATCGCGAAATTTCAGTATGCATCTGTTACAATTTGTGAACGCTTTTGCACGCTGCAGCTACGCGAAATGCACGTATGAAATTTAATCTATTCGAAATTCATCCGTTTACCGAGTCACATATTTCCCATGAGCTCCGGCGATATTAAATCATCATTGGGCATTTGGCGATCGCAGGCAGCGGATACACCACACAAACATTCCGATCGTAAACTATGCCATAACAGATACCATAAGCGTATCGAACGCGAGCGATCTCCTTACAGGATAGAACAACGTCTTCCGATATTCAACTGACCGTGCGTTTCGCGATGCGCGCGAATTTAATACCACCGCCATTCTTGCTTGCACCGGCATGATCGAGTATCTTGGAACTCCCGGTTCAATTCTGTTTATTGCGACGTAAAAGAGCCCTTAAACGCGGAACGAGTTCCATGAAGGGACCGACAACTTTTCTTCCGGGCGCGCGCTTTAAACGACGACTTCGACCGTAGATCATGGGAGCGGGTGAACGGGGCACGCAGTTCACGCAAAAGCAACGAGCTAAAGAACAGGGCCGAACGGCGGAACTTTCGACGGAGCATTTGTTACGCGATGTATGATTTTCGAATTTCGAAGATGAGAGTTCCCGAAAATCCCGAATTGATGATCGCTCCGCAACGGCTCGTAGTCGAGCGATAGAAACGGGAATCCGTGCCGTGTTTGCGTAGAAATAAAAAATTTTCGCAACCAGAGTTCGATAAAAAAAAAGAGAGTCCAATGTTTGCATCCAGCTTCCCCGATCCGATTCGGATTTTTAAAGAATTAGCGATCGAGGGCTTTCGTGCTACCATGGAAAACAGCCCAATTTCCTGACCATTTCCCAACACACAGTTTTTTGTGTGCCAGCAACGACCATAGTCGCTGGTCGATAGCGAGCTAATCATTGTCGGGAAACTAATCTCGCAGATTCCGAGATTAGAGAATTGACAATGGTTACTGGCACGGTAATGACGACGATGATACCGGTGATAATAACTGTTGCAACAAGTACATGGTATGAGAGTTCAAACTGTTCTGGAACTTCGACTTAGCGGAGATTATGGCTACAGGAAGTTTGGGGTCCTCTAAAAAAGGGTACTGTGCGATGGATAATGAAATACTCATAATGTATCAATAATTAAAGTCATTACGGAGTACCGGCATTGGTGCGAGGGAAAACACAGTAATTTCTCCCGGAAATGTTCGGAGATCGGAATTGAAACCGGCAGATCTCAGAATACTAAGCCGCGATTCTTCGAGTCTCGCGGCTCGTTTTTATAGAAACTCGGTATAGTCGGCAAAAATGGCAGCGGTCAACATGCCGGTGGATATTAATACGAATACATAGTAATGCTAGAATAAAAACGATCACTTAACTTTTTTATTCCTAATTTTTTGTCACGATTCGAAGGCAATTCGGAGGCTACATGACACGATTCGATGGAAATTCGCAGGTCACATGAAACAATTCGAAGATAATTCGGAGGCCACATGAAACGATTCAAAGGCAATTTGGAGGCTACATGACACGATTCGATGGAAATTCAGAGGCCACATGACACGATTCAAAGGCAATTCGGAGGTCATGTGACACGATTCGATGGCAATTCGTAGGTTACATGAAACGATTCGAAGATAATTCGGAGGCCATATGGTACGATTCGAAGGCAATTCGAAGGCCACATGACACGATTCAAAGGCAATTCGGAGGCTACATGACACGATTCAAATGCATTTCGGAGGCCACATGACACAATTCGATGGCAATTCGGAGGTCACATGAAACGATTCGTTGGCAATTCAAAGGTCACGTGAAACGATTCCAAGATAATTCGGAGGCTATATGGTACGATTCGAAAGCAATTTGGAGGCCACATGACACGATTGAAAGGCAATTCGGAGGTCATATGACACGATTCGATGGCAATTCGTAGGTTACATGAAACGATTCGAAGATAATTCAGAGGCCATATGGTACGATTCGAAGGCAATTCGGAGGTCACATAACATGATTCGAAGATAATTCGAAGGCCACATGACACGATTCAAAGGCAATTCGGAGGCCACTTGACACGATTCGATGGCAATTCAGAGGCCACATGACACGATTCAAAGGCAATTCGGAGGTCATGTGACACGATTCGATGGCAATTCGTAAGTTACATGAAACGATTCGAAGATAATTCGGAGGCCATATGGTACGATTCGAAGGCAATTCGAAGGCCACATGACACGATTCAAAGGCAATTCATAGGTCATATGACACGATTCGATGGCAATTCGTAGGTTACATGAAACGATTCGAAGATAATTCGGAGGCCATATGGTACGATTCGAAGGCAATTCGGAGGTCACATAACATGATTCGAAGATAATTCGAAGGCCACATGACACGATTCAAAGGCAATTCGGAGGCCACTTGACACGATTCAAATGCATTTCGGAGGCCACATGACACAATTCGATGGCAATTCGGAGGCCACATGACACGATTCCATAAATAATTATAATATAAAGATATTTAGCAAGAAGAATTATTGATTCGAATGTAATATTAATAATATTAAATATCTTCAACGTATTTTCTGATTATTTCTGTTTAAATATCTTTTAAATATTCACTTAATGTGATTGCAGCAAAAAGAAGTATGCTAGTTAATAAAATAACTAAAAACAAGAAGTAGCAGAAGATTTGTAAAACGTCTAGAAGGAACGAATCACACACTCTATCAAAAGACGCGCTTCAGTTAATTCACTGGGAATACAATTCTACAGATAAGAAAGTGGATTTGATTAAGAGAAGATTTATTCGGAGAAAACAATTCCTTCGGCTTATAAAATCGCGTGACCTACATCTACGTAGGATCCTAGGAGAAAGAATCAAGAAGAAAGAATAAAATGCCTTGTTAGTTTTCTCACGCTTCTTTCGGATCTGCGGGGAGCTAATCACACATTTATCTGATTCGAAAGAACATTCTGAAAATATAAGACCCCTTGTGCCAGGTTTTGCTTCACAGAATGTTGGAACAGGTCACGAAATTCGCTGACATCCCGAAGTCGATGAAATTCGAAGTCATGAAAAATGTATCATCGTTGACTGCGAATTTTTATGCAGAATAAAGATTTTCTGCGTCAATTGCGGCAGATGAGAGCCAAACAGAAATCCTTCACTGAATAATTCAGTCGTGCATAAAAATTCCATAAAATCTCCAGTCTAATGGGCACACAGCTCGTAACTTCTCGTTTTTGTCCAATATCGAAATTTCATGTGGGATACATTAAAACATTGCGTATTACAAATTTACGAAAAATATACCGTTGGTACGATAAGTTTTCGTTCACCTTTTAAGATGGAATAACTTTTTTATAATTGGGTCAAGTGATCTAAATTGTTTTGCGATGTTATAGGGACTAGTTTACTGAAGGATGGCCAGAAAGTTGTTTTAAGAAATTGCAATCATTTCTTTTTACAAATCACGCGGTTTGCTATTGTGAAAATGTCGAAAATAAAATTGACATTCATAGAAATCCTCGGTCTTTAATTCTCTCAGACGAATGCAGGAAAGTTTCTTCTTTGAAAAACTCATAAATATCTGAATATGGAATTTTGAGAATGTCTAAAGAGTCCAAAGTGATAAAAGTTTTCATTAATTGCAAGTTATCAGCCTCATCGTTACTCTAGATTTTAGATTTTAGATTGAGATTTTTAGATTTAGATTTTTTAACATAAATTAATTATACTTCTTTTTTACAACGGGTATATAGCTGTTAATTTTGGTAGCGAGTCTGACTATATTCAACAGGGCACTGAGAGAGAATCCGAAAAATCATACAAATTTCGATAGTCTCGCTAAAAACTGCCAAGAATTTGGAAGTGAATTTGGCCGGAAATTCAAAAAAATATGAAAAAACTCCGTGTACAAGTAGAATAAGTCATTCATAACACATATCAATTTCCCGTTCGTGTCATAATTCACTTTTAAGGGGCGATTTCACTCCTTAAAGGGAACGCAGAATTATCTTTTTCGTCGAATATCTCGAGAATAATGCTAGATATTGAAAAAAAGTTTAGACAAAGATTAGATGTTATTGTTATATTCACTAGAATGTGTAAAAAAATTTTCCAAAGAATCGATGATTTTGAGGGCACGAAACCCTTACCGTAATAAATATTGTCACATCATGTTTTTTTATTGATAATAATAGATACATATACTTCATGTTCAAAATATAAAAGTCATAAAGACTGAGGTCTATTTTCCTAAAAATAGCAGAATAATGAACTCTAAAACTTGAAAATAGTGTCAAATTTACTCCAAGGACGAATGAGGATTAAGATCTTTATATGTGACAAAATATAACATCACGAGACGTTTTGATTGCATACATTAAAATGAAGGGGAGTGATTTTTATTAGAAAGTAAAATATTTTGATAACTAATTCGAGTACGGTCTATTGAGTGATGGTAGTTACAATTTATGGCAAAATGGGACTCTTAGACCGGAAAACGTTTTTATAAATAAAACATGGTATTTCTTATTGCATATTCAGATTCCACGCGAAAAAATATAAATGTTTTAACTCAAACATTTTGTTCGAAAATGCCTCCATTGGAGAGAAAATAAACTCTAATTAATGAACTCACACATTTTCTAAATTTAGGATCTAATTTTTAGTAATGAATTTGGACAAGTTATACAACAAACATTAAAGAACAATATCATCTTTTAAGTAAATTAATGAACAAATTGACAGGAGTAAAATGTGGAAATGAACAAGAAAATAACAAGGATTCATTTCGAAAATAAACGGGAAATGCAGAGATATGTAATAGTGATTTACGTAACTTAAAAAAGAAAAGTGTAAATAAAGAAGTGTTTCACGTTGACGTTCAAATGGGCCATTCTGCATGATACAAAAATTAATCCTGTATTGGAAGTAATCTACTGCACGAAGGATTTCATCAGCCTTTAACAATCGAAATGCTTCTTTCATTCGTCCCCACAAATAATAATTTCTAACATATCGTATGCTTCCCCATTCGAATATACAGTAAATTCTCCCTAATTCGCCCTCAGATTCTGCACAAAAATGGACAATTTGGGAAGAGGAGATTCGATTATTCGAGCCTTGCGGTTCGTTTTAATAATTGTTAACAATCGGTACCTATAAAAATGAGCCGCATGGCTTGAATAATCGTATCTCCTTATCCCAAATAGTTTTTCCCAAGCGTTTTTTCACACAATCTGAGCGCGAATTAAAGAGAATTTACTGTATCATGGTTGAAGTTGGCAAGACGAATGATGAATGAAGTTGATCAACTGATAACTAAATGATCAACTAAAGTTGATCAACTAAAAGCAAGGCCTGATAAATAAACACGACATTTGGCGAAATCGGTACTTTAATAATTGTTTCGTGATTGTTAGACACATTTTCAAATGCACGCGAAACAATCGAGTTAGCTTCAAATCCATGCGAATCACATGATTTAGATTCGAATCAATGCGAAGTGGAAGGCTTAGCTTCAAATACATGAGAAACAAATGGTTTAGCTTCAAATACTTGTGTTATACATGATTTAGATTCAACTGCATGTGAAACAAACGTGTTAGCTACAAATCCAAGCGAAACACATAATTTAGCTTCGAATCAATGCGAAGTAGAAGGCTTAGCATCAAATCCATGCGACACAATTTATTTAGCTTCATATACTTGCGATATAAGTGATATAAAAAATATGGGGTTCCATTAAAAGAAGACTATTTCCAGTCTGAAAATTCTATTTCCCGACAGTGCCGGAAATTGCAACTACCACCATTCGATAGAGTGTACTCGAGTTGGTTATCAAAATTTGTTTAGTTTTCAATAAAAATCACTCTCCTCCATTTTAACAGGAATGGGCGGGTGGTCTGGGACGCTCTGTATAGTCAGTCAAGAAAGTCTCCGTGCACCATACGAGATAAAATAATTTGGAAAATGTTATACAAATAAATAATTTGTGATGCTATCTTCAGAAATATAACATTAATTATAAGTGCAAAGAAGAAGATGTTACATCCATTTTTTAACGAATAAATAAATGAAAATGGCGAGCATGACGAAAATGAAGTTAAAAAAGTCTCTGTGCGAAGACGAATTTAATCTGCAGCGTTTACAAATTGCACTCAAGAGAACGTTTTAGGGTCAAGTGCAATTTAGTTGCTTGGCTGTTATTAAAGATCGATGTTTTCGCGAAATAACTTCTCCAGAAGATTAACTGCTATTAGAAAACAGCTCAGCTCTGAGAATTATGAAAACATTAAATTGATTAAAAATCTGCAACGTATAGGTCAACCACAAAAATTATATACCAATCACAAACGCGCTACCTTACGAATAAAAACTACATCCATTCCTCAATTTACCCGAATTTCCGTTTCGCGTGGATGTGTTTTACGCGAATAAAAATCGTGTAAATAGAATCCGAAAGTACAAACGAAAAAATATTGGAAATAAAAGCTAGTATTTCATGAGTACATATTTACATCACGTAACTTAACAAACAAATAATGATAACGTTTCCGTAAACGAAAGGAAATTTTATTCCTATAAAACAATAAACTTGTTCTCTTTAATTGGCATAAATTCATCATTTTCATCGCTTGAAATATTCGGAAGTCCGACTTCATTTTCATTGTTAATGTTCTTTCGGATGATTTTTTTTCATTAATTTTTCCATTAATTTGCTGATATTCGTTGCAACATTTGCCACTAAATTTTGTTGAAATTTGAAAGCTCGTTGAATATTTGGATCAGTGTCTATAATAACATTTTCCAATTTTTCATCTAATTCAAGAGCTTTGATATTGTTTAAAAGTGCAGCGTAAATTGTGGAACGAATGTAGTACGAAAGAAAATGACTATAATATAAAAATAGTGCCGGAAACAATTCGAGATGTCACAAGAAAAGCTGGATACATTGACCGTACAGCCAGAAGCAAATATTTCGTAAGTACAGTTAATAAAAGAAAACGTCTTGAATCTGTACATTTACGTTCCTTTTTGAGTAACAGTGTGTTCAGTAATGAAAGTATATTTATGTTAAGAAATGGAGGAAACCAAATGAAATCTAAAAAAATTACTTTTCATATATATTCTTGAAAGAAAATTTGAGAGGAAGTGCCACAAAATTACATCTCGAAAGGTCGTTTATGTTCCAGCAGGCTATGAAAGTGAAGCAAGTTACTATACAGGGTGTCCTATAATGTGATTCACCCGGAAAATATGATTCCTGAGGTCATTTGAAGTAACAAGCAAGAAAGACTTATAATCTAAGATATTGTTGAAATGGTATTCCATTTATATATTATTATATTATTATATTCAGCGAAGAACAACGCAAAAATTAGAAAATGCAAGAAATTATAAAATTAATGGGCGGCCCATGTGACCACTAATTCACAAATTATAAATAATAATGCTTTATATGTATGGAGACTTTTTCGACCTCTTTTTCATTGAGTTCGACTATTTCATTTGTTTATCCGTTCACAAATAAATGTAACATGTCTTTTCTTGCACTGTTTATGTATGTTATGTTTGTGGACATAATAAGGTAAAAGCGATTTATTTGTTAATATTATTTAATAATTATACAACATTATAATACAACAATAATTATACAATATTGAATAAATTTGTGCGCGATGTGCAGAGACTTTTCCGATTGACTGCACATTTATCCCATACAACATGAAATTCGGAATTCTTGGGCATTGAAAAATGAAAGAAGAAATAAATGTGGATTAAGAGAAATTCCCAATTCTCCTGTGTGAAAACGAGAGCAAGAAAGCATGTGAGTGAAATCGTTTTTATGTAGCGCTATAAATGTTCATCGATATTCCAGCAAACGCGTGCTCCGAGTTGGCACATGGTTCCATACAGTTAAAGAGCCTTCGAGTGCAAAGGGACACGCGAAACATGTCGTTTTTAAAAAGCAGAAAATGCTGCGAACTCGCGCTATGACCCGGGCCGACATCAAAGGACTATTTTTGCAATTCCCTAGCGCTGTGTATCCTGTCACGTAACAATCGGCGAGAAATGGCGCACAGGTGACTAGAAAGTTGTGAAAATTGACGTCCTACATCGGGCCACGTGCCTTCCGGGCTGCTTTGTACCGATTCCCGAAAGCTTTGACGTTCGATCATGCTCAACTATAAATGATGTAACACGTCTTGGTATTAAAGAACTGACGAAAAATACTCAAAAAAATAAGACAAAAAGAATTTATCGGGCCGAAGTAAATACAGGATTGATCGAGAGATTTTCGACTTTATTTTGTAAACGGTGAACAACCATCACGAGCAAATAAATATGTCGAATCGAGGCAGGAAGTTGTCGCGGGACGTCTGCGACGCATGGTTTACCAAATTTTCAACTTACAAAATAAAATTTGTCTTTAAATCGAGTGGGAATGTGTGAGATTATATTCAATTAATAGCAACGCTTTATCCGAGTGATATTTTTTCATTTTGTTAAAAGAGCGCGCGTCCTTCGCGAAAGGTTTAATTAACGCGATTGCGAGCTACTTCAAAAGGACGATCATGCGAGAGTCGAGTCTCATTGCGTGTATCGTTTCAGGTGAAAAATTCGAGTTCTCCTCGACACGGGATTCTCAATTGGTTTTGGAAGAATTATTTGTGCCACTAATTATACGCGATGCATTATAAGATCCATTTTTAATTCCACAGTTTCAAGCTGAAAATTCTGGTGAATTGTTATAAAATCGTGGACAGGGGATGATTCTACATGCAAAAAGTAAATCGGAGAAAAAGGTAACATTTTTCCGTTTAAGGCTCCGTTTTCTAGAAATAATATTACTTGATAGGAATCAAGTGGAGCGTCTGACCATTACTATTTAATATTTAAACTTAATATTAATATTTAATATTTAAACTTAATATTAATATTTAATATTTAAACTTATTTCAATTAAATAAACTTAATTTAATATTAAAACTTATTTTTCTCGAAAACGTAGTCTTAAATGAAAAAACGTTAATCTTTTTTCGATTTATTTCTCCATACATCCTGTATATAGTTAGACTGCGGATTGTATGCATTTATGGCAAAAATGAATAGACGAAGTACAGATCTGTAAAAACACATTGGAAGAATTTAAAAACGTTGTTATATTGTTTTCACTTTGTAGAAATGATGAATCGATAATTTTCACTTCATTTTCATTCATTTCTCCTTATAATGGACTCAGAATATTTTTGTTCAGCATGAGGGATCTGCAGTCTTGTAATTCATTACAAAATTCATTTCGTTCGCGTTAAAATATAGGAAACGTACAAATATAGGAAGTATGGAATTTAACGGAGGATGTGTAATTTAACTTTATTATATAACAGAAATAACTGATAATGTAATTTTAGTAGAAGAATATTATTGTGAGTGTGTTGATTTTATGCGTGTGACTGTGGATGAATTTAACCCTCTGACGACAGACCATTTTATTAACTATATAATTAACGATTATTCTGATAACTCTCAGCTGTAATTATTAATTTTTCCAAAAATATTTTTGAACATTCTTCTTCCAGATCTATTATTCATTCTGTCGTTTCTAGTGTAACAGCAATTTATTGAATTTAATCATTAAATTCAGTAATTAAGCGACAATTAAAAGTGCACTGGGTTAAAATGACTCGGCAACACGAAAATTAAAAAGAGTTCTTAACTTTGCACCAATGTAGTTCAAGTTATCTTAACAATCAAAAAATTTTCGAAGTATACTCTAAAGCGGTCCTTATGATGAAAATAACCCCTTAAAGATATTACGAACTTCTTTATTATCGTCAATATTTCCAAAACTGTGTGACATAATAAAAAATTATTAAATACAGAGTTTCATGGTATTTTGTGCTTCACAATGTGGCTGCAAGTAATTGAAAAACTTGATTTCTTTTTCGTCGTTGAATTCATTTCTATAATAATAACTCTACAAAGTAAAAAACAGAACTTTAAAATAATTAAGGTAACCTCGATTTTTAGTAGAAGGACAATAATTTTTGAAAATTTTTCAACATGTAACCGACGAAATGCTGATTAACTTCCATTCGAATTATTTTATGTGGGACTTTTAAAAGTGCTTCTAAAATCCTAGCAAGAGTTTCATGCCATACCCTATATAAGTTACTACAAATGGAATTTAGTCGGCAAATGTTCAACATTAAATTATAACGAAACGGTTGCTTTAGGATATATATGGTTCCTTTTGCAAGCTTGCTCCTCTCGATGAGTAAAATAGAAATCCATCATAAAAAAATTTGAACTTGAAAAATATGCTCAAGATCACTTTTGCGAAAAGCTTTCTTAACAGATCTCCATCGATCTGAAGGTGTAGAATATGTAGATAGCCATGACATAATTCTTTTTTACAGAGGCTTCGAACGTTTTCGTTCCAACAACAGATACATACTATCCGTCCAGAATGATTTTTTAAACTGATACCGCTCTTGTCTGTATTGTAAACCGCGAGTCTAGCAATAGCTTATCAACAAGAATGGTATTTCCTTTTCTCATATCAACGAAGTGGTTTGACATCTACTATCAATATCAATACGTGATCCCACATTTCGTGTATGTAATTTTATTATCTTACGTGCCCTAAATGACATGCTCTAAAAAACGTGCTCTTTCCTGCTCTAAATGACGAAAAATCGATTGGCTATTTGCTTCCAGACCCTCCCTCCCCCCCTCATTCGCCCATTCACAAATCTATATCATGATTAACCCTTCGACTACTGAAGCGCAGCCTCCAGTGCCGGAGTCATTTCTGACCCACACTGACATTCTGCTAATACATATTTGCGGTTCTCCCCACTCTTGCTCGTCGTGACTCCAGCACAGTAGACGGAGGGTTAATAGATTGTCGATCCAGAGCCTCCTGAAATGTCCTTAGTAGGGAAGACCGATAACAGTTGGAAAACTTTGATTTTAGAACACGATTATACGTAAACTATTATATTCGCAACGACAATTGTTATGCGAATCTCTTACCTACTGATCTGAAGTTATTTAGTTACAGTGGTTTTGTTGTGCATTAAGGAATATTCAAGTTTTTAGTAAAATATGGGAAGCGGGTGAAATAATGTTACAACCAAACCCGACCCCGGGTCGATTGTAACACAGCATGGCATTCTTTACGTGCCCAGTCATTACAGCTCATAACATTGGACCCCTTCATTAAATTTGCTTGTGCTATAAGGTTCCTAGCTTCCATCTTCGTATACTTTTATATCCATGGTGCCTTTATTAGTTATTGTAATTTTCGTACGAGGCATTCTAAAAGTTTAATTGTAATATTAAATTATAGTAATTTTAAATTGATTAGTTAACCTGATAAATAGAGGTACTTATTTATATTATAAGATGAAGAAAATTAGGCGTAGAAATCTCTTTCAATTGATCTCGACTGTCGGCATTATATATATATACAATCGTCTACGACCCCACTTACAGACTTTGATTGTAAATTGTTATTTGTAACATGGTTACTAGCGCAAAGTAACTAACGGTATTTGTTTAAGACATATGAAATTGGTGATCTAAAACAAGAAGGATGAATATATTTGCTAAAACAGCACTTGTATCACAATTTTGAAGCAGTAAGGAAAGTTAGCTCTTAGATACCGAAAAGTTATTTTCTTCCTTATGCAGCATTTCGTATTTACTTAAGCGTGATAGACGAATGTGCTCCAGATGTCATTTTACATTATACAGTGTGTTCCAAAAATGTCTCGCAATCCGCAAATGAGAGGACCCTGAGGTCATTTGAAGTAATTTTTTCCTTAGCGAAAATGCAACCCACGGCTTTGTTTACGAGTTATTAACGAAAAACACTGACCAAGAAGCGGCCCAGCCAACGAAATAATAACTCGTAAACAAAGCCGCGAATTGCATTTTCGCTAAGGAAGAAGTTACTTCAAATGATCTTAGGATTCCACCATTTCCGGATTGCGAGACATTTTTGGGACACCTTATATATCTGAACTGTGTAATAATACATGTCATATATCTTGAGATATTTGAGCCGTTTATTTTTAAAGTGGCATAAGTCACTTTGTTTTTAAGTCGAGATATTTAGGGGTTTGCGTTTTAACACGTTTAAAAATGTGGATGCTAACTTTCGAGAAGATTTATTCGTATTTGTTATCTCAGGATACTAATATTTTTCTCGGTATAAATAATTTCGTATAAACATTAAAAAATCACCACTTTTCATTACGGTAAAGTGACTTAAGCCATTTTCAAAATAAATAGTTTAGAAAAAAGACTGACATATATTAATTTTGTCCGACGTATTTTACCGAAGTGATGTTTTGAAAGGACAGTGATTTACTAAAATTGTTGAATAAATTACATATATAATAATAATTTATACCGTGAACATATTTAATATAAAGGTTTGATTTGAGTATTTTTTATTTTAATATTCATAAAATACAAAAATAATTAGTACATTTTGAAACATAAGTATAAGTAATTTATATGAAAATACATCAGTTCAATTTCATTTTCGTCATCAATAGGAGTGATTAAGTCCTCGGAAATCATGTTTTGTTTCAAAGTTTTAAAATAACTGTGGTATATTGGGGGTATATAATTAAGCAAGTCCATCGTGTCTATGTATTTTGCTGAAGAAACAGGACGAGATCTAGCGTATAACGGATCCATTTCTATTATATTATTATATTATTATTATCACTATAATATAATTTACAAAACTGCACTATTCTTTCGCACTTATAAAAATAAGTCCAGTGATCACAACTTTTTTAAAAATACTGAAAATAATTCAAAATAATACTTCACACACACTTATCACACGTTTCTATTTCTTTTACACTAAGCCCCGCAATTAATTTCCTGAGTACAGCGACTTACGCCACTTTCAAAATAAACATGTTTGTTATACCGTTAATTAGCAAAACTTCTTTCGAACAAATCTCAATAGTTCTCAACTTATTGATTGCAAATTTTTTTAAAACGAAAAGATACCGTCCAATTGTAATTAGTGTTACCATTAACTTGATTTTTTTGAAAAATTGACTTATGCCACTTTCAAAATAAACGGCTCATTTAACGGTCTCCCCTACGTACCCTGCGATGAATTTGTACTTATCTCTATCAGAACCACCGCTCATTACATGTTGTTCTGATCTATAACAAATAGGTCTGTACTGCGGGAAGTGTCAAATGTTTCGATTTTTCCAATACTCAACCGCACTTGTCTTGTAATCCAGATTTACGTTAGCTCCTACTTAATCCGCTGGACAAACCGGAACTTTCGGCAAATCCTCCCTGACTTCCATATCACTGATGTCTATAATCTGTACTTTGTATGGCTCTGTTGGATCGTCAAAATCATGAAATCAGTCGTGGACAGACAATTACAATGTCTTACAATGTCTTCATCGTCAGCACTTCTTATTAAATCCACATACGCTATTTGGACGATATGAAATGTCATATTTGAGAAATTTATAATATTTTCTACGTTTATTGCCACCATTTTGATGGTATATAGGTTTGCAAAACGTTGGTTCCTTTGAGACATTTTATCATCTCCACGAGTAGAATAAGATGCGATTATAAAAAAATTTTACCTTGGAAAAACCGGTCAAGATTAATTTTGCGGTTATTTTAACAGACTCTTTTAACAGATCTTCACCGATCTGAAGGCGTTGAATCACGGCTACGAATGTCATGACACAAAATTTCTTGACACCCTGTGTTATGAAATATATTCTGAGTTTTCAGATGTTGACGATAATTGCATTACAGAGAATGGGCGAACCTTGCTGAAAATCGAATTGTCTTTATTACTGATCATCTTTATTTATACAAACAGTTATTTTGTGTTCCAACGTATTTTCTGAATATCCGCGTATATCATTTATTGTCCTCTTCTACCCACAATTATATCCTGCGTACGAGTGAAACGATTCAAACTTTTAGATTGGATTCAGCAAAAAAATATCTACATATTTGCTGTCGGTCATTAGCAAACGCGCTGCGTTTTTTCCAATAATTTCCTGGCCGGAATATTCGTACTGTGAAATCGAACAATAAATGGTAACAATCGGTGCAATTTCTATCGAGAACGATTTTATAAATGAATTTTTGAAACAGCGAAACTGAAATGGAAGATGCAGGCCAGCCAGGCGTGAGAACGACAAAAGATCTCCACGGTAAGACGAGCATCGCCGTGGAGAAGTTGCTGTACAATTTTTAATATCGTAAATTCCGCACCTTATGGCCAGACAGCATTGTTCACGCGAGCCGCTCGTTTCAGAAACAATGGGTAATGTCGAGTATTGGTTGCACAGCGAATAGCTCGAAGGTTCGCCAAACATTCGAGCAACAGCGTCTGAATCTGACTTCGCACACGCCCGAGGAAGGATGTCGCGAGCTGGCGCCGTCAAAGAATCGCGACGGAAAAGAATACAAGAAGAGAATACAAATTCGAGTTCCATAGAAAACTGTGGACGGCTGCCGGTTAAAAACCGGCTCGCACTTATGAAGAGCTCGCATAAAACTTGCAATGTGTTCGCGCTTTTTATATTATTAACGTCAGCGAAAGTGTCATTGTGCGTTTCATGCACACGTCCGACGATAAAAAGAATAGTTTCGTGCTCGCCGCGAAAGCATCGACTTCGCTATTCATGTTTCTGCGAATGCGGTCGCATTTTCACGTAATCGTGTGTCACGTTTGAATTAAGAAAGGTGCACATTCACGAGATTACAGGGTGACAGGTGGCGAGTTACGGGGAATAATTGTATGGTCCGTGCAGTCGTCCTAACAGTTATTTGATTATAAAAGGAATAACAAAAATAAACGGCGACGAGCCGTTCCCATTCTAAACAATAAACGTGCGAACTCAGGCCTGTCACTTATGGGTGGCTTTGGGTCCACCACAGAATCTGGAAATATTTTAATTCGATAGTGAAGAACTGCAAAACTTAATGATAGCGGAAAGTTATAAAATATGGAAAATATTTGGAAAATATTCCAAATATGAAATACCATATTGTTCTTCACACACGACTGTTATAAATCAATCTCACCGAAAAAAAGACTTTTATAGGCATTCACATACTTATGCTTCACTATAAAACAATTCTCAATTGTTTACACACTAAACAATTGTTAATATTGAAATAATTAGAAAAAATGATAAAGTATACTATACTTGATATTGGTTTCCAAATAAAGATATTAAAAAAAAAACGAACAAAAAGATTGTTCGGGATTGGCCACGCCAATCCGCCTGTGACCGGACAGGTGGACAATTATGGATATCGCAGCCGATTTCGGCGCAACAATGAAAATCGCGATAAGCGTTGTGATGTTCGGCCGGCTGCGATGCGACTGGGAGAGTCAGGACCAGCCATCTCTGTCAAGGGAAGGCTTTGAACTGTCCGACTTCGATTATAATGAGTTTTCGTACAATGATAGATTGTAGGCCCCCAATGACGCGTATGACATATTAGACGTAGTTATTCGATAGTTTCAGCGATGTAATCAATTAAAGTAACGTACCTCTTGATATAGTATACGTATAACTCGACATCCCGGAACATCGACGACAAAATTGGTTGAGTGCGTGACTTCTACTACCAAGATGATGGTTATCGTGCATGCACGGAAAACACAAATAAGCACATTCATAAGTAAACACAGTACTTACTTAGTCACAGAACGACAAATGTTCAATGTTTACTTTGTAACAGTTACTTGAAGTACAGTCAATTCTCCCTAGAAAGCCCGGAGTTCGGAATTGGAAACAGTAATCGGCGGACACTCGATTTTTCGAATCTTGGGGTTGGTTTTTATAGTTGTTGATACCTCCTAATAGGGAGAGAGAGAGAGAGAGAGAGAGAGAGAGAGAGAGAGAGAGAGAAATGAAACGAAACGAAACTCAGGGTGAAAAAGGCAGCGGCCAGTATGCCGGTGTACATTAATATGAATATATAGTAATTCTAGAATAAAAATGATGGCTTGAATTTTCTATTTCTGATTTTTTATATATGATTAATTTTTTGTTATATTGGTCAAATTCTGTCAATTAAAATGAGACCAAACACGACATACTTTAGACCATATTTATTCATTATACGTAGCAAGAGAAACTTATTTGATTTTATTACACAAATCGTAATTATAACCAAAAAAGCAGAGATATTAAAGACAACGTCAAGAAAATATCAGTGGAATCATGTGATTCGGACCTACGTTCGTCGGAAATATAGAGACGACATGCCACGATTCGAGGGCAACTCGGAGGCCACATGCCACGATTCGAAGGAAATTCGGAGCCTATATGCCACGATTCGAAGGCAATAGGGGGGTCACATGTCTCGATTCGAAGGCGATTCCGAGACGACAATCGATTCTTGCGACTGGTCGCGTACCTTGTAGCTCCGAGGTTTTATCTATATGTTACCGTGAATGACCGAAATTGGAGAATGTCGACTTTCGCCGGTGAATGTCAACAGATACCAAATACGTCGGTGAAAGATCGAATATTTCATTACATTGTTGTACATTCGGACCCTCTCCGGTGTGTGTCGACAATCACAGATATGCTCTGGTGGAGGTCCAAAACCTGTCATTGCAAAAGGAAGTGTTCCACAAATAAATGCAGTTGTAAAAGCAAGGGACTCTTGTGCAATTCAAAGTGTCATAATAGTTTAAGTTGTTGCAATAAGTAAGATTCGAATCACATAAGTAAGTAATTTTTTTATTACTATTATTTTCTTTTCTCATGTAGAATGTACCGTGTATTTTAAATTCTTGGTCATTCCTTTCAGAAAGAGAGGCGAAAAAGTTACGTCACCCTTGTGGCGTTTTATAGCGACTGAATTACGGAGAAGAAAATATAAATCTCCAACATGTTCAACATTCACCATTAGTGCATGGTGAATGTCAACATTTACCGGTGTAAGTCAGAAATAAGGGTATTTAGCAAATATTTCGGACATACACCAAGCGACTATGTGAATGTTGACATTCACCGGTGACAGTCGACATTCTCCAGATTTCGGTGTTTCACTGTAGCATATATACGTGACTCACACTCAAACCGACCATTTTGTAATGTCTTCCGGAAATTCGACGTAGCAATGAATCACACAGACTTGGGACTAGCACAGAGAAATTCACAGCAACCCGAAATTTGGCATTCTAGGGAGAATTCACTGTACTGTCTGTTGCTCAGCAGAAGTTCACTGAGAAAGTAGGATAACCGCGTTTTCCTTATTTTCCTTATTGAAATGATCTCTTCCTATTAGCTTCGAGTGCAGGCAACACGAAATTTCCACGAAACGATTGACTCGAGTCCGGCCGATTAAAAATAAACAACGGTTCTTAACTCCCGTCAGCGTCTTGCTCCCACGTGGTCGCCATTTATGGCTAGAAGCACATCAGACGCGTGCGCCTGTGTTGTGTGCGTGCGTGTGTGTGTGTGTGTTTTATTTAAGCCCCACGGACGAGCAAATTATCATAATATTAGATTATTATTTTCATTTGATTACATTAATCTTTGTGCCAAAGATAGTATATTTTTCCTTTCAAAAATATATATGTATTTCTTCCAATCCGAAGTTAATAAATAAAATTGTGTCTTATTTCCTCAGAGAATGAAATATCTCATTAGAAAATAACATTTATTTCTTAGTAACAATTTACTCTAGAGCGTTAATAAACTTGCCCCACGACGGAGTAAGAAGTCCCGTTTGAGTTGACCACAAAAAAACGAGTTTCCATGCAACACTTATAGCAATATATTAAATTTGAGTTGACAGTCTTAAAGTTGAATAAATTTAGCAATAAATTAACGAAGAAAGTAACTGCATTATTTCTTAGACAACTTTTATGTTTCCTCAAAATCAGAACTTCTATCCCCGATCTCCCGTACTGAAATATTTGGTAGATATGAATAATCTTTGCAGAAAGAAAAATAATTTATAATGTATTTGTTAATGAAAATATTCGATGGGAAGAATTTATGTATGATTCAGATTCTGATGTATGTTCATTACGTCTAGGTGTCGCTGGCGTGTGGTAAGGAACGTAACAATCGTTTAAACAGTTATATTTATGCTACGGTGTTCGTTTGCTATATGTTACAATATCGCAAGTTCAATGAAAGTTCTGTGATGACTAGTGAGGCATATGGTGGTATGTTTGTCGACGAAGAGCAGTTTCTTTTTATTCTGAACAACTTGCCCAACGATGGGATTAGTAGATTCGCTTGAGTTGACCACAAAGAAACTTTCTGTGAAAAACTTATCGCAATATATTAAATTTGACTTGACAATCTTAAATTAGAATAAATTTAGCAATTTCTCAGAAACGAAACAATTAACTGCATTATTTCTTAGTCAACTTTTACGTCTTTCTCAAAATCGAAACTTCTAGCCCCGATCTCCCTTACATGAAAAATCCGAGTAGTCAACTTTTACGTTTTTCTCAAAATCGAAACTTCTAGCCCCGATCTCCCTTACATGAAAAATCCGAGTAGTCAACTTTTACGTTTTTCTCAAAATCGAAACTTCTAGCCCCGATCTCCCTTACATGAAAAATCCGAGTAGTCAACTTTTACGTTTTTCTCAAAATCGAAACTTCTAGCCCCGATCTCCCTTACATGAAAAATCCGAGTAGTCAACTTTTACGTTTTTCTCAAAATCGAAACTTCTAGCCCCGATCTCCCTTACATGAAAAATCCGAGTAGTCAACTTTTACGTTTTTCTCAAAATCGAAACTTCTAGCCCCGATCTCCCTTACATGAAAAATCCGAGTAGTCAACTTTTACGTTTTTCTCAAAATCGAAACTTCTAGCCCCGATCTCCCTTACATGAAAAATCCGAATAGTCAACTTTTACGTTTTTCTCAAAATCGAAACTTCTAGCCCCGATCTCCCTTACATGAAAAATCCGAGTAGTCAACTTTTACGTTTTTCTCAAAATCGAAACTTCTAGCCCCGATCTCCCTTACATGAAAAATCCGAGTAATCAACTTTTACGTTTTTCTCAAAATCGAAACTTCTAGCCCCGATCTCCCTTACATGAAAAATCCGAGTAGTCAACTTTTACGTTTTTCTCAAAATCGAAACTTCTAGCCCCGATCTCCCTTACATGAAAAATCCGAGTTCAGGCCGCCTCTTCTGCATAATTACTGATCTTCGCCGTAGTCGCATGAAAAATCAAAAACCATGCTGTTTCCACTAGCGCATTTCCGGAGGCGTTCCTTACTGTTTATCGTGGCTATAGCGAGTAAATTGTTGCGCCTGCGGAAATTGAAATTAGCGATGTCAGCGCGGATGAGAACAAGGAAACGGAGAAGGGAATGTTTACCCAATTAGCCTGGGCGTAATGCGCGCGTGCCATGTACGGAACTAGTTTTCAACGGCTGCGGAAATGAAAATAATTAGCGAGTCGAGCGGAAACGCGGCGGTTCCCAGTCTCTATCAGGTGGAAAAATTTCACCGTCTCTTCGCGGACAGCAGGAGTTAATTCGCCGAATAATGTCTTGCAAACGACCGTTCGCGTTTTCCCCGATTGCGCGAGCTTACACGGGCTTGCACGAGTTCCCTCGATCTCGCGTAAGCGAATCGGGAAGCATCGGCTCGGCTTTGGCGAACGTGCTTCGGAAAGCATGATTAAACGTTGTCTGCACGCATCACGTGTACTCTTGGCAAAACGTTAGGTCGGTTGTACACTGATGTAATGTACCGTGCAATGTAATGCGATTCACAAGTTCTGACACGGATGTGATTGATGATGCAGCGGTTCACGGTAAATCGGTTTCCCTACAGCGAACACGAAAGCGTTCCTGTTTTTCTGTAATGTTCGCATCAGGTTCGAAAAAGTTGTTTTGCAGAACGTGTTTACACCGGTGTGCGCATGACTGTGTGCACAATTCAATCGAGATTTCATGCAAAAGAGTACGGTGAATGCGACATGTCTCTTCGATTGACGTTCGTTTTGGAATGCGAATTACGCTAAGAAAGATGAGAAAAATGTATTATGAAGGAATAAAATGGGATTGTACCACATTCAATGAGATACAAGAATATTTGAACACCGTTTAAAGCGCAATAAAATTGTTTAAAATTCGATCAAACGACTCGAATTTTTGTTAGATTATAAATTGAATAGTTTTCTGGACTACGCGTAGATAATTTTACTACTAAAAGTATAATTATACGTAGATTTACAACATCTGATGACAGTTGATAAATTGCACTAATTTTGCTGTGACATTTCTAACTATCCTCGAGTTTTGTGATTAGCACCTTTTTCCATATTTCAATCAATAGCTTGAATTGCACAGCTTTGACACACAATGGCGAACAATTTGTTATCACAGGCGAATGAATTTCCTGACAACGGACTAAAAAATTTGTCGAAATCGACGGGAACTACGTGAAAAAATAATACAAGTGATTTTATTCGGATATCGTAAAAATTGTTATTTTTATTTTAAAGCGAACCTGTTTTACAAACGTGTCTTGCCCTTTTGCCGTGTAATGTAAAGCTGTTCATGAAGTCAAACAGTAGTCATTAATGTTACAATTTTTCGTGTGATCGAAGCACAATTTTTAGCCTGCGTATAGTAACCGTGATTTAGAAATTTCGTAGTCGACAGAATATTTATTTTTCCTAGCGCTCGGTGATAACGAAAAGTAATATGTGAATATAAATAACCTTGTTTGGTAGATACGTTCAAAGATAAATACATATGTATTTGTTTTGCGAAAACTATGCTCAAAACATTTTTCTTTATTATCTAAATGCGCTCCGAACATAGTTTTGCAACGTGGCAGGAAGTACAACCACGCAACACAACGTGAACAAACAATGTTCATGCGTATCTATCTCTACATTAATAATAATTCCCAAAACTACAATGATTTATTAATTACAATGTATCCACATATTACCGCTCAAACGACGGACTTTTTCAACAAAAATATAACTCAAAATGCTTTAGGATAGTTTTGTTTATTGTTCTTATCAATATATTATTAGGTCTGCCGGAATGTTCTGTCCGTTTTTCAATTGGAATATAACACAATTTTCATACATTTAATAATATTTATTGTAGAATATACTTTCCATCGTTACTTATGTCTTCTTGCCAGCGTGATGGCAACTTGTAAATGCCATTTTTAAAAAATGATTTATTTTTAGAGGCGAAGAACTCAACCAGTGCTTGGTTGACATCAGCTTCAGTTTTGAATTTTTTCCTGTAAAAAGTTTTGCAAAGAGAGAAACAAGTGATAATCGGAGGGTGCTAGGTCTGGGGAGTATGGTGGATGCGACAGAATTTCCCAGCCTAGCTCTGCGATTTTCTGACGAGTCGCCAAAGCAGCATGTGGTCTGGCATTATCATCGGTAGCCATGTTTTCACGATCGCGTCTCACTTAATAATGACATGAGACATCTTTGTTTCAGTTTATTTAGGAGAGTACATGCGTGTAAATGCAATGATAAAGAGAGATAGTCATATATGTCCCAAATCAACATGTGCATATGGATTGAAACTTGAAGTGACACTATCGGTCAGAACTTTCCAGTAGACCTAATATTTCAGGTACTCCTCCTAGACACGTTAGTTTTTCGATAGGCCTTAATGAAATATTCGAAAATTTCAATTAATTGTCAGAAACTAGTGTGCGTCGTCCATGTTAAATATTAACCCTTTGCACTCGAGGGCTCCGGAGCGGAGCCATTTAAAATTTGTCTTCAAACTCGAGGGCTCCGCTACGGAGACAATGCGAATAATTTTCAGTTTTTAACATAAGAACAAAAACAAATCGTAAAAATTAGTTATAGGATGTTTCGCTGTTGGTGACAAATGACGTTTGTATCCATAAGCAATTAAAAAAATAATAACATACAACGATGACTTTTCTTTTAATGCTTATATCATGAACTTACATGTGAATATGATCTTTTCACTAAAATGGCTTCGAGTTGCTGGTAATATGACTCAAAAAAAACTTCGAGTGCAAAGGGTTAAAATACTTTTTATTTAGTAATCTCTGTAAATTGTTGCCAGCAGAATGGAATCAATCTGTCATTAAATTCAGTATATTCGTAAATGGTTATTCTTTATCTTGATGCATTTAAGCTGAAATGAAATTTACAAAATTCTATGAAACATCTATAAACCAAAATTTCTTGCTCTTTTATTTTGTGGCACACGAAAGAAATCTCTTATTTGTTCTGCTTTTTACGAAACAGTTTTCGAAGATGGGAATCCACAGGACAATTTAAAGTTTATGTATTGACAATTGTCGAGCTGAAAGAACAGCAGTAGATTAGAAAATTGATCGTAGATCTCCAACGCAGATAGCGATCATTCAAAAGCAAAACCGGGGTATTGGTACTGTGGAAATAGTGTCGACCAGTATCGACAGGCGAAAAAACTCGAAGTCACCGTCACGCGTGGTATCCCGCCGCCTTTCCATCAATCTCACCGGGTTTTTTCAACAGTTGGGTATTTTGTTGTTCGCGAAAACAAGAATTTTCTCTTCTTTTTTTATTTTTTAAATTGTTGCGCGTGTTTCCAGCGTTTTCGAAAATCGTAGAAATCCATGCAACGAACAAGACAAAACGATTGTAGAGCGCACTCCTGAATGGTAACGTTGATGAACGCGGGATTTGATAGATCCAGGTTCAGTGCGAACAAATATCAATCCGCTGCGTTAATAATACCCGAGAACCGATGTATACACGCGATATTATTAGTTCCTGCATTAATAGATACACAATGTAGGAATAAATCCAGGATTCCCGATTATCCCCGAACGATATACATTGTTAATTAAAATTCATTAACGAGATCGAAAAATGTAGAATTTTTCACGAGGTTGGGAACCATTCCCACAGTGAGTTGCAATTTACGAGCATAAATTTTCTACGCGAATTACTACTCTCCCATTTTTCCGACGAAATCCCGCTGTTAGCATCAGCGAAAGCACGAAATCACGTTGGACAATCTCTATATTCGCAGCTCGATAAAATTTTGCTCCTGTCTAGAGTTTGATGCAATGCTACTTCAAACTCGGGATTTATACATATAATGCAACACTACAACTCGAAACGCTTCTTATATACCACTGTCTGTACAAAATACGTGTTTCCTCGAGTGGATGAGCACTATTATTTTTCAAAATATGGCTCACATGAATGACATGTTTACACAAAAATCTGCAGCACATGTTTTAACCGTGGTCAATGTTTTTATTATAATATTAACGTGTCATTTGCGTCACACAACCGCGACAGCCGCGATTTTGTATTTCATTTAAAGGACATCAAATTAATGTTGCACATATCGGTGAAAATACTGATATATTTTTATATTATATATATATATATATATATATATATATATATATATATATATATATATATATATATATATATATAATATAAAAATATAAAAATATATCAGTTATATTATATATATATATATATATATATATATATATATATATATATATATATAATATAAAAATATAAAAATATATCAGTATTTTCACCGATATGTGCAACATTAATTTGATGTCCTTTAATATATTATTATATATATATATATATATATATATATATATTACATATATTCAGGGACTCATACCGGTAAAACAAAAGAATACCGCGTAAGCGCCGCGATTATTATTTGCGCTGTTTCGCTACGCGATCGATTATTGTAACAGAATTTAATTCTATGGGATTTTATTACTACTTGCCAAAGCAAATGTTTCATTTCCTGTATTTACAAAGTATTAGGACTATACAAGCTGGTTTTCTACTTCGAACGACCACTTTCACCTACGTGTCGAGAATGTACTACAATTACTTTAATGTTTCAAACAATGGATTCTCGTGGAACTAGTGTCCCAGTTAACTCGGAGGCAAGAAACTACATAGTATAATGTTAAGAAATATAAAAATGCTGTTTACATAGTTCCTAACTAACAGGAACATGTTTGTAGAAAGCGTGCGCTTTCCAACGGCGCGCATCCGTTTTCTAGCGGTGTACCATCGGACGTATTCTATATTACATAAAAATCAATGTTGTCGAACTCCTAAAACAGAGCACAAAAATACGATGGAGAATTTGATGTAAACAGAAGCAGATGGTATATGGAGCAATTTATAAAGTTCAATCTGGGAGCCTACCATCCATCTTTAAGGACACATAATGAAACCTAAATAAAAATTTAATGGAATTTTTGAAATTATTTCCAGCCACCCTTTCACGGCCCTGATGTTTCAGAGTTAAATTATTTTACGATCTTTTTATAACTCCGCCACCGCCTTTAGAATCTATTCCCTACATGCGGCACGCATGCAAATGAATTCTACTACATTTAAATTTATGGGAGCGTGAGTAATGAACGCATATTGTTGCCACGCCAACACGAAAATAAGTGGAGGAACTTAAAATTCAAACAAAGTGACCCATCTTACGGGCGATTTACATGCATATTTGTAAGTGTAACGATTTTTCCATTGTATTCGTGATGACTGCATGCTGATGCCAGCATGTATTGTTGAAATATGACGATAACAATACGCATAGGTTTAGACGTTTATGTTTGAAGCCTGTTTCACAGTGCTATTGGCATTTGATGGATACCGACCGTATATGTAATTCAATGGGAGCTTTCTGACAGCAATTCTCGTGCGATACAGAATTGTGATTCGCATTTTGTGAATCGTCGAACGGTCCGTCGCTGGTGACTTTCTTGGAGTCTACATACAAGTACATAGACTGCATTGAACGTGAATAGTGATTCACGAATCGTCGTGTGAATCTATCTTCGTGCCCAGATAGCGACTAAATTCGGCGCAGGTAACTATAAGAACGAGTCGCAGGGCTCGAATAATCGTGCTTCCTTTTCCCGAATTGTTTATTTTTGTGTACAAGCTGAGGGCCAATTAGGAAAAATTTATTGAATAGCTAAATCTAACATGGAACGTATGTAACTAATATAATATGGTCGGCTCTCCTTCAACACGGTTAATTTGTTCTGTGTTGTATTGAAACCGTGTTACAGGAAACCTAAACTAATACGAATCAGAGAAATCCGTTCTGCGTTACGTCGAAACCGTGTCCACGGAATATGTATCGTGTTTTGTCGAAATCGTGTTAAGAGTAACCCAGAAAAAATATGAATTAAGGGAATGCGTTTTCTGTTGTATCTAAACCGTGTTCTCGGAATGCTCTGTCATATATTAAGGAAAATATCAAAACAATTGAAATTAAAAAAGATTCATTGAAAGTATTTTTAATGATTTCATATAACAAAAACAGACATTGAGCACTTTTGTAAAACTAATAAGTACTAATAAGTCTAAACTCTCTAAAACAGACAAACCAATTTGTAACAACTGTAACACTTAGCTTACAGCACATCCCAATTGAATGTCTAGTGTACAAAAATATGAGAAAAAAGGTAAAAATGCCCAGTACCATCAAAGAATGTTTGGACGAGTACAAACGAACCGCAAAAGTTATACTTAGAAGAAACCAAATAGTTTTGCGATATTATATAGTAACCTAAGAAGCCTAGATTATGAAAATAATGTAAAATATAATGCAAAACTATTGTATATTATACTATACACAATGTAACCTACAAATGTTATCCCACAAGTGGTCGCTAATTGCTATTAAGTAGATGCGACATTAAATAAACAAATTTAAAAAAAAAGAACATCTGAATTTAAGAACGAGTAACCGTGTACTGAATTAGTTCTTAGTAAGAACAAGCCACGTATTACTGTGGGGATCAGCCTCCCCCCAAGTGCAACACCAAGAATGGTGATTGGGACAAAAGAGGAGGCTCTGTTGGTGTTTGAGGAAGTCGATCGACTACGATAAGAGAGGTTCAGGGATCGAGTTTCGTGAGCGGGCTCCCTCTCTTTTTTCCATGATCCTACAAGACTATATGTACAAAATGAACATTCTGCTTATGTTAACAAACACCGTGACGCGATGGAAAAATTCCTGCTAACGGTATGAGCTGTGCCAAAAAGAAAATCGTGTTATAAGAATACCGTGTCGTAAAAGGGCGTGTTATATCTGAGCGCGAATTGGGGAGAATTTACTGTACCGTGTTGTGAGAGAGTCGACTGTACACAGTGTGTCCCATAATTATGTTTACCCTGAAGGATAATTTCTGAAGTTATTTGAAGTAATTTTTTTCTTAGCGAAAATGCAACCCGCGGCTTTGTTTACGAGTTATTAACGAAAAACAGTGACCAATGAGAGGCGAGCTCGCCTAACGCAAGGGGGCCGAGCCAACGATCGAAGCCCAGTTCCGTTGATTGACTCGGTCACTGTGCGCTAGGCGAGCTCGCCTCTCATTGGTCAAATGTTTTTCGTTAATAAGTCGTAAATAAAGCCGTGAATTGCATTTTCGCTAAGGAAAGAGTTACTTCAAATAACCTCAAGAATTAGCCCTTTTTCAGGTGTTAACTTAATTATGGATCACCCTGTATACAATATATACATACAACATCTACATAAACATAAGTAAGTTTAATAACATGGTGATGTTAATATTTCTTTGTCTGAATATACTTCATTTTCACTTGAAGAAGCATTTCTTTCATCATCTGTCATTTCTAAAGTTTCTTTTCTGTAAATGGTACTCGATACTTCGAGTGTTCCTTTAAGCTATTCGTGACTTTGTTTAACAAATATCACAGACCATAATTACAGTCCATTTCAAACCTCATTTCAAACTTCACGTATGAAAATTTTTGTCTAGTTTCTGATATTTGATTCTGTGTATATCCTTCATGGCTTAGAATATGATTTTTAAAAAATCCAACTTTTAAAATTGCAGTCCCTTCGCTGCTGCATTGTATTAAATATGTCATTTCGAGTCATTGTTCTATGCAGAGACTGATACTGGTATGCGAAATACCAGTATTGTACCGGCATTTTTCCGTTATACCGTCATAATCCTTATAGAAACCGAAATACCGGCATGACGTCATATCGGTGTATGAAAATACCGATATATTTTTGCCTACATACATTCGGGGCCCAAACCGGCAAAATAAAAGAAAAACGCGGAGGCGCGCGGTCACCAGTCGCGTTGTTACGGTGCGATCGATTATTGTAACATTGTAACCAAACCCGAAAGTCATGCCGATATTGTGCCGGTAAATATTTCGGTATCAATCTCTGGTTCTATGCTCAGAGAGCCCTGGAGAGAGAATTGAAACATAAGAAAAATGGGAGGAGAAAATACGAGATGTATATCTTTCATAACGATATTAATTGTTCAATCAATAATTATAAACTCGTGCACGCGATTCTGTGTAAAAATTGTTTTGAAGAAGAAAATTGAAAGCTCGCTCTTAATGTTAGTAAACAAATTCAGACCGGTACACACCCCGAAGTATATTAAATTCCTTTTAGTAATAACGACATTGTTTACGGAAATGAAAAAATGAATTATATTTTCGATGTTCTCTGACTTTGTTGATATATACATGCTGAGTTGAAATATTTTAAATATACATATAGTACACATTTATCACCATGGCAATCGATATTTCGAATTACATAACACATATTTACAGAATGCAACGCCTCTCTGTGACGATATTTTTGTCCATGAGCGCGTGTTCGTGATGGAATATCGTAGCTACAAAGCAAACGTGTTCATTCGGAAAATACACAGACTTGTTATTGTGATGCACATGTTGTCGTCAGATCACTTTTTAATGTTATTAAGGTAGAAACATGTAAAATTAATTACTACTTTCACCCACTTTAGGGTCACATCCGGTTGTGCTACGAGTACACCAAATTGTCAAAGATTAGTTTTGAACCGTATAAACTATATTGAATACGAAACCAACTTTCACTTTTTATGCATGCACAAAATCTTCTAACACGAGGAAAGCGAATGGCATACATATATGCAGATGAAGATATTCGTGCGTTAAGGGGTTCACTTTACTATAATATTATTTATAATAATTTATAGAACGACCATACGACATTTGAAATTGTAGTAAATTGATTGCATTTGCATGATTCATTTAAATTATTTCAAGAGGAAACAAGCCACAAATTCTAACTACAGATTTTTGCTTCAATTCATCCGAGATTACGTTCATTTTGCAGCACTTAGAGAACGGAAACCTTTCTGGTAGGTACTCATATTTGACCTACTTTGACCCAGAGTTATAAACGTTACACCGAAATTTCAATGTTTAGCGCCGAGTTTGAATCCTTGGATATTTATATTAACACTTTATTTACCGAATGTCTAGTAATAGTATTTTGTACGATTGAGCTGCATGTAGAAGAAGCTAGATAATCTTCTATTTAAATAATAATTTCGAAAACAGTTAATACGCAATATTAATCCAAACAGTTTGTTGAATTACGGACAAAATTGTTATCGCCGTTGAACAGTGTTTGAAGAAATTCTCGACCGTTGATCTTCAATTTTGAGATGACCATTAGAAAACCGTCGAAACATAAAGCGTTAAATCCGATAGCACGACCAACGCCGGTCTCAGAAAGCGCGGAACAACGTAAAAAGGAACCGATCCATCGTCCGGAGCAGCCGATGATCGACCGTGAAGATACAAATTTATGAAACAAACAGATCTTGTGTTAGTCATTGAACACCTCGGTCGTGAAACTGGCAAATAAAACGAGAAAAATGAGAAGTTGTCCCTTTGATTTTGCTGTTATCTTAGACGAAACTCTGCGCTCCGGCGTGTTATTCTCGAAAGCTCACCTTGTTACAGATAACGATTGGTTGGCGGGCAGTCGGTCCTTATCCGAGCATTCTCGAACGTCTCGGGCCGACACGACCGGAAAACCGGAAAAATAGAGCGCGATCGGATTTCGGGGAATCTTCTGAAAGCACGAACCGCCGGCGGAAAACGAATTCGAATCGTCGCGAAGCTCTCCGAAGGCGAAGGCGAAGCTTCGCGTTTGGTGGCCCTGCCACGGACTGATTTATATTTAGCACCGGCCAGCCTAAATATGTTCGATGTTGTCCTCCTCGAAGAAGCGATCGGCTACGGCCGCGACTGTCGCCGCGATTCATTCACCGATTCTTCCCCGTTTATTCCGCCGTTTCGATCGTAATCGCGCCGGCAAATCCTTGACAGCCGCGGTTCGATGGAATTAACGAGGACGTTCGAGTTGCCGTATGCCGGTCGAATCGCGGAACTCGATGAAAAATTCCAACGCGGCCTGCCGCCAATTATGAAACTATTATGCGGTCGAAGTGCTTTCAGTTGTTCCACGCGGAATTATGAAGTCATTGAATTATATAGTCGCCGTCCTGGCCCTGCCCTTTTTGCCGACCGGGCCGCTACATAAACGGAAGAAAACTGCGGAACGAGCAGCTAATTAAGTGGTCTTACGATGGAACTTCGTTCGCGCGATGTTTGTCTTTTTGGAAGTACGATGCAAGTCGTGCTTGGTGCTTCTTTATTGCGGACGTATCTTCCTGGAAAGTACGGTATTCCTTTCGTGACTGGTGCAATTTCGGGTCGGCCCAGTTCCAGTTATGGCAGAGGTGTCACATTTTTTCTAACGCTTCGAACGTAGAGAAGGAGAGCAATTGTAGAAGAGCGACTGAGGTCGAGGTGTTCGGCATACATTAACACGTTGGGTGCCGCGTCAATCACGTTGAGAGTGTGGGCGACACTAATTTTTTATCAGTTTTCCAAATTTATATTTATTACAATTCATTTATTACAATTCTATTACACTCATTTTATTACTCACAATTTTATTACACTCATTTATTACAATTCAAACAAACTGAGTTTCACTATATTTAGAATGCAAAGCAATTAATCAATTATAAAATAACATCGACTACGATAAATTGTGACTCTCTGGTTTCATTACATTACTTTAACTTTGTGGGAATTTTTCGGGCTGATTTTTGGCACTTAACGTGATAAAGGATTCATGAGCTTGGCGTTCCAAATTTAAGAATCAAAATTCCTTATTTTGTATTTCTCTTTTACCAATGTATTCGTCTCGTTTTTCTAATTAAAATAACACCGTCACGATATGGATAACTGCAATTATTGTGCAACAAATTGAAACCAAAAACTGTAACCGTTTATTACTGAAATAATTATAATTATAATTATATTGTGTTTGGTGTGATTTCAATCAGCAAAACAAGGCAAATGTAATCGAGAAAGTTTAATTCGCGAAGAAGCCGAAACAAGAAAGTTTAATGTTTTATTTAAAAGTCTAGGCTCAACGATTACACTTTCACATCTGAAAATTATTACAGAACCGTAATTATATGTTTGGAGTTATTTTGTTCAGAAAAACGAGACAAATACGATGATAAAAGTATCATAGAAAGGAATTACAAATGAGGAAAGTTAGAATCTCCCGCTTCGCTTGCATCAGTGTGAGTCTCACTGACACTCGACACATCGCTAGCTCGGTCATAGGACGTGTTTAACGGTTAAATGGTTCCAAGGGGGATCTCTCCAGTGACAGCGACAAAATTTTACCAGTTGTAGTACAAAGACCTTTTGGCTACTTAAGGAGAGAAACGTGTTTATGGCGTTTGATTTGCAAAAGCATTTCAGTCTGCTTGTGACGTGCAGCAGCAAGTTTCGAGCTTTTTACAATTGCAAGCTAAGCTGTGATTTCCAGTGTATGCATTAGCGAATGAAGAATGAAGAGATGAATGAAAGAAAAGTCAATAATTCAGTCTTTGATCCCTTACTGTTAGCTAATAATATTACGTTCGTAGTAAAACAGTGATATCGCCGTAAAGAAGAGACATTCTAACTCGGACGAAAAAAGTCGTCCTTTGTTGCCAAAAGTAAATGGACTTCAGCAGAGTAAGAAGAAACGAAGGAAACGATCGTTTATCAGAAGAGGAACAAAGATTCTTGAAAGGAAGCTGATGACAGTGCTGAAAGTATTTTCTATCAGCAACTATTCCCTTAATCTAGAATTCGGTTTTTGAATGTCATAATTTCCGAACATTCTCTTCTACTTTTTATTACATTGGTGGGATTACATTGTAAATGTAACTTTGCGAAAAAAAATGTTACAGCAGGTCCAGTAGATCGTTGAACGATGAACATACTAATAAATTTCCGGAAATTGTAGGAACATATAGGACAAAAACGCAGAACATGTGATACGGATTGAAAGAAGCGGATACGTTTCAATCAATCACAGGAGCGGTATCAAAAGTTCAATGTGTGCTCATGAATCCTAGTCAATTCCAATACAAGAGTTTCATTCTATGGGATTCGATTACTACTTGTCAAAGGTGATGTTTCATTTCCCGTATTTACAAAGTACTCGGACTATACAAGCTGGTTTTGTACTTCGAACGACCACTTGCACCTACGTGTCGAGCATGTACTACAAGTACTTTAACGTTTCAAACAATTGATCGTCGTGGAACTAGTATCCCAGTTAACTCGAACGCTAAAACCTATATGGCATAATGTTAAGAAATATAAAACTGCAGTTTTCATAGGTCGCATCTAGCAAGAAAATGTTTGTAGAAAGCGTGCGCTTTCTAACGGCTCGCATCCGTTTTCTAGCGGTGTATCAAAGCCATTTTTTCTGACGGTATACCAACGGATGTATACTACGTTGCGTAAAAATCAATATTGTCGAACTCGAATTTTACGTCCGTTAAAGTCTGAAAACACGGTACAAAAATATCGAGAAAGATTTGAGGTAAACAGGATCAGATGGTACATGGAGCAATTTATAAAGTTCAATCTAGGAGCCTACCATTCACATCTTTAAGAACACACAATGAAACCTAGATAAAAATTTAATGGAATTTTTGAAATTATTTCCAGCCACCCTTTCACGGCCCTGATGTTTCAGAGTTAAATTATTTTACGATCTTTTTATAACTCTGCCGCCGCCTTTAGAATCTATTCCCTACATGCGGCACGCATGCAAATGAATTCTACTACATTTAAATTTATGGGAGCGTGAGTAATGAACGCATATTGTTGCCACGCCAACACGAAAATAAGTGGAGGAACTTAAAATTCAAACAAAGTGACCCATCTTACGGGCGTTTTACATGCATATTAGTAAGTGCAACGATTTTTCCATTGTATTCGTGATGATTGCATGCTGATGCCAGCATGTATTGTTGAAATATGACGATAACAATACGCATAGGTTTAGACGTTTATGTTTGAAGCCTGTTTCACAGTGCTATTGGCATTTGATGGATACCGACCGTATATGTAATTCAATGAGAGCTTTCTGACAGCAATTCTCGTGCGATACAGAATTGTGATTCGCATTTTGTGAATCGTCGAACGGTCCGTCGCTGGTGACTTTCTTGGAGTCTACATACAAGTACATAGACTGCATTGAACGTGAATAGTGATTCACGAATCGTCGTGTGAATCTATCTTCGTGCCCAGATAGCGACTAAATTCGGCGCAGGTAACAATAAGAACGAGTCGCAGGGCTTGAATAATCGAGCTTCCTTTTCCCGAATTGTTTATTTTTGTGTACAAGCTGAGGGCCAATTAGGAAAAATTTATTGAATAGCTAAATCTAACATGGAACGTATGTAACTAATATAATATGTAACTAATATAATAGCACGGTTAATTTGTTCTGTGTTGTATTGAAACCGTGTTACAGGAAACCTAAACTAATACGAATCAGAGAAATCCGTTCTGCGTTACGTCGAAACCGTGTCCACGGAATATGTATCGTGTTTTGTCGAAATCGTGTTAAGAGTAACCCAGAAAAAATATGAATTAAGGGAATGCGTTTTCTGTTGTATCTAAACCGTGTTCTCGGAGTGCTCTGTCATATATTAAGAAAAATATCAAAACAATTGAAATGAAAAAAATTCATTTAAAGTATTTTTAATGATTTCATATAACAAAAACAAACATTGAGCACTTTTGTAAAACTAATAAGTACAAATAAGTCTAAACTGATGTAGGACATCAAGGGATAAAAAGATAAATGGAGGAGGGAGAAAACTAATAGAAGCGTTGGGAGAGGTGGAAGTAAGGATCATGAACAGAGGGATAGAAGGGGATGGGAATGGAGAATACGCATTCATAGGGCAGAGGGGAAGAGCAGTGATTCATTATGTAATAGATGATGAGAGAATGAGAGGAGGAATAGAAAGAGTGGAGGTAGAGAATAGGGTGGAATCAAATAACTTGCTGATAGTGGTGATGATGAAAGGAGGTCGGGAAAGAAATGGAAAGTAGAGAAAAGAGAAAGGGAAGGGTATAGAAAAAATAAGAACGAATATAAAAAGCTATGTGAGAAGAAAAAAGAGCGGGAAAAAGGTAGAACATTAAACGAAGCGGAAAGAGCGAATACAGAGAGGAAGGTTTGGGAACTCTTGGGAAAGTGAGGGGGAGAGGAAAGGGAATAAGAATGGAGATAAGAATAAATAAATGGAACGAATATTTTATAGGGTCGATAGGAGGGATGAAAAATAGAATAGTAGGAGGTGGAATAAGAAGGAAATGCCTAATGAACGAGGGAAGAATTGGGATCGAAGAAATAGAAAAAATGAAAGGAGGGAAAGCTGCAGGAGAAGATGGTATGATGAATGAGGTATAGAAATATGGAGGAAAGAAGTCAAAGAGAGAAGTGTGGGAAATATGTAATAGGATATGAAAAGGAGACAGATCGCCGGAAGAAGCTAGACGGAAAGACGGTGGAGTATTATAGACGTGTAACATTGTTGAACACACTATATAAGATGTACACGATAGTGTTAAAAGAAAGACTGGAAAGAGAGGTTGAGGAAATGAAAATGGTACCGGATGATCAAACAGGATTTAGAAAAGGAAGAGGAATAATAAGCAATATATATGGGGTGTTCCATAATTACGTTAAAACCCGGAAAGGGACGATTCCTGAGATTATTTGAGGCAATTTTTTCTTCAGCGAAAATGCAATCCGCGTCTTTGTTTGCGAGTTATTTAACGAAAAACAGTGACCAATGAGAGGTGAGCTCAGTTGATGCAAGGCGGCCGAGCGAACGAGCGGTCGAAGCCCAGTTCCGCCGATTGGCTCGGCCGCTTAGCGCTAGGCGAGTTAGGGGAAAGTAATCGGATGCTTTGTAGGCCCTAAAGGCGGCGTTTGACAGCGTGTTTAGGTGAAACCTGTGGGGGAAGCGTTGAAGGAAAGAGGGATAAGTGAAAGGTTAGGGGAAAGACTAGAGTGGTAGGAGAGATGGGTGAGAAATTTAGAAGGGAGAAGGGGTGTAAGACAAGGGTGCCTATAGAGCGCAAAATTATTATACGGCAGACTTGGAAAAAAGGGCGAGGAAGAAAAGGGAAGGCGGAGTGAAAGGGCCAGGTAAAAAGATAGACATGGTACAATTTCCAGATGATTTGGTATTACTGAGAATGGAATGTGACTATTGAGGGAAGAATTCAGGGATTATATAAGAGAAGAAAGGGCTTGAAGTCAACAGAGCAAAGACAAAGGTGATAAGGTTTGTCTGAAGAAAGGAAGAGAAGAAAGTATGAGGATGAGGAGAAAGGACAATAGAAGAAGTAGAAGGGACAAAATTACTAGGATACGTGCAAGAAGAAGGGCATAGAGAAAACAGGATTAGGGAGGTATTATTATATATGTTATTGAAAGAGGTATTTCAAAGACACTTTCATAAGAAGGGTATGGTTTTCCGGAGTACTAATATGGTCAGTTATGGGATATGGTGTAGTGGTGCGGGGATGGGATGAAAGGGGGTAAGTGGAAGCAATACAGGAACGTTATTTGAGATGGGTATTACATGGTCGACACCAGACTACATGGAGAGGGAGAAGACGGAAAGGGAACAGTTGAGAGCGAGAAGTGCAAAAAGGGCGTGAAAATTTGAAGAAAAGTTAAGAGAAGGAATGGAAAGTGCATGGGTGAAACAGTGTCTAAAACAAAAAGAAACTAAACAAGGGAAAGAAAGAAGGTATCAAAATGAGTGGAAGGAAGAAAGAAATTTATAGAAGAGAGAGCAAGGAGGAGGAGATTAGAAGAGGAAAATGAGGAAGGGAATACAGAGAGAAACGATATGAGGGGGAGGAAAGGGTATTGGGAGGAAGAAGGAGAAAAACGGTGCAGAAGATAAGGTGAAGAAACGGAAACGTGGGAGCACGTGCTGGATAGATGCAGGAAAGAAATAGGATTCAGCGGAAGATAAGGATACGATGGCATAAATAGGTGGGGAGAAAAAGGAAAGACAGGAAGAAAAGTATGAATGAAAGAGAAAAAGGAAGCGGAAAGGACGAGTGTAGGAGTAAGGCCACAGAAAAGAAGAAAGGAATTATGAAAGAGAGGGAGTGAAGACATGAAAGAGTTGAGGTTCAAAGGAGTTGTAAAAAAAGAGAGGATCTCTTGTATCCTGTAAGGGAACAAATGTATACATACATATATACATACATACATACATACATACATACGTACATATATTATAATAATGATTAAAGAAACATACGTTCACACAACACACGTGCTCCCCACACAATAGCTTCCCGCGCTATCTATAAATATTTCTTAGCTCGCACTGTCTCTTCAATCAAATCAAACACACACGCTCACGCAAAAACAAAAGAAACAATCGTTACTGTTCTTAACGGCTTATCGTCTTCTGGTAATGTTTTCTGATTGGTGAACGTTCGAACTCGGTGTTCGACGACCGCCAATTTGAAATCGGTCACTGCCCTCACTCGACACCCATGACCCGACACTCTTCGTGGGTTATCGCGTGACGATATTGTTTATCGTCTTTGCCTTTCGATTCGTCATTACGCCACTTTTACGAATGCACGTACGCACGCGTGCACTGGATGTTCCTGATTATTTATATTATTTATATTATTATAAACGAAAGTCTCGGGGAAATTGTAGTATATCTTACTGACAATGTGACGGCGTATCTCAATTTTTAATATTTTTCTAGAAACAAAGGAGACCTTGATATTTTTAAATGTACTGTAGATTATACGTGATGTTATTATCAAAACTGAATTCATCGGACCATAGTATTTTTCTCTAAACTTTGCAAACATTCATATTATTTGTTGGGAACCAATTATAAAATTCACAATATACCGTGGGTAATCAGAATCCTGTAAAGTTTCTACGTTTTGATATTTGAAATGTTTGTAACCATTCAATTACGGAACATTGTGTCAATGCAATTAAAACATCACATTGATTGGCCATTTTTCTTGTCGAAGTAGACGGATCTTCTTGTATAAATAAGGAAATATATCTAATTTTCTATTCTTCGATTGAGTTAGTCGACGGAACCTCTGATGTTTCGACTCCAGAATTTCTGTTTCATTGAAGAAGATATTTCTGTGGATATCTTTCTTTGTATTTTTTACTTCGTCTGTTATTTTTTTGCACGGATGTACTGAAACTAAATAAATAATCTTGCTCTTGTATGAATCTGAAGACCATAGTCTCGTTTCAATTCCCGCTTTCATATGATGTAAACAAATATGTAGCATTCCATTAAAAAAAAATTAAAGTCACTTTTGTTTCTAGAAAATATTAATAGTACAGAAAATTACTACAATTTCCGTTTTTTCTTAATGATTCTAATGTTATTGTCTATTGTTTAATTTAACGAAAGATATAGTTAACTATAACCAATTATAAAGTTTATAACTGATTTTCATAAAACGCTCTAACATTTTAGAATCTTGTATAGGCACTAACATGAAAGGGAAATGTAATATAGAATTTTTCTTTCAAGAAGAGCATTCAAGCAAACATCGTCTGAAAACATTAAGAAAATTAATGGTATTTGTTGGAATCAGCTTAGTTGGCACCTATGCCATGGTCGAGTTAAATGTGAGCCATTTATGTTGAATGTGGCATAAGTCACTTTTTCAAAAAAATCGAGTTAATGGTAACACTAATTACAATTGAACGGTATCTTTTCACTTAAAAAAAAAAGTGTGACTTATGCCACTTTCAAAATAAACGGCTCATATAAATCATGAAGACGACATGTACGGAAAGTAAATGTCAATAATTATAGGAACCGGTAAGTGTATTATATTTATAATCATTTCATATATTTTGATGACTGTTTTCTCATTTATGCGGTGTGTATTGCATATCGATTGCTGCGGTTTATAATAATAAACCACACTTATTTTAATAATAATGCACACTTATTTTTTCGTCGTTGCGGTTTCTCCTTCTTATGAGCAGTACGAACTATTAAAATATAAAAATGAATAAAAATTGTAAAATTTGTAAAATTTGTAAATAAAAATGTAACGAGGAAAGCGTAATTCACTGTGATTTTATTTTGAACTTATCAGGACTCTTATCAAAAAGATTAGTAATATTTACCTCTTATTTCCCAGACTGCGCTTGAAATTCATCAAAATTTGCGTTATCATAAAATTTTACTGATCATTTCTCGAATTTTATATTATTTAATGTTTAGCTTGTTTTGGTATTAGTAAAGTATTAGTATTAGCATTTAGAGTACGCGATTCATAAATCATGTAAATCATCCGTTCATTAATATTGATAATTTTATTAAATTTATTACCGATAAGTATTTGTATATTTCATCTGTTGCGTATATTTACCTTCGTTAATTGCCAAAATCGAAAATTATGGAAAATTATTCCGCGGAGCGATGAAGTTTTTCTGTTCCTAATTGAAGCGAATGCGTAATTATTGCTATGAAAATTTGACATCCCCTGGTTAAACCGAATTGTATTAATTTATTGATAACTGCGCCGACTACTTCTCTAACGAGCTCATGTAAGCAGGCGTACATATTTATTATAGGGCTAAAACGTATATACTATTTTATCAATTGAAATGTATACGTATACGATAATTAGCCACATGAAAGCCATGATGTTGTCCAACAAAATATAATATTGATTAGTAATTACTATTTGAATCGATGAATATTCCTCGTCAGCCTTACACAGCAATTTCAGTTCTTTCATTTAGCTCGATTTATCACGAACTAATCTGTGTAAAATTGTTATAATTACTGAAAAATACTAGATATGATGGGTGCTCTGTATTCTTATTTCAGATATGACTACCGAACTGCTAATTTGATGTCAAATCTTAAAATTTAAGACCGAAAAATAATTCAAGCTATTCAAGCTATTAAATATTAAGGTATTAAAAGGATTAAAAAGTTATCATTTTTAAGAAATACATTTTTCAATAAATGATCATATGATTCAATAATTAAAACGTAATAATTCAAACAAAGAGCCAGGAGAACGCAAAATTAATTTTCCATTGTGTTTGTAACGTATTTTCCGTGTTACACGTTTCTTGTACAAACATAAGTGTATATTGTAAAGTAACATAATTTAGAGAATTGATGGTAAGAAAAGAATTGTTGTGTTAATCGTAAACTCTCTGTATCTAGGGCGCAATGGAGTTCTGCGATAAGGCGTGTATACAGGTGATTGCAACTTGTCTAATCTGCAGGTATAAATACGGGGAATTCCCATTTTCATGTCAGTTCTGAGCACAGTTGGATGTGGAGTGTTCATTTCTTAGCGTACGTAAGTTTCTGCAAGGTTAGCTTTAGTTTGAAAAGAATTTATGTCATAAACTACCCACTTTTACGTTTTTGCATCGTTTTTAATTTACAGTTGTGAAATGGTTGTTTTCACAACGTAGTCATTGTTCGTTGGCCTCAAAGTACAAACTGTTGCGGTACTTTTAAACGAGTAAAATTGCTTTTAAAATGTTCTTAAGATTATCCCGCTCTAGACTCTTTAGAAATTCTAGTTGGACGTCCAAATAATTCTTTCAATGATATTTGCAGCCCTCAAGATTGCTCGCTAGAATGAAATTTCTGCTGCTGTGTGTGATCGTTGCAATTACTGTTCATATTAGTTCCTGCCAGAACGCTTTGGTCGGCGGCTATTTTGGCAGAGCAAAATGCAGCCCATGGCTTGGGCTAGTGAGTTTATTGTTATAATATTTAATGTATTACGAAGAGAACGTAGGTTGATATTCTTCATATATACCAACATTGAAAAAATACAGATATGTAGAATAACCAATATTTACAATTTCGCGCAATTTAACCATGAAAATGCTCGAAGAATATCAACATATCATAATTATTTTCTGGTTGTCACAAATATTAAAAAGTGTATATCTCTCGGGCTTCTATTTCCTTTAATTGCAGCAGAACATTTTCACTTTGCACAAAGATTCGCAGTCATTTTATGAACGAACATGACGCGTTCTTCTAATATCTATTTATTTACATAAACAATTATTTATTTAAATGTTATTTTAGTGTCATGAAACGGAAGACTGTTGCCGACATCTTGTCTGTTTAACGTACCGGGCGAAATGTGTCCCACGGTCGGGGCTCATTATACCAGGAGAAGATCAGAGACCAATTGGAACTGGACCTTTTCCACCAAACTATCCGCACGCTCGCTCTGAGGATGTTCACTTTTGATATTATTCTGATAATATATAATATGTAGATAACATTGGCACGTCGAATAACATCATAAAATATGATCAGCACCGTGAAAGCAATATTTGGTAAGTAGACTACAGATTTAACGCGAAACAGTGAATGCCCCAGAAGAATTTAAAAACACCATTGCAATAAGATTTTATCCAGGTCTCGGTCTTTATGCTTGATACAGCAATTCTTTCACACGAATCTGCAGTCTACTTTCAAAGAAATGAACGATCCATTCAACGATAATTATTAGTAACACGTGTGACGTCTTCTGTGAGGAATATTATATTGCAGTTTCATCGAGGTGATCGCATACGAAATTAACCTTCGCATTGTGAAATGTGCACATGTTTTTGTGAAGCAACTTTTCGACTGCCTTATGTGCAATTGCGAAAGTCTTCGCAGCTCTTGACATCCGAAAATATGGCGGATTCTCAAATTCAAGAGAAAAGTTATTGGTCTTTCTAATTTCTATCGTAATAAGGAACGTTTTTCTATAATTCGAGTTCAGTGCCCCACGTGCTTTATTTTCTCTGGTTTCTTTCTCGAACACTTTATTTTATCATCGAAAAGGAATATAAATCGGCGGTGTGCTTGGAAAAGTGATGTGCTTTTACTAGTTTTTTCTTTTTTTTAAACATAGCTAAATTATGCAGAACGGCTGCACCGAACTTGATGATTTTGGGAACAAACTTTATTATTATTACTCGGTCACCGCGACGTATAGACAGAAAGAAAAGATGAGCGGCGACAGCTGACGCGTGCACGTGTCGCAACATGCACGTATAAGCAGAATTGAACGCGATAGTAGCAACAATTTTTTGCAAAGATTTCAGAAACCAGGGTTGACGGCTGATTTTTCAAAAGGAAAAAATTGTTCAGAATATCGTTCTCTATAACACAGTTCGAAATTATCAGGATCGGTTCACACATTCTGCACTCTTTTCAAGAAAATTTTCTTTTACCAAAAAAACTAGCAAAAGCCCCTGGACAGATGAAAATCGACGAAGGTTTCGCGTCCAATGCCGACGAATGCGATCTAGTTGGTTGCTTACAAATCATGTATCGAAATATATATATATATATTTCATTCGTTTCACGACGATTTATTTATTCGATATATATACTACATTACATATACATTTATATATATACATCGAATAAATAAATCGTCGTGAAACGAATGAAATTGTGTCTACTGTGGTCACGAAGCAATTTATAAATGTAGTCGATTTCTTGGGATTTAATCATCTAAAGAACTGTTACATGATAAACTACAGAAAAAGTAAAGGATCTGTAGCAGCTGCTTACTGCAGTTGCCAGCAGATGTCAAATGGGTCGACTCCTTTCCCACAACTACCTGATTCGTCAGTGACCCCTACATCGCCCGTAAGCGATCCTTACGATCTCCTCACGTCGACAGGATTTGCTAGAGTTAACTTTACTGACGAGTACTCTAGTAAAACCAAATTCTTCAAAATTTATTAACATTCCTTACCAAATACCTCCATATTTTCTTCATAGCCGGTTAGATCCTATAATATCGTGTCAGACTCTTTATGAAGATTTGAAACGCGATCTACTAAGTCTGTACGTTATTTACATTTTTTAAATCGAAATTAAATTCTGCTCATCTGTCATTAATATTTGAATATTGCAGTAAATGTTACCATATAATAAACACAAATTTTCTGTCTGGCGTAGGAATTTATTAGTAACAAATAAATGCTAATCAATGTAGTTGTGAAATAAGTTGCAGTACGAAGGGTTAACGGTCTACAAAAGGTAACTTTAAAAATATGATTAACAGTGTCGAGGTGAGTGTCTTAAATCAATTCCTAAGATTATATATTATTATTTATATTTATTTCTTAACACTCGGAAAGGGGCGATTTCTCGGGTCATTTGAAGTAACTTTTCCCTTAGCGAAAATGTAATCTGCAGCTTTGTTTATTAACCCCTTGCCATACTTGGACGAGTCCGACTCGTCACGAAAATTTCTAGTAATAACTTATCGAGTATAGTAGTTATTCTGTCCTTTAAAATTGGAATAAAATTTTAATCTCTTGTCATCAATATTTAAAGCATTCAAGTAAACTTAGTCACACAATAAGCTTCAATTTTCTTTCCCTTCTAAGAATGTATTGCAATGGAAAAATATTTAATCGCAGTAACTGCGAAGAAAATGGTATGTCAAGGGGTTAACGAAAAACAGTGACCAATGAGAGGTGAGATCAACCGGCGCGAGGTGGTCGAGCCAACGAGCGGTCGAAGTCCAGTTCCGCTGATTGGCTCGGCCACCTAACGCTAGGCGAGCTCGCTTCTCATTGGGCAGTGTTGTTCGTTAATGACTCGTAAACAAAGCCGCGAATTGCATTTTCGCTAAGGAAAAAGTTACTTCGAATGACCTACTTCGTCCTCGCTTAAAAAATTTTCTTCCGACACCGCCATATATTACATTATTTCAAGCGAAATTTTACAAACACATGAACTAGAATTTGTTTCTAAATTAGAATTTTTTACGCAGCATTTCATTGTTCGCCTCTGTGTTGAATACTCACAGGAACTGTAAATGATGAGCGTAACATTGTTTACATTCTATTCAGATTAAATATCACCCAGGGTCAGTCAGCTGAGGGTTAATTAACACGTTCCGTGCCGAGCTTTTTTTACTCGAATCTTCACACTTTGATACTTTACTAAAACTTGATGTATTACGTGCAATTATTAATTCTCGTACACATAACAACGTAACAAAAACTTATCAACGCCCATTCTTGCGGTGGAAATTGATTCTTCGGTTCTAAATTTCTTGTAAACAATTTGTTCAGTTCACTAAGTAAACATGCAAGCGTGTACCATCGATGGTACACGTGGCACGGAACGTGTTAATGAGTCTGAAACTAGAGAATTAGAGTCTCCTATATATGAATGCGGCACTGAACGTGTTAAAAGATCTGACAAATGATGTTTCGAACGGTGCTACGTACCGTCGATTCACCAGAATCGTTCATCGAACCGGCATATTAATCTAGAATGATAGCAGCAATAATAATACCTACATTCGAAAGAGATAAGGCACTTTGTAAAACATGAACGTCTGGAAGAGCGTCCCGGATTACACTTTCTTATCCTATTATTACACCAATGACCCCGCGTTAGCAGTCTAATTACGGGAGCAGACAGTTTATCGGCCGAACAATGTCGCGTTTGAGTTAGCGGTGGTATTACAAGTTGATTAGCGTGCTATTCTATAATTACCCGGACTACTGGTGGTCTCCGCTGATACCGTTCACGGCGAAGTTAAGACCAAGTTTGCCGGACCGGCGCGGCGGGCCACAGCGAGCGCCGCGAGATTATAATTTAACGAGGATTACGTTTTTAAAACGTTACGGCGCTCCCTGAAATCCGTGCGCCAGCCGCCGGTGGCCGTCTCCAAGAAACGGGTCTGTTGAATTCCACGTGGACAAAGGTTCGTGTCGCGCGGCCGTTCAACACAGAAACTTTTCAAACTGCCGGCGAGCAAAAGGAAACGATCTCAAAGGCCACTTTTTCTTCCGGCGGCGACAACGTTAAATTACAATATTTTTCTTACGCGGCGCGCCGCGAGTCCCGCGGGCCGGACCACGGGAAATTCCACCGAGAATATAACTTCTTGTCACTCTTTGCAATTACTTGGCGGGCCGCCGGGCATTCCCATGAATCGATTAAACGTAACCTCGCGTGATCTACTCTGCGTTTCGAGCGACGCCGTGCAATTTCCTGCGATGGCCAGGCTGCTGTTCCAGCGATCTAGCTGGCCGAAAGAATTGCACCAAGTTGCTCGTCGTTTCACTTAAACTTTCTAGGTTTATTGTTGACGTGCACAATGGTATTGCGCATCTTTTGCGAAGGAGAAATGGTTTGCGTTCATTACGAGAAGCTAGAGTCTAGTAGACATTTCTTTCGTTCTTTCTTTCCTGCTTTAATCCCTGTACGAAAGTTACAGTTTTGTGAAACAAGTCGAAACAGTAAACACGGTTGTTATAATTGTTGCATTTTAGTATTTTATAGTCATGTTTTAGGCAATTTCAAGATGTAACGTGGTACTTGTTCAGAATAAAAAGGAACTGCTCTTCGTCGACAAACATACCACCATATGCCTCACTAGTCATCACAGAACTTTCATTGAACTTGCGATATTGTAACATATAGCAAACGAACACCGTAGCATAAATATAACTGTTTAAACGATTGTTACGTTCCTTACCACACGCCAGCGACACCTAGACCTAATGAACATACATCAAAATCTGAATCATACATAAATTCTTCTCATCGAATATTTTCATTAACAAATACATTATAAATTATTTGTCTTTCTCTGCAAAGATTATTCATATCTACCAAATATTTCAGTACGTGAAATATTTCAAATGAAGTTTATAGCATTTTTAATGGATGCCACAAACTAAAAAGTCTTTTAATTGATTAACCGAGAAGTGAATTAAATTAAATAACAAAAAATATCAGTGAAAACGAAAACTAATACAACATTTACTATTAATACTTCCAATACTATGTTTTATGGTAGTGGATACACTAGAATATCACCGACAGATAATTCTTACACACTCAAAATGAAGAGAGACAAGAACCATCAACATTTCTATGAATGTAGTCAAAAACAAACGAGAAAGAAATGCATTGCTGTTCGGTGGTAAGACAGATGTAAAAGATGTAACATTCATGATTTCCAACAAAATGTCAAAAATTCTGCGACGCCCCCTCGCTTACGTATACGTATGTATATTCGAAAAAAAATCGATTTTGTGCAGGTAAATCAGTGACACACACATCGTGCACCGGTTTACCTCTCCGATTTTTTCTGCGAGAGGGTTTCGTGCAAAGCTCCAAGTTTTCCCTGGCGCGCCAATTCCAGCCGGTCGGGACCGGTTACCGACGCTAACTTTCCGATTGTTTCATCGTGATTCACATCGGTCGTCGGCCCGAAGGAGGACCGTTGAATTGTAAAACTTGGATAGAAATTTTGAACGTTGTGTGCTAGGCGAAAATTACAGCCCGTTGCATTATATCACCGCGGCAACTCGGAATTCTTGGCGCAAAGTTTTCGCCGCGTTTCACAGAAGATTGCGTAAAGCCGCGAGAAGTTCGCCACGATGTCGCATAATTCCGTGCGCCCCGCGGACGTTGCAATGGCAAAAGAAACGGCGGGAGAGTGAGAGTGAGAGTGAGAGAGAGAAAACGAGAGGGGGAGAGAGAGGAGCGGAGAGTATGAGAGAGAAAGAGAGAGCGGGGGAGAGAGATGGAGAGAGTGAAAGAAAGAGAGACAGCGGCCAGCGTTAAACGCACGCGTGAACGGTAGGGGCGGGAAACAATTAAATACGACGAAAGTCGCGGAAAGGACTAATTGGTTAATAACCATCGCCGAAAAACGAATGAAGCTCGCTCTGCAGTGCGAATATTGAATTCGGCGCCGCGTTAATCCGATTGCCAATTAACTGTTTCGCGTTTAGTGGCTTCGCATTGGCCTGGATAAAAAGCTGTATCCCACTTCGCCGGATAGATTTCGACGGCACTCTCTTTTTCCCGCTGATCACGACCGCGCGTCAAGTCCAACTGAATCGTTCTCGTCGAACGCAATTGCTAAATAAAGGCCGCTTTATGACACGAGGGTCGTTCAATGGGCAAAGAGACAAACGGCTGTTGTTTTAACACCGGAAGTACCGAGCAGTCGGAACCATTCAGCTTTATGCCTTTATGTCGTAAGGCGATATCGCGACACACCGGCAGATTGTGAATATTATGCACGTTTACGCGGTACTTATTTGGTTGAACTCATTCTAAAAATCTCCATTTTTGAGAATAGATTCGGTGACTATTGGAAAGATGATGGTACGTGTACACTTAGTGCCAAAAAATGTAAATAAAATAATTAACGACTTATCGATAAACAACAACCGTCATGTAAGACCTTCGTAATACTGCTGGCGGTGATGACTTTGACGATATATTAATGTTCACAGTAAAACGGCAGTTCGGCGTTCACGCGCAGTCCCACGTTCGAGTCTAGACGGACCCATGACCTTATGTATAGAAAAATTTTGAACTAAAATTTTGTTATGATTATTATTAATATTAACACGTTGAGCGCCGAAAAACAACCCCTACAATTCCCATAACGACAAAACAATTTAATCAATGAAAGCGAAACTAGAAAGTTAAAATTGTGGATGACATTAGAACGCTTTCGTATCCGAGACATCCTAATTAAATTGTGATTGTTTGAATATATTACAATGAAAATGAATCCTCAAAATTGGTCAAAAATTAGTGTCACCCGTATGTGGTCGACGCGGCGCTTAACGTGTTAATAATGATAACATTAATAATTACTATTATTAATATTAATAATTTTATCATTAATATTATTTTTTTATAATATATCTATTATTTATAATATTAATAATAGTCATTATTATTAATATTATAAATAATAGATATATTATAAAAAAATAATATTAATGATAAAATTATTAATATTAATTAATATTAATATATATATATAATGATAAAATTATTAATATTAATTAATATTAATATATATATATATATATTATCGAGCTGCCTACATAGCAAGTAACTTATTTTATTTATGAAAAAAGCATTAGAAAAACCGATTCTTAACATATGAAATATTAAAGGCAACGTCGAAAAAGGTATGTATGTCGTTCGGAAGAAAATATCAGTAAAGTTATGCTATTCGAGCCTACGAAAAAGAGTTGCTTTACTTTGACGACATTCGAAGGATAAATTACCTCTATTCTACGACATTCGGAAAACAGATGCCACGATTCGATAGTCACGTACCTAGTACCTACCATGCATCTTGTAGCTTCGTGATTTTTTTTACCTGACTCACACCCAAACAGACCATTTTGCGGTCTCCTTCGGGAATTCGTGGCGTGCGCCGCGTTTGATTGCAACGGACTTTCGCATCGGCGTAGCGAGGAAATCGATAAATTACATAGGCGTAGCAATAGCACCGCGTCATTCATGGCATAGCAAGATTTTGACATTTTGGGAGAGAATACTGTACACGTCTAAATTTACATGTCACATTATCCATTAACTGCCAAATCTTTTTTTTAATTTTTGACGGGATAAGTTATATATATGAGCAAGAAGTTGTGTAACAATGTAATTATACTCAAATTATGTTGTTAAAATATTTGATATTCTTGAAAAGTTCTAGATAGGGATTGTGGTAGGTTACATGAATAAAAGAAAAAAGGAAAAGCTTTTTTATTGTATGAAAAACAAAAGATTGAGTTATACATACATAGTTACTATAACCTCTAAATTACATATTTATATGTATGGTATTTAATTATAATATAAAAACCAAACCAAAAATATCATGCTTCAAATATGATCATTTTGTTACAGATGATTTCCAAATTCGTTCACTTGTTGAAAAGAAACGAAACACAGAATACACACCGTCTGCTATAAAAAATTTTGAAAGATATGTATAAAATGACATTGAACTGTCAAACGCATCTGATATATTCTTCGCGCCAAGTGCGGTGTGCACAAAATTCCAAAATCCCTAAATGGGAATCGTGGCTGTTAAGCGGTTAAGTAGACGAGAATTGCATGTTTCATCACGACATTTATGTTCGAGAGGAAATACTAACTTATTGTAGAATTTCACTAACGTGATACTACAATTTGACTGATGCAATAATAAATACAACTGTTTAATGCACTTGCCCCGTTTACGTGCTTACGCCACTTCACTTTATATCAATCTTGCATGTTTCACAGGGAGAAACGTTGAGTTGGAAATCGCTTTTTGAGGAAGAGTATCTAAATCTTTCAATATGTAACCAGTGCTGAAAAAGCTCAAGCGCATTTTTCAAAATGAACCTTCGTTTTCAGGGAAAACATATTTCAGGTTTTAATTATTTACGACGAGTAGATAAATAAATAAATGGAAGAACTATTTACGGCAATTTTTTTAGACACGTTTTGGTGCGTGCAACAAAATCTTGTTTTATTTCTGTGTTTCAAAATGGCAACAGCAAAGTAGTCGATACTTAAATTGCGGTTTTCTGAGACTTGCAACATAAGTGTCGTAAATTTTGTTCGAGAACAAGAAACAAAGTTTTTCTGTATCTACATTAAAATAGCTAGAGAGATACACAAGGGATTTTCTAAATATTGATTTAGACAATAATGTTGATGCATTAGAACACAGAAGTTCATCTTTATTAACCCGAGAAAGATAACCTACGTCGCAGAGGCGCCTGCGAAATAAACATATTGCTATCTAATTTTTCATAGAGGTCTAGTGATTTAAGTTTAAAATTACTTAAAATATAAAAAAATATAATATAAATGCATTTTATTTTTACAATAATGCCAAACCTTTAAAATGACTAGATTAACTTAAATAAATATCCATTGTTAGTATAAAATTGACGCCTTAGAAAAGCATGCGCCTCTGAAGCGTATGGTTATCTTTTACGTACGTTGTCATATGGTTATCTTTCTAGGGTTAAGAAGAAGCGCATAAAATTGTTTATAATTGCATTTTGATCCGTCACAGTGGCATCGTAGCCCCTCGACCTTTCAACAGAACATAAAATTCATGTTTTTGAAAAACGAAGACTCATTTTACAAAAAGCCATTAAGATTTTTTAATACGTGCTACACACAAGATTGAGATACTCATTTCAAAAAGCGATTTCCAATTGCGTCGGTTGTTCTTGTTTATCAAAATAAACAGAGTTACACTGCGGCGCTTTACACGGCTCGGAATTGAACAGTCCCAGAGCGTAGAAAATATCGGCGAATACCCGGGAAAGGATGGCAAGAAGCAGCTAGAAATACGCAATTTAACACTCGTCTGAACAGCCTCGTGGGCCAGATGAATTGCAAAGCTTCAAAATGCCAGCGGGGTTACAAATTTAATCGCTCATCCGGCCGCGCTCGCGGAAGTACTAATTCATTGGTTAATCGTACAGGCGTACCTATGCGCGACCGAACGAGAAATTTCGCCCTGATTGGCAATTAATAATTCACGGTCGCTGGATTCATGCCGTCGGATGTACAAAGAATCGTTTCCGAGGGGGAGAAAACTTCCAACGTTCCGACAATCCTTTTCGTGCTACTGCCTCGCGCTTAATTAAATCGCGTAAAACGCCACCGCACCATTTTCTTTGCGGGAGATACATTTTACACGCCGCCACGTATCGGATAGCACGATGCCAGCGAAATAATTTCCAACGTCTGACGAAAAACGCTTGCATATTGCACGTAACGTCTTATTGATGACTAAAGCAGCCGAGTACTTTTTGTTTCACCATAGAACGACCCAGGGCCGTTAAAGTGCCCGCCCTAATGGTTCCAGCACGTGCGAGCACGTCCGCATTTTTGACTATCAATCATCGTCGCGCGATTTTCTTCGGAGTCCTCCGCTAACCGATCCGAACCTTCAACACGTTGCGATCGATCAGGGGTTAGGCTCTCTATTATCGCCGAAAAGTGCGAACGGCCGTATATTTAGTTTCCTACGGTGATGTGCAAATTATTCGCTCGCCGTTTCGATTGTACACACAGTATACCGCACAATGCATTGTCGTTGTTTATTCATCGAGCGAACCCATTAGTACATATTATACAAAAAATTAGCACATGGCATCGTAATAGAGTTTTGCTGCACGTAATGATTATATTCGGCGGATTTTATGCACACGTTTAACCCGAGAAAGATAACCTACGTCGCAGAGGCACCTGCGAAGACTGTTGATTTTTGTTAATTTTTCATAGAGGTCTAGTGATTTAAGTTTAAAATTACTTAAAATATAAAAAAATATAATATAAATGCATTTTATTTTTACAATAATGCCAAACCTTTAAAATGACTAGATTAACTTAAATAAATATCCATTGTTAGTATAAAATTGACGCCTTAGAAAAGCATGCGCCTCTCAAGCGTATGGTTATCTTTTACGTACGTTGTCATATGGTTATCTTTCTAGGGTTAAAAAAGATTAATGAATGGATCGCCGGTTTTACGTATGTACTTCTGACAGAACGTGTAAGTAAAATATGGAGCAGCAGCGTCATTGGAAGAATTTATGTGAGCGTTGTTTTATTATTTCTGGATTATTAAAACTGTTAAGGGAAAAAATACGTTCTCTGGATGCGAATAATAGATCCGCGAAACATTTTCTGGATTCTGTACGAAGAGTTTTGAAATGCAAATTTTCAAACGCGAGGTACAATGAATGGAAAACGAGAGACGAAATGATAAAATATGTTTAAAAAGAATTACGGCATAAGATACTTGCTACAGTATGCCCGAAATGGTTTTTAATCGGAACACAGTAGTTCGATGCAATTCAATACATTACCCACTCGTTTTCCGGTCTGAAATTGTTGACTAATTAAAATGGAAATGTGTTTGATTAAATTGAAATTATTAATCGTATTGTTTCGCAACATGTTGAACGCGATAATTGTACCCTTTATAATTAACTTTAGAAAATTCGGTAACCATTAATTACGGAAATGTTAATTATTGGGTCACGTAATTTTACATATCGGCGTGTAGCACAGTTTTCTATGAAATTGTAATTTTATAATTCACTGTATGGGATTATCGGCCACTTAGAATTAATTTAATGAAAACGAGTAGAGCTAATCGCGAAGAAGAATTTTTTTTTGATTGATTTTAATTTTAATTTTGATTTTGATTTTGATTTTAATTGATTGATTTTTTAATTGATTTTACGAGAATTGGTCATGGAAGAAGAAAGAAATGTTGATGATACCGAGGAAGCTACGGTTCAAATAAAAGATACGAAATGGACCGATCAGAGGCACGAGCATATCTGAAAAAACAAACAACTTTTTGTCCAAGCTGTCCTGATCAACCTCAACTCTGCAGAGAATGTTTTAATGTTATACACTGCGAATAATTTTTTTAATAAACCATTTTTATAAGAATTCAATAGTTTCATTACCTCCTGTAGAATATTCGTCGAAATATTTTCGGAAATCCTTTGTAAGTAGTCAAATCAGCGTCACCCGAATTACGGGTGACGTGGCCTGATGAGAACTTTTGCTGTCACCCAAATACGGGTGACGTGTTAATAGTGTGATTAAGTCGAAAACATAATGACAATGTTCGTGAAGTCTTTTGAGATTTCGTATTTTAGTTATTCGTCGACAAACTGGAAACATTGGATGTGTATTGTAAAGAAAACGAGATCAAAGTTAATACCGAGAAAACGAAAATATTGCCATATGATAGATCAACTACCTCTGCTTGGGAACAATTTTTACAACCGCAGGAACTTTTCTCAAATGAGGTGAATCATGCCATATCAAAGACAAGAATAGAGGCCTGATGAGAACTTTTGCTGTCACCCGAATACGGGTGACGCGGCAGTCAACGTGTTAAATGTCGAAAATGTATCCGAATCCGTTCTTGAGCGACTTTAGAAAACCTTTGAGAATCACGTGTGAGTAATCGTACAGGATAATAATCTCGCAACATGTTCAAGGTCACTGAAATTGGTGACAGAACAATCCTATTTCAGGAAAGATTATCCTGATTCTTGGTGGCAAAACTTGGAGAAATCCAAGTCAGATATCAAAATCAGAGTTACACAGGGCGGCTGGCGAAACGAAGAATCCGCGAAGAATTTAACACCGCCGAACAAACCACTCCGACGTGGTGCGATTTAAGGACTTGTAAATTCTGGGCAGGAACATAGATCGCGGTGGGCTAACCACTTCAGCGGGTAAACTTTCGAGTTTAAGATCCTCACTCCCGGTCCAATCTTCCCTTTGGGCTGGTAAAACGCGTCGAAGAAGGGGAATATGAAATTCCCGCGGCCAAGCTTTACGGCTTCTTCCTCCTCGTCATGTCCCGCTTCAACTTTTATTTCGCTCTCTATCGCTGCGCTCTCGTCTCGTTCAAATATACACAGTTTGTTGTCTATGGGACGAGAACAGAAGAACCGATGTTTCTGTCCTCGCAAACACGTTTCGAGACGGTAGTTACAGTTTGAGAAAACGTTTCTTAACGCTATGCCGTCCGGTGGCATGCAAAAACTATCTGTCGTATGCCGGTGGTACCACTTTGGTGCCATTTTCAAAAACTGAAATAACATTTGAACTATATTTCTTGGGTGTTAAAAGGCAGCAAACTAACTATAGCATTGTGCTTATTTAACCCTAGAAAGATAACCATATGACAACGTACGTAAAAGATAACCATACGCTTCAGAGGCGCATGCTTTTCTAAGGCGTCAATTTTATACTAACAATGGATATTTATTTAAGTTAATCTAGTCATTTTAAAGGTTTGGCATTATTGTAAAAATAAAATGCATTTATATTATATTTTTTTATATTTTAAGTAATTTTAAACTTAAATCACTAGACCTCTATGAAAAATTAACAAAAATCAACAGTCTTCGGTTTATGGGAACAAATCCCGTAAAATATCACAAAAAATAGTGTTTTATCCTTACAAACTAGTAGACTATAATATAATCAGTGTAAAAAGAACTATAATATTATAAAAAATTTCTTTAGAGACAGTCATGACAAACGTCTTTCTTGCGTTCACCACAAACTGTCTTTTTGCATTTGGCACAGGTCATCTTTGACATTCTTTTCTTTTTAGACGTGCGAAGACTGCAATAACGCCTTTTTTTGGCTGAGGGTTCTTCTTCATCATCTGTGGAAGCCTGTACAGCAGATTTTGGAAGAATATTTTCAATGTTGCTTCGCACATGCCTTGGCAAAGTGGGTGCTTCCAGTCTTTGCGTCATCCACGGTGCAGTCAGTTGTTTATTTCGCAGGCGCCTCTGCGACGTAGGTTATCTTTCTCGGGTTAACTAAGAATTAAGTACGAAAATTCTCGGATGACTTATCTTAATTTTAGGAATTTATATTACCGCCATCTTCGAAGTTTTTTTTTCAATCTAAAATTTCCAAGCTATTATGCCGGCGTCGAACAAAGGAATCATATCTAAGATCTGCGGACGGCATAGTGTTAATAAATAGGCAAGCAATAGTTGCTTTGAGATGTTTCTTTTTTGCGAGTTGATTATTGATTTTTACGGAAACACAGAAAATTCTCCCCATTTGTCTTTCAATTTGCAAACAAAAATGGACGATTTGGAAAGAAGAGATACGATTGTTCGAGCCTCGAGGTTCGTTCTTATAGTTACCGACTGTCAACGGGCCGCGAGATTTGAATAAACGTGTCTCCTCTTTTCAAATTTGTTTACGAGCCGGAAGACAATTGGGGAGAATTTACTGTACATATTTTTATGGATTAAGGTGATAAATGAATTAACATTTTCAGAAGATTTCGATCATACGTTTGTTGTCCAGCATTTCTTTTAATTGACATAAAAGTATATTGCATAATTCATATTTGACTAGACTTTTGGGAACATGAAGAGAGACCCTTAAACTATATAAAAATATTTTTCTAGCCTATTTCTGATTACCTTTTTTAGACAGTGGTTATCCGACGATATAATCATAGTTGAGGTAAAAAACTACATCTTTTCTATGATAAAAACGTAAGAAACGGAAAATTATCGTAACGTTAATTGGTTTTCACTGGTACTGAACCTGTTTTGAACAAAAAATGCTTAAAAATTAAAAACTACAGTATTTTAAAAAGGAATTATTTTTTGGTATAAAACTTCTAAAAAAAATGTTTAGCTTAAAATGTTTCCTGAAAATAGTATAATATATTATTGGAAAGTAAAATTAAATGTTATTTTTTGAGATAGGAACATAAAAATTTAAGAGTACATTATTTAAATATAGTACTTTTAATTTATGCCATAAAAATGATTCTTTCAAACTGTTACACGAGAATTTGTAATTACGTCGAAAATATTCACTTTAAAATTGTCTTTTTAATCATAAACATATATTTCTCGTTTGTAAATTAATATCAACCGAGAAACATTCCCGATTCGTTGTTCGTTACGCGAGCATTTACTGTAATTGGATTTATAAGCACAATTGGTAAACATTAAAGGTGCCACGGTAATGGCATATTTTCAGTTTATTCATTACATATTTGTACTCACTTTCATACTTTATATTGTACTTTATTCCACATTTTGCATATTTCATTAATATGTGTTGCAATATGTGTTTAGTTGATATACGCGCATGATTTATTTACAGTCGGCGAAAAATGCCAATTTCAATTCCGCTTTTAACCAGGAATTCTATATTTGGCAAGAGACGCGAATTTACATTTTCAATGAAATATAAACTTTCGATTTGAATGTCACTGTTCTTCCTTTTTATTTCGACGATTAGAGTTACGTGACTTCGCAAACCAGACTTTCGAAACGACTTGGACACGAACCAACGTGATTAAGCTCTATAAAATATATCTCTAGGTATTTATGGAACGTTCAGTTGTTCCAGACTTTCCCCAATAACTTACAATAAAGATTTCACGACGTGCACTAAAGTGACGTTTGACCAGAGAGATTGGTGGTTCTACAGTGGGCAATGTCGCTATCAACTTCTCACTGGCCTCTTCTTCAGAGTTCCATTTGATATTTGTTCTTAACTCTCTCCCTTTCTATTCCACGTTTCTCTCATTTTCCTCATTCAGACAAGGAGTTCCTTCTCGGTGTTTTCCATTTTCCCGCGTGTCTCTCCATTACCTAATCTATCATCATTCGAAATTCATATAAAGCAAACCGATGTGTCTCTCATTCGTCCATTTTCTGCAACCAGCATCGGGACTATCAAATGCAACTGTAGCGACCAGTCGTGCGCACAATAAGATCTTCAGTCCTCGTGCAAACGGCCAACGTAATTTATGACTCTCCTTCGAAGAAGCTATTTTTGAGAAGACAAGCTCACCACTTGATAGCACATGTTTGCAGTAGAGTCTTTTAAGAAATTCCTCAATAGCTAAAGAGACCGTCATAAATTAGGAGAGTTTCCGAAGGGTACTCGAAGCGGGCCCAGCGACCCAAAGGCCATGTGGTCAGACGTGGGTGACCCGGAGGAAAATTTCCACACGTTGTCACGTACAACTCATCATCCCCTCCGATTACCGAGCCGTCCCGAAAATACGCAAAGAGCGTAAGGGGCGGGCGGTAAAAAGGACAAAATGAGCAACGCTGATTGGAAAGGCCCAACGCGTGGGGTTGACCAATCAGGATTGTTCAAGAATTTTACCAGGGCAAACGGCGAAACGAAGAATCAAACTCGACCACTGTATCGCGACTCGTCCGCAGACATAGTCCGCGAAATAAAAAGAACTTTCTATCACCGCACGCGAGAGTACTATTAATTACGAACAATCCTACCCGAAACAACCATAGAGCTGATTTAGTTAACGTTCAGCTTTCAAAGTACTGTCTGTGTTGCTCAGAAGAAGTCTGCTGAGAAAAGTGTAGGACTGATTCCACTTACCGCCTTCGCAGAAGTAAGGAAACGCGATTCCTTTATTGGCAAAAATCACCCCCCAAGTGCACGCAACACTGAATTTCCACGAAACAAGGGACTCGACTCCGGCCGATTAAAAACAAACAACGCCTCCTGACTCCCGTCAGCGTTCCACTCTCCCGTGGTCGCCAATTTCGGCTAGGAGAACATCAGACGCACGTGCCTGTGCTTTATATGTACGGGGCGTCCCAATGTTGTGTATGTGCGCGCGCGCGTGGCGCATATGTGTATGTTTCATTTACGCGCCACAAGCGAGCGAACACGCGACGGGAGTCAGCAGCGGTAGAACAACAAAGACAAAGTGAAACACGCAACAAATACAAGATGCAAGAACGTCGACATAACCCTGAAGCATCAACTCCAGGTTCTTCCGATGAATACATGATCTTCTGCAAATATCGGAAAGTCAGTAGTGAATCAATCATCGACAAAAATGTTTATATTTCAGAAACGGTTGACCTATTGGCCTATGTTTGCCAAGGCTTTCTTAGTCAGTACAGTGTGTCCTACTACTGTGATCAAAAAGTAAGGTGAATTTGTTTATAAAATGTAAATTCTTTATTTATTCTTCCAAATCAATTTCATCCCGTTCAAAGTAATCCCCGTCCGATAAAACGCACTGTTTCCGACGCTTTTTCCAGTCCTCGAAACAGTCGGAATAGTCTTTTTCCGGTATAGCCTTCAAGATTCGGTTTTTATCTCCTCAATCGTGTCAAAACGGCGTCCCCGCATCGTCCTTTTGAGTTTGCTGAATAACCAGAAGTCGCACGGAGCCAAATCAGGCGAATACGGTGGTTTGCGGAACGATATGAGTCGAGTTTTTGGCAAAAAAGACGCGAAGAACCAATGCAGTATGACATGGCACCAATCGAGACTTGACGCGTTTGAGACACAAAACATCCTTCAAAATGGTTTGGACTGAGCCAAATGATATTCCAACACTATCAGCGAGGTCTCTCATTGTCAATCGACGATTTTCAAGCACCAAATCTTCGATTTTTTGGACGTGGCCCTCGTCGGTAGACGTTGGTGGTCGTCCAGAGCGCGGTTCGTCTTCAACGCGTTCTCGGCCCGCTTTGAACTCGTTGTACCACTTATAAACGTTTTTTTGTGCCATAGTTTGATCACCAAAGGCCTTCCGCAACATTTTCAACGTGTCCGCACAAGAATATTCGTTCCGCAAACAAAATTTGATGCAAGTTCTTTGCTCAACAAAATCACCCATTGTAAAAATCGAAAAATTCACTTTTGGTCGTTTACTAAAACACGTGTAACTCGGAGATAATTAAACCTTTTAACAAACAGACGCTTGGCAATTGTTATAGACAGTCCTACCAACCTAGGAAAAAAACAATTGCCTGCCTTCCTAATGTCCGGGAGTTTTAAATGACAATTTCACCTTACTTTTTGATCACAGTAGTATACACCAAATAAATATTGAATCATTTTTTTTCATACACAATGTACTATAAGAATATAGAGAGTAAATGAAAGTTAAGTTTATAATAATATTTAACCCTCAGTCTACCAAATCCGGATCACGCTAAGGTACGTAAACGATGTTGTGCTTACTAAACGTAGTTCCTATCAGTACTAAATAATTTAATAATTATTCGGAACAGACACCTCTCAACACCGATTTCAATGACCTTGAAATATCGTAAATTGAAATATTTCTTTTTATGCTGTATGTACATATCTTCATTTATTTTAAGGTTGATATTAATCACTGATATTATTATCACTCGAGCAGAGGACCTCGTTGACAAAATTATAGCTGAGTATGTTTAGGATCATTTATAATTTTGTCTAGCAAATGTTTTACAACAAATTTGTTTAGGTACTTCCTCTCTACACGCATTAGCTATTTTATAGAAAATTTAATAACACATATGGAAATATCAATTGTAACAAACTAAATATTTAAGTAACAACATTTATACTTGTGAATCAAACGGATTCGAGTTCCGTCGTCCGAATGTTAAACAGAGTACTCGATTAACCAAGAGGAATATTTATTTCTTTTAGAATGCACTCCAACTTGTACGAAACGTTAACGATCCCCGATTTCGACTAAAACTCGTTCGTCAAGGACCGTAGAAACTCGCGCGCATCCCACTCGAGCGAAACGGGCAAAATTCACATCGCGGCATTGTCGGACAAATGGCCCGCCATTTTAAGTCGAATTTGTCGTTAATTCGACGCGGCCGGCAGCCGCCTGTCCCCGTCTTTATTGCCGCGGAAAATTGAGATCCATACATAGCTCGCGCGCGTCTTCGCAAAGCCCTATCCCCCGAGAAATTACGCCATTATCGTGCAATTTTTCCGACAAGACACTTTGCGAGACGCTTAAGACACTTTGCTCGCATCGTAGCGCACGGGCGATCGTCGGGAAATTTGTTTGACACGACGGGAACAGTCTTCTTCCCCGCGGAGGGATCCATTTTAAATCAAACCCACGGGGGACGTAATTTCAAAAAAGAAACAGTCGGAACACTGCGGAAGCCAGACAATGGCTCGCATGCCGAGCTTCCTCTATAAGATTTTTATGAAACATTTTTATAAAACAATCCGCTTTTATAAAACGCCGTATGCACACGCATTAACCCTAGAAAGATAACCATATGACAACGTACGTAAAAGATAACCATACGCTTCAGAGGCGCATGCTTTTCTAAGGCGTCAATTTTATACTAACAATGGATATTTATTTAAGTTAATCTAGTCATTTTAAAGGTTTGGCATTATTGTAAAAATAAAATGCATTTATATTATATTTTTTTATATTTTAAGTAATTTTAAACTTAAATCACTAGACCTCTATGAAAAATTAACAAAAATCAACAGTCTTCGCAGGCGCCTCTGCGACGTAGGTTATCTTTCTCGAGTTAAACAGAGATAAAAACAGGATAAAGAAAACTGATTAAAAAGAAAACTAGGTAATCTTGTAGAAAAGACACTACAGATTTTAACAGGACTTATTTTCATCATTTTACGTTGACGTTTATATAACATCGTTGATTTCTAAAATTTGATTCTCTTTAAGTGAAATACAAATGAATATTCGTAAAATCTTGACGGATCTTACATTTTGCTTTAACCCTTTCGCTCCGAACGACGGATATATCCGTCATCCATATGAACACTCGCGGAGCCGAACGCCGGATATATCCGACATCCACATGATCGCCCTCTGGGGACGAACGCCGGATATATCCGACATGCTGGTAAAATCGCGACCTAATTTTTGGACTGCACCGCCTCTTGTTACTATTGCGTGAATCTTTTGACGAAACAAACAAACGACAGTCCGAAATAAACGACACACCATTCAAGTTATATTTGTTCTACCTGCATTTCCCATTATTATTGTGTTACATGTCATAAAGGGATAGAAAATCGAAAGTACTAACTTTAGGACTAATTATTATGTATTATGTTTTGTATTATGAATATTATGTTTTATTTTATTACCGTATATTATATATTATTTCTTCACTTTTTCCATTGTTAATGAAACTTTTTTTACCTATTAAATAACTTTATACCTTATGCAGAAATTATAACTATATTGTTTTAAAGAAAAATCCCTTTTCTTCCCAAATACACTATCCACGCGCAATGTGCACAATTTCGGCGGGTGGTTCCGTTCAGGAGGGGCGCTACGGCGGACTGAACCGCCGTAGCGAAAGGGTTAAATTATATAAAATTTGGTACTAAGCATGATCGCATTTTGGAATCATTTCGAAACGCGTTTTATAAAATACGCATGGTACTTCGCAACTTAGGCTGCGGTTATAGATTCTTATGCGAGTGGTTACATTGGATGCATTTCCTGAGAACAGAAAAACCCACGATTTTTCGTTGGTACGTTCGATCTATCGTGTGAAATCAATCGCCGACTTCTGTTTCGTGAAATGTGTCTGGATGTTAATGCATAAATAAACTGCAGTGTAGTAGTAATGTAATTTCATTGCTTTAGTATTGATTTTGTTGTCGCATATGTAGTGCACATGCGGTGCAACAATTTCGTCAGAACGAATTTGCCATTCGAACGCGTTTGATCCCTCGCATCAACGTGTACGCAAAAATGAATGTAATCGTGGACACAGATAAATTAATAGCATTGGTTTGTGAACGACGGTAATTATGGAACTTAAAGACTAAATAATACCATGACCCGTATTTAACTGAAATAAAACGGGAGAAAATTGGTCGAGAAGTGGACACCAATAACAACTGTATTTACAATAATGTAGATATGTAAGGCATTATTATTATTTACATTGTATAATATACAGTTTAATAGTTGCCAGAAGTCCAATTTTAAATAGCGAAATAATTTTTGTCAATTTGTGTTAAGGAAGTTATGTAGCAGTGTTCCTCTAAATACATAAGTAACATCTACATCTAAAAGAAATATTGAGGAGGTACATGAATTACCAAACACGGATGAAATAAGTGATATAAGCAAATGGAAGAGGAATTAAACGAACACCACATGTCAGAAGCAAAGAGTGCGACATGGGATTCACAATTGCCTGTCGAGAATGCTCGCAAACGAAAGAAAAATAGAAAATCAGCAATTTTAGAAAATATAATTTGAATAGAAAAGGAAATGTTAGAAGAATGGAAAAAGCAGAGGAACATCAAGGACAATACACAGGACAGTAATAAAGATGATGCTGATTATAATTTTATTTATTATTACATTTCCTTTGGAAAGTACCAGCTGAGAGAAAATTAATGGTCAAAATGAAATTATACAACTGTTATTTTAAAATGAGGAAACGCGAGAACAGAGTGCTAGTTCTGCAGATTTTATATAATTTTTAATTACCATTATTAAGTTAGTTATCGCGATCATTATTGGCATTAATTCGAATATCATGAAAATAGAAATATTTTTTACCTTAATGTGATCGCGAGTCTTTCTTTTCCAGTAGAATGCGTGGCCGAAAATTCGATTGTCTTAAAATTCCACTTTCAATTACATTTAATGAATAATAAAACGAAGTACTTATGAAACTTATCTGATTGCTTCTTAAGTTCTTCGAATAATGTGTAAAATTCCCCACATATTGTCCATAATGGAAATAGTTTATTTGCTCGATGTTATCATTTATAATAAATCACTTAAAAATAAAATTTTTAAAACCGGATTCTCTATGAAGTAAAACTCGTCGATGTTGATGTAAAATTCGAATATATCGAATGCTACAGAAGACTAATGTCTCATCGAGGAAATCATTTTGTTACTGCAACCATCATTTGTCACGTTCATCCGATGAACCTTTTATAACTTATTCGTCGGAACGCCAGTTCATATTATTGAATTATATTTAGTTATGGAAGTAATCGTAATACTTTTCACTATTTGAATTTTCAATTAGAACTTTTATTCAATTAACACGTTCCGTGCCGAGCTTTTTTTACTCGAATCTTCACACTTTGATATTTTACTAAAACTTGATGTATTACGTGCAATTATCAATTCTCGTACACATAACAACGTAACAAAAACTTATCAACGCCCATTCTTGCGGTGGAAATTGATTCTTCGGTTCTAAATTTCTTGTAAACAATTTGTTCGGTTCACTAAGTAAACATGCAAGCGTGTACCATCGATGGTACACGTGGCACGGAACGTGTTAACCCTTAAATGCATGAATTAATGAATTTTATTTAAAAAATAGGGTTATAATTTTTCAAATGAGTGGAAATCGGGAAAAATATTAAAAAAAATTATAAGTCATATCTTATAGGGTTTTTATTGAAAAATATTAATGATTCATTTTTGGTACACTATGCAAAATAGACATAAAAATTCTTTAGTTAGTATGACATATCTATAACAAAATTATAAACCACATGCATACCACACCAAAACAAAACCAACAAACCAATAAAGGAAGCATAGTACTAAATACATGTCGTAATTATTACCATTAGTGCATGTTGTCCCATTTTTGCATCAACACGAAATAAGCCCTCCATACACATGATAGTTACGGAATATAGACAAAAGTACTAGCAAATTAATAAATAAGAGCCTTACCTTTAGAAAATATTGTTTGTTTAACGAATACACCAAAATATTTCTAAATAATCCACTTCCAAAAGTACGTAAATGAACCCGCTATCAAAAATGCGCGCCAATTGGTATAACGTCAGAAAGATACAAATATTGAAGTCAAATGTCATTATTTTAGTTAATTTTTGATAAGTCAATGGACAAAGGAATCACTGCCACTCAGCCAAATGTATCGATATCAAAACTGTTGTCGGGTATCCGCGCAAAAAGTTATTGATTCATTTTTGGGACTCTATGCATTTAAGGGTTAAGAGAGAGAGAGAGAGAGAGAGAGAGAGAGAGAGAGAGAGAGAGAGAGAGAGAAGGTGTAAAATATATTCTCTCTTTATGAAATATCTGCGTTAACTGACACGATTCAACTCAGTAAAAGCAATAACGACTAGTCAAAATACGAAATCACATGCCTTCACGATTAAATCATATCGGGTAGTAAATAAGAAGCTATTTGCTAGATTGATTTTTGTATTCAATCTAATTGTCGACATTAAACGCGTATGTATACGCAGCCTTACACGAGTTATAGCCGGACGGCTACTCATTAGGAACACTGTACAGTGTACGAGGATTCTGTTACTTTTCCCTCGCGAATAGTACGCCGCGATGAAAAATTTGTCGCGTGATGTTGAACCTGGAATCCTGGGACCGCGAAAAAACGCTGTCAAACGGAGCTAAAGAAAAACACGTCGAATGTGTTTACTGAGTGTAAGGCGGCTAATTCTCGAATGGCCAGCTAAAGAAAGAGTTACCCGCTTTAATTAAATTCAGTTGGTATTCAGGTGCTGGCTTCGTTTTTCCATTATAGCTTCGTCTCTCTTTGTATAATGCATTTTTCCTGTATGTGGTCAACGGTGCAGGCTTTTCCAACAACCGTTCACACTGAAGGTACAATTTTGTTGCATAAAGTTCTTCATTATCCCTCAATTAACGCCACCTTTAAAAGTGGACCAATTTACACATTTTGAAGATACTTATAATACTTTCGTAATGCAATGCTTTTAGCGATTGTGAAATTTGGTAGGTCTTAGTAGAAATTTATGGTATTCTTTAAAAGTGAATGTAAAATTGAGTATTTCTAAAAATTTCTACGGACAACTATTATTTATGTTTTCTTTTATCATTGGTTTGATGGTATCAATTAATCAACATGATCGTTGCAAACTGAGAATATTTAATATAATGTGTTGTGTACTGCATCTCGGACTCACAGACTACTTCCATAATTATTGGTACACACAATGGTGTGTGTGCTGCACAAAAATTATTGCAATTGCTGGATTTATGTCCATTAATTTTCTGTCGGATAAAAAATAGGTTTGGAGCTCGTTTATTCCGGGCAACTTGAAAAATGTTAAGTGTATTGGATTACGTTCGAAGGTAATGGGATATTTGTCACTTTGGATTTATCGCGAATAAGAATTACAACCATGAATGCATCGGTAGTTCGTTAGAGATCGGTCAATGGAAACCGTATTATTTGCTGGTAACAATTGCGCTGATATTTTATTGGTGGAATAATTATGTAAAGCGAACTAAACCGTGAAACAATTAATGCGCACGTTTGCAACAAATGTCTCTTGCGCTACGGATAACATATCTATGTTCGCGGGCACGTAAATTTATTAGTTAATTACAGCGACACAGTGTTCATCGAATTCCGTTCCATCGAATATGCGCGATATTCGTTATTGTTTAATTCGGAAACGTTCGAACCCGGAGCCCTAGCCACTTTTCCGTGTTCTCTCTTCGGCCGGAATTTTCCGTTCTCTTTGTCGACATTTTTAATAACGTATTTGTATGTAAAACAATTTCGATGGAATTTTTCCGCGAATTTGCCGTTTTCGAAGCATTAAAATGGAAATTGCCGGCTATGCGACTTCAGTTACTGACACTGTCGAAAGATCCGCCCCATGCATCGGCACAGAATTCACTCGTCCCTAATTTCCACAATTTTTCACCACCGAAAATTCGACGCACGGGCCTCCGCGAATAAAATTGCAAGCAACTAGGTCCGTTCAATTTTATTTTGCAAGTCAACGAAGGGAGGCCGATGGAGAAATAGTGACCGAAAATGGCGGGAAAAACTGTATCGATTCCGCCAAGTTTCCACTTTGAATCCTTCCGCACGCCTTCGGCTTTGCAATGATATAACAATAACCATTCATATTACTTTGTATTATTATGCACATAATAAAATCATGCTGTTATTGCAAATTTTGAATGTATGTTCACTTTAGACTTATCATTTTTTTGGATAATGTGAAACAGTTGTATTTCTCGTTTAACGATTAACGTCTCCACAAGTCAATAATAATTAAAATTTCTGTGACCGAGTCATTAATTTTCTATAACATGAATTGCAAATACGGTACCGTCAAACAATACGGTTAACATTTTGCATTTCAATATTACATTTATGCTGTGAATCATTAATAATTCCAATACGTGCAAAATAATTCAATTTTATCCCTAATTAATGGTAATAGAGGACGTTGGTATTCCGATTCATGGGACCGTGATTTTATTCAAATGGAGAAATGTTAAATATCAAATGCTGAGAAAAAGTGAGAAAAAAATCGGTGAACCTGGAAGAATGTATAGAAAGGACGTGACATAAGATGCGAGAGACTTTGCCGGACGTATGAAAAGGCGTGGGTGAAGAATATAGTTGAATGTGAGTTGTCGATTTCCTCAAATCGATCACTTTCCCCTATTCAAACTGTAACCAAAATTGATCGAATTAGTGTATAGAAAACCGCCATACATATTCACAGTGCGTCAACCCTCGATAAAGCAGACTTTGAGAATGATGTGTACAATCTACGTACCAAAAATTGAATAACAACACACATTTCCAGTTAGCTTTTCATACTATTGGGTTGGCAACTAAGTAATTGCCGATTTGTTCAATGAAATAAAAAATTTTTTTTACTTGGAACGAAGTTTAATCTGTAATGTATTTTCCATTTTGTTCGATGACCTTTTGCCATCTCTCTGACAACTTGAAAATTCCACGCTCGTAGAAAGTCTGATCCTTTTCGGCCAAAAACTGAGTCAAGTGAGATTTTACAGCGTCATCATCGTTAAAAGTTTTACCACGAAGGGAGTTGTCCAGGGATCGAAGTAAGTGGTGATCCGATGGCGCGAGATCAGAGCTATTTGGTGGGTGTAACATCAATTCCCAACCAATATCCATCAATTTTTGCCGAGTGGACAAAGACGTGTGCGGCCTAGCATTGTCCTGCTGGAAAATGACACGTTTACGATTGACCAATTCTGGTCGCTTTTCCTTGACCGCTGCATTCAATTTGTCCAGTTGCTAACATTCACGGATAATAAAAAATAACATAATAATAACAATAATAATAATGTTATAATATAACATTTACGGATATCATAAAAATGGGAGTGAGAGGCATCTATAACTGAAATCGGCAATAATTACATGAAAACATAAAGGTATTCCATAGGGAGGAGTTCTCAGTCCATTACTATACAGAGTGTCCCAAAATTATGATACTTCCAGGAAATGGGGGGTTCCTGAGGTCATTCGAAGTAATTTTTTCCTTAGCGAAAATGCCATCCGCCGCTTTGTTTACGAGTTATTAACGAAAAACAGCGACCAATGAGAGGCGAGATCAGCTGGCGCAAAACAGCCGAGCTAATGAGCAGAACTGGGTTTCATTCGCTCGTTGGCTCGGCCGCTACGAGCATAATAATAATATATAATAATAATGTTATAATATTACATTTACGGATATCATAAAAATGGGAGTGAGAGGCATCTATAACTGAAATCGGCAATTGTTGCCAACCCAATATGATAATCGTTAACTTTTTCCTCGTGAGTTGCTACTTCATGGATTTTCATTATTCCGTCTGTCTCTCATTCGAAGTTCTAAAAATAGTCACACGTGTCTAGTAGTCCCTTGCCTTCTATGTATTTGCTGGGATCGAAACGAATTTACCGTGGATTCAAGGCGAAATGGAAAATCGTTCAATTCTCAGCGTCGCGCGCAAACGAATACGACGGATTTATAGGCGTCAATTGTGTCGGGCGAGGCTATTGGACCACAGTTCGTCAGAAGACGATTCAGTTTATTTTTCCGTTCAACGACTCGATCTGACAGGGCTGCCTTGCCCTGGAATAATGTTGCTCCAACCGAGGGTTGGTTAATCTTAGTCTGGCACGGGATAAGGTTCGACGAGATAGCGAATCAATATTCGACGAAGTGTTCGTCAAAGGTGCAATACGCTCTTAAAAAAGAATTCGTAAATTGAGGATACGTCCGAAACTTTTTGAGGAATACCGTTTTTCATCGAAGCTCTTGCCTGTTTCTAAGGATTTATACCACAATTTTCATGTACCTACAGTAACTCCCATTAATATTCAGGCACTCTTTAAAACGCGATAACTTTTTTATAACTAGAATAAACGATTTGAATTTTTTTCAGATGATATAGGGACTAGTCAATGACCGAACTATTTTATTACAATTTTGCTATTACTTGGAATGACAAAACAAAGTAAAAACCCCCGATTTTTAACTCTTTTATCTGGGCCTATAGCAAAAATTTAAAAAATGCGTTTTGTAGAGCTCATATGCATGCTGAAAAGTGAGAGATGAACTTGGCAGTTGTAAGGTGACCGAGTTTTGTCAAAATGTAAATAAAAAACAATATCATCCCATTTAACCCTTTCGCTACGGCGGTTCAGTCCGCCGTAGCGCCCCTCCTGAACGGAACCACCCGCCGAAATTGTGCACATTGCGCGTGGATAGTGTATTTGGGAAGAAAAGGGATTTTTCTTTAAAACAATATAGTTATAATTTCTGCATAAGGTATAAAGTTATTTAATAGGTAAAAAAAGTTTCATTAACAACGGAAAAAGTGAAGAAATAATATATAATATACAGTAATAAAATAAAACATAATATTCATAATACAAAACATAATACATAATAATTAGTCCTAAAGTTAGTACTTTCGATTTTCTATCCCTTTATGACATGTAACACAATAATAATGGGAAATTCAGGTAGAACAAATATAACTTGAATGGTGTGTCGTTTATTTCGGATTGTCGTTTGTTTGTTTCGTCAAAAGATTCACGCAATGGTAACAAGAGGCGGTGCAGTCCAAAAATTAGGTCGCGATTTTACCAGCATGTCGGATATATCCGGCGTTCGTCCCCAGAGGGCGATCATGTGGATGTCGGATATATCCGGCGTTCGGCTCCGCGAGTGTTTATATGGATGACGGATATATCCGTCGTTCGGAGCGAAAGGGTTAAAGAAAACAAGTGTGACCTTCATATCTTCTCTATGCCTCCGCCAACAAAAAAGCTATTAATATTGTTACGGCGACTTGTCCAAATCAAGTCGCTGTAATGTGAAGCTGCCCTGTTGTGAGCAACTCCTTAAAGAAAAAATAGAAGAGAGGGGTCGCCACGGAGGTGTTTTATCAACGGACAATCGAGGAGTCGGGATCGAACCGTCGAGCGATCAACACCATCTAATTCAAAGATATCTAACATAATTGAATTTAGTTGTATTATAGTTTATATGTACTTTATTGTAAATAAAATGCCGCAACGCGGGAGAAGTGCAGTCATTCGCAACAATATCATAAAATATGTCTCTCATAATCAAACAACTTTTGCCTGACACTTTTCTTTCTATCATTACAACCAAGCAAGTTATTCAGGTTACCCGTTTTAAGTGTCTCATCCTGTATATTGTGTTTACACTAAATTTTGCGAGTAGGTGTAACTGCACAAAGAAAAAAATGTGACACAATACTTAACACGTTCCGTGCCAAGCCATTTTTGCCTAACTTGTCGTTCAGGCCATTTGATGTTTTGACTAAAGATTGATACATTATCACATAATATTTCATTATATCATCAGTAGATAAGTAGTGATTGCCCGAATCAATCGTTTTTATGCAGCTCTTGCTTTAAAAAAGTCAAACATTGTAATTAATAGTTATTGTGTATATAACGATTAAACAAATTTATGTGCTTTGTTCTATACAGCATTTTTTACAATGCCTCTCATCCTTTTGGTGGAAATATATTTTATACAATCAAATTTGTCACAAAATGTTTGTCTTCAGCGCTTTAAATAAATATGTCCGCGTGTACCATTTATGGTACACGTGGCCTGGTGGTCAAGTTTAACGTGTACCATTTATGGTACACGTGGCACGGAACGTGTTAAACTAACCGTATAAAATTTTAACCATCTACGCAATGGAGACTAATAATTGCAACTGTTTTATAATTTATGCAAGTTGAACGGATGTTAACAGATGAAGCCTGTTGAAGTTATCTGCATATGAAAATCACATTACTTCGTCTTGTTACGAGGAAGTCGACGCGCGTAAAACCGTATTCCAATATTTCCTGCACAATTTAAATGTCTGCGTGTGGTCTTTTAAATTCAGTAGACGTTCCAGTTGAGATACGTAACACGCGTCGACCTGAATATACACGTAGATCGCCAGATAGCGAAGGGTGCGTTGATGTGTCGGGGTCGGGAGGCAGTTAAATGTGGCAAGAGGCGCTTACAGTAAATGCCGTTTCCGCTAATCTGGGGAATCGTTAAATTGCAGCACGGTTTCCGTTCCGATTCATTTTCTACTGACTTCACATCGAAATGAAATTAAAAAGGAATTCTACGCTGTTGAACAATATAAGCATATTAATATTACTAATGTTATATATTAATCTATAAACAGCATATAGAGTCCTAAAAAATGTAATTATAAAATTAACAGTCCTAAATTATGTAATTATATTACCGAAGTATATTTTCTAGAAAAAATTATAAACCATATTATATTAACATCTTTCATCCAGAATAATGAAAAAAATATTAATTAATTGAAAGTTAGTATCTTTTCGTATAAATGAATTTTATCTTGTGTGTAGTCAAAGAAATACAGATCTTTGAAAATTAATTGTCGAGAACTTTAATTACTTATATGAATGACTCGAGCAGTAAAAATATTTATCATTGCAAGACAAGGTTGCAGCGATTCGTTCGCGCACTCTGACTGCCTTATCGCTCTGGCTTTTAATACATTTTTAATTAACCCAGAAAACGAATTTTGGGAAATTAATTAAAAAGCGATGTTTGCGGTCCCGCGGCTTCTGCGAAGAAGGAGAGAAAATATTCATATTTTGTTAATTATGAAACGTCCAATTAAAAGGTTCAGTTCCTTCATGAAAATGAGCTTCGCAAACAACTTAATCCTATCACGAGTTCCGTAGTTACGAGCCCCGCCGATCGATTATCGCTACCCCCCTTGGTATTATTGCTAATTTGCGCTGCGAGAAGTCTGATGGGATTATTCCGTACCGTTCGTCTAGGCCTAGAATGTCATCTTCATCAAATGCAGCAGGCATTTTTCCCCGATTCAATTAATTTATTAACCCGTTCGCTACCAGGTTCTGTGAAGCAGGTCTCGCTTCACAGTCCGGAGTGATTCCGCCGAAAACATGTACTTACCTGACATGGATCTCTTCTCAAGACATATTTCTAACATTCCAAATACGCGAAATAAACAATTTTACGAACTGTAAGTTGTCGCTAGTCTGCGGATAGAAGGTTCGTTCTGAAGCCAGCGCGTCGCTTTGCAGCAGACTTTAATAGAAGCAGATTAATAGCAAAAAACAAAATACAAATTTTTGTCGAAGAAATTCTTGTCTACGGAGTGCTTTGAAATTGCTTTCGGAGAATAACGCGACATCTCCGAATACTTGTACACTCGTACGGCTACAGATTTATGTTTACTCGCATTCGACACTCGCACTACCGAACTCATTAATTTATATAATTCATTAATTCAACAGCTTCTCATGGACTGAAATATCTCCAGACTAAAGATAAAACCTACAATCTGATGTATTGTTCTTAACTTGATAGTACAGTCAATTTATAAATTTGTTAAAATACTATATCATCGATTAAAAAAGGACACGCGCCGCGCACCTGCGACGTCGAGCTCTACGAGCGGTTGCGGCTTCTCGGAAGTATATGTCGCTGGTAGCAAAAGGGTTAATAAATTATCGTGTCCCGTTTCCTTGCAAATAACGGCGGGGCGCGTACTAAAAGACGCCGCAAAAGTACTCGAAATTGTCAAACATATTTAAAATGCGGACGTCTACGGGGACTCTACTTTTCATCTCGCTTCTTCCACCGGCAGTGATTTATTCAATCGTTCCGGGCTCATTAAAAATTACAATCAAGGACTGCAATGAAACGCGGAAAAAGCCGGACTAACGACCTTCTTAAAAACATCACGAACTTCCGAGTAAACCATACGCGGCTTAAGCCCGCGTCGGACAACCGCTGGAAGTCCCGTAAGACAACGAACAAAGTAGAACAAACTTGAGGCCGTGAGTTTGCTGGAAAGTTTGATATGCAGATTAAATTCTAAGTCGCGGGTAATCCCATTCCAGTGGAAATAAAAATTGCAGAAAGTGCATCGGGCTCCCTTGCACCGCGCGATATTCTTGACGTAGCTGCATCGGAACGTATGCAACGCGCACCACTTGCGCATAAATCACGGAACATTCGACTGTTCCCGATGGAATGCAAATCGCGAGGCAAGCGTCAGTTTACGAGGCTTCGCCGGTATACTACTGTGATCAACAAGTAAGGTGAATTTGTTTATAAAATGTAAATTCTTTATTTATTCTTCCAAATCAATTTCATCCCCTTCAAAGTAATCCCCGTCCGATAAAACGCACTGTTTCCGACGCTTTTTCCAGTCCTCGAAACAGTCGGAATAGTCTTTTTCCGGTATAGCCTTCAAGATTCGGTTTTTATCTCCTCAATCGTGTCAAAACGGCGTCCCCGCATCGGCCTTCTGAGTTTGCTGAATAACCAGAAGTCGCACGGAGCCAAATCAGGCGAATACGGTGGTTGCGGGACGATATGAGTCGAGTTTTTGGCAAAAAAGTCGCGAAGAACCAATGCAGTATGACATGGCACCAATCGAGACTTGACGCGTTTGAGACACAAAACATCCTTCAAAATGGTTTGGACTGAGCCAAATGATATTCCAACACTATCAGCGAGGTCTCTCATTGTCAGTCGACGATTTTCAAGCACCAAATCTTCGATTTTTTTGGACGTGGCCCTCGTCGGTAGACGTTGATGGTCGTCCAGAGCGCGGTTCGTCTTCAACGCGTTCTCGGCCCGCTTTGAACTCGTTGTACCACTTATAAACGTTTTTTTGTGCCATAGTTTGATCACCAAAGGCCTTCCGCAACATTTTCAACGTGTCCGCACAAGAATATTCGTTCCGCAAACAAAATTTGATGCAAGTTCTTTGCTCAACAAAATCACCCATTGTAAAAATCGAAAAATTCACTTTTGGTCGTTTACTAAAACACGTGTAACTCGGAGATAATTAAACCTTTTAACAAACAGACGCTTGGCAATTGTTATAGACAGTCCTACCGACCTAGGAAAAAAACAATTGCCTGCCTTCCTAATGTCCGGGAGTTTTAAATGACAATTTCACCTTACTTTTTGATCACAGTAGTATTACTTTGTTTTTCGGACGACAGTTAATGTAATATTCAAATTATATTGACTCTGGAACGTTAAGAATTGATTAAGATATCAATTCAATATTCCTAAACAAAGAAAGTTTTTCTCTTTTAACACTCTGAACTAGAATGATGACTCCGAGACACCACTGAAAGTTATGGTACCTATAATTTGAAACTATATTTTTACATTAGCAAACTGGTTTGCACTTAACGAATTGATGAAAATGTGAGTCTGATTTCAGCAGAAATGCTCTGATCTTCATTTCTCGTTTGCAAAATGATCTGAGTTGGATGAAATTTCTGATTATTAAGAATTACTACCATCCACCATGATGTAGATAACCAATGTACAGAATGCCCCAAAAATGTCTCGCAATCCGGAAATGGTTCCCAAGGTCATTTCAAGTAACTTTTTCCTTTTGGCGAAAATGTAATTCGTGGCTTCGTTTACGAGTTATCAACGAAAAACAGTGACCAATGAGCGTCGAGATCAGATGGCGGGAAACGGCCGAGCCAATGAGCCAGTCGAACTCGCCTCTATCATAATTTATTGATATAAAAAAAATAGTTCAAAGTTCGTTACGTTATCTAAAAATATCAGTGTATCGAACGGTAGCACAAATATTCAACAATAATATTTTAAGTTGTAACAAAGTCGACGATAATCCTGTACCCCCGAAAATCGACCAATAATAAGTACTATTACCGTACTTAAAATTAAATGGAAATCACTTCGACTGTTACCTTTTGTCGCAACTGTAGCTCGTGGTAGATCGTTGCTCTCGTCCCGACGTTTTCGAGTCGTTTCGATGAAGACAGGACAATTGCTAGTACACGCGCCATTGGACGGCGTCGTGCCCGAAAAAAGCATGAAATCGAATGGAACGGATAACGATAGCTCTCCACGTCCGAGTACCTGTCGTTCGTCGTTCCCCTTTATCCTGTTCACGGTTCTCTCAGCACGATGCCTCAGCCATCCTCTCCTGGCTCAAGTACACCGGATGAGACCGGCCACTATTTCTCAATGTTTTTAACCTTCGAACGGGCCGCCCACTGAGTTATTGCACAGACGCGCCGGAATAAAAGCTGCCGCGCTATTCGGTCCTCGGCGAAATCGTCGAAACACTCGGACAAAGTTTCCCTCCTCGAGGAATATTAATGCTGCACTCAACGCTGCCCGCAAGAGCGTTGTCAACTAACATCGGCGTGGCCCGATGCGTTCGCGAATTTTTTGCGAGACCGCACGGTTTGTTCCGAGAAGTTTCGCGATTTCTATTGGTCCAACAACTTCGCGACGGTGCTCGAAATTTTATTGATCCAGGCACTGCAACAATGTTGCAGTTACCCCCCCCCTCTCTCCACCTCCCTACCACTTTGGAAGTTCTCCGTAAAGTGTTTATTGTCGTATCGCCGACAATCCATTCTACGATCTAGCAATCGATACGTAATCGGTGGCAAGTAGCGTCCCCTAAAGCGTCATTTACCACTCGAACAGTGGTATTCGCCATATCGAATGGTAGAGCGTGTTGTGTGAAAGTGTAATTATGTGCTGCTCTAGTGAAAGTGAATATAATTAACTGCTATTTTTGGCAACTTTGTGTTCTGGTTACAGTCGCGAGTTCTCTGTCTTTCCTCGAGAGATCTAGAGATTGTACGCAAAGTGATATACGCAAATATTTGTTTAAGGGCAACTGCTGCACTAAGTGAAGGTTGCGATGTCATCTTCAATCTTAAGGACCACTGTTGCTAGCCTGTCTCCTGCGGAAGAATTCTTTCCTCTCAATCGTGTACGAAATCTGCATTGCAGCCTTTCTTGACGGTTTCCGAATGAAGAAAATCCGCTCCGTCATATGGGCTCGGTAGATTACGGTACACTCGAGATTCTCGGTCGTTTCAAGATCCTCGAATATTTCTGAGAACCTGAAGATTTTCGACAATTCCCGATACATCTTGAGAACGAGGAAGTGTCGAGGCCTTGTTTCGAGCTCGAAAGAAGTTCTCGTCTCATCTCGACTCGAAGTTTTCGAAGCCTCGCCCGCTCGTGGTACAAATTACACTGTCGACAAAATCAAACTTTTCTTCTGATTTCCTATAGCCACTATGAAATTCTTGTGGAGCTTCACTTCCCGAACAAGAATCCGAAAACCGAATTGCTCAACCACCCTCAGTTTTCGAAAAAACGAGCTTTTGTAAAAACCTAAAATTTTCGACAAAAATGAGGTATTACATGAAAAGTACGAATGTTAGAAAGTTCTAATCGGTCTCGAAAAATAGAGGAAAGTTTTCCGAATATAGTGGCATACAATTTATTAATTGTTCCTGCAGCTCGTTTTTATAGCCGCCGATTGTTAACAATTATAAAAACAATCAGAAACCTAAATTAATATCAATTTACAGTGTTAGATTGTTTTGTTACTATAACTTGGCCCCTAAGAGTGTTAACTTGTAATTTTAATTCAAAAGAGATCTGAATAAATCAATCATTTCTTTCGTTTATTAAAACACAAAAGCTTAAGAATCCGATTTATTAGTTATTAGGTTAGTTGCTGAAGTCCCGATGATTTACCACAAGATTTCTCCCCAATTGTCCTTCAGCTTCTAAACAAAAATCGACAATTTGGGAGGAAGAGATACGATTATTCGAGTCTCGCGGATCGTCTTTATAGCCGCCGATTGTTAACAACTATAAAAACGAGCCGCTAGGACCGAATAATCGTACCTCCTCTTTCCAAATTGCCCACTTCACAAGCTGACACCAAAATATTGTTTCAATAAAAAAAGCCGATCAACTCGGTATTTAAATCAAGTTCTCCTCAGAATTTCGAACGGCCAAAATTCACGTGTACGCCGCGTGCCGCGTTTAATTTCCCCGATTCCATATCTAATCAACGACGTCGAAATAGCAGATAGCCGCTTCGAACAGTGCCGGCAACATAACTAACCAGCATTCATTCCATCTTTAAAATGCCCCTGGCGCGTTCCATTCGGAATTCCGGCTGATTGAGCTCGCCAAGAAGTCTGGGAATGCGTGGCCCTCGCCTAATCGCGGGACCGCGGGAACGAACAAATCAGCGGTCGGCAAATTGCTGGCGTCCGGAAGTAGATCGCCGGAGATCGTGAAACGTAATGATCGGCGATCGCTTCCGGTTAGGGCACCACGAATCCATCATTGTCGGACGGTAGCCGCCAGCGGCTGTTTGCACCTCTACGTACGAACGATAAATTCCCGGCGCCCGAAAGCCAAACTACCCGAATTTCCCGCAACTACCTAGAGGCACGGACTCGAATATTAAAGCTGGACCCCTTCCTGTATCTCTTTCGTTGGTACCCTCGTGCAGCTGTCTGCACGCCAGCGACGCAACGACGCCCGCACACGTGACGTACATTCCCCGCGTTAGACGTTCGCGTGAGTTTCGCCGAAATCCTATGAGTTACGGACACGTCTAGCCACGCCGGTAATGGATACCAGGGTTTCCACGGATTTTTCGTGGCCTGGCTAATCCGCTCGTTTCCGTGGCCGTTGGTTACACCGGTCGCGAAATGATCTACGAACGCTGCTGGCTTTCGGGCGGCCGCAATCGCGATCGCTCGGCTACGCGGTTTCATGGGGGAACCGTCTTTCAACGTGTTTAACCCTGGTGCCAATATGTGGCTACCCGGCTACCTAGGCACAATTTATCTTTCAAATTTGATGTATGTTTTCGTTCATAAATAGTAAAATTGCCGTAGATCGTTACTTTTCTAGACAATTATGTGAGCCGTTTATTTTGAAACTGGCCTCTAAGTCTATTTGTACTTAAATTGAGATATTTGAGGGCTTGTGTTTCAATGCAATTAAAAATATGCGTGGAGGATACCAGTGAGTCATTGCTGCTTAAATGTATCTAAAGGAGTTAAATTTATAGTTCCCGTTAAAATAATGGCAATTATTCAGTGAATAATATGCGTTTTCTTGCCAAGAATGGAGTTAGGCCACTTTCAAAATTAACAACCAGGTTCGTTATAAAATTTGAAGGAGCCCAAGTCCATTCAACATAATTTAAGATGATTAAAATTGAAAAAAAGAGAATACTCAATTTATTTTATATATCTCTACAACACTTCAAAAACATAATTTATGCGATTTAAAACATGTTTGAACTACATACAATTACAAAACAATTTACTGCACATCTACATCTCGTGTGTGTGAAAGGGATATGAAGAAATCATGATCTTCCGGTGGTATATATCGTAGTAGGTCCGTTATGTCCTTGACATAACCTTGACATCACTGTCTTTGGACATTGCCAATAATAAATATCTCAATTTAAGCATAAATGGACTTAGGCCACTTGTTTGTTAGTTTTTGATTTTTATAATTTCCAATTTTTATTCTTTTATACGTAACATCTCTAATTTTTCCATCCGATGTAGGAAACGTAAGTAAGATTCTATAATTATTATGCAGATCGAGAGAAGAATTACATTATGAACTATCATTCGAAGAATGAAAATTATTCTAGTAATTTAGCTTCTTACATCGGATAGAGAAATTCCAAATAAAAGCTATTTCCGGAGTTACTTATGGCGATCTTTCACTCCATTTTTCTGTTGAATATCAAGTTCTCCAATATCAAGTTCTCGTATTAGTCAACAGGAGGTGAGATACTGTAACTTTTAATCGCTAGTTTTTCAATACTGATTGGACATCTGGGAAATCTCTCTTGTAAGATTCTTTTCCGTGTTATAAAACAGGTGTCAATTTGCTACAAATTGAAACATTTATGAGAAAAAATTCGAAGATTTTGTTCATTAATGAATATTAAAGTTTCTATTTTGCAACGAAACCATAGAATTTGATATATCGCAATATAACCTTGATTATCCTGTCCTCCAATATCAGAACTAATTGTTATCTGAATACTTTTCACTAGTTTCCACAGATATAATCAGCTCAATCTAAGACAATCCGTATGCAATACGATTTAACCTTTTAGATACGGCTGAATTCTGCGCGAGGCTATTTCCCTGGACGGCAGATTTTGATATGTACTGTACAGAGTCTGATACTGTATGTATTGCATCTGTATACTGTTAACACTGTTGCAAATCGATGTGAAGACAAAAGAAATGTGAAATAATGCATAGGAAGATGATTATTTCATTCAAACGGAGAGCGAGTTAGCTACTAGAGCGAGCCACTACAGGGTGTCCCAAAAATGTCTCGCAATCCGAAAGTGGCGGGTTTCTCAGGTCATTTGAAGCAACTTTTTCCTTTACAAAAATTTTCTCCGAGGCACCATTAACGAATTATTAACGAAAAACAGTGACCAATGAGAGGCGAGCTCGGCTGGCGCGAGGCGGCCGTGTCAATGAGCGGAACTGTGCTTCGTGCGCTGGTTGGCTGGGCCACCTCGCGTTAGCTGTACTCGATTCTTATTGGTCACTGTTTTTCGTTAATAACTCGTTAACGGTGCCTCGGAGAACATTTTTGTAAAGGAAGAAGCTGCTTCAAATGATCCAAGGAACCCGCCATTTCCGCATTGCGAGACATTTTTGGGACACCCGGTATAGTGGCGCGTCGTTCAGAGAGATGACATCCGCGAAAGCCACTATAGTGGCCCGTCGTGCCTAAGAGGTTAATACATAAATCAATAAAAATGAAATATGACACTGCATTTATATAATTGCTCTGTTATTCGAATACTTATCTTATTCTGCTTCATGCAGGTATTACCTCACATAAGAGAATGAGTCAGAAAATAAATAGAAATTTCTATCGGCAAGTAAAAATTAGAAATAATACATCGATATTCGCAACTTTTTTAACTCACTGATTTTTGTGATAAGTGAATGAAATCCTTGATCTACAGTTACGTGAACGTATAATATTCAAACGATAATTTACTGGATGTATTCGCTAATGATGTGCATAAAGACTATCCGTCCGCCATCAAATTATCAATTAGTAAGTCTAAGTAAAATATTCTTTGTTGTGAACATTTTGAAAATCATCTTTTTTTGGTCCTTATAAGATATTCAAGTTATCAACATTATTTTCGCTGAGTCAGCCAAAATCAAAAGAACGAGGCTTGCGGTGCAGCGTCGACAAGCTTGTCACCTGAACGGAAGGTGCAATACGTTTTTGATAGCAGCGTAGAAGAGCAATAAAAAATACTGCTTCCGTTTCGTTGGACACCTTCCACTGGCCATGAAACATGTCCACGGAAGCGGCGCGAGCCTGGCAAAAAGATAATAACGCTGATTTTATTGCACCGCTGGATAAATTATTTTCGGATATCAAGAGACACAAACGCGATGTTCAAATGAAAAACGCGCGCGTACGGAGAGGTTACAAAGAACGGAACAAACGCGACAGCTGACGGATCGCGAGCGGGGCACATAGTATTCGCAGCACAATATCATTCAGACTTTATGGTCCGTAGACACGGATTTCGAAAACTCGTGAGTTTTATTAGTATTGCGAAAGGTAGGATCTAATCTGGCGGGGCGCGAGGAATTCCAGCGAGCTACTTAAACTGAAATAACGTCTGTTACGCGACGAGGCTTGACATTTTGAGCAAGAATACCGACGCGAATATCCGCTGACGCTGCAGAGACAAAAGAACTGTCTTGGACGGATTTTTTCCACTCGAGGAGGTGAAGAATGTAATAAAGGACGACGTCAAAGGCAATAAACTGTTGCCGAGGAACTCGGCGATTTTAATCGTCGGTGTTACGGAGAAAGCGTCATATTAGAAGGCCTCGGATAATTCCTGGCTTAGGACTATCAGCTGATACTCTCGAGCCGCGGAGCCGAGCGGCCGCGCGGGAACTTGTGATCAAAGGATCAGTTAAATTTTACAGCCACGGGTTAATTGCCAACAAATTATCTGATATTAATAATCCGCCTAATTAACTGACTGTCAATCTATAGATTGGTCGGAGCGGATAAGCTAATTCCACGACGCGACGAGGTACCGAGGACCGGTTGGGCTTCGTGCCAATACGTTTTTAGTAGAGTTATCCTTTAGCATAATATCGAGCTATCTGATTCTCACTGCGACAAACCTAAAGGTTGATAGCAAATTTTGCAGCAAACAACGTGGATATAATGTAGTATGCATTGTTGTATTATACGTACGTATAATACGGGTATTTCGAATAAATACTGAATCATTTTTTCGGGTAGGATCTGTTCGTAATTAATAGTACTCTCGCGTGCGGTGATAGAAAGTTCTTTTTATTTCGCGGACTATGTCTGCGGACGAGTCGCGATACAGTGATCGAGTTTGATTTTTCGTTTCGCCGTTTGCCCTGGTAAAATTCTTGAACAACCCTGATTGGTCAACCCCACGCGTTGGGCCTTTCCAATCAGCGTTGCTCATTTTGTCCTTTTTACCGCCCGCCCCTTACGCTCTTTGCGTATTTTCGGGACGGCTCGGTAATCGGAGGGGATGATGAGTTGTACGTGACAACGTGTGGAAATTTTCCTCCGGGTCACCCACGTCGGACCACGTGGCCTTTGGGTCGCTGGGCCCGCTTCGAGTACCCTTCGGAAACTCTCCTAATTTATGACGGTCTCTTTAGCTATTGAGGAATTTCTTAAAAGACTCTACTGCAAACATGTGCTATCAAGTGGTGAGCTTGTCTTCTCAAAAATAGCTTCTTCGAAGGAGAGTCATAAATTACGTTGGCCGTTTGCGCGAGGACTGGAGATCTTATTGTGCGCACGACTGGTCGCTACAATTTAATTTCTGTACTTTTAATATGCAATATTCTTTATTTTAAATCTTCCCGACGAGGATTGATTAAGTGGCCAGTGTTTGGCGACAGTGATGTGAAAGTGAACTCCTTCGACCAAAAAGAATTAACGAGAGGAATCCAACGGACCTTTCCTGATTGTCAAGGATTCATTAAGTGGTCAGTGTTTGGCGACAGTGTTGTTTAAAATGAGAACTCCGTGTTTACCATACCGTTCCTACCTGAGGTCTCTCCGACCGTATCCCTTCCTTGACATAGCCATCGAACTGGGATCAACTGAAGCTTGTGCGGGGTCAGTGCACCGACTTCGTGAATCGTGACCCACATTTCCAAGCAGCAAATGCATCCTCAACTAAATGGATGTATTTATTATTAATGATATTCTTCACAATTCTTAAACAACCATATCCTTCGTGTTCTTTAACGCGATTTATTATGGAATTAGCTTTGCGAATCGTTCGTTGAATTTTGTTTGGATACGGAATTATTGAAACAAAAATATCTCTTGCGTAAGCTTCATGGGATTTCTTATTGTTAATCTTCACGGTAATTGGCTGAATGAATAATTTAAACGGCGGTCACGGTTAAACTACTTATTATTTCGGCTCCGAAAAATTAGTAGATGTTCTTCAGACATTCTAAAATAAGGGTGAACAGCGTTCTTCTTGAAACTATCACTGTCACGTAACCAAAAAAAAAAACGGATAGTTCACGCTTCGTGACTTGTTCATTGCTTCGAACGCGGCTCGAAGCTCTCGCGCTCCACGATCGAAGCCACGTGCCGCTCGCTCGCTCGACTATCTTGCAGTTCGCGCGCTCGCTTCTCATTGGTCACTGCTTTCAATAATAACCCGTAAGCAAAGTCGAAGATTGCATTTTCGCTAAGGAAAAAGTTACTTCGCATGATCTCAGAAACCCCCTATTTCCCGGAAATACGATAATTTTGTATGACCGTGAACTGCGATAGAAGATCACGTAGATTTCAAGGAAATCTAAAAGGAAGTCGTCAAGGAAAAGTGACGACGTATTAACACGTTGAGCGCCGCGTCGGCCAAACATGGGTGACACTAATTTTTGACCAATTTTGAAGATTCACTTTCACTGTAATATATTCGAACAAACTGAATTTGATTAGGATGTTTTGGATGCGAAAGATTTCTAATGTCATCCACTATGATAAATTATAACTTTCTAGTTTCCGCTTGATTAGTTAATCCTTTCCACTCGAATCCATTTGATCTGTAAATCTAGAATAATTTTTCTGACTTGTATTATTTCTATTTTACACGGCAAAGTGTATACTTTATGCGTACGAAATTTAGTGTTCTGATTCACGTAACAGCTACGCTTTCAGTAATGTTTAAAATCTAAGCTTTGATCATATAAAAATGATCTTAGAACGTGATATAACAATTTTAGTGGTGCCTCAGAATCATCACTCGAGCGCAAAGGGTTAAATTGCATTGATCTTGTGGGGATTTTAGTGGTTGATTATTGGCGCTGAACGTGTTACCGGTCCCCCGCGACGCTGAATACACCAGGTGGACATTTTGCGCCCTGGCGTTAAACACATTACGCCCTTACGTTGAAGACATTGCGCCCTTGCGCCTTACCAAGAAGCTGTGCTTCAATGGTCCACTAATTTCTGTCCTCAGTATACTGTGAATATTTATAAATATTTAATATACTGAATATTTAATATACTTTATATTATACGTCAGACGTATCGAACTATTTTCTGTCCCATTCTGATTGCCGGCAAATTCTTCGTCTAGTACGAAACAGAAATAATTCCAAAATATTAAAAAGACAATTAAAACGAATGATAGAGTTACTATGAATGAAATTAACTCGAAGTTATCTTAACAATAAAGGGCAGTAAACAATGCGCATGTTAGTACTTAAACAATAACACTCCTAGTTCCTTACCATCAAGAAAATGTGACCTACGGCACTACCACTTTGACCCCTTTATTTATATTTAGTAGATCGTGTATAAAATCTTCATAACAAATCTGGCTCGTTGGCACTTTGGCGGCGGTTCGAAGGTCGTGGAAAAGGAAAGGAGTGGGGAGACGTTTCGTCCGGGGCCCGCTAGAGGACTCATTTTTTTTTCTTTTTGAGTAAATTTATTAATATGATTAACAAAAATATACTATTACAAATACAGTTTATCACTAGACTTATAATAATATTTGGTAGAAATGTTCTGTTGGGTAGTCCCTGCTTAACTTAACAAGCTTAACCTACTGTTCAGTCGTGATGCTAGAGGACTCATCGGTAAGGCTATCCTAGCGGGCCCTTGCCTTAGACGTAAGGGTAGGACGAAGTCTCGGTGTATATATAGGGATCGAGGCGGATCGGCTACTAGCGGGAAGAGGAGCCCTCTGCTGGCAGGTCTGGAGGTAGCCGCCACAGCACTGTGCATCGGGTTAACAGTTTAATCTCGATTGTACAAACCTGTATACACGCGGCTGTCCAACTCGGGACCCTTCTATACTGCCAAAATTGATCTAAGAATGGTGATAGGAATGTGCGTACGTGCACTTGATATCTGGTTTCTTGAGAACGTTGTGTAACTCGTTGCACCAATTCGCGAAGGCGACCATTTTCTTGGGAAGTCTCGCAGAAAATAAAAGATGTCCGTACACTAGCCCACAAAAGTATTCGTACACCGTCTCAAACACAATAACATTTTTCAAACTGTACTAAATGATGATAATTTCTTTTTAGATGATAAGGGGACTGTTCCGTTGTATGACGGAACCCCTATAAATCAAGCGAGGAAAAATGTTGTCCTCGAGTCAAACATTATCGACCATCCACGTCCGTCCCTGGGAAGAGGAAAATTGCCAGATGTGGATAACCCAGGGACCGAAGGCCCTAGGAAATAGCGTATTTTGGACGAAGCAATCGAAATGCCAGAACACCCGTAGTAAGCAATGTCGTTGAAAGCCATTTCCGTCTTCTATTCAAGTACTTCTTTTATGATCCACAGTTGGTCACCAAATGTAATTCCTAGTCGTTTTTTACGATATGCATGTTCCACCGAGAAGAGGCATTTTCCGGATCATTGTTTGCTACGGCTTATCCTTGGGACACTCGGATTCCTTCGCGGGTGTCACCCGAGGGCACGAGCACTACCTGCGGGTGATCCTTAGTTTGGGGCGGTCACCTTTTTGGCGGCGGTTCGAGTGTGGAAAAGGAAAGGAGAGACGTTTCGTCCGGGGCCCGCTAGAGGACTCATCGGTAAGGCTATCCTAGCGGGCCCTTGCCTTAGACGTAAGGGTAGGACGAAGTCTCGGTGTATATATAGGGATCGGAACGGATCGGCTACTAGCGGGAAGAGGAGCCCTCTGCTGGCAGGTCTGGAGGTAGCCGCCACACCTTCCTAATATTGCAATCCAATCAGTCAGGGCGACCGTTTCCCTCACTCCTCGCAAGAATTGAACAATCCACGAATCCGACTGTCTCAAATTTAGAACACACCCACACCGAATTTACCTCCGAGAACACACAACACACAACAGTCATTCTACCATCAACCCGAACACGGAATAGTCTACTCTCTAAAAATTATACTCTATATCGATGTGAAGTTGAATGTTCAAATATATTCCAAGTTAAAGAAAAGAAACTCAGCTTATTATCCCTAGCATCTTGAAAAGTCGTAGGGAACCGCGAATATCAAATACGCGGAAAAACAGGGACTGTACAAGAGGGTCACTGTACAACAATCCGCAATCTAGTGACGAACAATAAACAGCCGAGAGTATTCATTGTATATTAGCTTTCATCCTACATAAACGCGAATAATTACTAGATTAAAATTAGCTTGGCGAATACGCTGATCAGTAACGTCCAAACTGGTCTCTCGGCTGCCAAAGTTGAACGTCGAGGAAAAGCTGCTGGGAATTATTCAATGAGGTTGCCTCGACGACGATTGTTTTGCTAACCCGTTGCCGGCGGCAAGTCAGTGGACGCGATGGAGGAGCGCCAAAATGGACGCGAGTGTTTGTTTTCATTATCCTGAAACGTCACGAGCGTCCAGCTCCATTTTCACAGGGGCGGAGTGATATAGTCGCGGCTGGGCAACCTAAAGCGTGCATTAAACTCGGCCAAGTGTGGTGTGACACGTGTGTGGAAATTGTCCGAACGCGGTTAATCTTAGTGGCTTGGCCATATATTTACGTTCAGTGCGCCGCTGATCCACGAACAACACGGGGTCTTGCACGTGGAAATTCCGTTGGGAAACGTGGGATCATCGGTGCACGCGGTCCCGATTCACTGACGCTTCGCCAGTGACGAAGTGTCATTGTCGTATAGTGCGTCGGAGTGTCTACCGCAGTGTGACCAGATCGCGACTAGAACCGACAGAGAGGACACAGCGCGGGGGTTGTATTGGGGATAGCACCCATGATTCATTCTACACGATGCAAACATCGTGAATCGTAAGTACACGATTCGAAAACGATGCGTCACGTCCCACACGCATGATGCGAGCAATGGAAAAAGATCGAAAATCAATATCTTTTGTTCTCTATAACGTAATCGTAATCTAGAGTCTTTATTCATACGTAAACGATTAAAGAAAAAAAGTAACCCCCAACACCGAGGAAACACGTTATTATGGAGTTATTCAAAGTACACGGCAATAAATATAAATATAAATGGATTATTCAATTGGAGGTACTAAACATTTGTTATTTTGATTGTGAAATGGTTTAATTAGTTATCGAATATTCAGTTTTATTGTCACGAATATTATACCCAACTTTTCTCGAAAATGGTAAAATGGTCTAGGATCTCAACGGAAAACTTGTCTTCGACATTATTATACAAAATCTTTTTACAGTGACCTGTACTTGTAATTGTAATCATGGTTTTTAGTAGCGCGTCCGAGAACAGATCGGGACATTCTTGAGTCACCAATGACAAAAAAATGGGTGTGTTTCGTTTAATTCAAAACACATTCTATTTAAACGATCGCACAGAAGAAGTTTACGAAGGTTTAGAAAAATTGTGCAACCTTCTGTGTATTAATATTAACAATAGAGATTAAAGCACATTCGAAAAGCTTCCAGATTGAATGCTTGTAAAGATCTCATGAAGAATATGCTATTGATGTCTGATTTCTGCAAATATTTTCGTATATAATTTCTTAGTATTTATTAACCTGTTATATTGAAAATATGTTCAAATATGTGTCAGTTATGTTAGAACGTCTGAGATCTGACACCTAGTAATTCTTAATACAAAATGTTTCGAATAAAAATTAGTCAGTATACAGTATATAAACAATTGCAATACTAAATACTGATAAAAGATTTTTTTGTTCAACAAAAAAGCAAAATCGTTGCAATCTTTTTAACATAACGGTATATTATTTACGCACAAATCGATTCATTTTTGTATTCCCTTTAACAAATTGTTAACGTACTTGGATCGAAAATTAATAAGTTTAGAAGTTACGATTATTGTCCTAAATACTCATATGATCGCATGTACAGTAAATTCTCCCTAATTGACGCTCAGCTTGGAAACAAAAATGGATAATTTGGAAAGATTAATCGAGTCTTGCGGCTCGTTTTTATAGTTGTTGGCAATCGGCAACTATACAAACGAACCGCAAGGCTCGAATAATCGTATCTTCTCTTCCCAAATTGTCCATTCTTGTTTCCAAGCTCAGCGTCAATTAGGGAGAATTTACTGTAACATGGCCCTTCATGCAGCGTTCTGCTCACTACTACCCTCATCCCGCGCCCACTGCTACGGTTTCAGTCGTGATTTGGCACACTAGTCTACTGTTAGCTCACTACTGTTAGCCCGCTATGTTTCAGCCTGTGATTTTGCAGGAATATATTATATAATATATTATATTATAATATATATATAATATTATATAATATAATATAATATAATATAATATAATATAATATAATATAATATAATATAATATAATATAATATAATATAATATAATATAATATAATATAATATAATATAATATAATATAATATAATATAATATAATATAATATAATATAATATAATATAATATAATATAATATAATATAATATAATATTGGCGACCGTAATAACCATTAAAACTGTCCGCTTGCAGATGCCAAGGTTTCGGCAGAGAGGAAACTTCCTTGACGTTTGCAAGTACGGAGATTGCTTTATTCCTCTATCTTTTTTATCACCTCCACGTGTACAGCAGACCTAGCCGTGGCGTGGCCTTTTTAGGGGAAAGAATATAAATAACGGAGGCAAGAAACTGCGCAAGCTTCTTCTTGTTTAACTATTCCGCCGAACATCCGCACCACGCGTCATCCGTGTACGACGCAAAATAAAGTCCGGTTGAGTTTTACCAAACACCCTGTGTCCTTTCGTTGCAACCTCAAACAACACGTTACATTTTCAACATGTATGCAAGTTACCGAGGTCTACGAAAGGCATTTTTTAACCCTAGAAAGATAACCATATGACAACGTACGTAAAAGATAACCATACGCTTCAGAGGCGCATGCTTTTCTAAGGCGTCAATTTTATACTAACAATGGATATTTATTTAAGTTAATCCAGTCATTTTAAAGGTTTGGCATTATTGTAAAAATAAAATGCATTTATATTATATTTTTTTATATTTTAAGTAATTTTAAACTTAAATCACTAGACCTCTATGAAAAATTAACAAAAATCAACAGTCTTCGCAGGCGCCTCTGCGACGTAGGTTATCTTTCTCGGGTTAAATGTTCGTTATAGGCTCAGATAAAAATATTAAAAGGAGAATTTTTTCTTTTCTTTTGTCATTCCAAGTAATAGAGCAAAATAAAAAGAGAAAGCATTTTAGTCATATTGTCTAGTAGACTAGTCTCTCTACCAACTGAACAAAATTCAAGAAATTTAATGCAGTTCTAAAAAAGTTATTGCGTTTTAAAAGGTATACGAATAATTTTGTGAGCCACTGTATATGTATGTATGTAGTGTTCCTGGAATGAGATTCATTGGACGAATAATAAGCCCATAGAGGCTGAATGAAATTGGTACCGATACCACATTGATATCGATAGACTGTAGTATTGTAGCTGAATTCATTTCGTCCAGACAAACACTGTTCTTTTCCGAAGGAACTCATTTCAATACCATACGTGTCAATATAATTTGTAGCCAATAACCTTAACGATACCCAGACAGTGCATCGATAATGTCTATAATTTTATCAATAATCGATACTCGCACCTCTATCCCATGTTTCATGATGCACAAAGTAATCAAATAGTTACATGTTCTAACGAAGATAAGTTAAAGAGTACTTTTGTGTATGGTTCATTATTAAACATATTCGTCCCAGAATATTAAAACATAGTTTACCGTTAATGTTCTTTCCTTCTAATGGTCGAATTGGTAATTTCTGATCGAAGTATTTGGCATATATATTATGGAACATTCGTGCATTCGGAATTATAATTTGGTGCTTGTCACATTCAACTGGGCAATGAAATGGATAATATATGAAGACATGTGGTAAAAACGGTTCTAAACCGATTGCCCATGCTTATCTGCCTAGATCCTGTGGTAGCTAGCCTGTACTAATTTCGTACGAAAGCCGCTAGGATTAATAGGGGAGACAATCCCGCTTCAGTGCCACAAATGTGAGATATGCCTATACAGGGTGGGGCATTTGAAACGAGATACCTGAATAACTCGCTTGTTTTCAACGATAGAGAAGAAAGTGTCAGACAAAAGCTGTTTGATTTTAAGGGGCAGATAATATGATGTGGACAATTCTTTTTATGGATGGAGGTGTAGAGGTCATATGAAGGTCAAACTTGTTTTTTTAAATAGTATGATCTAATATTTTATTCACATTCTGATAGTGCCTTTCAAGAGGAATTTAATGATCTATAAATTAAAGATCATTCAAGATCATAACATATGATGTACAACGAAAAACAAATTCTTCTGTCGCATTCAAGTTCCCTTATACTAACATGCGAATGTTGTTCTACAGCGGTCTAAATATTTATCATATTCGCCTCATTAGCGACTCTTTTAACTCGATTGTTTTCTGTTTGCCATACTTCCCGTTTCTTGGTACTTTTTTACAATATGTGACAACAGTGATAATGAAGGTCTAACACAATCGGGAAATCTTTCGCCATAGACACACACTGCTTTCCCTATAACTTTACGACATTCGCCGTAAACGAAAATCATATATACTTTATCTGTATTTGTACAATGCATTGTTGGAAATCGAATAATAATGCAAAGTCGCAATTTATTCGGAGAGCAAATCCGTAGATATAGATACCAATACCGTGTAATTCAATGTGTTCACGTTTATGTTCTATGACCCATAATAGCGATAACGAAAGGAACATATTAACAACAATAAAATTCTCGAAATATTTGAAAAGTATCTTGGAAGAATTTGTTTTTCATTATAGTTCATATGTTGCAATCTCTTGAATGACTTTCATTTATAGGTCATTGTATTCGTCTTGAAAGGCTTTATCAGAATGTGAATAAAAAATTAAGTCATCCTATTTAAAACAACAAGATTTACGTTCATACGTCCTCTACATCTCCACTTACAAGAAATTATTGACTTCGTATAATGTGCCCCTTAAAATCAAACAGCTTTTGTCTGACACTTTTTTCTCTATTGTTGAAAACAAGTGAGTTATTCAGGTATCTTGTTTCAAATGCACCACCCTGTATAACAGATAAGATACGAACTAATTATATGCTCATATTGCGTCAGTAATAATAATAATATTATATTAATTGTTATTGAATATTCTTAACTCTTTGCGGTCTTAACTTGAGCCAGGTTCGACACTAACGTTTGCTCTAACAGTTACTTATTTTACAGATTTACATAAGCAATGCTACAATCGCATACTACGTAAGAACAATTTTAATTTTTCGCAACTGTTGCAAATAGATTGAAAGTTATATATGCGAATACGGTTTAGTTACATAATTTTAGACAGATTTTGCAGTCAAAATTAATCCTTTTGTAAATCATATTCACCTTTCTGCAAATCGAACTTACCTTTTTGCAAATAAAATTAACTCTTTCACAGATAAAAGTTGGCTGCTTTTTATTCAATTTTTAAAGGTACGAATTCGATTACGGAGAACTGCAAACAAGTGAATTCAATTTGCAAACGGATAAACTTCATTTGCAAAAAGTTGAGTAAGACTTGCGAAGGGTATAATTTGGAATGCAAACAGGTGAATATGCTCCAGAAAGTGATTAATTTCGAGTGCAAAAAGGTAAATATGTTCTACGAAAGGATTCATTTTCAGTGCAAAACCCATAATTAATACTGAAATAAAAGAGAGGAAACATTTCGGACATATTTAGCTTTCTTCTTATTTAAGCAAGTTTCAACTTATCCAAACTTCCATGTAAAAATTTATACAGCATTTCTACTGGACAACTAGGATAATATTTTCAAATTATATGATTGGAACATTTATTTCCACAAATACATTAACACGTTCCGTGCCACGTGTACCATCGATGTTACACGCTTGCATGTTTACTTAGTGAACTGAACAAATTGTTTACAAGAAATTTAGAACCGAAGAATCAATTTCCACCGCAAGAATGGGCGTTGATAAGTTTTTGTTACGTTGTTATGTGTACGAGAATGAATAATTGCACGTAATACATCAAGTTTTAGTAAAATATCAAAGTGTGAAGATTCGAGTAAAAAAAGCTCGGCACGGAACGTGTTAAGAATTAATGGAATTGCAAATAATAGTTCTCAGTTATACACAGTGCGAGCTCTGAATGTCAGCACCAAAGAGAAAAGCGAACCAATAACGTATGGAATCGCTGTAATGGAATTCGTGAGTTTGCAAACAAAAATGTTGTAGTTGGTCCTGCACCAACATGTATTCATCGAATTCTGCGAGGACCGCGGGGAGCCAATCACGTTTTGCTACCACCTAAGTTGAGCTGCGTCTGTCAATAACAGTCAACGTGCAAACCGAACACATTTAGATATTACATGCAATTCGTACGTTTTATGAAGTCATATAACAACTTCTGTGACAATAATAGTGCTTCGAAATCGAACAATTTCACGGACTGCGAGCAATTTTCAAAACTTTATTTATCGACGATGTTTAGAACAATTCGGAGCTTTAATCAGTAATTTTTCGCAATATATATTTCAAGATATTTTTTGCAGAGTTGTTAGCTTTTCTGTTATCCACAATGTAACAGCAATATATTTTATTCAATTACCGAAAATTTAGAAATTAAATGAATGATTTAAATACTCATGGACAAAATTGAACCAGCAACCGCCCTCTTAGGTTTAAACAAGAATTCCAATTGTCAATCATACTAACTAGGGATAGTAATACAAATGCTGGACTTTCACTTACGTTCAATACATTTTTAGGCTAATTCTATTTTCCCTGTAAAAATTACAAAATATGAAACATACAAAACAGATCAATTTTCTATACATATAAAAAGATAAGCAGTAGGCCAAAAGGAAGCAACAAAAAATCTATCTGTTTTCAAATCTTTCGCCTATACTTTTTGTGTACTTCTGTTAATCTGACAAAAAGATGTTTCCAACAAATGTTTATCAGTTTCCTGTTTGCTATACGACAAAACAATTAATATTAAAAAATCGTTATTTATTCAATAAAAAATCGGAGTCACATTGATCTTTTTAAATGGCATTGCATATTTTTTTGCTTCACATTAATATCAACAATATTAGAGCTATATTAATAATATTAATATAGCTCGTGTCAAGACGAATTGAACGACGTGCTGTAGCATGATTTTCGGATGACTTTGAACCGAGAAATTTCAGTTCAATCAGCAGAAACTATTATTATCACAATTTTAAATTTGGAAATCGTTGGGTACGAACACATGGCCCAATTCACTGGCCACCGCGATCTCCAGGTATGGTCCCCTTTAGATTTTCATCTGTGGAGATATTTGCAGTCCATCGTTTATGAAAAACCAATTTATAATGTCCAAGAACTCCGAGAACGCATAATACACGCATGTAGTAACATAGACCGTAATGTGTTAATTAATGTTACAACTGAAAGTATAGTACAGAGAGTGGAGTTCTGCCTCGTACAACATGGATTCCAGTTCGAATATAGGTCGTAACACAATTTTGTTACAATAATAACGCTTTTGAAATAAAATAATTAGGTCGTAGCCGACTTAATAGTTTCATTTTCGTCAAATACGTAATGATTCTTTTTCGTAATAAAATTATCAATTTACTGATCGATGTATCTTAAAATAAAGAAATTTTCATCTTCAATCGTTTCTACCGATTGGATTGAAATTTCTCGGTTCACCCAAAAGTCATGCTACAGCACGTCGTCGAATTCGTTTTGACACGAGCTACATTTAGTGTCAAGAAAAACATATGCATTGCTATTTAAAAAAATTAAGGTGACCCCGACTGTTTATCGAAAATATAACAATTTTTTTAAATGAAATATTTTGTCGTATAGCAAATGACAAATCGACAAACATTTGTCCGAAACATTTTTTTGTCAGATTAACTGAAGTACACGAAAAGATGTGGACAAACGTTAAGGAAACAAACGTTAACAAACGTTAAGGAAACACCCTATATAGCAGCACGCCCTTTGAATATCATACAGATTCCGCTATATTTGTGAAAATATAAAAAAACTTGTGAATCCAATATGATTTCAATTCTCCGAGGTTTCTATAAGAAAAAATTAACTCGTCAATTCATTGTTTCAATTAATAGAAATAGAGGTATTTATCTACCATTTAGCCACTTCCCTTGTCAATCCAATTTATCTAATCTCTGTCCAAGATAAAACTGCCTCAAGGAATCATTGTAAATATTTCAAGAAAAATTCTTTCGATCGCTGACTTCATCCTGAATCTAGAAGAACGAGGATTTCCAACGAATGTTAGACAAAAATAACGAAAGGGATTTCTAATGTATCTGTTGTTTCTCGTCAGGGTGAAGACATGATTGTTAGACGCTGATAAGGCTGATGTTTGCTCACAGATTTCAGCAAAGTTCGATAGGCCGCGAGGGCTCCCGAAGGGTCTAAGTTATTGAGAACTTTGGGAAAATCCGGCAAATTCTCGTTAGTCGTCGCTGAAGGGCGAGAGGACTAGATTAACAGCCGCGGTCTTTAGTATGTCAGAGGTCGTGATTTTTCAGCTTCTCTCTTTTTAGCTCTTTCTTTCTACAAACTTTTTACCATTTCTGCGGAGCCAAGTCGCTACAATAATTGCTTTTTGCTGGAGATCGTCTGGTCCTGTTCTGGCGTATAATTTCAAACAATTAGTAAGTCAAATTGAGCACATCATTAGCATTTAAAAGGGTTCATCTACCGCGTGATATTTTCTGTGCTTAATTTCCGGCACGAAATATATTCGCCGAAGTATTAGCTAATAAGTTCTATCGCGTCGATGGCAGTGCGTATTTCGAAAAGCATTATCCGGAGCTATTGCATATATTATCTGGGATGGATAAACATATCGAGTTACAAGTGACCTCAAAGTGATTCATCGACAGTACAGGCCAGTTCTGCTATAATTTCGCTCGAGGAAAGTACGTACTTAAATTGCATGATCAGAATATTCATTTCTGCATTTGATGCTCTTTTATTTTGAAGAAAGAAAAAATGTTGAAGAAATACGAAGAAAAGTTTCTGACGTTTATGCTGACAATGCCACCAACAAACGTGCCATTTGAAAGTGGATTGGAAGGTTTAATGATGGAAATCATAATTTCGATGATCAAAAATGGAGTGATAGATCGATAACGATTAATGTGAACGAAGGCAGCGAACTTGATCGCGCAAAACCTAAGATACACAGCGAGGACGATTTCCAACGCATTAAACACGTATACATCACACAAATCAGATGCACAGCATTTAAAAATACTTAGCATGCCGTGGAAATGTGATGTTTGCGTTTTGCGCGTATTATCGGAAAAGAATTTTCGTAGAAAATAGCGACAGGATTTGTAACTCAACCTAAAAACTTAATATTCGCACCGTTGGATAGCGGATCGTTATGCAAATTCGTATTTTCACAGGATATTTTATAATAAGAATAATAAATCATTTCTTTCGCGCTCGAAAGAATCTTCTATATCCAAATAAAATAAGAGTGTTATTAATCTTTGTTAATGCAGGCATTTCTTAATTAACCCGAGAAAGATAACCTACGTCGCAGAGGCGCCTGCGAAGACTGTTGATTTTTGTTAATTTTTCATAGAGGTCTAGTGATTTAAGTTTAAAATTACCTAAAATATAAAAAAATATAATATAAATGCATTTTATTTTTACAATAATGCCAAACCTTTAAAATTACTAGATTAACTTAAATAAATATCCATTGTTAGTATAAAATTGACGCCTTAGAAAAGCATGCGCCTCTGAAGCGTATGGTTATCTTTTACGTACGTTGTCATATGGTTATCTTTCTAGGGTTAACTACAAACTTGAATATGCCATAAATGCACATGAAGATACACGGCTTAGAGATCATATTTAAATTACATGATTGGTATTGTTTGAATACTTTACAGAATTTCACAAGTCAGCTTTTACATCGTTGATTTGACGTTATCCAGTGAAATATTATTCACTTCTCGGCCATATGGGTTTTTACGATGGTTGGCTTCTTTGGCCGATCCAGCTGTCGACCTGTGGTCAGTTCGCTGAATGAAGCCGGTGGCGGTTGCGTCGCGGGTGGTTTGATCATGGATTGACCATGGTTCGATCACCTGTGGCACAGTATTCGATCTGTGTGCTTCCGGACCGCACAGGTGCGCATCGTGATTTACCGATTTTGCCAAATCGACAATTTCTAGTGATTGTAAGATAGCCTCGTGATTATTAAAGGTACGCGAATAAAAATACAGATCATCTTGACAACGATTGAATGATCATTCGAATCACAGCAAAATGCTTTTTATTAAAATTAGAATCGTGACAGGAAAGAAATAAAAAGTTGGCTCTGCTTTATTCATTTCATGCAAGTGGAAGCCGTACAGCCGGATTCAAATATAATTATACGAAAGTTGTACGTTTAATTAATTTAATTAACAGGAATTCATTCCATCGTTCTGTAATGTTTAAACAGTCAACATTCTGATTACTTTTCCAGACAATGTTCTGTACAATATACATTTCAGGCGAACATTCTCGCTTCAGCAATTACTAATAATTAACGAAACGTTAATTATTAGTAAAACAAGCTACGACGTAATGAGACGAAGAAGTACAACCTCTGGGAGTTGTTTAGTTAGAAGTAGATGAAGCAGTTGATCTTCGGACTTTAAATAAGCCTTTACATAAAAAACGGTGATAAAAACGAAATACAAAAATTTCATGTCACGACCACCACACCCGAAATCGCGGTACAGCCGGCCGGATAGTGATTCTACATGCAAAAATAAGACAAAGAAAAAGATTAACATTTCTTCATTTAAGGCTTCGTTTTCTAGAAAACTGAGTTCGAAGATGCGTCAAGAGTTCATGTATTTAGTTCGCAGTATGATGAGAAGTAGATTTGGTGTGTCATGGCCAGACGCGCCACTTGATTCCTGTTATTGATTCCTATTCCGATAACAAGATTTTTATCGTTTTAATAATGTCTCCTTAAAGATGCATTAAAACTATCAATTTTTTATTGCAACAATTTATTTATATCTACTACAGTTTCAAAGATAAATAGCTAAACTTATCTACGTACATAAGGGATGTTCTCATTCTGCAGAAAGGAATTTAGGCAAATAATGAAATTAGCTCAAAACTTTTTTTAAGGTTCTAAACAAACTTGAAAAGTCTAAAAAAAAATCGGAATTTTCTGACTGTTGAACACATGTTAAATATATTCTCGATCGAATAAAAAATCATAACAATTCGGTCGCAATTGGTGATGATAAAATTCCAGATTTTCGGTCGATTTTTTCACAGAAACATAATCCAATTACTGTTACTCCCGGTACGACTCCAACTATCGACGTCTTGAAGGTACTAGACATTATTACCGAACATTTGCTAAAACGCTCGAATATCAGGAATTCGAATAGCCACGTAAAACGTCCACGGATTTTAGTGCACTATCTTCCGGCGGAAACCGTAAAATAGCGGATCCACTAATAAATAGTTGGGGGGCGGCGATTGGCCAATATTTTCGGTAGCAATGAGGCTCTGCCGAGTTTAATAGTGATACAGGCGTAGAAAGGCCCGCCGCATGTGCCGCGGCTTTTTACGGAGCTAACGTTTCAGCTCCATGCGATATCGCAGAAATCGCCCTCGTAGCGAGCTTCAATCTAGACGATGGGGTAAAATTTTTATCGTTACGTGAAACAGCTGGCCATGCTCTGACTCGCACGATTGCCCCTGCCTCGATTTATAGATGTTATAAATGTTGCGTTCCCGCAAAAACATGGAAAGCCTATATGCTCCTAAGTGGGGACTTACGTTTTAACAAACACCGACGTCGTAAAGTTTAAAGGAGAGCTATCGCCGTTGAAAATCTCTTCCATCTGTTCACAGGTCTGATCACGGAAATTCCTAAGATATACTACTGTGATCAAAAAGTAAGGTGAAATTGTCATTTAAAACTCCCGGACATTAGAAAGGCAGGCAATTGTTTTTTTCCTAGGTTGGTAGGACTGTCTATAACAATTGCCAAGTGTCTGTTTGTCAAAAGGTTTAATTATCTCCGAGTTACACGTGTTTTAGTAAACGACCAAAAGTGAATTTTTCGATTTTTACAATGGGTGATTTTGTTGAGCAAAGAACTTGCATCAAATTTTGTTTGCGGAACGAATATTCTTGTGCGGACACGTTGAAAATGTTGCGGAAGGCCTTTGGTGATCAAACTATGGCACAAAAAAACGTTTATAAGTGGTACAACGAGTTCAAAGCGGGCCGAGAACGCGTTGAAGACGAACCGCGCTCTGGACGACCATCAACGTCTACCGACGAGGGCCACGTCCAAAAAATCGAAGATTTGGTGCTTGAAAATCGTCGACTGACAATGAGAGACCTCGCTGATAGTGTTGGAATATCATTTGGCTCAGTCCAAACCATTTTGAAGGATGTTTTGTGTCTCAAACGCGTCAAGTCTCGATTGGTGCCATGTCATACTGCATTGGTTCTTCGCGACTTTTTTGCCAAAAACTCGACTCATATCGTCCCGCAACCACCGTATTCGCCTGATTTGGCTCCGTGCAACTTCTGGTTATTCAGCAAACTCAAAAGGCCGATGCGGGGACGCCGTTTTGACACGATTGAGGAGATAAAAACCGAATCTTGAAGGCTATACCGGAAAAAGACTATTCCGACTGTTTCGAGGACTGGAAAAAGCGTCGGAAACAGTGCGTTTTATCGGACGGGGATTACTTTGAAGGGGATGAAATTGATTTGGAAGAATAAATAAAGAATTTACATTTTATAAACAAATTTGTCTTACTTTTTGATCACAGTAGTATGTACGGTAAGTGGAGCAGGTTACTGTGGGGTTTGCTGTGCCTTTGGTTTGTTTTCCTACATTTTTGTATCCTTTTACTTTGTATATGTTTAAATAAAAAAAGATCTAACTATCTGGGATATAACCCCAGCGACTTCGGAAGGTTAGAAATGCTGCAGGAAATGATAAAAGTCTTCGAAAGTCGGTCTCATCTGTGTAAAAAATCGTAGAAGCAGTAAATGCATAAAAATCCGGAGTCTACCTATGACAAGTTCAACATCTCCGATCCGTCTTACTTCCAGTCCTCTCGAGCACTATCCCCGCTCGTCTAAAGACAATTCATTCTACTTACAAGAATAAAGCACTGCTTCCTCCTCAGAATAATTCTTCCCAATCGAATCCCAGCTACGTATTCTCAGCTCCCCGAGCGAACTAGAATCCCGAAGCAGTCGCGATCCCTACTACTTTCGACACAGCAGAAAATCGAATCATTCGCCGAAGATCATGCTGTCGATGAATCTAACGAACCCGCAGTTCCATTTTGCAACGTCTCATTACCGGCCGGGCCGCACGCTGCACGCCGCGCATATCCATTTTCGGCCCTGTATAGATTGCATCCGATGCAGGTTCGATCGGTTGCTGCAACCAGCTGAGGAGTGCAAACGGGGCGAGGGGGTTAGGGGTGCGGAAGCGATCTCTTTCGGCGTGCAGGGGATCATCGCGCCTCGTCGAGCATTCCGCGTTACGATCAGGATGAAAATTTCGCACAGAAGAGCAGCCGACAATCCGAGCGTGTGTACGCACACCGGCGAAACTCCCGACTCGTTACCGATAATATTCGTTGGCAAATATATATATATATATATATATATATATATATATATATATACATATATATTTGCCAACGAATATTATATATATATATATATATATATCTGCGTCTGCAAATTGCATGGAACCCATCCGTATAGTTGGCAGCTAGACATCGTTCTTCTCGTTCTCCTATTTTCCTCTTTATATTTTCGCAATCTCGTCGGCCGCGCGACTCGATATCGTCGTAACGACGCGGATTTACAGCTGGAGATAACTCCGGGTGTGCGGAGGGGCTTCCTATCCCGGAAGTTATTCGTGTCACCGGTGAGTTCGTTGGAAAATCAGCTGAACTTCGAGGCCACAGAGAGCCAGCCCAGCTCCGGCGCGATGCGATGCGATGCGATGCGATGCGATGCGACACGGAGCGGTGCGGAGCGGAGTTACGCCGAACAGTCTCCGGCACTCGGGGCCTCTCTCGCATCGGTTCCACGCCTCCGGGAGATTTATGAAGCGTGATAACCCGGACGGCATCCAACGCCGTGGAGAGACTGGAACAGTGGATTCGAGCAATAGAATCCTTTTGCCGTTCCTCCTCTTACCCGGGATACGCGCGGCTCTCCGTCAACTGTCGAACTTGCCGTCTCGTTTCTTTCCCGGGAACGCTTTCTTACGTTCCACGCCGCTGTTGCTACCGGAACGATTTTGCTTGCACTTCGCAGCGGTTGGTTCCCATAAAGTCGGCGGTATTAATCAGAAAACAATCATGTCACGAAATACGGACAAATTGACTCGATTCGAAAAACTTTGTACCCGACCGAGTTACACTGGAGAGGACGTAAATCTTCACGATTCGTTAAGTACTTAATACGGTGCCCGGTTTTCCTTCAGATTGTAAGCAAAAATGGGCAATTTGGGAAGAGCAGATACGATTATTTTCATAGGCGTCAGTTGTCAACAAATGTAAAAACAAGACGCGAGCCACGAATAATCGTGTCGCCTCTTCTCAAATTGTCCATTTTTGTTTGCAAGCTGAGAGACAATTGGAGAGAATTTAGTGTACTCTCCATTAGATGAATCGAAACGCTATAAATGCACGGAATATTTTAGAAAGTTCTTGAAACGCAAGAAAGCGAAAGTGTAGCGAAACTTGTTTGTATAATAAAGTCTTATATTTCCGAACTATCGTGTAATACTTAAACACATCACTGTGGTATTGGTTTTGTAACCATGATCGTGAAGAGGCCGCGAATGTTGCGAATGTTTATCAGGAACGAGAGAGCATAATCAAATAATTGTGTCTGCTCTTCTGAAATTGTCCATTTCTGTTTAAAAACTGAGGTGTAATTGAACAGAATTTACTACATTTAGGTAATAGAGAGTCGAACAATGCATCTGCCAATCATCTCATCATTAGTGGTATTAATCATGAAATTTTCATATTATGAAATAGCTCCGATTTACATTCCTGTGTCATTGAATTAGGGCGACGCGCAAGAATTCAGTTTTGTAACTATAATCCCGTGTTATACATTGTTATACGTTGTCTTCGATTGGCTGCGTTTTTATTACGAACTAAAATGACTGTGTGTGCGGCATTCGGTTTATATTTCATTTTCACTCCTCGACGCGATACTGTAAAAGTGAAGAGTTGCTCTGGGATGCAAACGGTAGGTGATCGAGCGTGTTTTCATATTGCAGCTTCGATAGTGCATGATGAGCGATGAAGGGGATATATGTGTGTGTTACGCGTTCAGAAATGTGTTTTGCTGTGTGAAATGAACCAGAGAGCGAATTGGATTAAGAAACGAGTCAGTCGTGTACGGATCATTGGAGAGCGAAGTTGAAGTTGAAATTTCACGTAACAAATTGTTATGGGAGCACCAGTTCAGAACAAGTACTTTTACGTACTTTTTACGATTTATGCTTTGTAATATCATTAGAAGTATTGAAAAAGTTGAATATTTTCGACGACCCTAATTCAATGCCACGGAACTGTCGAACAGGGAACAAATCTTGATGCGTTGAAATTATCCGAAATAGTCAGAAAGACGTGAGCGTTCGGATAATTAAAAGTTTCATTCCATGAAGAGATCCTTCTGATCATCAGCTGTTTGTTTCGCGAATGGATTTAGTATTGTCAAAATTCTTTGATATATTTAAAAACCGTCATCTTCGCACGATTTAATCGTTGCATATTAAATTCTACGTGAATATTGTATTATCAGTTCGTTACTTTTTAAACTACAATAAATCGACGGTGTTTTATACATTCGAAACATTAAGAAGAAGCGAACAAAAGTATTCAATTCTTTTGAACTGGCATGCTAACATAATACTCCCTGAAATCAATATTAATATGTAAAATAAATATTTACATCTAAAGCGTATTTAAACAGTAGTGAGTTCAGATATCTGAGATTTGGATATTATAGACTCTATTGTATACAGTATTTGGGTTGTGCCGATAGTCTGTCAAAACGATATATTGGTCACCTTCGCATCTCGATTGTTAACGGCACGTTCTGCTCCAAGGGAATATTTTCTTACGTTTCATAAATATTTGATTCACTTGTCAATTCTTTTTTTTCATCAGCAATAACTCTACAAAGTCCAAAATACAGGGTGCTGTTTAAAACAGTTTAAAACAACAGTGTCTGAAATTTGTCATTTTTCTATACGTAGCCGACTAAAAACTAATTAACTTTCATTCGAAACATCTTTTTGTTGGACTGTCGGAAGTGTTCGAAAAGTTCTTGCGTTAGTTATATGTCACATCCTGCAGAAGTTACTATAAATAGAATTCAATTGGAAAATGTTCAACATTAAATTATAACATAACGGTTGCTTTGGGTTATATGTTCCTTTCGCAAGTTTGTTCCTCTTGATGAGTAGAATAGGATGCAATCATATAAAAGTTTGACCTTGAAAAATATGGTCAAGGTCACTTTCGTGGAAAGTCTTTTTAACGGATCTCCGTCGATCTAAAGGTGTAGAATACGTCTACGATAGCCGTGACATAATCTTTTCTTACACCTTGTACAGTGGACGAACTTCCTCTCCTGAAATTGGTGCTCATCGCTGCAATCAAAATCATATGACCTGAAATAAAGAATGGGAAGATGTCATCTTTTTCAACGAGAAGAAGTTTGATCCAAACTGGTCGGATGGCTTTAAATATTATTCGGATGATCTACGCACAGAAAAATCAGTGGTCATGAGCAGAAATTTCGTGGGAGAAAGTTTGACGATATGGGGGCTGCGTTTAGTTACTCTGCAAAGACACAAGCACGCACAATTGCTATCAGAATAAACGCAGATAAATACGTTGATTTGTCAGGAGATAATTAAATTCCATTTGTTGAAGAAAATCACGATGAAAGTGTAATTTTTCGACGAGATAACGCTGCTGTGCGCAATGCAAAGGAAGCGTAAGAGTGGCTCCGGCAAAAAGTTTGCCACTTATGACATGGCTAGCACGTTCGCCAAGGTTGAACCCCATAGAGAATTTATGGGGAATCTGGTGAGGTGTTGTTTATAAAAGTAATAGAAACAATATCGCTGTAAGGCGAGGATAGAATAAAATTGATACTGAAACATTGCAAAAGTTGGTCTGCAACATAAAGAATAGAATATTTGAAGTAATAAAAAGTGGAAATATTAAATATTTGTATTATAATATTTTTGTTTCTTTATAACATTTTAGTTGACTGTCCCTATGAAAATTTCACTGAATAGTTACACGTTTTATTATTTTATATTGCTTGTACGAAAGATAAAGAAACTTTTTGTTTGTTGGGTTGCCTTTTTATTTCTAATTATTCCATCGTATATGCAACAGACTTTTAATTTTATTAACAGAATACTTAGTTATTTTGATTAAAGAATATTAGTGTTCCTATACTTTCGCCCACTGTATAAGAATCGATTGGGTAAATTGCATGCTTCAGAAAATTTGAGAAACATGCGGACCTGGGAAGTTTAATTAGGTCGATTGATTATGGATTTCTCGCAAATGTTGGAGCATTTCGAGTATTCTGACAGTCCTAGAGGTTATTTAGTGCCACTCAGGTTATAGGTATAACACTGTCACAGAATCTTGGAAAATTATCCTGAGCTTTGAATACCAAAATGTTGAACCACCGTTGATATTCTAGTAGATTTCAGTAGGTTTGTAATTATTGTGTAAAATCTACAGAGAGAGAAATCTGATCGAATTTGTTTCGAAGTAACGTTACACCTACCAGTACAGATATTTCTGCAAGTCACATCAAATTATATTGTATTATTCTTTAGAAACTGGTAGAACATAATTTAGCTTCGAACGAACCCTCGTTAGAAGTGGAAAACCTGAAAAATTGGTTCCTACCTTTTCAAGGAAGAAAAAAGCGGTGGAGTATCGATGGCGGAAATATATTCGTATTTTTCACGAGAGGCTGTATATCACGGGATTTCCTTATCGTCTCAATTTTCGAGATTCATTACGTTACTGGATAGATTGCATTCCTTTCAGAGCGCGCAAATAAGGCAATAAGGGCGCAGTTTAATATAGAAGTTTAATATACTTATCGGCGATTTCGTTCCACATACATACGTGAAAAGGGTGGCATGGTATTGGCCATAAATCCTTCGAATCGAAAGCACTGAGAATATTTTTCAACGGTACACAACACACGCTCTCCGATCAATGTGGGCTTGTATTATGTGAATACAGCCCGAGTAACAATATCGCGGAATATACGAACATTCCTGTCCCTTATTTTCGTGGCCGATGCAGCAGATGCAGTTGCGTATTAATTAACCTACCAAATAGGCATTCGATCGGAAACCACTTCTGGTAAATATTCTTCAAATGATAACCGCATTGCATCATCCTCAACAGCTATTTTATTATAAACGAACTTTTTGAGTAAGTCGTTGTTCAGTCTACTTGGCGTGTCATATTGCTTTATCGACTGGAAAAAATACGAACTTTCATGATCACCAGATATATGACGATTTGTAAATATGGAGCACCTTAAATCGAGGTTCAACAACGGAATACCGGAATTTGGGAGAAATAAGCGATACGTGTTTGGTTGCAAGCAAAACAAGATTTTATTCTTTAGATCTTTATTATAGAAATAGAAATTTGTATACAGAGTGTCCCAAAATTATAGTATAAGCGAGAAATGAGGGGTTTCTGAGACGATTTGATGTAACTTACTTCTTAGCGAAAATATTAGGTCTACCGGAAAGTTCTGTCCGATAGTGTCACTTCAAGTTTCAATCCATATGCACATGTTGATTTGAGACATATATGACTATCTCTCTTTATCATTGCATTTGCACACATGTACTCTCCTAAATAAACTGAAACAAAGATGTCTCGTGTCATTATTAAGTGAGACGCGATCGTGAAAACATGGCTACCGATGATAATGCCAGACCACATGCTGCTTTGGCGACTCGTCGGAAAATCGCAGAGCTAGGCTGGGAAATTCTGTCGCATCCACCATACTCCCCAGACCTAGCACCCTCCGATTATCACTTGTTTCTCTCTTTGCAAAACTTTTTACAGGAAAAAGAATTCAAAACTGAAGCTGATGTCAACCAAGCACTAGTTGAGTTCTTCGCCTCTAAAAATAAATCATTTTTTAAAAATGGCATTTACAAGTTGCCATCACGCTGGCAAGAAGTCATAAGTAACGATGGAAAGTATATTCTACAATAACTATTATTAAGTGTATGAAAATTGTGTTATATTTCAATTAAAAATCGGACAGAACTTTCCGGTAGACCTAGTATTTATAAAATGTATCGCACATTTATATATATATATATATATATATATATATATATATATATATATATATAAATGTGCGATACATTTATATTATATTATATATATATATATATATATATATATATAAATCAATAAAATATTCCAATAACAGAATTCGTTGATTGATCGGATATTTCTTTCGCGCAAATTGTCTAATTTATTTAATCATCTCCTGCATCGGCACGATTTAAACGATTCGAAAACGATAACCAATTAATAGTATAGTATGCTCGCTTATGTTATAATTTTGCCGATTAAACTTCCTTCGCCGAGCGAAAGGAAATTCAGGCAATTTTCTTTTTTAAATTCTGCAACATTTCTGTTCTCATATTGTTGCGTTGCATGTTTCCGTCAGCTTGTTTTTAAGGGAAATCGAAGGCAAATATCCCGACGTCGCTCCGCTTTCGGTTAATTTAAGGCCGAAGACCACTAGCGCGATGCGCGGAGCCGAGTAGCGACGGGCAGAGCAGAGAAAAGTATTGTAACCATGGGTTTGTGTATGAGTCGAAAGGGACGACAAGGCAACGAAGGGACCGACAAGGAATTCTCGAGGAGGCATTCTGGTCGCTTCTGTACGCGTCGCAGTATAGGGCAAAAGGCACACAAGAATTTCATATATGTTTTCAAAATTAAAAAAAAAGAAGAAACTGTATAGATAGTTAATCGAAAGTATGGGCGACAATTTGGTATAATTTTTTTCCATTTTCATTAACTACTAAAACGGCTATACGATATCAAAAATGCCCACCACAAATAGACTGAAATATAAAATTGTTATTCACAGTGCTGTTATTTTCTTAATCGAACTAAATTGGTGACATCGTGTAGGGTAAAGTCTTATCTGTCACATGCAAACAAAATTAGCAGCAGCTGCAAATAAATCTCTCCAAAATCCATTTGTATTGTACATTTAATATTTATTCTTTCAAATGTAATATCTGTATTTTATATCTGTTACTAAAGACATAATTTTATTAAATGTTTCGTGCTACTAAGATCATATGCAATTATAAAGCCTAAGCATTAGCAGCGAGATCGATTAGGACTGAGTTCGCTGCACCTCCAATGATCGCACTCAGTGATCTCTGTTGGCCGCAGATGGTAGCATTGGCGAGCGACCGACCGAAATTAGGCTTTTTCGTCGAAAGCCGAAGATAACCGAACGATTGTCGAACTTCCGTTTACGGTTGCAACGCTGCTGTTCCCGACGCGCAGTTACACGGAGCGCAGCGAAAAGCAGGAAAGAGCAGCGAATGCCTCCTCGAAAATTTTGTGCCGCTCGCTTCGCTGCGCTCCGCGTAAGCGAGCATTGGTTCGTATAAAACTATGGTTACAATACTTTTCCCTGCTCTGTTCGTCGCTGTTTGGCTTTGAGCGTCGGGGCTCTGGACTTAGGGTCAAGCGTTCCCGTAGTGTAAAAACGATGCGAAGGCTTGAAAAATCGTTTCTCCTCTTCCTAAATTGTCCATTTTTGTTTACGAGCTGAAGGACAGTTGGGGAGAATTTATTGTAGTTGTAGTTTACGCGCGCATGCGCGTGGATGTGAGTGTGAGTGAGTGAGAGAGGGAGAGAGAGAAAGGGATAGGGACAAAGAGTGAGAAAGAGTGAGGGGTTGAAGGAGAGAGAGAGAAAGGGAGAGTGAGAGAGAGTGAGAGAGAATGAGTTAGGGGGCGAGGAAGGGAGAGGGAGAGAAATGGAGAGAGAAAGAGACAGAGAAAGTGAGAGAAAGAGAGAAGGAGTAACGGCGGAGAGGGAGTGAGAGAGGGAGAGAAAGAGAGGGAGAGAGAGAACGAAAATCGGGGCAGTTGGTAAACTTATAAGCCAGCAGCCATCATATCGGTGTATATTAATACAAACACAAAGTAATACTAGAATAAAAACGATGCCTTAACTTTCTTATTTATAATTTTTTATACATGAAAATTTTTTTATCATATCGATCAGATTATTCCAATTAAAATGAGACCAAACACGATATGCTTCAGACCATATTTGTTCAATTACGTGATTGATTTTATTTTATGTAATCAGAATTATTTGTCCAAACTGTATCATATCAGCGATATGTTAAAAAAAATTTAGTTTTAAAATATTAAAATTGAAAAAGTTATGTTATTGTATTATGGGTTGTCATTCCCGGAATACTAGTCAAAGGAGCCGAGACGCGTGCCGCATCATACGCTTTACTGACTTCGTCCATGGGCGTAGTAAATTGGATATTAATATTCAAATAAATTGTAGGCAATATTTCTTATAGACAACAGCATTTTTAAGTACGAGAAATGTACTATTGGTAAAATCAAGACTTACAAACATGATTTATTATTCACATGTTATCGCAATTTTTCAGTGATTTCCGGTATTTTGACCAAAAAAGTTTCCAACAAAAATTAATTAGTTTTCTATGAACACCAAATACAAAAAATTAAAAAAAGAAAACATTTTTCAAGATAACAAATTACAGTCACCTTATCACCGATTTGATTATTGTTACTATACCTTTTTCACTTACTAATGTTATAGCTGACGTCAAGACAAATTCAACGACCTATACGAACCTGCCTTTACGTCGTAAAACATTGCTTAAATTGTGAACAGCTAATTCATCGATTGGGACCACTGTGCGTCGCAGAGGAAACCTCATTTCAATCATGTCGAATTTCTGACATGCAATTTGATATATTTGATGAAAATATGTAATTACGAATAAAATCCGACCGATGGAATCGAAGTGCAAAACGGAAGTAAATGAACGTTGATCAACGATTTTTTGTGTACATATTTTTTTGACGTTTCAAACTCATCGTTAACGAATACGAACAATTTATTTTAACGCGTGTATTTGAGGTATTCAAAAAATTGATCTTCTTCCACTGCCTTTTCTAGTAACTACTGTAATAATTCCTAACTCGTGTGCTGGGGAACTGCTTCAATTTCGAGGACGCTGTTCTGTCAGTGAGCGTGTTAAGGAGCATACGTAGTAATAAAAAGATCTGATACGCTGGCTCCAGTGGACCATAACTTTAACGACTTTCGTTCAGAATTCAGGGCAAACGTAAACCGTTCACTTATCGCCTAACCGAATTCCATGTAACATTCGACTCATCCTCGCCTGTTAAACGACTCGTATCGAGGGAAAGTCGGGCGTCTTCACATTGTTAAAACGTTTTGTTCTACCCGTGATCGTCGAAGTGAAAGCGCAGATAAAGCGGACGAGAGTTCTGAACGTTGAGGCGAGTACCAACTATACAATAAAATGGCCCAATGAAAGGTCTCTGGCGTGCTCGCGGGAAAATTCTGCGTAACGTAAATCGGAATTTACAGTTTAATTCTCTAGTAGAGGGCCATATTCAATGCGCTGCGGTTGTCGTACTTTCAAATTGCTTGGAAAATTGCGTTACACATGGCGAAATTCGTTTAAATTGCGAATAAAACCTCACGATTGATTGCGAAACGCATTGCACGGCTTAGTTAGCTTCACTGGCGCACTATGTTTTTAAGACTTTTTTCACCTCGATAAGCATGGTCCGTCTAAAGTAATTGCACAGGGAGCATTGAGAATAACAGACTTTACGTAGAAAATATTGTGAACTTGTCGTGTAGAATCAAATAGAAGAAAAGTATAATTTATTAGTTTAATTTTATTAGTTTAAATTTATTAGTTTAAAATCATAAACGCGGATTAATGTTTTTGACGTTTTCACTTTCTCTCACTATGATAATTTCTCGCTTAAACATTAATTTTACGTGCGTCCAGAAGTCAATTTGTACTTGCGATATTTTTGTAAACATTGAGAGTTCATGAAATTAAAAATATAAGATAATCTTCGTGTAATTGCTGATATTCTTTTGTACCGACACTGAAACGATATTACTCGCCACGATCTTCAAACATTGACTTCAACGGTAAACGTAGGAAGACTTTGTAGGTGTTATCCGAGTATTTCAGTTGTCTTAAAACGTTCGAAGGGAATGTAACTATTGGGGCGAGATACATCTCTGAAGTATCCGCACAAATGGTTAGTGCAACCCTCGGCAGAAGACGGTAAAAGGCGGCCAATGATACCATTTCACGAACAGATGTTGGATAAAAACCAGAAGTAACTTTTGAAGGATTAACGAGAGAGAATTATATCCAGCATGTTCTGTAGTTGCTCGTCTCTCGGTATTTATTTTCCGCTAATGTACGCATCAAAAAACGCCGCATTATTTACGGCGTGATTTCATATAATTGAAATTTCTGCAGTGGAAAACAATGAAATGCTATTTTCATACGATCTTGATTACAAAATACATGCATTAAATAACAGGAAAACACGGTAAAATACATTCCTCTGCTTTCGCTTTGTTTTATAATGTCTGTTGAATGTTAATTTAATTAATATTTATCTAATATCGATGACAAAATAAACCGGTTATTATCACATAAACATTTCAGATTCAGCAATTTTAAAACTGAAACTTCTACAATTCCATTTGAATTAAAATCATTTTGATAACACCAATCTTTTTACTTCTATATACATTTTCCAACATTTCTGTTAAATACTGTCTCCTGAGTCATACACAGAGTGTAGAAGATTGTAAAAAATCTCGTAGTTGTCCTTTATTATTTCGATTGCAGAGTCAAACAGTGCTACTAGTTTTTCAATGTGCGGACGTTTCCAAGGTTATTTCAAGATTGTCTTGCTTTTTCTGATCATAAACCTATATTTTTTATTTAGGAATCATATTCTACGTAAACAAATAAATAAGTTTTGTTTGAAACATTTTTTTGTAAGTTAAATAGTTTTCAAGATATTTAACTGATTTTTCATGTTTATGTCGAGGATAATTTCGTTATTCTATTAAAATAACACCATTACATTCCTCTGGACGGTATTTTACCTCATTTAAGGACGTCACGCTCCAAAAAAAAAATGTTTCAAACAAAAGCTGTGCACCTTTTTACATAGAATATGATTTCGTAATAAAAAAAATATAAAAGAAGTGTTAATCAACGCAGCTGTTAAAAAAAACTTAAAGCAAGGAATTAAAATTATGCAGATGATGCAGATAAATAATTTACCTAAATTGTTAGCAACTTGTAGAATGTGCAGATGAGTACCCTTGTGAAGCAAAAAGTGGTCAAACTTAAAATGTAGCAGTGATTTCATTAGCAAAGTTGTTGGCTGCAGAAGTTCATCTTACGCTACATCCAAGTCTAATGTAAGCCTGAAAGAAATATTTGCGAAAAGTCTCGCGAATTTCTCTTGCCAAGTACTAAAATGGTCGTCCGGAGTAGCTCAGAGCGAAAAACCAGTCAGTGTTGCATGGGCGCTCGGAAGACTGAGCAAGAAACGTAATTGCGGGATCATTTGTTTCAGTTCAGAAGAATCAGTGAAGTAGATTTAAAGTTTCGCTAGGGACGACTATCGTTTTTCCTCTTCAATCTCTGCTTCACGAGCTTGATATCCGGACGGGATTTCAAATCTTAGATCTTTTCATTTGATCCTGAAGCTTTCCAGCGACGAGTCACGTGATCTTGAATAACACTTTCGCCGAATGAATCTCGCAAGGAACTCTGCATAATGACAGTTCAGGCTTCTCTTTGATCCCAAGAGTTCTCCGAATGCGCAAGTAATTTGAGGAAATAAAAACAAATTTATTTATTTATAGGTATATATTGCTTGAGCAATAAATTCAAACTGCTCATCAATTTCAATGTCTTTCGTATTCGAAATCGAATTGACTGTCACACGTAAATCAGGATTGGACAGCAAGAAATCTGGTTAAAGAATAACGATTATGACTAACGTGAGATCATGTTCAGGACTAATAATTATGATCACTAAGTAATTCAGTAATTATGATCGATGAATATCTTAAGTAACCAAAGCAGATGGTTGGCCATGATTAACACAGTAATCGTTAATTATGTAATAATTACATTTTCTTTAACTGAAAAATTTGGTATTGCGGTAGTTACCGCTAATTCTAAATAGTTTTTAGAAAATCTGCATCTGACTCAACAAAATACAGTAAATCCTCCCTAATCGATGCTGGGAAATTGAACAATTTGGGGAGAACAAATTGAATAAATTGTTCAATTTCCCAGCATCGATTAGGGAGGATTTACTGTATTTTGTTGAGTCAGATGCAGATTTTCTAAAAACTATTTGGGGAGAACAAATTGAACAAATTGTTCAATTTCCCAGCATCAATTAGGGAGGATTTACTGTATTTTGTTGAGTCAGATGCAGATTTTCTAAAAACTATTTGGGGAGAACAAATTGAACAAATTGTTCAATTTCCCAGCATCAATTAGGGAGGATTTACTGTATTTTGTTGAGTCAGATGCAGATTTTCTAAAAACTATTTGGGGAGAACAAATTGAACAAATTGTTCAATTTCCCAGCATCAATTAGGGAGGATTTACTGTATTTTGTTGAGTCAGATGCAGATTTTCTAAAAACTATTTGGGGAGAACAAATTGAACAAATTGTTCAATTTCCCAGCATCAATTAGGGAGGATTTACTGTATTTTGTTGAGTCAGATGCAGATTTTCTAAAAACTATTTGGGGAGAACAAATTGAACAAATTGTTCAATTTCCCAGCATCGATTAGGGAGGATTTACTGTATTTTGTTGAGTCAGATGCAGATTTTCTAAAAACTATTTAGAAGTAGCGGTAACTACCGCAATAGCAAATTTTTCAGTTAAAGAAAATGTAATTATTACATAATTAACGATTACTGTGTTACTTTGTTCTCCCCAAATTGTTCAATTTCCCAGCATCGATTAGGGAGGATTTACTGTATCTTGTTGAGTCAGATGCAATTGTCAACAATTATAAAAACGAGCCTCAAGGCTCGAATAATCATATCTCCTCTTTCCAGATTGTCCATTTTTGTGCGCAATCTGAGCATCAATAGGGGAGAATTTACTGTGCTTTTTCACAAAACAAATGATCACTGTTTCGTTTCTTTCTTATATTCCAACACATTTAAAACGTTGTATTATAAATTAACTAATGAAACGGCATCTAATGGACGAACAAATGATGAAGAAAGCATGAAACGTTTCCATTATCCAGCATTTTTACTTAGGCATAATATTTTTAATGCAATTCGACTGTCGCGAACTGTACTAACAAAAGAGAGGCTTTTATAATGGAATGCGTTCGAACTCGTCAATATATGTCGTACTTACAATGAAGAATTTTCGGTAAGTCGAGTGTCCCTCGAAACCTTGAAAGTTGCGGGGTCCTTCGACGCGGGAAACTTTCGATGGTCCTGGAACTCCTTAAAGTTCTGAAAACTATGAGAATGGTGGAGATAAGTTACGAGTTCGAGACGGAACGGATGGATATAAAAATGAATATCGGGTAAAGAGAAAAGGGGCTTAGCAGTGTAAAAGAAATTATTGAAAAACTTCAATTTCGCTCGGTTCAATATCCGATCGCGTGGCGTCTGTCTGGGAACGAAACTAAATATCACTGTCTGACGAGGAGGCGCCATTTAGGCGCACAGTGAACCACGAAAGTATTTGAACGGTTTCAAATGAAGTTATCAAGAAGGCCGAAAAAGTCGTGGTAGCTTACCGTACAGCCAACGATAGCAACGATCAGCCCACCATGCTGATGGAAAAATTATTTCTCCCTTCCTCAGCTTTTTATTGTTTATTCACTACGATATACAGGCCATCCCAAATATGTCTCGCAGTCCGAAAAGGAGTGATTCCTGAGGTCATTCGAAGTAACTTTCTCCTTTACAAAAATTTTCTCCGAGGCGTCGTTTACGAGTTATTAACGAAAAACACAGTGACCAATGAGTGGTGAGCTTGATCGGTGCGAGGCGGCCCAACCAACGAGCGCACGAAGCCCAGTTCCGCTCATTGGCTCGGCCGTCTCGCGCCAACTGATCTCGCCTCTCATTGGTCACTGTTTTTCGTTGATAACTCGTAAACGAAGCCACGGATTGCATTTTCGCTAAGGAAAAAGTTACTTGAAATAACCCACCATTTCCGGATTGAGAGACATTTTTTGGACACCCTGTATACGAAGAATCTTTACAAAATGCCATTCGTTTTGTGTATTTTATGGATCATTATAAAAATTACCCATACACAGACATCGTCCTTTAGGGGTTCAGTGATTGAGGTTTTAAAAAATTTACTTACATTATGAATATCCTAATGCTTTTATTCCAGCAATAAATCGTACACAAGTGTTCTGATTACTCACGTAAATTTGAAGACGATACATTAATGTTAACAATTGTTATAAAATATTTCTTTCGCCAATATGAAAGCGGCAAAAGTACTCGAAGCACATAATGTAGATATTAACCCTTATCGGATGTCAGATATTCGGGCCTAATGTGCAATGTCACGTGGGATGTGACATACGTCCGATAAGGGTTAACATGATCAGATGATGTAGCATAATCTCTTCGATCAGTATCTAGTGTGATTATAGGCAAGGTGATAAAACGTGTAATAACTATATGTCAAAAAATCGTCAACGAGTGTCTCTTTTATTACAGTAAATTTTCTCTAATTGTCCTTCAACTTCTAAACAAAAATGGTTGATTTGGTAAGAGGTGATCAATTATTCGAGCCTCGTGGCTCGTTCATATAGTCGTCGATTATCAATAACTACAAAAACGAGCCGCGAGGCACGAATAATCGTATCTCCTGTTCCCAAATTGTCTATTTTGGCTTACAAGCTGAGGGACAATTCAAGAGAATTTACTGTAATTGTTAAATGGCATAATGAGGGCAAAATTATTGGGTAGAACTAAGTCTACCGCCTGTAGAATTATAAAAAGATCAGAAACCTGGTGATTGTTATGCAACGAGAGTCGTTCTAGGCGGCCTACAAAACTGGCGGAGCGGTAGGAGAATATAATTATCGGGAAAATAAAAAACGATCCAACTATTTCTGTTTCAAAATTTGTTGGAATGATCATTCGTATGTTCGGAAAGGACGTTCATTTCGAAAATTTTTTAAGATTTTATTTTTTTATTTTATTAATTTGCAGATTGATATATGCAGATATATTTTAATACATAATAATAATACACGTATAACAGATGTATTTATATTCACCTAAGAGAGAATATAACGAGAAAAATCATTTTGCTCAGCTAGAATCGCGTTTTAGACCATCATGTGTTGTATAGATTTTGACGAATATCTTTCAAGATTTATTACATTCAATTAGATTATCACGTCATAGAATTTGAAAGTAGCTGTGGATAATAGAAAAAAATTGAAATTACCATCAGTTTACCATCTGTATGTACAACGTCGGTTCTATGGGAATAAATCGGGAATTAGGCGCAGTCCTCGACTTGTTAACACTAGATTTACGGAACACGTCAAAATGAGACGGGTCACGAATTTTTTAATTCGCGATTATTCATGTCGTAAAGATACATTTATGAGTTATTTATTCAATTTATATATAGTAAAGTAACAATAAGAGATTTATCCTGATTTTTAACAAGTGTTTTCGTAACATTTGCCGTAAGTAACGTAGTATATATAGTAATATATAGTATATATAGTACATATACATAGTACGATAGTATATATATGTTACTTACGGTAAATGTTAGAAAAACACTTGTTAAAAATCAGAATAAATCTCTTATTGTTATATATATATATTATTATTATATATATATATATAATTATTATATATATATATATATTATTATTATATATATATATATAATTATTATATATATATATATATATATATATATATATATATATATATATATATATAATAATTATTTATCCTGATTTTTAACAAGTGTTTTCGTAACATTTGCCGCAAGTAACGTAGTATATATAGTAATATATAGTATATATAGTACATATACATAGTACGATAGTATATATATATATATGTTACTTACGGTAAATGTTAGAAAGACACTTGTTAAAAATCAGAATAAATCTCTTATTGTTACTTTTGTAAACCAAGTAAATCTAGCGTTAAAGGTAACCGAGGATGTATTCACAACACTGAACAGGTGCACAAATTCGACATTCCACTGCCGCGAATCCAATATTTCCGCGCGTCATAAAATCGTATCGACTCGGCATGTTCGAAGTACGAATTAGTCACCGGCGCAGCGCATAAGCGATACGTCCCCCATGCAGTTGGCTACGATAGTAAAGTGAGCGTGGCCAGCATACAGGGTTAATCTCGCTAGGCGTTCACCGGAGCGGGAGAGTTAATTATCCAGTGTTAACGCGGAGGTGTCTCCCACTGTTTCACCTCCCGTTCCCGGTGGCCAATACTTAATCGTTCCCTCCGAGCGAAGTTTTAATTTCCACTTAGACGATCGCGGCGGGCAGCTTTGTGGCGAGTCCTCGCAATCAGCGTTGACAATTTGATGCGCGGAAGCCGTCCGGAGGAAAAGGAGGATCGTCAGACGGTTTTGTGCATGGGACGCCCGGAGGAGTCTTCAATTAGCGTGATTGAGGCGAGCCGAGGCGTATTTAGTGCGGGCGCCGCGCCGCGTTGAAAAGTTCCTAGCGAAATTGCGGCGGATCGGCGGAGACGCGCGAAAGCGGTCGGTCTACTTGATAATGAACGACGGATCGATTCCTCGATGGCGCACGAGATGCCTGTCTAGGACGTTCCCCCGCGATTCTAACGATATATTCTTCTGGCCGTCACGAGGACTCGGAATTCCCGCGGAAAGGAGAATCGTTCGGGGAAATCGTTCTCTTTTTCCCTCGGTAATATCGCGCAGTTCCACGCAGAATACACGTCGTGATGGCGCGCCACGAATCGCAGAATGAATTTCTGAAGAGTAAATCTTCCGCGATATCTTGTTCCGCGCTCGTTAACGCGCATCAATTTCCGGGAAAATATCGTTGCAAGTTCGACGTAAATGGGACAACGGAGTTGCGATTAAACGAGCCGTTTGTGCGCAATGGAAGTCGCCGCTATAATCGAAATTTTGATTGTAATAGGACCGGCTGATCGAGTGCTACGTTGACCCTTTTGTTTGCGCAGATGATTCTACGCCAGCGACCCGACCAGTTCGGTATTTTTTTTCCGACTGAAATTGCGCATACCGATGAATAAATCTAAATAACAAACATGTTTTCGGCACATTTTGTGATCGAAAAATGAGTTTACGCAGAACGGCCCATTGTGAAGAACAATTTTCGCAGCTGTACGTCGCTGGTTCGAGTGGAACAAAGTAGACTCATTCTGCAATATTTAAATTAAAATATTTTATGGAAAATTGTGAGAGAAACTGATGAATAAATTTCAAATTATTTCGTTTAATAAACACCATTCGGAACATTGGAACATCGGGAAATATTATCGTAAGAGTTATGTGTTAAAAGAAAGTGTTCTCAACTTCATAATTTTCTCACATTGTTAAAAGAGATCGCATTATCCTAGAGTCTAATCATTCTGGTCTAATTAATTCAATACTGCGAATTTTATGCATCTGTGGGAATAATGTATGCGGTAGTGGCCATATACTTACGAACACTTGAGAAATAGTATAACTTTTTTTAAAACTGGACCAAACGATTTGAATTTTTATTTGGATGATGGAGGTACTGATCTGCAAGACAATGACTGTAATACCTTTCTTAAATTATGCTATTACTTGGAACGACAACAAAAATAAAAAACTCATAACAAAAATTTGGAAAATATGTTTTATAGATCTTGGAAACTGAAATGCGTACTGAAACTTTCAACGAAATCGCACAAAGTCAAGTTACAAGCCTTAAAGGATTTGAAAAAGTGCAAATTTCTCACACTTGTTGGTCGAAAGTGTCAAAACTCGGGACAAAACTACGATTCTTGCGATCTCTAATTGTTTACAGTTCAAAATAGATTCGACACAATAACTAATTTTTTTAGGAAAAATGTATTATTAAAACGATGACTTGAGATTTTTTCTAGACATTTTAATTTTGTACGCGGTAATTAAAAAAAATAGAAACCAATTTTTTGATGTTTTTCGCCCGAAAAATCAACTTGTGCTGAGATTATTCATTTGATTTTTCATTACGTAAAGATATTACGTGATATTAAACATTTTACGACGATAAACAATATAAATTTCTAAACAGCAAAAAATCGCGTTTAGCGATATATTCGAAAATGCTGATACAGCCGGGAAATATTCGAAAGTCGTTCACACGTAGCAGCAACAATATGTTACCTCTTCCACGCCAGATATACAGTTCATACCAAGGTCAACCGATTTCAATGCAATTTTGAGTACGCATACAAGTTACCAAGATCTCCAAAACACATTTTTTAAATTTTCGTTACGAGCTCAGATAAGAAAGTTCAAAAATACGAGCTTTTATATCTTTTATCATTTGAATTAATATAAAAATTTGAAAAACAGTATCTCATGGTCTACCATTTAAAACAAAATTCGAGTTATTTGGTCCAGTTTTAAAAGAGTTATTCCATTTTCCAAGTGTCGGTAACCGTCGCTGTAGGTGAAACATAGAATTGTGAAAGAATTAAAAGAGACTAAAAACGCGTTGCTACGTTAATTAAAACTTATTGAAATTATCTAAGAGAGAAACGCGATCGCAGTTGTAATGCAACTGATGCAGACAATTTTTATTTTACATAACGATCCACAGTTCAACGATGAAATCTCATCTTTTACCGAGCATTTCCTAAATTTTCTGAACGCATTGTCGGTTCGCCAAGGAATGATCCGTTTGCAACATTCTCCGATAACCGTGAAGCGATCGCTTCTTGCTGACGCACCGATGCAACGAGGTAGATGAACTTACAATTCGTCTCGCTCCGATCAAAGTTGCACAGTGAAGCGATGCAGGTAGCTCGTCTGACGGACCCGTCTTAGCGCACAGTATTTGAAAATCGAGGATTCCAGCCGTAGGTTATCAGACTGTACTGCGCCCAGCCACTCTGTTACAAGGAACTGAAATCCAAACTCCGTTTGATGTCTGCGCCTCAGGTCCAACCGCCTTGCCGCGCCGTAACTATTAATGAGGCTGCAACAGACAAGCCGGTTAATCGACGGCGGGGATTTTCTAATCAAACACAACACTGTTGGCAAGCCAGAGGAAATTAGTCATTAACGTAACGTAACACCTATCGTCCTCGAGCTGCTTAACTTCCTCCCTAGCAGGCCAGAAGACAATGTTAGGCGACCAACAGCCTCGGTGAATTATTATTGCAAAGTACGTTGACTTCCTCCATGTGTCACTGCGCGTTTCACGCAACTCGTTCCCGCGTCTTTTGAGTTTACTTGTACTCATTGGGTTTTTCTCGTCTTCTTCGGGCGATCATTGAATTGTTGCTTATTGATATGTACGCAAAGTTTGGCGGTTATTGACTGAACTCTTCGAAGGATTGCTTTTAAACATACAAGATGTCTTGTTTAAGAGCAGGATATCTCGGAAGGAGTTATAATTATTTAAAAAATCTTCCTACAAAAGTTGTTTGGTAGGATGGGCTACATTATGTGATATTAACCTTTTAAGTATGGCCGAATTCTGTACAGAGTCTGATACTGTATATTCTGTCTGTATATACAGGGTGTCCCAAAAATGTCTCGCAATCCGAAAGTGGCGGGTTCCTCGGGCCATTTGAAGCAACTTTTTCCTTTACAAAAATTTTCTCCGAGGCACCGTTAACGAGTTATTAACGAAAAACAGTGACCAATGAGAGGCGAGCTCGGCTGGCGCGAGGCGATCGAGCCAATGAGCGGAACTGGGCTTCGCGCGCTGGTTGGCTGGGCCGCCTCGCGTCAGCCGCACTCGATTCTTATTGGTCACTGTTTTTCGTTAATAACTCGTTAACGGTGCCTCGGAGAACATTTTTGTAAAGGAAGAAGTTGCTTCAAATGATCCGAGGAACCAGCCATTTCCGGATTGCGAGACATTTTTGGGACACCCTGTAGACTGTTGTAAATCGATGTGAAGACAAAAGAAGTGTGAAACAATGCATATGAAGACGATTACTAGAGCAAGTCACTATAGTGGCGTGTCGTTCTGAAAGATGACATCCGCGAAAGCCACTATAGTGGCGTGTCGTTCTGAAAGATGATATCCGCGGAAACCACTATAGTGGCGTGTCGGGCCTAAAAGGTTAATAGTTTTGTTGTAAGTGGAGTATGAAGAGATATGAAGGTCAATCTAATTTTCTTGAAGTGGAAGGCTAGGTTTTTCTCTTTAGAATGTAACAAGAGACACTGAGAAAAATACAAAGAGGTGCTATTCGATATTATTTTGAGTTCGATAAAGGTAAATCATAGGCTTATGTTTACATCCTGTATTGGTCGACGACGAACATCCAGCAGCCGCTGTTGAGCAGCGTCGGTTGCGTTTGTATGAAATTACTATAATTATGATATTATAAACAGGTATTATTGCTAATGCCATAAATTATCGATTGTAATTTTTACGTACTAGTTGAATAATTTTGTATTCTTCCACGTGTCCACCATCATTGAAAATACAGGTCGCCTCTTCAAGTGGTCTTTCAGACCCCGGTAGAAAATATAAATGATTTAAGAACAAGAATTACGACCGCGTGCAACTCAAGATCGGATGAAATGTTAAAAACGGTTGAGACGCAATTGTTAAAACGATTACAAATTTGTATTTTTAATGATGGTGGACGTGCAGAAGGATAACAAATTATTCAACTGGTAAATGAAAATTACAATCGATAATTTATGGCATTAGCAATACTCCTCAATTACTGTTTATAATATCAGAATTGCAGTAAGTTGATTGGTCGTCGACCAATGCAGGATGCAAACATAAGCTAACGATTTACCTTGATCGAACTCAGAACAATGTCATATAGCATCTCTTTGGATTTCTCTCAGTACCTGCTGTTATTTTCTGAAGAGAAAAATATAGTCTTCCATCTAAGAAAATTAGATTGGCCTTCGGATCTCCTATACTACTCCACCCACAATAAAACAATTAATATTACATGATGTAGCCCGTCCTACCAAACAACTTTTGTAGGAACATTTTTTTAATAATTATAACTCTTTCCGACGTAACCTGCTGTACTCACTTAAACAGAAGACACCTTGTATACTCCGACTTTCTGTAATAATATGAGATAGAATTCTGGCATTGCATTTCATAAAATGAATATTTTGTTCTCAATATTTCATGATTTGCTTGGCTTCAATTTTTAAATTAAATCGATTAAATCAATTAAATTAAATTACATTAATGTACAAACATTTTCAGTAGAATTGGTATCGTTATTTTCATAAATTCATTACGAGATAAAATGAAATTAAAAACATAGATAGAAAAAACCGTTTAAATTGCATGAAGATTTTTAGTAGCGCGTACAAGATGGGGCAGTTTTGCAGACATTACGAAGAAAGTAATGAAACGAAATGGTAATAAAACTGGTCTATAAAATTTCAAGGAATACCGAAAAGTATTTGTGGACTCAGGGTACGCTACGTGATTTTCTCGGTGTAATCGTGTAATTAAGATTGGTTTCTGGCGTGTTAGCGGAGAGACGAGGATAGATAAACGGAAGACAGTGGATAGAAGATAAGGTAATGCCGTTGGCAGAAAAGCAAAAGTTCTCATCTAGGAGAGCCAGAGTGGAGCAGCAAGTGGTCGTATTCTCAGGGCTGGGGCAAGTTCCAAAGGACCGGCGAAGTTCTTCGATCCGCCGAAACTCCGGAGGAGTTACTGGAGTGTCCTCTGGGTCAGCCTGTTACCAGCTCGTGGACTTTGTCGCAACACAATTTTCCCATGGAATTTTCGATGCGCATGATAACATCGGTGTTTACCGTGACTTCGGAGCATGTCGTCGAGTTCTCCTCTGGTTCTTGAAATGACGAATCTGTTGACTCTACAATTTTCGAGACACATCCTCTCGACATTCGCTTGGAGACAATTTTCAGCGGAGTTGGTTTCGAATATTTTTAATCTCAGCCGAATGATCGAAATGCAGTAAATTCTTCCTAATTGGTGCTCAGCTTGGAAGCAAAAATGGACAATTCGAGAAGAGGAAGTACAATTCTTGAGGCTCTTTATTATAGTTACTCAGTGTCAATAACTATAGAAACGAGCAGTAAGGCTCGATTAATCGTACCTCCTCTTCCCATATTGTGCATTTTCGTTTCCAAGCTGAACGCCAATTAGGGAAAATTTACTGTAGTCACAAAATTATTTCAGTACGTGTCCAGTAAGTTAGGTAGAAATGTTATTGTGTGCAAGCTTTTTGGACTAGAGGCTAACTTCGAGGACAAATCGACGCAAGCTATAAGCTTTGATGCTACAACTTCTTTCTACGTTTGAATTTCTATTTATGATTGGAACTTTACTGAAATTGGAATTTACTGAAATTTATTGGAATTTTACTGGATAAAATCAAATTTTCTTGAGGCATTAATTTTTGGTATGCGAAATTAAAGAATTACAGCTCGTTGTAATTTAGTGGGCAGTAGAAAATAGCTGACGGAGAGATGCAACTCGGATTAACTATAATTTTCTGCACGGTCCGTGCAAAATTTTTATCCACCGAGTATATATGGGGTGTCTCGGAGCATGTGGGGCCCACTTCAGGAATAGATTCCACGTATATCCTATTCAACTCTGTTTTCAAGTGATGGCGAGGTTCTTCTTTAGCATTCCGTATTTGCTCACGTTTGTAACACATGTTCGAAATGAATCAATTGCATTTCAACACAAGCCTGGAAACGTTTTATCATTGACTGTATTATCCTTTCGATTTGTCCAGTAATTATTTGAGTTTCATGGAACCTCGGTAAAATTCTTCCACGTAGTATTTCGACGATATTAATAAGAATTTTGTGTCGAATGTATTTTAAGTGGCCTGCGCAACTAATTCATTCATTCGTAAATCTTTCGTTTAAATGTTGCCTCGCAACTCAAAACCTTTATTCCTGGTCAAACGAAAAGAGTAGAAGAGTAGAATTTATCCCTGAAGCGGATCGCATATGCTACGAGAGACCCTATATACAGGGTGTCCATTAATAAATGCCGTTTAAAATAACGGGTAAATGGTTGGCGTTATGTAGCAATAAATTACATAGGCGTAGGATTAGCACAGGGAAATTCACAGCAACCAGACATTTTGGAAATTTCTCCATTTCCAGGAGAAATTACTGTACCTTTGAAGTTTCGGATAGTTTCTTTTTGTGTATTTTTCTTCACACGGTCCCTTTTCAACGCGCAAAAACAGATTTGAGTGTATTTGCATAGAAATCTAATAATCGTGTTTTCGTAATCTACCTTTCCCAAGCAATGAAAAGAAATTCGCGCAGCTTACGGGACGATTTGATACAAAACAATTGAGAAATAATTTCATAATCCCTGCTTCCTAGTCCGCATGAAAATTTCGTCGTTTCGCCATAAAATATGTTTCAACTTCCGTTGAAGCATTATTAAAACTGCATTTTCTCGATGACATTCGTGAAGCAGGTGTTCGTCTACGATTCCAATTAAAATCGAGCGATCCTTGAGGAGACACCTGGAGTGCGTGTCATTAGTCTGCAACGGGACTTCGAATTATGTCGCGCCATGACACCGCGAAGTCAACGGTCGAAGTTCGGGGCTGTTCGAAATTTTTCATACGCCGATGAATTCGTTTAGAGGCGGTCGGATTTCGGGCCGGGGCTTGGGCACGAGTGGTTCTCGCTCGGTTCGACGGTTCCCCTCGAGTCTTCAGCACATCCGATCAATTTTCGACATTAAACAGTCGCCAGGCATCGACGCCGGGCTCCCAGGGCGTCGCAGCGCGGCGCAATCACCCCGACATCGAAGTACTCCCGCGGAGAAGTGTCTCTTCCGGAATCAAATTGTCGAGAATAGGCCGAAGCTCTTGACGATCTTACGAAAGTTCTCGAGCCACGATCATCGAACTTTCCACTCTCGCGAAACTTCGACCCCTCGGCGACGCAAGTACCTCCTACTAACCATGGAGCGTCACCCTCGTCAACCCTATCCGTGCGTTTGCCCTCTCTCTCTCTCTCCGTTCACGAGCCGATATGCTCTCGTCGACGAGCACGACGACGACGACGACGCGTTCCGTCTAGCTCGGCGAACTTTCTTTCCGCAGAATTGAATCGCCGCGAAATCGGTTTCGCCGGGACGACGCGGGGGCCGGGGCATCAGAAATTTGGAGATTTGCTCGGCGAAACTTTTGGCTTATCCTTTGTACGCCGCGAAGCGGCCGCCGGCGCGCGGTGCCCGACGCAAGCAAATCGAATTTTCCTGCGGCCGGATCATTTCTTATCGGGCAGCAAATTTTTCGGGCGATCCCGAACGGCAAGCTTGTTCCCCGCTGAACTTTCATACGAAGGTCAGTTATACAGGCGAGTTTAAGTGAAATGGTATCGACGCGACGACGAGACTCGCGTCGAAGCTGTTTTGTGTACTTCGTTCTTTGCCTGCAAGTCTCTTAGAGACAGCGATGAACCGATCTTAGTTTTTATAACTAAGGGTAGTTTATAAGGTTTTGGTTCAAGTTTAGATTGAGATGGAGGTTTGTGATAACAATTAGGGTAATGGAGTTGATAAACAAAATAGGGTGTCCCAAAAATGTCTCGCAATAGATGTCTTAGCAATTTATTATGCTACACCGCGACCATTCATGTGAAGAGATTCGTAATATACACTAAATAAAAGTTCTCGATTCGTAACAAGTAGCTTTGTATACACTTGTAACGTAGTGTATAGTAATATTATATACCACGTAGAAAACACATTGTACGCGAGTTAGCATTATCGTGCAATAATTACGAGAGTTTACCACTTTCGCCATCAATCCATATCAACGGGATTCTGAACAAGGCGTGCTATTAACAAAATATACCATTTCCGCAACTGGGGTTCAGCTGCATATAAACAGTGACCCGACAAAAACAAAGCCAATACGTAACTCAATATTAATGTGATAATGTTAATTGAATATTATTAATATTATTATACAACAAGATATGTAAGGCAAATTAATATAATAAATATTAATACTAAATAAATAATAAATAAATAAATAATAAATAATAATAAATAAATAAATAATAAGGACAAATTAAGATATGGAAAAAACTATGTTTCTACTATTTAATTTATCTATTTTGTGTTGATACTGTCAGAATTTAAATTAACTATGAACGATTCAGTTAATATATCGATATTGTGGTTCAAGTGCCAAAATTTGTATTCAATAACATGAATACAGCACATTTTCTCTACTTTTCAATCGTTACTTTACCTTTTATAAATTCTCATAGTTGAATTTATTTCATTTGCAATATTTAGTTTTTACACAACAATATAAAAAGAAAACGGAAACACAAAGATATAAAAACAAAACACGCTAATCAAATGGAAGGAATAACTGTAACACAAACTGAAAGCAAACAAAAAATTTAAAACGCAGCGGAGGTAAGAAAATGAAGTACAGCGGCTAACAAGCATGTCACTGTCTTCTTTACATTTTCTCGTAATCATGGTAACACAAGGTAACTGAACAAAGTTTAAAATAAAGTAAACGCGATTTCGATAGAGATGCAATAAAACGCAGCCCGCCAAGTTTTTCTTTCGCAACGAACTGCCGACAGTAAAAGATGCAATGAAACTGGTGAATGCTGATTGCACATTGCCGAATTGCAAAAGAACGACATCTTAAACTTGTAAAAGGTATAAATTTTAGATATGTACGTCGAGGGCTTTTTAAAGGACAAAAACGATATATGACGAAGAAATTATTTCCGGAGAATAAAAGAATTGGAGAGTTGCAAATCGACACATTTATCATTTGGATGAAACTTGGGTTGCTGCTTGCTACACGAAAGATGAAGTACGGGAAGATATGAATGTAACTTCTTCTCGAGATGTTTTTTTAATTGGCATTGTCGACTGAATTAAAAGTTCTTAGTAGTGAAGGGAAACGAAATCACCCACATTGTGTGGTAATCAAAATAAATTCGTGGATGGAGCTCTGTCAATTTTCGAGTCCAAGGAAACAGACAATTATTATGAGGAAATGAATACCGCAAATTTTGCGCAGTGGTATTAAAGTAACTTTACACAAAATTCAATCAAATTCCGTAATCATTATGGATGATGCTCCATGCTATTTCCGTAAAATTAACAAAATTCCAAATTCAAGTTGGCAAATGGCTGCGATCCAACAATTCTTAAAATCGACAGAAACTCCGTTTGCACAAGACATGGTGAAAACAGAACATTTTCAAATTGTAGAACGGCAAGAGGCGACAGATACCTACGCAACAAATAAAATAGCACATGAAAGAAATATAAGAGTGCTTCCGCTGCTCCCTAACGCTTAAATCCAATCGAGATGATTTGGTCGCAAGTTAAACTGCTGCGTTAATACAACATATAGATTTGTGAAAATAAACAAATTATTTCTCGAGTAATTAGAACATGTTACGGTTGAAAACTGGAAAAAATATGTTGAACATGTTGATCAAATTATCGAACACTTTTGTCAATTTGACCAGAATATTGGTAGATTAACTGAATCATTTCTAGTTAATTCATTAAAATATCCATAAATTCCATATATTTTCGAAATATAGCTTTTCTTTTTTTCTGTATCCATATATTCGTATTTCTATAGACGGAGTAAATTATACTATTTCTATTGTATTGTTACTTATTTCTTCAAAATATTTTATTATTTCGTTTACTCACAGCCTGCAAATTGTTGTCTCTGCACGAAGGCTACATGCATCAACTATTTCTTAAAGTTATTGCGTTTGATTCTTTATTCCTCATTTGAAAGTTATCATTTCTGCAGCCGAACTAGATGTTCTTACTGCATTTCATTGATCTCCAAATTTATCATCCCACATATAAGGTGCAAGAAGTCTAATTAGTGTCAGTCTCAATACTACTTAGGACTAAGCTATTCAAACTGAAGCTAATTACTCATACACGAGTACCCTACACGCCGAGGGCTTAAGTTCGAGGTACACACTATCAACCTAAGAAGCTAAACCAGAGAACCTCAGAGCTCAGACATTTATAGAAGAACACACAGGGTCATATAATTTAAAAGGTTACACATATTTTGCATAGGTGTCGTATTTAATAAATTTTATTCGATTTAAAACTATACTTTGGTTAATTTCGCGTGCCTGTTACATACATTGACATTGTGTGTATTGGTTTATGTGTCCAGTCTTATGAAAGTATTCGAACGATGACATATTCTTCATTGAAATTAACACAAACCGTATGGTATGTGTGTTCTGGCATTTCGATTGCTTCGTCCAAAATACGCTATTTCCTAGGGCCTTCGGTCCCTGGGTTATCCACATCTGGCAATTTTCCTCTTCCCAGGGACGGACGTGGATGGTCGATAATGTTTGACTCGAGGACAACATTTTTCCTCGCTTGATTTATAGGGGTTCCGTCATACAACGGAACAGTCTGCGTTGAACGAGTTAATTGATCACAACATTTTTCAAAATAAGCATTGTATTGAATTATTCGTCGCGACCTTCGTTCTAAATTCAAACAATTCAGACGCGCCAAGCTGAGGAAAGTCGCGTCTCAAAAAGCGAGGGTTTTATTTCGCTGCAGCGTCTCCAAATTTGAGACACGGTTTCTCCGAGTCCTGACAAAAAATCGCAGTTGACTTAGGATTGTATGAAACTACTGCAGAGATCGCGAGTCATAAAGCGAAAAGAGGTGAAGCAATGTATCGAAGGAGAGGAGCTTGAGTGAAAGTCGAGCACTCGGTTCAGGTGCTTCGGTAAGCAACGACTCCAATGAAATTCAGCTGTTTCGTCGAATTCCAAAGCGAAGACCTTTCCGAAAATGTTCGGGCAAATCGAGAAGATCGAGTCGGGAAACTTTTGTTCGACGTTTGTTGGGTTAAAGAGAGTAACGTAAGGATATTTTGTTCGCGGATCGCTCGGCGCAGGAAACGGGCTGCAAGAAATACTTTTGATGGATCGTTTAATGCTAGAGTGTGTCTTCCAGTTGCTCCATCTGTAACTGCAAAACATCCGAAATTTCTTGCGTCACGTTCCATCATTAATCAGCGTGGATGCACGCTCTAATTATTGCCCTTATATTAACTGGTTCATCCTATCAATCGGCTTCTTTGGGCCCCGGTGACGGGCACGAAAAACGCATTGCTTAAGGTGAATCATCGCCGAAACCGGCAAAAAAGACGTCAAATCGGGGCCACTTGACTTCTGCCGTGGAGTCTGGTTAGATCGACTACGCGTAATTATCTTATGCTCGGCGCCAATTTGCGTCGGGGCGATAACGCGTGATTTTATAATAATTTCATTACGCCGGAGTGTCACCTCGTTTTCTCGTTAATAGGACGGAAACGATGATTAATGAGAGGTATTCGGTGAACTTTCATCCTTCACATTCTTTCTTTAATCGTTCTCAAATATATTCATTGTACAGAAATTATTCTGAAATCGAAATTTCTCGCTTGAATAAATTCAATCAATTTCATCGTACATGCACGAGATTCGCAGTCGATTCATAAATTTACTTAGGCTTATTTACCATCTATTTTGTACACATGCAATTAAATGTTTCTGTATCGACGGCAATTACACGTATTTGTTCCTGCATACTGTGAAAACACATCTGATTTTTTGAAGCTTCTATTATCATTATTGTATTCTCAGATCACGTCTGAAGACGGCGCCATTCGATAGTGACATTAACCATGATTCATAAAAACTTTGTAGAATTTCTGACTCCCTTTACGCATATCTGTCAACAATTTTTCAAGATGAGATTGCTTTATATTTTCAGCCACTGAAATAAGAAAGCTTTGAAAATTTAAAGAATTTTATGCAGCAATAAAGTGGCAGTAGTGGCAGAGTGCCAGGAGAGTGACAGTATGAAAATAAAGTTTACAAGGAGAGGTCTTTGTGATGGTTCATCATGGGGAAAGCCATCGAGATCCTTCCAACGTCGTGATTCTGCGTAATTCTGATTTGGATGAACCTAAAATCGAAGGGATCAAATCAGACAAAGTTAAGACGAATTAGACAAAATTAGAGCCAAAAGAACCGGGTCAGATTAATCCAGGAACATAGAGCTCGGATTAGATGATTCTATGCACCCAATCTGATAAACCCCGAGCTAAGGAACGCGGATCCGATCAATCGACCACGGAGGATGTCGAATCAGGGCCTCCTAGGAATGAGGATCTTCGGCCAATTGGAACTATCGCAGAAAGAGGAACGCGGATAGAGACAATTCCGGACCTAGGGATTCGCATAGGTCAATCCAGGGTTCAGAAACTGGAATGAGAACGGTATAGAGCTGTACATGATTTTGTACAACTACGTGAGATCCAAATTGGACCATTAGGACCGAAAAATCGAATCAGCTTCTGAAACGTGGACCTCGTGTGGGACCCAAGGTATTTGCAAAGTCTGGCTCGGGGATTTTCGTTCAATTGCAAAGAACATGATTTTGCAATTTGTAAAATAAAAGACTGTGGAAGAAATATTTTTACAGGATACGTTAGACAATATTTTAATTCCGTTTGGATATTTTTGGCATTGCCTGTGGAGTCATATGTGATTATCGAATCTCATTACTAGTAATATTTCGGAACCTGGCACCGAGCAGAAACAAATGACAGGTAAATGAGAAATGAACGAAATGTGTGCCAACATAAACAGAAATATATTCTCTTCGAAGTAACATATAATTTGGTAATAGTTTCGAAAAATAATAATATAGCAGGTTTTTAGAAACAGAATTTTTGCTTCCACTTAGGAAAATCGACACTTTGAAGATTTAAAAAGAAAATGAATCGTTTAAGATAATAAGATAATTTCGTAAAAAATAATGTGTCTTATTAAACTTGATGTTAATCCACATTGTGAATGCCATATATAGTCTCGAAAATAAAGGACTCAAATATGAAAATCGTTTATTCCAGTTTTAAAAATGTTATTGTGTTTTAAAAAGTGCTCGAATATTAATGCGAGTCACCGTATATTTAGCGTGAGGAAGGTTTGAAAATTATGTTTACCATCTCTTGCCAATTGTCTCAAGCCGTTTCCTATTTAGCTGAAGTAATGGACGGAGATGGTAATATTAACATTAGTTCTTTGTAAGAGTACAAAAACATAATTACATTCTAAGTACGGTCCTGCCATAGTAATGGTAGAAACTATAGATGTTACGTCGAGTATGCACCTTATTAGGTGCATTTTATTAGAATATACTGGTGTTAAACGGTATTACTGTGAATGTGCCAATGGCAACCCGTACCATCGCATATTCTTCACATCTCACAGCTATACTATATTACCTTCCTCACGCTAAACATACAGGGTGTTCCTGAAATATTAAGTCTACCGGAAAGTTCTGTCTGATAATGTCATTGCAAATTTCAATAGATATGCACATATTCATTTGAGACAAATATTTTTAAAAAATGTTGCCCACAAATTGCCATCGCCCTGCAAGAGGTCCTAAGTAACGACGGAAATTATATTGTACAATAAATATTACTAAATTTAGGAAAAATCTATTATTTCCTTTCATTTCTCAAACGGACAGAACATTTCGGTAGACCTAATATATGTACTAGCGCGGGCACTAGGGGATTCTTCATAAAACACCTTTTCTTTGGGAGAAAATCGAGTTTGAAAATTCATGTCAATATTCGTGTAGAAAATATACGTGTGAAATATTTTTCAACGAACTATTAGGTCTACCGGAAAGTTCTGTCCGAAAGTTCTGTCACTTCAAGTTTCAATCATTACAACTAAATAGGTGAGTATCTTATTGATAATATTCTTCATATTTCTCTAACAAACATATCCATTACGTCCTTCAACACGATTATTATTTATTAAATTAGCTTTGCGAATCATTCGTTGAACTGTGTTCGGACACGGAATTATTTAAATTAAAATATCATTTACGTACTTTGTTAATCTTCACTGTACACCTTGCTTAAAAATTTCATATGTTACACACTAGAAAATTAAAACGGCCGTCACGGTTAAATTACTTACTATTTCGGGGCCGAAAAATTAGTAAATATTCTTCAGACGTTCTAAAGTAAAGGTGAATAGCGTTTTTCTTAAAAATATCACTGTTACATAGTAAAAAAAAATCCGGAAGTTCTCGCTTCGTGATTTGTTCAATACTTCGAACGCGGCTCGAGTCCGTCCCGACCATCTGCCAAAGCCTCGTGCTGCGGGCTCTCGAACTTCGCGCCGTCGCCTCTCATTGGTCAGTGTTTTCCGTTAATAACTCGTAAACAAAGCCGCAGATTGCATTTTCGCAAAGGAAAAAGTTACTTCAAATGACCTCAGCTACCCATCATTTTCGGCTGTTAAAATAATTGTGACTTTATCTTTAATATATTTAATATATTTAATATATACTTTATATATTAATTTGTAAACTTTATCATTGCATTTACACACATGCACTCTCCTAAATAAACTGAATCAAAGATGTCTCATGCCATTATTAAGTGAGACGCGATCGTGAAAACATGGCTACCGATGATAATGCCAGACCACATGCTGCTTTGGCGACTCGTCAGAAAATCGCAGAGTTAGGCTGGGAAATTCTGTCGCATCCACCATACTCCCCAGACCTAGCACCCTCCGATTATCACTTGTTTCTCTCTTTGCGAAACTTTTTACAGGAAAAAAATTCAAAACTGAAGCTGATGTCAACCAAGCACTGGTTGAGTTCTTCGCCTCTAAAAATAAATCATTTTTTAAAAATGGCATTTACAAGTTGCCATCACGCTGGCAAGAAGTCATAAGTAACGATGGAAAGTATATTCTACAATACATATTATTAAATGTATGAAAATTGTGTTATATTTCAATTCAAAAACGGACAGAACTTTCCGGTAGATCTAATATATGAGACTAAAATTTCATTGAAATCAGCGCGTTATACATACTTGGAAATGTTCACTTGTAAGAGGAGATTGTCAGACTACAGGCTGTACCTAAGGCACTTAGCTCTTAACCGGCATAGGCTATTCTATCGGTCTGATCGGGGATCGTTCACATTCTACTTAAGGGATTATAGCTTGTCCTGTTCCACTTGCATGGCGGAGGCTATTCAATCTTGCGCAGATCTGTAGGATATTCTATTCTACACTAGTCGTAACTCTTGTCTTCGTCTCTTTAGCACAGTAAAACTAACGTTACTCCAAATTATGTTAACTGGGCTAATATTAATGTATATCACCTTTTTATAATAATTCGTTTAATCATAACTAGACTGTGGTTTTTGATGCAATTCGTAAAATATAGGAATAGATGCAGGCAAGAATGGAGTAAAATGGAGTTGGTATCGTCCTCACGCCATCTTGTAATTAATAGCAGACCCGTGCATACGTTATTTTTTAAGCTACGGTATTTGAAAAATTTGCGACGTCGAAGAGTCAATATTCTATTAGCGTTTCATGCATCCTTTTCCGCTTCTATATCAAAACTTAATAACGCAGCATTAGATTCAACACCTCTCAACCCTTTGTACTCCTGTGTTGAATCAGACTCGACATTGACTTTTGCATTAATAGTTTCTTTACTTGATTCGCATTATATTCAAGAATAAATTACGCAATTATGTGGTACGTAGAACAATTGTAGCATTTCTAGTTCTAGTTAGGTTGCGAATTTACATACGGGAGTATGCTTGGATTGTGTTATAGCAAATTCTGAAATAAAAGGAAAAGATACTTTGGAGCGGAAAAGGTTAAACTGAATTCAAAGAGATTCGAACACACTCTTTTATCTCACGCTGAATTATAACAATTACATTTGTATTAAATTTCTTCACGTAGTACAACAAGCTCTCTTCGCGTGTGTTTATTCAATCATTCAATTATGAGATTGCACAATAAAATGTCAGTTTTGTCAGTTTCACACGTGCTAAGAAGGAGGATGACATGTTCATTTGCAAGTTTTCTTTCTAAAATGTTAAACCACATTTTTGATCATATTCTCTATATTTTCCGATTTTATGTAATATATATTTCTATTATATGTTAGAACCTCTACTTATAATTTATATTTACATAAATTAATAGTTCCTAATTCATAGAAATAAGAACTAATAATTTTCTAGATTTACATGTTTTTCAATGCGTATTCCGCTTTACTCCACTATTCGCGCGAAGCGGTTATTTCAATACTTGCGCAACATTTTAGTTTTCTGTGTAAGCGCACAGATTTCTTAACAAGCTGTTTCACCATGTTATAGCCAAAGGTTTAGTTCAAACTGCTACCGAAGTCCCAGGTTGTATCTGCCTTCTGATTATTTGTTACTACTGTTCTGTGAATATTTGTGCGAAGGAAAAAATATGTGCATTAATTGCAAAAAAATAGAAAGTAAACAGTAAGTTAATTCTTTCTTTAATCACCTTAACCCCTTGACATACCATTGTCTTCGTAGTTACTGTGATTAGAAATTTTTCGATTGCAATCATTTCATAGAAAGGAAAGAAAATTGATGCTTACTGTGTGCCCAAATTTACTTGAATGCTTAAGTATTCATAAAAAGAGATTAGAATTTTATTCCAATTTTAAAAGAGAGAATAACATTTACACTCAATAAGTAATTACTAGAAATTTTCACGACGAGTCGGACTCGTCAAAGTACGGCAAGGGGTTAATAGATCAAATCAGACCTGGACGAGTCATTTCGACCGGGAGCCACAAGTTCCACTACTACTGCTCCATGCGCATTGCCACGGTTATTTATAACATGAGAATATCTGAAGAGCCACATTTCACTCGAGAGTCACGACTCGCCTAGGTCTGAATTAAGTATAAGACATTGACATTTTCAAATTCTTTTAATCCCTCTTCTACTTCACATTGCAACCACCCAATGTTGTCATAAATGCATACAATCCGCAGTCTAGTTATTACACTCAAAAGGTAAGCGTTCCATTTTACCTTCTTCCCCTATGCTAACCCCAAAATCAGTGACGTATTTCTTCTATTTCCAAGCTACAAACAAAATTGATTTTCTACAATCATCCGCTAACTAATCATCGTGACTAATGTATGGGTCCCAATGTACACCATGTGTACTGAGAAGTTTATTCTACCACCGTTGATAATGATATATGACCCTAAAATTTTAGGGACACCACTATAATCTAGAGTCCAGGTGCTCTAGGTGTAACTACGCTGTCGAAACTGGACTAAATGCAGATGCAGTTGCTGCCGCAGCAAAGCAGCAAAGCTCTACCGTTCCCGAGGTACTCGAGCTCGCATAATCGACCCGGGTCATGCTATCTAATTGGGTAAAGGGTGAGACCGTGAAAAGTGCGATGAATATGCCTTAGACACTGATACCGTGGGATTCGAGCATGTCCCAGGTCAGAGTACCGGTGCCCAACTAATCCAACGTGAAATTCAAAGGTGATAGTGATTACAGAACGTCCTGGCTAGACGCAAGTGAGTCGAGTGAAACACAGACCGGGCATCGGTTCGCATAGACGATAGAATTTTGGAAAGTGGCTCGGCTCTATCGGCACAATAGAGGTGGGTCCTGCGGATCGACTCGAATTGTTAGTTAACCTTGGGTCAGGCCTAAGTGCGTTTATTGGGCGTGCTCCAATTTTGCGGTCGTAGGTACAGGTGGTGTGGATACAGGTTGTCACCCACTTAACAGCACGGCACATGAACATTTACTCTGTTTGCGGCTGTACAGCACCAGTCTGGAGCACCTCAGCATTTACTCCATATCTCCATTGGAAATAAGTAGGGCGTGAACCAGTACCGAGCCGGATAAATTGCACCGTCGCCCTATAATCGCTTCGCTCGGCTAACGTGATTATTGAAGGCCTTGTGCTCGACTCCTGCCATCGGGGATGTTTGCTCTCAGGTACGCTTTTCGGTTGTAGAGACTTTAGGCCACCCGAGAGTCGGGCGTTGCTCGAAATGGCACTTGAGCGGCATCAACCTCGATTTATTGAAATTATTTTAACCCGTTCCGTACTTCGCCGAGACTGACTCGCGACGATGATTTCTGGTAATAACCTGTTCAACGTCGATTTCATTCCGTTCTTTCAGGTCGGAATAAAATTCTGTTCCCTTACCATCAATGTTTAAATATTCAAGTAAATGTAGGCGTACGATAAGTGTAAATTTACTTTCTCTTGTAAGAAATTTTTAGAATCGACGAAGTTTTAATCATTGTAACTGTAAATACAGGGTGTCGCAGAAGTTGCTTGAAATCGAGAAATAAGGTGTTCCCGAGGTCATTCGAAGTAAATTTTTCTTTAGCGCAAATGCAATCCGCGGCTTTATTTACGAGTTATTCGCGAAAAACAGTGACCAATGAGAAGCGAGCTAGGCTGGAGCGAGGCGATTGAATCAACCAGGGGAACTCGGTTTCGCCCGCTCATTGGTTCGGCCGTCACGCGCCAGCTAATTTCGCCTCTCATTGGTCACTATTTTTCGTTAATAATTCATAAACGAAGCCGTGGATTGTATTAGGTCTACCGAAAAGTTCTGTCCGTTTTTGAATTAAAATATAACACAATTTTCATACATTTAATAATAGTTATTGTAGAATATACTTTCCATCGTTACTTATGACTTCTTGCCAGCGTGATGGCAACTTGTAAATGCCATTTTTAAAAAATGATTTATTTTTAGAGGCGAAGAACTCAACCAGTGCTTGGTTGACATCGGCTTCAGTTTTGAATTTTTTTCCTGTAAAAAGTTTTGCAAAGAGAGAAACAAGTGATAATCGGAGGGTGCTAGGTCTGGGGAGTATGGTGGATGTGACAGAATTTCGCAGCCTAGCTCTGCGATTTTCCGACGAGTCGCCAAAGCAGCATGTGGTCTGGCATTATCATCGGTAGCCATGTTTTCACGATCGCGTCTCACTTAAATAATGGCATGAGACATCTTTGTTTCAGTTTATTTAGGAGAGTACATGCGTGTAAATGCAATGATAAAGAGAGATAGTCATATATGTCTCAAATCAACATGTGCACGTGAGATTCGTTTCTGTCAAAGTTCTTGTGACTCGTATTCCACGTCGACTTCCAATCCCTACCCTTTTGGAGTTTTCAGCACGATAGGAACTCCCACCAGCCAATACGAAATTTGTTGAAAATACCGCCCATTAGGTTGTTAAAAACCGAACAATTCCGCTGGATGCGCCAGGAGAAGGTCCAAGGATACGATACAGAGTTTCTTCCTGTTTATGGTGCCAGATGCGAAAATAACTATAATTGCCGAGAAGGAGCTTCTGAGCTCTAAAAAATAGCTGCGAAGTCTCCGCATCATAAATCCTATCGCCTTAGAATTCTAAACAGTCGTACTAGGGTCTCTGCCAGTTAGTTGCTCTCACAGTGCGAAACCGATTTTTTTTATGAGAGTAGTTTTTTGATAGTGGACCTAGTATGACTCGAGCTTCGAGACTTCGCATACAGCTAGGCAATACGCGGGGAAGGGTAAGGAGCCTGGCGGGTGCCACGAATACGAAACTTTAGAGCAACTGTCGATAGTTTTACTCTCAGATGGACACTCGTCTTAGAATCCTGCGGTAGCCTTTTCTCAGCATCTATATCTGAACGCATACTGTGTTATAGGATAAGTTGCCGATGAATCACCAATCTCGTTCCGACATCGATGCATTAGGCGCGCAGTAAACAGCATCGACGTGTAGACAGGTATACATTGCTGATAGGATGCTGTATTGTTAAGTTGGCAACAGCTCGAAGCTTCCACCAGATGTCACGTTAAGTCATACTGACTAATGTAACGGAAATACATTCGCGCGGCACTGCATACAAATGAGTACGTGCACTGATGCACCCAAAAGGGTGTTCGCACCCTGATAACGCGCATCAAAAACGTGCACTCAAGAATCTCGATCGTAGGCGAGTCCGACAGTGGTCTTAACCGAGTTCGAATGAACTTCTTCGGTCCCCGACTCCGAATCGAGAACCGATTCAATTTCATTTTATTGGCGCGGTGCAATTGTAGTTGGAGTGTCGTCGTGGTTCTAATTTGTTCCTGCGTGAGATTCGCGAGTTTCAATTTCTCCGATTGAAAATTTGTTTGGATTGCTGCGATATCTGCATTTTTTCCCGACTCTTCCGACTGAAATTGTATGAGTTAGCATGGATGCAATTCAGTTGCGCGGAATAGGCAAGTGCGGGAGCACCGGTACCGTTGACAGTGAAAATTGTTTCGCAGCACCGGGCGGAGGATTAACGGTGACTGTAAACCCCCCTACTACCAGTCGAACATTACTCCTTCTCTGAAATAACTTCTCCCCTTTTTGTTGACGCGATGATGCGTGGCACTCTAGAGAATAGAACCGCGCAAAGTGCATTGTATTTCGGCCTCGGCTACTCCTTTCGGCTTTGTGCACCAGGCACCAAAGCAATTCGCAGCCTCTGTTCATCCGCGTGGATTATTTTTCTCATTTTCACGCGGGAAGTGGAATGCTTCAAATCTTTCGTCTATTTTCGCTCCCGGCCACGCGGAAGAACAGATTCATTCGGTGCACTCAAATTTCCGCTGGAAAACCCTTTCGTCGTGCCACGCCGCTCGGCTCGGCCCAGCTCCGGCCCACGCCGTGCCGCGCCGTGCAGGTATCATCAGTGACGAGCTCCATTGTCGAAGAAAGGTAACATCCTTTAATCTCGTCGAGACCTCTTACATTTCACAAAGATAATCCGGCCGTGCGCACGATAATAATCGGACCGTAAAGCGGACAAGTAATCGGCTAAGATAACTCCTGATCCCTCGTGTGCTTCTCCATACTTCTCTGGAATGCTCCTTAGCAAAGATTTTTCTTCCAAATGCTTCCGACTGATCTCTCTCACAATTCAAGAAAGTCGTGCGATAACCTTAGTATTGTGGGGTATCATTTATCAAAGTAAAACAGAAATATGGATTTGTCGCAGGGGTTACTGCGACGGTTTATATAAAATAATCCGAGAGAGTTTTTTTGGTTTTTATATAACGAGAACTTTAATATAACTTGTAACAAAAGGCGATGAGGTACAGTGTGTAGAAGGTAAAGGTAAACGAGTGACGGATGAGACAGAAATATGAACACGTTGAGAGTCGGAGGAAAACTTGCTAACTGACGTCTCCCGGTCGAGAGGTCCTCGTATTTATTGGGGAGAACGTATTGAAATTGGTAAGGGAAAGTCCTTGGGAAGGGCGAAGGCCTTTCCCGAAGATTTTCCGACCGGGGTGATCCGGGACCTATGGTCCGAAGCTGTGTCCCAACGTTTTTATTGTTTTATTGCGGGGTGTACGCCTTGCGTCGGGAAAACCCGAAAAAGGCATATGCACACCCCGCTTTTGAAGGACGTGTCTTTTTATGTCTGGTCCGCCACATGGATTTATAAATGATAAAAGTTCCCTTATGAACGATCTACAAGCTCGTTCAACTTGTTCCTTTCGGTCGAACGAACTGTTTCCTTCCTCGTTACATAATCACAAACATTAATCAAAATACCTCCTCCTAACATTAATCAAAATACCTGATAGATGCCAATCAACATCGGATGCACCAGACACATAGCACGCACACAGCACACGCACATAGTATATACACATATAACAATGCACACACACATAATACACACGAAAAGAAATATAATGCCACAGTATCACCTAAATTGTCAAACGTTACGGTAAGGATAGAAACCATTCGTACCAGCTGGAAGAGCATAGTGATCGATGAATTTCAGCAGAACCTTAATCAAGTTCCTCCCACATACTAAACCATATAATTAAAAAAGGAATTTTCGAGTGCTGTCAAACTGTAATAACGATATTATATGGGACATTGATATACACGGGACTTTGACGTGGTCAACCAATCTCACAATGTTGCCGAAGATTCTCATGTAACAGCTGTAACAGTGAGTGAACCTTACGAATTTTTTCAAGTAATGATTGTCAATATGCATATAAACTTCCTTAGAATAAATATATCCTTCAGCTACAAGAAAACATTGTTTCAAGTTATATTTGTTTATTTATCGAGTAGACAGCATAGAATAATGTCGATCTGTTTTCTAGAAATTATAATATCAAAGGTAGCCTTACCAACTATTAACCCCCTTACGGCTATACTCGTCTGCGTTACAGGCACACTAAATTATCAAAGCATAATTTTATACCGTAAAAACTGCCTTGACCCTCCGTTTACTGTGCGTGGGCAAGAGTGGGGAGGATCGCAAGTATAATTAGTAGATATCACTGTGAGTCAGAAATGTCTCAATAACAAATAACACAGGAGACCGGGTCTCGGTAATCGGAGGGTTAAATGCGAAACTATGTTTAATTTTCTATGCACGCGCAAGAGCTTCTACCACGCGAGAATCGAATGTCGTAAATTTTCCTTTGACGATCAAATGAAAACAAGTACAGTAAATTCTCTCCAATTGTCGCACAGCTTCTAAACAAAAAATGAACAATTTGGGAACAGGAGATGCAATTATTCGAGTCTCGCGTCTCGTTTTTATCGATGTTGACAATCGCTGAGTACAAAAACGAGCAGCGAGGCTCGAATAATCGCATCTCCTATTCCCAAATTGTCAATTCTTTGTTCAGAAGCTGAGCGACAATTTGAGAGAATTTACTGTATTATAGTAAATTCTTCCTAATTGACGCTCAGCTTGAAACAATAATGGACAATTTGGAAAGAGGAAATCGAGCCTTGCAGCATGTTTTTATAGTTGTTGACAATCGGTAACTATAAAAACGAACCACCTCTTCCCAAATTGTCCATTTTTGTGTGCAACCTAAGCGTCAATTAGTGAAAATTTACTGTAAATAGCTTACTGCAGATGTTTTCTGGAATGACATATATACACGAAAATATTTGAACGTTAACGGGACAAGCACCTCTTCATAATCCTAAATAATATAAAGGCTTGATTTAAGTATTTTTTATTTTAATATTCATAAAATACAAAAATAATTAGTACATTTTGAAACACAAGTATAAGTAATTTATATGAAAATACATCAGTTCAATTTAATTTTCGTCATCGATAGGAGTGATTAAGACCTCGGAAATCGTGTTTTGTTTCAAATTTTTTAAATAACTGTGGTATATTGGGGGTATATAATTAAGCAAGTCCATCATATCTTTGTATTTTGCTGAAGAAACAGGACGAGATCTAGCGTATAACGGATCCATTTCTATTTGTGAATAACGCCTAGGTCTTCCCCTTTTTGGTGACAAATCCAAAGTTAGAAATTCATCTTTTTCATCTAAAGTTAGTTTATAAAACATTTTATAGCCATCTGCTAGCGGGTCTGGAGGTAGCCGCCACATCACTATAATATAATTTACAAAACTGCACTCTTCTTTCGCACTTATAAAAATAAGTCCAGTGATCACAACTTTTTTAAAAATACTGAAAATAATTCAAAACAATACTTCACACACACTTATCAAACGTTTCTACTTCTTTTACACTAAGCCCCGCAATTAATTTCCTGAGTACAGCGACTTACGCCACTTTGAAAATAAACATGTTTGTTATACCGTTAATTAGCAAAACATCTCTCGAACAAATCTCAATAGTTCTCAACTTATTGATTGCAAATTTTTTTAAAATGAAAAGATACCGTTCGATTGTAATTAGTGTTACCATTAACTCGATTTTTTTGGAAAAAGTGACTTATGCCACTTTCAAAATAAACGGCTCAATTGTGCGTCCGTAGTACAAAGCTATTCTTCTCTTCATCCGGTTTAACAGAAATTGACCCACGAAAACGGCAGCTCGCGTAAAGATCTATTCCCGCGAATCTTACGATAGATTTTTACGGCCTCCCAGCCGAAAGTCCGAGGCAATAAAGAATTCCGGGGACGCGGAACTTATGCATCGCATTGCGCACTTGAGTAGCGAGGTGAAAGCAAATACGTGTATCGAGGATGTCGAAACTTTATTCTCGCAGCGAAGTAAAACTCGCGCGACACCCGCGCCTCGCGAGACAATATCCCGGGGACGATTGCGCGTGAACGACTGTTCGAGTTGTCATAAGAACCCGCCCCGCGGGAAACTTCGACTAAGATTCAGAGGTCGATCGCTCGGCGCAGTTTCGCGGCCAACGGGGAGTCGGAGACCGGGCCGCGGCGGGACCGTACCCCGGAATTAATGCGGTCCCGCCGTTTCTTGCTCCCCTCTTGACAGCAATTTTCGAGCGGACGTTCCCGAGCGGCGGTCCGCTCGTCGCGAGCTCTTTCAATACAATCCGCAACGATCGCGATCGTTCCGTTTCTTATCACGGTTACGTGACGGGCGGATCCTTGAAGAAGCCGAGCTGGTCCAAGCTGTTGTTCTTCCCGTTATCGGCCCCCTGGAGGACCCTCCGATACGCTTCTGGTATCGAGGCGGACGTCGCGCGCGTCGTTCTCGAAACAAAACGTTCGCAAGAAAACCTGGAAAGGGACGAAACGGAGCGGTGACCCCGCGCTAAAAACGAGGGATGGTACCGGGGCGGAGCGGAGCGGAATCGGGGCCGATTAAAATTCAGCGGGTGATCCGGGGGGAAACATCTCGGCGGTCACTGGGGAACGGCGGGGGCCATTCAAAGGAGCATCGGACGCCGACAGGTCGGCTCTTTTCACCGACAAATAGTCGAGCTGTACGAGAGCGATTCGCAGCCTCCGCTCGTCCGAAGCAAATGGAACGCACCAGAGGGCCTTTCCCGTAGGATCGATATGGTAGTGGGGAGTCGGCGAGAGGAGGGACAGAGAGGGACGGTCTCGTCGCGGTGCAGCGAGAGGGAAACGGCGAACGGGAACGCCAAGCCGCTCCGCACCGCTCCACAACGCGCCGCGCGGAGACGAGCCGAGCCGGTGTGCACCAGGGCTGAAAGAGGGAAAGAACGATCAAGATGAAGAGAGAGAGAGAGAGAGAGAGAGAGAGAGAGAGAGGACGAGCCGGTGTGAAACGAGAGAAATAGAGGATCAGCTCGTGAGGGAATATTGGTGCAGAATCGGAGGAGATGAGGGCGCTACCGCTCTGGCGCGGCGCGGAGCGGCGGTTTCTATGTCGCGACATCGTTGCTACGAGCGGCGTCGGCGTCGGCGTCCGCGTCGGCGTCAGCGTCGGCGTCGGCGTCGTCGTGGCCGTCCTCGTTGCCGGCGAAAGCGGCACCAGACCGAACACGCAGCTGCCAAAGCCAGACTCCGCCGCTCGGTCCAGTTTGCCTTCCGCTCCCGTTTGGCATAGTACCGCGCCGAGGCGTCGCGTCACCCGGACCCGACGTGATACCGGAAATATCGTGCTCGTCCCGTTTTCGTACCGTTTCGAACCGTTTCCCTCGGATATTTCGCAGATGGATACCGCACGCTCGCGAATCCCTGCCGCAACTCGATCGCGTGCTGGTGGATAATCCTGTGACAACGGGATATTCGTTTCCCGTTCGCTGGGTGATCTTTTGTTCGGACTGTTCTCGGAGGAAGTTCCAGCGAAGATATCCTCGGAGCCGCGGGGTCCACTAACCCCCGTCTCTCCTTTCGTTCCCTGCGGAGTCGCGTGATACCCGTAACGTCAGTGGTTGCTGGCCAACCTGACTCAGAAAGGTACGGCCCGTTTATCATTTTTCCAATGCTCGGTTCAACGAATCGGTATCGAGGTGCGACGTGACACTTAGGGGATCCGTAATTCGTGGTGACGTTGATTCGATCCGATCAAGCCCGTGACACATTTTTGTCCCCTCGCCGAATGTTTCGGAATCACTGAGTCGAGATAAACGCGGCAGGATTTCAGGTCTGAAGAGAAATCGTCGCGGGAACGTGTTGATGGATGAGAGGTTTCTTTACACGCATCGAGGTCGCGAGTCTGTAATGTTCAACGACTGGCTCACTGATTCCGAATTGTTTTTGTCCCTCGGGGTCGCTACGGATCGAGCTGCCTTCGCTCGTTGGCACCTTTTACGCGAACGTTTAACCCTTCGAGAGACACGACCCGCGAAACTGCTCCACTTCGGCATTGTCGTTTCGTAGAATACCGTCGAGATTGTGAATCAGATTTTTCTGTTTTCTCTGTGCTCTGTTGATCGCTGTGCTAAATGAGAGTCAGCTGGGCTCGCAACAGAGCCTCCACACGGCACAAGCAACCTGTGTCGAGAAGTTTCACTGTGCGGTTAGTGTGTCACAATGTGCTCGGCTCGATAGCTCTTTTAATTCATAGAACAGTAGTCGCCTTTAGTTCGTTGCAACTTGACGAGTTCGTTGCTGTCATGTGTTGTCATTTCGCGGTACTCTGGATGAATTGATTAAAAATACGAAGAATTGTTTCGCTGTGAATCGTTAATGTTTTCCAACGGTCTGTTAATGTCTCCAACGGATGATATGAAAACTCGAAGTGATTTAAATTGCAATACGCGTTCCTGTATTCAACTGCGAGACGTTCTGCGTACACGTGCTGAATTTGAACTTGAACTGTTTAACGCGTAAAGACGAGTGCTGTGAATGTTTTATGAACATCAATTAACTTGTGGAATTGTACAGACCTTAAAACGTAACTGTGTTTTGGTTGCGTTTGTGTGAAAAAGAATAGAAATAGCAGACCATACTGTCTGACGGAAATTTGCGAGCACACGATCCCGATATATTAAAATGAATCAAGTTTGTTGACACGATAGTTATAATAATTACAGTAATCGGTATTATACGTTTTCAAATTACTACTTCCTCATCTACAAATAACACTTTTATGCTCTCGACTTATTTGCTGGAGAATCTTTCGAATCGTCGTCTTCTTTTTAATACCTGTCTAAACCGTTCGAAACCTACAAATATTTGAAACTCGCCGGATCATTCTTGCATTTGTCACTATACGAAAACGGTAACAACGACGGCGTGACACGCGTTTGAAAACAACTCGTTAACATAGCAATTCGAGTCAACTCGTCGTTCGTGGTTAACAAATCACTGCACACCGAGAATATAGTAATCGGCGAAAAGACACTCGAGCACACATCCAACAACAATAAACCGGCGCGCGTTGCTAACGTAAGTCACAGAAACAACCGGCCGAATCATTAATCGTGTTCTCCGCTTGTCCATCAACGCTGGTCAGAGAAACATAATGTTGACAGAGCCGTGGGTCTTGCGGGGCTAAAAGCTTTCTTGTACCAGAGGAAGCTGTCGAGAGCGAACATTTATATCCCGGAAAGTAAACCCGACGCGGGGGAAATGATGGATGACGTGGCCGTATTAATCGAACGCTGATACACCGATCTCGCACGAGCGCCGATTGAAATCGTTCGTGGGACGCGACCAGTTTTAATTTATCCGGAACGAAAAAAGAAAGGTGGATCGGGGTAATCCTGGGACACCGGTGCGTCAGGCGACGTCTTTGGAGCTGCTCGTCGATGCATCCCCATGAATAAATCAAGTGGAGTATCCCGATGGTCGAAACCCATTAGTCTCCGCGTAAAAAGTGGCGGAAGCGGAAAGGAATAGGATGTATTACCCGTTCTCGGGCCACGATTGCAGGAGGCGGACGGTAAAAAGCGCGGCTTCGGGGCGAAATCCTATGTAAATATAAGTGCATACGGGGTGTCCCGTTTAAATCAGTCCGATCGAGTGCCCACGAAACCACCGATGGCTCTGTAAAGTGTCGCAAACCGAAGCTGAACAGTTTCGACGTGCACATCGTTCGATACAAATTTTCGTAATGATAGACGATATTGTCTTTTATCGAGTGGAATCGTATGCTTCCCAATGCATTAGGAGATTCAATTCGAACATTACGAAGTAGCGTAATATTTATTCTCTTGCAGTCGATGACTTGTGAATTCTTTCGAGTGGGTATTCTGTAAAGATTGATTTACATTGCTCAACGATGTTCTACTTGAAATCCTTAAGGATCGTACATTATCTTCTTGCAAGGAGTCTACTGCCATCATTTCGAATTATTTGCAAGATCTTGTCGCATCTTTTGTGTTGGCAATTTCCACAATATTCTTCCGACCCCAAAGCAGCGAACAATTTATCATTCCTATAATCTTGGAAATGGAAATGGAATCAACTACGTCTACATTATGCCCCGGAATAAGAAAGTACCAACCGATTGATCACACGGAAGCGTCCTACGTATTAACTTTCGTCCACGAACATTCATTCTAGTATTACTCGCAAGTTTTCGAGTTAAAGATCTTCACTGTGGTTCCTCGTGCAAAAAACTGTCTTCACCAGTTTCAAGAAACAGAAAAATCAAATACAAATTTCTTTCTGCAATGATCTTTACGAATCGAAAATAATACACATCGATGTTCCCAGATCGTTCGAACCTTTTCATCGTGTTAAGTTTCTGCTACTCGTTCGTGTTATAAATGCGTGAACTCCGCAGCCTAGTTACCATAAGATACTGAATTTTCAAGCATCTCTCGAAATAACGCATTTTTACCGTGAGGCGTTTAGTACGTTTCGACGGAATCATGCAATGCATTCGAAAATGTACGATTCTATTTAGCAGAACACACTTTGCGTTCACAAACGTGTTCCCTTTACGTACAATAGGATAACTATCCTATCCCAAAAATCTCGGCCAGTCCATCTATCGAGTCGCATCTAACTAGATGCGACTCGATAGATGGACTGGCCGAGATTTTTGGGTGTCGCCAGCAGTTTTAGAGACGTCTCGGGGTTCCGACGGGACACCCTGTATAGAAGGATGCGCGTAGATCACACGGCGAAGCTGAATTTACCGTTTTACAGGACCGCTTTGCATTCCAATGAATATTAATCGAATGCAATTATTAAACGCAAATTGGAACTCAAATAACCGCCGTTTCTGAGTCCCGACGCCTGCACCTCCATCCCCGTAGCCTTCACGGAATTGCCAGACACTGGCTGGCCCTCTGTTCTCCAGCTATGCGCGCACCACCGCTCACGATCTCGCTTTGGAAATCCGTTCGTATGCCTCGCAAAGTACTTCGGGATCCCTTTCGTTCGCATCATCGGGATTTTCTAGATCGGATAGCAACCGTTCCTCGCGGGGAACCAGCTTTCTCTCTCGCCCGCTCTTCTTTATAGCCGAACTTCCATCTACGTGGACTGAAACCCGAAGAGAAACTCGTGTTCGCTATAATCGTTTTTTCCTTCGAACCCTTCCCCCGCCCGAAATCTTGCGTGTCGGCTGCGAAATTTGTTGAATGGCTGTTTCGACTTCGTTCCGAAGATCCATTAATTCTCGTCCATCAATCTTCCCGCGTCTGCCGGCGTATTTTCCGATCAACAAGTGCCGATCGATAATCCGTGGATCACAGTTTTTCGCCGGTTTCCCCGTTCCCGTGATTTACTCCCGCGCCTTCGACTGCCCGTTTTTCGTCGAGTGGTTCGACGGAGCGTCCTACTGGATTATTAATCGGAGATAGAATCACGTTTCCCGTGGATTAAGAATAATATGCAACGTTTGACAAACTAGGATTCTAGTGTAGATCGTCCAAAACTGAAGAATAACTGTTTTAATATTAAAAGTGATTTGAACGTTTTCATCGCATACGTGTAAATAAATGTCCAATTTCACGTCCTAAAGTATTTCTGAACGTCTCGTGACAATACCTTTCATTCCTAATAAGGAAGTTTCGAATTACCGTGGTTCACAAGATTTGCTCCGTGAAATATTGAACATACTTTTCTGCAAAGTATTTCATTATTGATTACCGGACACCTTCAGTTATTTATCGAGCGTGTCATTTTTAATAAACCGCGCGCGATTCAGCGTCGGTTACACGAAGCAGCATCTAATTACTTTAATCAGGCTGTCGATAGCACGTAAAAAAATGGCCGCAAATTACTTGAAAGTACCCGGGATGTGTTTCGAATTTATCGAACATCAATTTCCACTCTCGGCGCTTAATACTTTAAGAATGTCGGCCTATTATCGACACCTGCCGCCTCTATCGCTGTCGCGCCGCCGCCCGCCGGCATTGGATGATCAGCAACTCGTAATTTACATGAGATTTTCATACAGTCCTAATAGACGTTAAGATTAATTCATTGATGTTGCAGGTTATCGTTGTAAATCATGGTTAATGATGTCGAACGACGAGTTATTAGGGTAGCGGAACCAGTTACTGTCGAGTGACAAATTGCTGCAAATCTTTTCATTCTTTTATTATGTATATCCTCGAATGAAAAAACTTAATATATCTCATTCGACGAGTGTAAAATTAATTATGCCCGAAAACAAGCCAAAGACACAGCAATTGGTCACCTGAAAGTAACCAGCTCTACTAGCCCAATGAGTGAATATTATATAAATATTTAATGTACGTTTCGGTCGCGCAGTTTCCAATTTCTCCATCATTTAGTATCCTAAGTGAATTTACGTTTGCAGTCGCCAGAACACATTTATTTACCATTCACGAACACATTTAAATTCTGTAACGAGAAACACCGCATCGAAAAATATCGCGGTGAATTTTTTGCAAGTGATAAACGTGGAAAAGTGACGCGAAAAATATCCCGTTGCGACACTTGTTGGTTCGGAACAATTAACAGCAGATTCCAACAAACAGCAATCGTCGCTAAACAACAATATTTTCGTGCGACCGATGAAAGTGTCAAGTACTTTACCTGCCATCCCAAACGATACAAGCTGCAGCCTAACGCGGAGCCGTGGATTCCCTTTTGCCACTGATTTGAAGCACAACACGCGTCCATATGAAACGACAGAATTGTACAGGTCAATCGAACACTGATCGCGACCAATTTTACAACGGTCTTCGCTGGAGCGTTGTCAATCCGCCGCGCCGCCTGGTAGCAGGTTGTCCATTGTCCGGTGCACAGGGATGGACTATCAATTTTGAAATGGGCACCGCAACAATTTCGACGACACAGGCCCGGTCCGAATCAAACGCGGCCCCGACTACGCGTTAATGAATTTCACGCGGTGTCGTTGCGTCCGATAGTTTCCGCGGGCATGGCGAAACGTGTGCGCGCCGCTCGGCGTACCTTGTCGTGCAATTTCCAGCCGGAATGGAAATTACCGGGTTCGCCGGCGTGAAAAAGTGTCGCCCGGCGGCCGGTGCAACAGCGAGCGTGGGTGCTAGGGGGTTGAAGGTGGAGGGGACTCAGGGGCCGGGGGCGGCAGAGGATAAAGCGATAGTAAGTAGGCGTTGCGGGGAACGAGGCGCGGAGAGAGACACCGGCCAATTCCGGAAATTACAGATACGCGTGGGCGAAATTAGTATTCCGTTCGCGGTGTTTAATTCACCGGGCCCGATCGGAGGGGCCACCCCCTCGAATCGCGTGACCGAAGACGAGAGACGGCCATCTCGTGGCTGTTTACCCCGCGTCGCGTCACTCGGTGATATTAACAAGCCATTTGCGACTATCCTCGATTCCATCGTCGCCGCGCCGGCAATATCTGGCAAGCTGACGTTTCAACTCCTCCCGCCCGGCTATCGACCGGGAACATTGTTTTTGCACGTGGAGAACCCGCTGGCTCGCCGGTGAGGGAACGAACATTTTATCCGTCTTTATTGCTCAATTTCGGCGGTACGTTTTCCCGCGGCGTGCTTCTTGCCCTCTTTCACCCATCGATTCCCCGCGGATATAATTGAAAGCACAGAAATATACCTGTTGGAAGTTTGTTCCGGCGATAAATTGGCCGATTTATTGGTGGAACAGGTCGAATTCCGGCCGGCCCGAATGCCGCTGCTGCGGCGGCGGCTGCGGCGCGCAACGTTGCAGTTTTAAAGCTAGTTACCTCACTCAAAACCCGCATCACGTCGTCGTTTATATCGACCGGCCGAATGAATGTCTTAGAGTTTAAATCCTTCGATAATTAAACGTTCGGCTATGAAACGAGTGGTACAGGCCGCGGCAGCCAATCCCATAACTCCGCGCAACATATCGATTTCGCGTCCCGAAGTCCGCGGATCGACGATCCTTCCTTCCTTCCTTCCTTCCTTCCTTCCTTCCTTCCTTCCTTCCTTCCTTCCTTCCTTCCTTCCTTCCGGCCTTACATAGTCGCTGCAAATTATACCGCGACACCACGCGACGCAACTCGCTGTTACGTGGCCCGCAAGCAAACAGTTTCAATTGCGTGAGCGCGCCGCTCCCGACTCCCGACTGCGAGCACGAGAAAGTACGGTGGTGCCTCGATGGTAGGACGCGTCGGTAGTAGACGCAGAATCGTCTCCATAACTTTCGGCAACCGCTTCTCTTTTTACGCTTCTCTGGTGACGCATTGTAGCCAGTTTCAGCGTATTTGTTTGTTTCATGTTGTTCGATAAAGAGAAATCGGTTTTATAGGTCTCCCGATTCATAGATTCATAGAGTCGTTCTATTGAGATAGCGAATTGCTCGATTTTTAATACGATATATTAATACGAAATGTTTTTAACCCTTTGCACTCGAGTGGTTACTCTGAGGCACCACTAGAATTTGTTATATCACCTTTTAAGATAATTTTGATATTAACAAAGTTTAGATATAATAAATTGTTAAGAGTGTAACTGTTGCGTGAGTCCCAAGAATCAATTTCGTATGCATAAAATGCATATTTTGTCGTATAAAATAGCAATACTAAAAGTTAGGAGGATGATCTTATATTTACAGTTAAAATAGCTTCGAGTGCAAAGGGTTAATAAGCTATGTATAGTAAATTTTCCCTAATAGTTCAGCAGCTTGGGATCAAAAATGGACAACTTAGGCAAACCAGTCACGATTTTTCGAGCCCCTCGGCTCGCCTTTATAGTTGCCGATATCTCGTGAGAGAGAGAGAGAGAGAGAGAGAGAGAGAGAGAGAGAGAGAGAGAGAGAAAGAGAGAGAGAGAGAGAGAGAGAGAGAAAGAGAAAGAGAAAGAGAGAGAAAGAGAAAGAGAAAGAGAGAGAGAGAAAGAGAGAGAGAGAGAGAGAGAAAGAGAGAGAGAGAGAGAGAAAGAGAGAGAGAGAGAGAGAAAGAGAACGAAAATTGGAGCAGTCGGTAGGATAAAAACGATGCCTTAACTTTGTCATTTCTAATTTTATATTCTTGAAAATTGTCTTAATATATTGGTGAGATTATCCCAATTAAAATGGGACCAAACACGACATGCTTTAGACCACATTTATTCAATTACGTTATATCGCATTATGAGTCGTCATTCCGGGAATTCGCGTGCCGCAACATGCGAGGAGAAGGGACTATTTGGGATAATTTACTGTATTAGGGAGAATTTACTGGGTGCCCTTTATGTAACTCGTTAAACTCAAACGAAGCAACAAAGCAATAAATCAATGATTTATCTATTTTCTTGATCCATGCTCTTTTCGGTACGTTCGCTAGAGTCTCTTGTATCTCATGCCACATCCTTTCTACACATTCTTTGTCATTTACCGATTTGCAGTCACACCACGTTTACAATAAGACAATTTCACACACGAATGATCCTTATAAAACTGCCTTTAGGGAGGGTGCATTATCCTGAAGACGCGAAATTTTTCCAGTTATTCAAATAGTGTTTTGTAAGTAGATGTTTATGCAAAAACCAAATCGGTCTGCATTAGTTGCAAGATGCAGTTCAGTAATGCAATAAAAAGTTAACAATTGTACAACAATATTTTCAGATAAATCAAGGGTTTTTATTATTTTACATTAGATCTATTCAAGTTTGTCATAAATGCATGAACCTACTTTTGTAAATCAATAGATGAAGAACTGCTGAGGATAAAAGGTGCATATTTGTCGTAATTTTAAGGTTAGAGTAATGTAAGTTTGATTAAAAGTTCATAATTTCGTTACTTCACACGTTATTCGCCGCAAATAGACCAGTCTTCGGGATTTTTCCACCTAAAGAGTTTGATTTTTGCGTTATCTGTTTATTAGGATTGGAAACAACCATTATAAATTCATGCTTATAGCGGGCGTTTTACTTTAATGGTAATATATATTTAACCCTGCTGTTCTCCTTGAGTCCATATGATCCGAAATGAAATTTACGTTTGTAAAGATCCCATGTTAATATTCATAGTGAGGAGTAAAACTAAGTCAACACTTTTAAAACGGTATAACTTTTTTAAAACTGATCTAAATAACTTAAATTTTTTTGTAAATGCTAGAGGGACTAGTTCACCGCACAGTGACTAAAGTACTTGTTTCTCAATTTTGTTATTACTTGGAATTAAAAAACTGTAAAGAAACTCTTCTTTTTTTCACTTTTTTATCTCAGTCTATAATGAAAATTTAATAAATGCATTTGGTACTTCTTGGCAACTTATATGAACGTTAAAAATCTCATTGAAATCAATTGACGCGTAGCCAAAAGCTACAGCCACAAAAATATCTAAAAATTATCTGTTTTTGTTAAAATTCGTGAAAACTGCGGTTTGCGCGATTTTTAATTGTTTACAGTTCATGACAAGATCAACCGATTTCGATGAAATTTTCAGCATGCATATAAGTTACCGATAAATACCAAATGCATTTTTTAACTTCTCATTACAGGTTCAGATAAGAAAGTGAAAAACCGACAGTTTTTTTACCATTTTTTTTCAAGTAATAACAAAATTGAGAAAACAGTATTTTAGTTATTGTACAGTGACCTAGTTCCTCAAACATTTACAACAAAATTCAAGTCATTTAGGCTAGTTTTTTATCTCAGTATTTTATATGCAATGAATATGCATAATATTTCTTGCCATATAGAATATAATATTAAACAAACAAATTCAGAAATACAAATAAAATGTCAACTTTTGTTCATTGGGTCATTATAACTCGAAGGTATACGAATACGAGACATAAATAAGGTGTTAATTTCAGGGTTAATCAGGTGCAGGGTTAATTTCAAATTAAATTAAAAGTATAGTAAAATTTTGATCATCCAAATGAATCAGGATACATGAGAGTTCAGATAATGGAACAGTTACTGTTAGTTACAGTGCTAAATCGAATCCTAAATGATTTATAGAATAAATTATGTCGTCTCTGGGTCGTATTAAACAGAATTGTTTAACTGTGAAACGCATTGGTATAATAAAGAATATTCAGATGTCGTGGATTCGGACAATCGAGGATCTATTACAAAGAATGAAATGGTTTGCTCTGCAATATCGATTGCAATCGTAACGCAAATGGAAAACTGTTCAATTTCTTATTCTTCGTCGTACCGAACTTTTACCGACATATTTGTCAAATTTTTCTGATCAAAGTGAATAATTTGAATCCTATCTATTTTCGTCTTGTTCATAACTCAATATGATATACGTAACTTGTGATTGACCCTTGATTGCACAACTGGGTACACATTTCCATTTTTCTCATTTAGTAATTTATAGTAATTCTTGAAAATATCGCGAAACCATTCTGGATCCCAATACAGTAATTTCTCCCTAATTCGCGCACAGACTGCGCGCAAAAATGGACAATTTAGGAAGAGGAGATACGATCATACGAGCTGAAGGCCTCTCCTCTGCTCAAATTGTTCATTTCTGTGCACAATCTGAGCTCGAATTAGGGAAAAAATAACTTTGTACACTTTGACGTCATTAACGTTTCGTGAAGTAGAATATTTCTACAAAATATTTTGAACAATTAAGCTTCAAATATCGCGGGCATTTTATACACAAGCGCTAACAGTCCATTAACCCCTTAATGCACAATTTAAAAAAAAAAAACCGACCAAAAAGAATCAATTTTTTTTATCTAAGAAAATACATATTTGGACCTTAATTTCAATAAATATGTAAAAAAAATGCAAAAATTACTAAAAATTCAATAAAAGTAGTGGATAAATAATTATAGTGAATATTGAATCGCATTGCAGATCGAATTTTGTACCCATCGTACTGTTTTTCAATTAATATAGGTAGCATAACATAAGTTGCGACGCCGACCGTATATATACGGGTCTGCACATTTTGGCCGGTTTTGCACGCCCGTGTTAATACGTTTCTGCGCGTTAAGGGGTTAACTTTGGTTTCAAGTTAGCAAAGAAAATCTTATAAATGTGCGTTGGCACAAAAGTTCCTAAGAATAGAACCAAAAATGAAGAAATCGAATGAAGCTTACGAGAAAATGTTTATCTCCCTCCTTAGTACGTGTCACGCGGATCCAACACGCGTCGACCATAGCGGTACTGCAGTGTTTCCAGTTCGAGTGACTCTAACGAGCTAAGTCAGGATTTTTGGGGGTTGAAGCCCAACCAGGTGCTTCGTTCGGGGACGCGGTGTCAGCGTAAAATGAAGTTCACCGGTTTCGAAATCGGTCTGGTGCGTGCGGCCAGGACACTAGCTTCCCTTTGCGACCACGGAGCGCGGCGAGCGCCGAAAGAGCTTAATTGAATTTCTCTTAATTAACTGCCTTCGCGGCGCTACGATAATTGCCACGCACGAACTCCCCCATTACCGTAATTGTGGGTCTAATTAATGTAGTCCGGGTGTTCTACGCGGACCCTAGCCTCCCGCCCGGAAAGCAGATTAAATTTTTGACGAAACGTTTTCAGGGACAACAGGACAAGTCTTTGTTGTGTACCACGGTGTTTGAGCTTGCTCCTCAGCAATTCCGTTTCCCTCCCAATGGAACTCGGGTCCTTTAACCCTGCCGCGTGGTCAAGGCTGTCGCAGGTATACACGGACCTTTTTCATAAATATTTGCGAGCAGTCACTTGACTGGAAAACAGTTTACATCGTCCACGTTCCCATTGGGAAATTGTACTAATTTAATAAGTTCTACATTTATTTTCGAAATTTTAATACGATCTTTTGTTTGCATTTATTATATTTATTTTAAATAATAATTTATAATTTTTATTTTAAATAATAAATTTTTAAATTTAAAATTATTAAAAAATAATAATATTGAGAATTACTAGATAAACGAATGTGCAACCCTTGACCTATTTAACCATTTGAAAGTTAGCGGACGTGCGTATACATTTGTCACTGACTGTAGCAAATGCTACCAGCGACATGGACACACATGTACCGTCGACGACTAGAAAAAAAAAACAAGGAAAAGGTGTGTTCGTGCTGTGCATTTGGAATGATTACACATCCGTAGTTGTTACGAAAATTTTTAATGTCTCGAGCGTAATAATATTACTTGTAACAGATGTTACGGTGGTTTTAAAAGTCCCACTTACAGATTTTTCGTCGTGCTTATGTAATTAAACCACAGTTGTTTACTGCTTTTTCTCTTCTGTAACCTGCTTTTCTCTGACAAAAAGGAATATTTATATTGTGTTTTGTAATTACAAATGTTGCAGAATTTAATGAAGTAAATTTTTGTTTCATTTACGCCGCGGCACAGATTTTAAAATAACATATATCTCAGTCAGACATACCATGACCTAAATTTTTCAGCTGCGACCACCGCAGGATTAATCCCAATTTCTGAAATTACGTTTCAGATTACCCATGAAATTTTTTTAAGTGAACCTCTTTTAACTGCGCTGATTACAAGCGTGACTTCCTAATATTCGAGGAATACAAAATTCATACATAAATAAAAGATGATCGTTCAAATCGTTGAGAAATGTGTTAAATAACCTAATGCAATTCTAAAGAACGGCCATTTTTTTACAACATGTAGCACAGTTTTAATTCCAAATAAATCCTTCATTATTCATTTGGTGCTCGTTAGCAACATTTCAATATAATATTCGCACCAATCAATTTGCAAAGAACATTTTAATATGCAATCAATTTCTCAAAAAAAAAATTGTATGTACAAAATTGCGATAATCAATGTGTCTTTACATTTTGAAGTCATCGCAAAACAGAAATGGTTGTAATTAATTATAGAGAAACGTTAAGTTTGTTTGAATATATCGAACGTAAAATTTATGTATATATATATATTGTACAACGTTCCACGCGTAAGTGAATGACATTTTAACGATCTCGTAGTGTTTAAAAAATAGTATATTACAGTGCCAGATTTTATCTATATTGATATTTACTTTAAATCGTTTTGCATCGAGGTTCTATTATACTGTACAATAAATTCTCCCTAATTGATGCTCCGATTCCACACAAAAATGAACAATGGAAGTGTGATACGATTATTCGAGCCTCCTATACGATGAAACGAGCTGCAAGGCTCGTATAATCGTATCTTCTCTTTCCAAATTGTTCACTTTTGTGTACAGTCTGATTCACACAGTACAGTCTGACATCAATTAGGGAGAATTTATCGTATTAGTTTTCTTACTACTGATCGCTGCCGAGACCGATGCTCAATATAACCTAAAGGATCTCCTAATCACTGCGTAGTCACTGATAAAGGCAAGTTGGAGGACATGCTATTGGATTATTTTCTCTCTTTTGAATACTCAGAAGTTTTTCCTTCTAGCATATAAGTTACAAAAACGAATCGACGCCGACAGTCTCGCCAGAGTACCATTAGATAAACAATGATTTCATATGTATATAGAACAGAGTGCTCTTTGTCTTTGGGTGACGTTTTTGGTTTCGTCTTTGTGAATAGTCTTCAGTCTCCTGGAGCAATCAGGAGAGTAAAGACGGTCCTTCCTCGTACATCAAATTAATAAACTAAAAGGGATAAGTTTAATTCACTGCGTTTTACTTTTATTTATCTACCCATTTCCAATACATGCTAAAGGATATTACTAGAACAATATTAATACTAGCACACTAAGGTCGATGTTCCCAGGAAATATGAAGTTGTTGAAAGTGGTAGCGCTGAGTGTGCGGACATGAAGACGCCACGGAGAACATTCGAGGGTGCATATCCTCGCAGAATGGGTGATTGTGGGGCCACGTAGATCTTGAGGAATCATAGGAGACTAGGAAAAGTCAGAGGACTCGGTCCGGGTGGTTGTTAAAGCGTGGCTGCTCAGTCGACGAAACTCAAGATCATAGATCGGATTCTGGATTTTTCCAGAATCGTATCCCAAGTTTCCAACCCTTAGCACTCGGGAGATTCTTCTGATAGATCTACCAGCAACACGAAGCTGTGACAAAAATCGTGATTTTGCTATACAAAGTCGAATTGAGATTAAAATCATTATGCTGCTGTGAAATTTTATAGGAATTTTACCTATAGGAAATTATCTTACAGTATGTAAAAGAATAATAATTGAAAGGAAATGCCTCTTTCACATGAATATACACATACAGTGTTGCCGTATCGGCGACATTCGGGTCCAAAGGTTTAATCCTCGTCCATCATTTGACAACCTTTGATATCGAATGGGCACGATAATAAAGAATTAATGAAACGGGACGATAAATAATTAACTTCGTAAATTCCGTCTTGCTGCATGAAAACCTAAAGTGAGGACATACAAGTTTTAATGGTGATTATTCGCGTTGTTCAGAAGTAATAAAACGATCTACACAACAGATTATTTCTTCCGTATCTCTGAAGACTGTGTTAAATTGGCACAAGGGACAGGTGAGAGTTTGAATCCTCCCACGGTGTTCATAAAAACTTACGCTAATAGTGTCCGTGCATGCCTCTGGAAACAGTACTGTTATACAATGGCTTTTAAGCTTATTGTATAAAAGGATGTGACAATTAATATGACGATAGAAAAGAAAGTGAAAATGTTTTTATTATGAATGAGCAAAGTGAATTTTGACTCTAATAAAGTGGTAATCGAAAGTGTTATATAGTAGTGGCCAAATATATGTGGACAGCTTCAAAAACAGAATAACATTTTTAAAATAGGACCAAACGAGTTGAATTTTTTCTTTTTGAGGTGTTAGAAGGTCTAGCTCAGTAGACGTGTAGAAAAATATTGCAAAAATAGCAATTCGGTGGAATGTGAAGCAAAATAAAAATGTGACGTTTTCCAACTTTCTTATCTAACTCTATAATGAAAATTTAAACAGTGTGTTTCGTGGGACTTTGTAACCTGTATGCGTGCTAAAACTTTCATACAAATCGGCTGACGATCGATATGAATCGATGTGAACAATATTTCGGATAAATTCTATTAATAAAATATTATTCATTGCGAGTTAGTCAAATAAAATATGCTCGAATCTGATGTAGAGACAAGCGACAGGTATTGAAAGATGACAAAAGCTCTCGTTTTCTTACAGGTTTTTGTCGAAAGTCGTAAATAATTGTGACGTTCACTACCTAATAATATTTAATTGTTTATAGCTCCTAGCAACGTTAATCGATTTCGATCAAATTTCCAGTGTGCATGAGTTGCCAAGATCTACAAAATGCATTGTTTCAATTTCCGTTATGTGCTCAGATAAAAAGGTTGGGAAGGTGACCTCTCTTTGTCATTCCATCGAATTCCAATTTTTGTAAACATTTTTTTATGCTTTGTATAACAAACTGGCTCTGCTATCATCTCAACGAAATTGAGATCGATTAATCCAGTGTTCGAAATTGATTCCGTTTCAGAAGATGTCCACATATCTTTATTATGTAATTATTTATTATTATAACTAGTTATTTCAATTAATATTATTTTAATTATTATAATTAATTATAATCTAATATTCGATTTGGACCATATAAATCCTAAACATTATAGAAGGATTAAAGGATCTTTCTGAAGAAGAAGCTTCAATTTTCAAATTTGTGTCGGATTTAGTTTTGATATAAATGTTGACTGAATGTTTTAGTCACATACAAGCTTTCAGCCATCAGTTTCCAATATCATGCAGAAAGATCTTCGAAGAAAATGAACAATGTCCCGCGAGCATACCTGATTCAAGCTTTAAAACGTGTCCAGCTTCGTTACTGCACGATTGTCTTTCGTGAAATTATGAAAACATTAATATCGTCACTGTGCACACATAAAGATTGGCAATCTAGTAATATCGTACTACAGAGAGTGTTGCGACGGCAACACCGAAGGTCGAACGTCCCTGGCCATCCCTTGAGCAATTAAGCGATATACCTGCGACAGTAAAAAATGCACCCGAACGAAAATACCCTTCGACCCGACGAACGGACAACACGACTCATAAATTCCATATTTCCCAAAACGGAAAATTTACAACCCGAACTTTCGAACAGTTTTCCACTCCTCATTTCAAGTTCCTTCCGACACACCCATCTCCAATCAAAAACGCTTCATTTCCTCCACCGAAACCCACCATCCACCAATCAACAAAAAAACCGAGGTGACAAGCGGAAGGGCACCTAGAACGTTAGTCAGAACTGTTAGAACTCCCAGAACTCGTAGAACTCTAAGAACGCAGATAGAACGCAAATAACGCATCGCTAAGACCATAGCTGTACTTTAATATTATTAACCCGAGAAAGATATCCTACGTCGCAGAGGCGCCTGCGAAATAAACAACTGACTGCACCGTGGATGACGCAAAGACTGGAAGCACCCACTTTGCCAAGGCATGTGCGAAGCAACATTGAAAATATTCTTCCAAAATCTGCTGTACAGGCTTCCACAGATGATGAAGAAGAACCCTCGGCCAAAAAAAGGCGTTATTGCAGTCTTTGCACGTCTAAAAAGAAAAGAATGTCAAAGATGACCTGTGCCAAATGCAAAAAGACAGTTTGTGGTGAACGCAAGAAAGACGTTTGTCATGACTGTCTCTAAAGAAATTTTTTATAATATTATAGTTTTTTTTACACTGATTATATTATAGTCTACTAGTTTGTAAGGATAAAACACTATTTTTTGTGATATTTTACGGGATTTGTTCCCATAAACCGAAGACTGTTGATTTTTGTTAATTTTTCATAGAGGTCTAGTGATTTAAGTTTAAAATTACTTAAAATATAAAAAAATATAATATAAATGCATTTTATTTTTACAATAATGCCAAACCTTTAAAATGACTAGATTAACTTAAATAAATATCCATTGTTAGTATAAAATTGACGCCTTAGAAAAGCATGCGCCTCTGAAGCGTACGGTTATCTTTTACGTACGTTGTCATATGGTTATCTTTCTAGGGTTAAAGTGTACATAAAAGCAACCAGCGACTTCGTTCAGCTTAATTCCATTTGGAAACATCGCGCATATACAGAGAGCTACGAGTGCCCGGATAAATGAAAGAACCCAGTGACGAACAAGTTCGGTGACTGCCAGTTAATCGTACGGTGTCCTGTATTTGTCAGAAATCGCTGGACAAGAAGATGAAATACGCCGTGACGTGTAAACAGCTTTATCTCCGACATGCGGCGACTGGTATTCTGACAGCGAAAGGAAAAAAAAGCGCAGACCCGCAGTTCGATCGTATATTTCACGGGCCGAATGAAAACCTCCGAAAGGAAGGTGGAGACTAGCGCTGCACGGCACAGTCGATATATACTTTCACGAGAGAACGAATAGAGGAACCGTCGTTCGACGAGAGTCTAGTACGAAATGGACGATTACACCGAGCGGTGTATAGTCGACGCGGAACGAGAGATTTATGGGACCGCAGGAATTGTGCGGCAGGTAACGGGAACGAGAGAAAAAAAGAGCGAAACTATTCCCGCTCGGTGGCTTTCCCTATTTCTGGAAACTTTGCAGGAGTAGCTTCTGCACTGTGCACGCCATCCGCGCTGGACGGCTACTTACTGGCCCGCTCATGCGTCTCGCAATCGTTATATTGCGTAAGTAATTACGCGATGATTCGAAGGAAGTGCATGCGTGACTCGGCTAGAAACGCTACCGAGACGAAGCAATTCGATTGAAATCTTCGTGAAACGGTATCTCCTCGACTTTAATAAAGAAATTATAGCGCAGTAAGAAAGTTTGGCGTGTGAAAGCTACAATGTATAGTGCGTTAATTTTTTAATGAGGCGGCGAGAAATAAAATGTAGCGTCAAGAAGAAACCACTCTTTCGCTCTCTACGAATTGGCCACACTTTCGACGTTAATAAAACATTTGAACAACCGGTAGGTTGCGGGTCGAACGATAACAGTACTTTTTTTGACACAGTCAATTCATTTAGCCCATTTCAGTCGGTTGTTCGAACTCAGAGAACGTAACAAGATTGCTGACATTTCATTATGGTACTTTCAAAGTTAAACATTTTGGTTTGTATTAATCTTATATTGCTGTTGTAAATCATTCGATCGAGATCGATTCGGCCGATCTTGTTGGACCTCAACATTGAGTTACGACTACAGGTTTTATAATGACATTTCCAAAGAATGGCATTATAGGATTCTTAAATTTTTTTATATTATTTATTTATATATTTATAGGAAGTTAACATAACGTGTTAGAGTACAAATGTCACTGATTTAGATAATACAGTAATTTCTCCCGGAATTGCCATACTTCGGGTTGCTGTGATTTTCCCTGTGCTAGTCCTACGCCTATGTAAAAAAAATTAGAAATGAAAAAGTTAAGTCATCGTTTTTATTCTAGCATTACTATGCGATCATACTAATGTACACCAGCACGCAGACCGCTACCTTTTTTTGCCAACTGCCCCGAGTTTCTATAAAAACAAGCCGCGAATCCCAAAAAATCGCGACTTTTAGTATCCTCAGATCTGCCGATTTCAATTCTGACCTCCGCGAATATTTCTGGGAGAAATTACTGTATTCTCAGAGCATGGAAAACTGTCCAAGAATGTTTCGGATTATATTAAAGCGTAAAGATGTACAAAATTAATGCATGATCTTACACCACTCGGTCGGCAGACGGTGTCGGTAAGAATAAAGTTGTAAACTGATGGATAACACTTCAACCATAAAAGTCTTTACGCTACTATCAAACAGTTACGAGGTTCATAATGTTTGCTGCATTTTTCAGTAGGAAATACTTTACGTTTGAAAAAATACACGCATCACTTTCAACTATACAGGGTGTTACCGGACGGGCGCATTTTCTACGCTCATACACGAAAGTATTCGAACGCTTACGTTTCTACCATTCAATTAATAAAATGTATGTGTTAAACTGAAGCATTTGATATAATATGACACATATAACAAGGGATGGGTCCTAAGACCGCGTAAGCAAAATTAGAAAATAATTCAACAATATATAGCGTTTTTACAGTACATTTATTGTAAACGCGTACCAGAAATGGCTCACAAAAGTATGCGAACGAAACAATTAATAGTTATTTAAATTGGACGATTAAAGGTTTTAATAGGATGTTGATCCACCTTTTGCTTTTATAACAGTCCTAAGTTTATTTTCCATTGAGTGGATCAATTTAGAAGTAACATTTGCTTCTATCGATTGCCATATTTCAATAATATTTCGTTTTAACACTTCTTTCGAAGTAATAACCGTATTTCTTAATCATCTTTCTACTTCATCTCATAAATGTTCAATAGGGTTTAAATCGGGACTTTGCGGTGGATGTGGCACCACGTGTTGAACGTTAGATAAAACCCATTCTTTGACTATTTTAGCGGTATGCTTCGGATCATTGTCAGACTGAAACCAATAATCGCTAGGAAAATTCAATTTTGATACACTGCTTTTGAAATTTTCCTACAAAATTTTTAAGTATTTCGTTTTATCCATTATCTCATCGACGAACACAAGGTTTCAAGAAGTTACGATACTTCTATCAGGCTGTTTCTTTTTCAGAAATGTCTATAGAATCCGATCCTAGGTAGAGTTTTCGTGCTGTGCAAAGAACTTCTCGTAAAAATACAAAAACATTGCGGAGAAACTACGCACGTCGACAATTTTTTCAACTTTGACATCGATTTATAGTTATTCAAGACCAGGAAGAATTAATAAATCGTATGTCGCTATATTCGAAAAACTCTCCTCTGCCTTTCGAGACTGATTAGAACTTTCTAACGTGTTTACTTTTCATGCAATACCTCTCATCTTAGTCGAAAATTTTGGCTTTTTACAAAAGCTCTTTTTTCGAAAACTGAGGGTGATGGGGCAATTCGGTTTTCGCATTCTTGATCGGGGAGTAAAGCTCTACAAGAATTTTATAGTGGCTATAGGAAATTAAAAATTGTGTCGGACAGTGTAATCGTACCACCTCTTCCCAAATCGTCCATTTTTGTTTACAAGCTGAGGGGGCAATTTGTGTGGAAGACATTACTGTAACTTTATTTAGATAACGTCAAAAATCTTTTACAACGTCGCCTCCTTATTTGCGCCACCTCGGCTCCGTATTTGCGCAATTATTGCGAAATTACCATTTCCCAGCGAATCGTGCACTGCAACAGGCGTCACACACTCGCAGGAAGTCAACACTATCGGTGTCGTCGACGGATGGCTTCGACGAGCGTTCTGCCGCGTCGTAAGTGTGCGAGACGTTGATATAAATGGAGCCAGTAATTAACGCGACGATCGACAGTAAAATCGTTGTTAAATGCGCCTCCACGCCCCCTCGAAAATAATCAGCGGCAAACAAATGGGTTCGTTTGATTGTTTAAGCCGAACAAAGACCAGTAAACTCTGTCTAACCAGCGCGCGAGTGGCGCATCGAACACGTCGACTAATTAAGAGCGAATTTCGACCCCGCTGTGACCCCTTCCGCAACCCTGATCACGGACACCGTTCGCAGGGGGGAGAGGGGCACCCCGCCTGGTTGTCGTCGGATTTTTGTCGAACAACGTCGAAGTAGTGGCCGCGCGAAATAAATCAGGCAACCGTTTTAATTGGTCAGAGACGGAACGATCAAACGATTAGTCGCACTCCGTCGCTCGCCTGTTTCACCGAGGATTTATTTTGATTGTTCGTTTGGATCTACTCCCCGACAGATGGGCGGGCTCTGTTTTTTCGTCTTATTTTTCCTGTTGCGAACGCAACGTTGCGATGGCGCAAAGGGACAACACGATTGGGATCTGTTTCCTGTCAGTGTATTTTGCGAAACCGATCTGCGGAACGTGATACTTTTTCCATATTTTTATCGGCGCGTGTTGATATTTTCATTCGTGTACGACGATGTGTCGTTTTACAAAATAAGGAATATTAGTTTTCCAGCGTCCTGTATTAAAAAAGCGTTTCAACGCAAACCCCTGATAATTTGCTTTGTTGAATATTTATGAATGTAGAGTTCATTATCGAGGGATCAGGCATTTTACGCGTGTAATTAAATCGGCGCACGAGACGACGAAACAATCTGTTGTTCCTGTTCGGAATCACGTGTATAATTTACGTAATAGTAAGCTCAGTGAAAATGTACCGCGACAAAAATACAGTGGCTCTTGTATTAATTATGTACTGACGTGTATTCGGATGTGGAAAAATAAGACGGTAAACGAAATAGAGATCAACGTTATTAAAAGCGTCATCAATGATAATAATACGAATAATATAGGATCTGAAATGCAGGAAATAAGCTACGAGACCATCCACGGCGGACAAACATAAAGCCGCTCGCTTAAGTTTTACTACAGAACGTTTTCAGTGAAAGAGAAATTGGGAGCGAGTAATGTTTGTGAAAAGGAAATAAATTTCATAGGATGTCGGAAGTGCAGTCAGTCATAAATGTCGACAATAAATTCCGAATATTGGAAAATAAAACACAAAGAAATAAAAGCTTTAGATATTTCATAGACTTTAATTCATTCGTTCATTTATTCTGCCATTAAAGTCGGATAGTTTCTCGAAAAATAACGCAGCTTTTATACTTTTCCGTAGGAATATGTAAATCTAATGTCACAATAAATCTTGCAAATTAATCAAGCCAATTTTTATTTCGTATAATAATTTGCAATCCACGTATTAATTATTATTATTACCCCGAATCAAAATTATTACATGTTTAATGTATTCCCTTGAACGTAATAAAAAACTACGTTATTAATTAAATACATCAATTGACGGCCACACGAGAGAAACGCAGTAATTATTCATTAAAATTGAACCGAGTAACTGAACGACAGAACAATTGATTTAATTTTTTAACACATTATTGGTCCTCCTTTTGCTAATGTGAAGCTATCCAAACAAAATGTGCGAAATCAGTTAACGATCAACCCGTATTTAAATCGTAAAATTAAAATACTTTTTCAGCCGTGTCGGAAGACACTGTTTACCGTCGAAGGGTAACGTTAATGTGTGCGTATGTAAATAGTGTCGGAATTCTGTGATGCAAACAAAGGCGGAACACGGCATTGTTGCAGCGTGCATTTTACGCCGGTGTTGTAATTTACCGAACGGTAGCGAACGACGTTATCCGACGTTTAATATGGAGGAAACGTTCGTGCGTTCCTGTGTGTGAGAGACATTAAAAAAAAAAGTGTACACGGTCACGATAACGAATGGATATATGGAAACAACCCCAACCGAGAAGGATAAACGTCCGCATCCGAAAACACGCTCTTTCAGGTTGCAATTTCACTTTGTCATTCAGTGTCATCGATGTCTTCCTGGCGCCGCAACCAAAATTTTTCATAAGCTAATCCAGCAAATGCATGACATTTGTTATCATAACGTTTGCCGGGGGGCGGGGCGCGCGTTCGTTAAACATTTATTATAACCTGCACGCGGCAAGAATCCTACGAAAGTCGTGGAAACTTTCCGATGAAAAATGCGAGAACGTTTACGTTCCGCGATGTACGTCGATTTTCCTTTTCGTTTCGATGTAACACACAGTCGCTGACAAATATAAGCGGACAGGTAGAGAGAATAGATATCAATGAAATTTAAACGAATTTATATTATTATTATTATTATTATTATTATTGTTATTGTTATTATTATTATTATTATTATTATTATTAACCATAATAATAACCCGGGGAATGTGACCTGCCCCGAGTTTTCCACTTCCCTAAAAAAAAAATTATTATTATTATTATTATTATTATTATTATTTTTATTATTATTTTTATTATGGATGTAATTTTTATCCATCCTGCATCCTTATAGTGCATAGATTATTTAGTGAAAAATTCAAACCTATATTTACATTTTTATGGACGCAATCCACATTTAACGAAATAATCAATTATTTTCCGAGGGCAAAAGATTGTGGACACGCAATAAATTAGATAACAAATAGAATATACGATAATGTTAATACAGTAAATGTTGTCCCATTCTCCATCAGATTAAAAACAAAAATGGACAATTTGGAAGAGGAGATACGATTATTCGAGTTGTTAGTTATTGTTAGTTGTTGACAATTGGCGACTATAAAAACGAGCCGTGAGGCTCGAATAATCGCACCTTCCTTCCCAAATTGTCCATTTTTGTTTACAAGCTGAGGGATAATTGGAGAGAATTTATTGTAGTTTGCTTCGATTACGACTTCTAACCGGTTTGGAATACTGGTTATTAGATTTTCAATAGAAACTTTCCCGATGTTTTCAAGTTCTTACTGCAAATGTCTGAAACATTCGGTTTTATTGTCAAATTTCTTAGTTTTGTTGGCTATGTGTTTCGAGTCGTTGACTTACTGTAACACAAACTCGCTGTCAAGACCGATCTTTTACCTCTGCCATGCCTAAATTTTCATTTATAATAGTGACGAACTTACCCGCAGTCATTATGCTGTCAACAATTCCAATATTAACCATTTGTCCTTTTCATCAGTTGTGTAATGAACGATTTTTTCAACGCTTCATCTTTTTTCCCTAGAACAATACTTCTTTCACAATTGCTACAATTCAAATATACAGTAATTTCTCTCGGAAATGCCAAACTTTGGGTTGCTGTGAATTTCCCTGTGTTAATCCTACGTCTATGTAATTTATTGCTACGTCGGTGCCTAAGGGTCGACGGAGTCATTCGAGCGTGTGATACGGCACGCGACGTGAATTAGTGGCATGTGGCCTCCGAATTGTCTTCGAATGGTGGCATGTGGCCTCCGAATTGCATTCAGATCGTGGCAAAAAATTGGAAATAAAAAAGTTAAGTCATCGTTTTTATTCTAACGAGGTTCGATGAATCGTGCCTTAGCTCGACTTAGTATTCTCAGATCTGCGTGTTTCGATTCCGACTCCAAACATTTCTGGAAGAAATTACTGCACTTTCATCAGTCCATACAATTTTTCCGAAATGACAATGCCATATTTATGAATTAAATCGCAAAAGATAAACAACTCTTCACATTAATTTTATGGATAAACGATGTACGCTTAACCTTGCGACAGGCTGGTCCGTCTTCGTATAATTTCCTATTTATTATTTCTGTTGAAACTTTTCGTTCCAAAGTTTCTGCAATTCCTGGCAGAATAAATGGATGTTATCGACATTTGCGGACAATTCGACGGTCTTTTTGCACAGTGGTCTATCGTTTGCGTCCACGATCTCATAAATTGTCCACGGTTTTACATAACAAATACTTATATAAATTTGTTCTACTGTACTTTTCGGAACACTAAATTTCGTAAGCTAGATTAAGTTACATAGTAACTTAACTTTATGCGGCAGTCCGAAACAATTAAGTGGCCAGCTCGATTCGAAACTTTTATTTTCGATATTTTTCGAATATTTTACTGACAATGTTACCCTAGAAAAACTTGAATTGCTACTGATAGATTCGTTTGGGATTATTGCGCGTAAACGTGATCAATTTCTAGTGATTGTTTGCATTCCTTGCCTCGCGATAGCGTTATTGCTAGGTTAAATTAAATCCACTTACGTGCACCAAAATTGAAAGAATAGTTTGAATTTAGAAGTTAAACAGAAGTTAAATAGAAGTTGAGTTCATAACAATAGTAATATAAATTTGTTTAAATTTTATTGATATCTTTTCTCTCTACTTGTCCATATACTTTATCCTCGATTCTATATCCATCACGTCGATTTCTTCCGATTATGGAATCATCAGGAATTTTGATGTTTCTATATCGATTTCTCGGCCGCGGGTATGATTAACACTTTTCTACTCTGTCATTCGCCGGGCGCGCATTTGTATTCCCGTAGCAGTAGCATTCGGATGTTCGGTTAATGAAAGGGCGATCGCGGCAATTGTTGGAGCGCGGCTATATAATTTGCAGATTCGAATGGTAATTAATCGCGTGACTTCGACGCGCTGATATTGCCGTCGAATTATCGCGGGATTATTGAAATTTGACAAAATTCTGATGCGAGTCGCGCGCGCAGCCATTGGAATATTTGCGCTTTGTGGCGGCGAATGTTTACGGATGTTAGAGTCGGCTGTTGTCCTTGATAATAATGCGGCAGATGTTCCGCATTCGCGTCCGCGTGCGATGATCGAGTAACTTTTATCACCCCCGGTGCTAGACCGTACCTGATCAATGTTAGGAGAATAATGATTCCAATACAAACACGCCGGGCGTTTGCTTCTCGGTGAATGCTATCAGCGAGTTCCGCGATTTTCAGGCGCGAATGAATTTCATCCGCATTTTGTATTGCGTAGAAGGAGATCTTTGTTCTTTTCACGCTGTCAGCTATATTATTATCTCATGGAATACATAATTTTCCATTTAACCAGTTAGCTGTGGCGCCACCTTTTCAGAGCGCGCACCTATATTTGTTGCGAAAATCAAGCGATGACAAGTATACTCGACAAACACAGAGCAAGTGTCGCTGTTAAAATATTGCATCGAAAAGACGGTTTTATTATAGAAAATTAAGAATTTTATTACTAATATTTACTTATTCACTTAACGTTAACATACGCTACGTACATAATAAGCGAAAAACGCAGGAAAAATCAATTCAGCAAAGCAAGGAACTATATATGTATAATGGCACTTTGCACGTCGAGTACCAATATTGGGTTTTCTAATCTTATTTTTATAACAATGTAAACACCTTCGTGCAGGATTGGCCTCAAAATATTCTGAACATCATGAAATTTGAGAATACGTTTTTGTTTTCCCTGAAATTACAATTTAAATAGCTTACTTTTTACGCACGACGAGTATACTCGCCATGACACAAAATACTGCTACTTCTCCGTGACGAGCATACTCGTCAGACACAGCTAACTGGTTAAATAGGGATCTCGAAAGAAATGTTTAGATTATTTCGCTCAGAGTATTTTGTTGCTGTACGACTACCATTAATAATTATTAGACTGCGGATAAAAGTGACTGGGTTAAACATGAAGCAGTAGAACCAATATATAAACGTAAGGATATGGGAATATTCTTTTAAAACGCTTAAAATTATTAATAAAGAGAATCAATTTTTCTGTATATTGCTTTTCTTGCAAATCATTTATTTTGTATGAAGATCCATGGTCCAATAATTACACTTCTAACAAATTCTAACTTCTTCTTTGAAGAAAAATTCAAATTTTTATATTAATGAATTCGTTCTGCGTTTCGCTATTTCGTTAGATTATATTAAATTCAACTGAACCATTTTGTCGTCTACTGGTTTTGGAAAGGCAAAAAATTGTCGGTTGGCATTATTATAGCTGGCTGCACCATTCAAAAGTCAAACGAATGACGCGATATGATTTTGTCATCAACTGTTATCCAGGTGAATAATTCTGTACAATTAATACCGAATATTTAGTAAAGTACGATTGTTTACGAGATTCAGAACTCGGGGGATGTTTTATTGGTTCTCATAAATATTGAGCGAATATTTCAAACGGAGCTGCCGGTAATTTGCAAGCTTTAATGCTGTGCGATACAGCGTAAGTGGTGTTATTAATTGAGAGAAACTGTTAATTGAAAAATTAAATGTCTGCCCCGTTTAACGTACATTTTAGAATATATAAATCCGTCGACGGCCCCGAGCATGAGTTATAAGAGCGGTTTCAATAGTTTTAGAAGCGAGTGTATAATACGACCAACTATTTTGCTGGGGCGGTATTTTATTGGTAACGGAAACTACGCAGCGAGATGTCTGCTATATCGTGAAACTGTTCTCGATTTCAAAGAGGTCTTTCTATTGTATTGATTTTTCGTTATGTCCCACGCTATGGGCATTCCCCGTGAACATTTGACGAAATTCAAATAGTTCCTCATACTGAATGCACCAAATAGTATTATTCGAGGATGGACGGACATATACCGCACACATAATGCCTTTTCGAATTCCCGTCTTAGAATCTGTTTCCACGACAGCATATCGTATTGCGTACAATGGCGCATCACTATCGAGCAGTATAAGTTGACTCTGTTACCTCAAAAAAAAGCAGACTATAAACAACAAATAAATATTACTCGCAATTTAATAACACGGCAGCTTGGTTTAACGTTTCGGATGAACTATCGCTGATGGAAGTACGAAATTCAAGGAAATCTCTCATTCTAACATGGATGAATTATTTCCTCCCTAAAAATACGAGAAATCATTGTGAAAATGGATCAATCTCTTAATGAACCGAGTAACACGGAGAATGTGTTAAGGTTTACGCTATTTCGAATCGATCAATTACATTGTATTCGAATTAATCGACGAATCGCTCTAAAATTACTATCAATTAATTCTTAGATACTAAAGAAGCCTCCTTTTCTGTAAATAAAAATATTGCGAAAAATTCGGCTCACAATCTTGTTTCCTTTTCACGTTACATTGAAATCTAAGCGAGCAATGCCCACGGTTTCAGGTTTCGTTAATTTTCGGTATGCGGACTATACTTTGTTTGCTCTGCTGTAAAAAATGCAAAATCTCTAATTGAAATTCTATTTCCACTAAGTACTCCCGATAAAGCGAAGCCAGAATGACCTGATACACCCGCTATGCTTTGCACTGCATATTTCGCGGATTAATTAAAAATTGTTTTGCATGTAAAATGAATTCGAACGGGGGAACACATTGTGCTTTTTATCTACGGTCCTAGATAAAGGCAGCCGGCTCTTCTGAATGGCTGCTTTTTATTTAAATTTGCTTTCAGCTTCCTATCGGTATCGTCCGCCGCCATGCTCAATTAGTTTCTTTTTCCTTTGACCCGGCATTTTGCGACCTTTAGCCGGCGCATTTAATATCGTTCACTTTTCCCTTCGCAATTAAATAATACTTCTCATTCGCATTTTATTTTCAATTTCGAATTTCATTTCGCTTCTTTCGTGACTTCAAAAAACATTCGTAAATCTTGATCCTCGTATTCGTGTGTATCCAATTTTTGTTTTTTATGTATTCATCACATATTATGGTGCTTTTTTCATAAAACAGAACATCTGAAACAATTCCGATGAGCGTTGTATTTATTTTTCCTTTCACTGAAATCAATTTTATTTCTATTTTTTTTTTAGGAATATTGAAAATATGTTTATTATGAAACACGTATAAAACAATATCGATATTTCAGCATTTTTATGTAAGAAACAAGTTTATTTATGGTATTTTGTAGGCACCAAACGATTTTTGATGTATCTAATTACAACACAACCTTGTTAATTGAACCTCGATTATATGGTGCACTTGAGGTCGAACCGCTATTCTTCGAACTCCCAAGAGGTCTATTATCTGTATTAGTTCCAGCGTACTCTTGTGGTTATATGAACGCGTACTTTAGGTGGTCCACTGACATATTTTGCTCTGTTACGTACATAGGGTCTACCATAATTATGTTCACACCCGCAAAGGTGAGACTCCTGAGGTCATTTGAAGTAACTTTTTCCTTAGCGAAAATGCAATCCGCGACTTTGTTTACGAGTTATTAACGAATAAGAGTGACCAATGAGAAGCGAGCCAATGAGGAGAACAGGGCTTTGTCCGCTCGTTGGCTTAGCAGCCTCGCGCCAGCAAAGCTCGCCTCTCATTGGTCAGTGTTTTTTGTTAATAATTCGTAAACGAAGCTGTGGATTGTATTTTCGCTAAGGAAGAAGTTACTTCAATAAACCTCAGGAATAACTTCTTTCTTGATATTAACATAATTATGGGAGACCCTGAATGTATATGAATATAATTTATGCCAGAAATATGTACATTTATTTCCATAATGCAAAATATTTATTCTACATAGTGAAACAATAATAAACATTGTAATGAAAAATGTATTCTCTACCTTAATAGAATTAAATAAAAATTGTCTTTCTATCATATTTTCTTTTCATTAATAATTAATATTAATGACAGTAATTAAATTTCGTTCGAAGACCGAGCTTGCAAGTTGCTTTAAATCATTAAAGAATTGTAAATTAGCTATATTAGACTCTGGTCGTGCTTCAAGCCATTTACTAGCTATGGTTAAAGCTAACGATGCGTCATTGTCTAATTTCTTGAGATGCATTAACAAATTAAGATGACAAAATATATATACTCATACAAATGGCAACAACAAATATATATGCTATTAACAAATCATAAAATCATGCAAAATAGAGATATAAAACGATATCGGTAATAAATAAATAATAATTTCTAAAATGTCAAACTTCTTGAAACATACTGTTAAACGATAGAGGTATAAAAGAAGTAATGAAAATTTGTTTGAAACATTTTTGATTTGAAATGTTTTATTGTATCTTTTAATTATGTGGGTAACGTTTTATACTAAACCGAAAATTTTTTGTACTTTATATACTTTTGTACTTTTATATACTTTATATATATAAAGTATATAAATTTCAAAACACAAAAAATTTTCGGTTTAGTATAATATACATAATTATATATACTTTAATATATCATAAAGAATATTTTTCTTTCAATGTATATTTATTTAAATATATGACATAGAAGTAAAAGTTATACCAATGTTCGTTCGTGCAAAAATTCGTACAGAAAACTGCTACTGGTACGATCCTAAACCTCTCAATGCAGCACAGTGGGGCGCTTATATGGGCATTCGGGACAAAAATCATAACTTCTAAGCTAATCAATTTTAAACTAAAATGCCTTTAATGATTTGTCAAATAAAATAGAAAAATGCATCGATTTGCATAAAAAAAATTATATGATTTCATAAAAAATATTGTTCTCGTCTTTATTTTTTATTGAATAAAATCTTTTATGCAGATTTCCATTGATACAATTTATTGTTAGTCGAATACCGTATAGCTTTTGTCCGAAAGATTTTTTCATTAATTTTGCCTTAGTGCTTGAAAATTCATAGCGATCGTTCCGCATATATGGGCTACACATGTACATGGACATATATGCCTATATATTTTGTTAAACAACTCTGAAGACCATAACTTTCCGTAAAAAGAGTTTACATAGTATCAAAATAAACTATGTGATGAATATGTCGGAATAGTTTTTTTAAAACCTTATCTGAAGTGTAAGAAAATAATAATAATTTCGAGTCAATTATTAGATTGCATATAGGCATTATAAAATTTCTATAGATTAATTATAATCGTATAATCCCCAGCAATCATTTTCAATAAAGACTAATTCATAAAGTGGCCTTTTGTTCATCAGACATTGCGAATTAACGTACTATTTGATCTTCCTAATATTCGCTCGGAGAACTCGCTTGAGATAAATCTCCCCCTCAATTTTTTGATCATTCTGTTTCTAAATAGGATTATTTAGACATTTTACCATATAATACACACAGTTTTGAGTAGACACGAAGCAGTGACTTTTTTAAATTTTGTCCATTAACTGCCTCATTGCGTTCCGAGACCATATAAGGAAACCTAGTTGTGTTCAAAATGATTGACAGTGATCAATAGTTAATACCTCATCATTTTTCGTTAACATATTTATGTGCTAATCATAGCGTTAATGTTATTAAAACGACAACGTTATTTTCGAATAAATGTATGAAAAATACAGGCCCGTGTTTCGTACGTACGGCGTCGTTGAGGGGTTAACGATCGGAAACACGTTTCGCAGTAACATTGTTAGATCCGCAAATCATTTATCCGTATCGATTGACCAAACGTTTCCGCGTGCTCTAAGCAACACGCGATCCGCTCGCTCGCTCGCTCGTTCCGCGAATCGAATTCCGCATGCAAATAACAAAGGCGACTATATCTCGCAATCTCCGGTTAATTGCTTCGTTTCGTAACTTTCATCGGCAAACGTGTCCCTGCTCAATCGGGTCGCACGTAGTATCCGCCACCGAATTCGGAATATCGAGTTCGCGACCGAATTTCCTTGTCCCGCGACTTTTCCGCCGCGTTGGTGAATGCGTTTCCACCGGCCGCGAACGCGGACTCGAAACGCTTCTGTTACAACAACATGCGCCCGTTCCAATCAACGTGCACGCCTCGAAGTCCATTCATTTATCCATTCACGTGTCTTTCAAAAGTCCTACTCCCGGGCAATTGTTCACAAAGAATTCACCTGCAATTTCCGTTGTGGCGCGGCCCATTCGCGAGAGAGAAGGCGGCTTTCCAATAAAGCGAAGCGTGACTTCTGCACAATGCCGTTGCGTAGATACTGTACACAACCGTACATAGGGCACTCATCTCGATAGAAGTGAACAGCGGAGGGGGGGACGCGGGGAAAAATGGGCGAACCGGGTGGAGAACGCTGGGGCGGAAAATGGGGTGAAGGGAGGGGAAGGGTGGTGACCGGTGCGGCCAGATGAGGGTGCGGAGGATCGAACAGAATCGTGGCACTCGATATATTGAATTTCCACTTGGACCACGACCACTGGTCTTTCGACCAGCCGAGCGAGGCTTGTTCCGATCGGGGAAACGCATCGGATGATCAGCGCGGAAAAATGGCTGCAACTGTTACAGATGTTAGTCAGGTGCGGCTAATAAGCAACGGCTACCAGCGATCGTCCCGTTACCGGAAGCATTCACGGCCGTACATCGGACGAACCAATGGCACAAGTGACTCCGCCGAACCGGTGCTCGCCCCTCCTTTTTTTATCACTCGGGTAAATTCGACGGCTATTAACCCTTTCGCCGCGCGTAACTAAAATCCGGTCGAACACCGGAGCGACGCGAGCACGCGCCTCCGTAACTTGTTCGCGTGAATGAAACGGCCCATTCGAGCGGCGACAAACGGTTTCGGACAATGCCGGGGAACGTGGAAAGTTTATTGCTTCGGATTCCGAGGCGATTCATTTGTTACTATCGGCGCGGCGCCGCGGGAAATGTTATACGATTGAGAAAATTTGTTGCGCTTGGAATTTGTCTTTTTCCTTTAATTATTTCTTTGATTAATGGTCTCGCGCGAGGTATGCTTCTAAATGATCGAGTGTGGCATTTGTTAAATCAATTTCGCGTCGATAGATTCGGTTACTCGAACGTTGCTGAAATTGCTGTAGCATTCTTTTCGCGGTTACAATGTTTAGAAGTCTTCCGATCGTAATAATTTCTTACGAAAAATTAATTAAAGAATTAATTACATACTGATGAAAAAAAGTATGATTTTATTCGGACTTAATTGTCATAAGGTCAATAACCCTTATTACAATATCCGGCCAGATCGTCGTTATTTAACACGTTTTCTACCGATATCCGTTACGGGTCTATAATTTCGTTATCAGAAAAGTATTAAAATTGGTCGACAAAGTTTGATACACGTTTGTTCAATAACCATGATCGAGAAGAGGATAGGGAGTGTAGGTTGGGGTAGAAATTCTCCAGATAGTTAATAAAATATTATTTAATATAATATAATATTATATTGCGGTAATAAATACAAAATAAATAAAAATGAAAGTTTATATAATTATATAAAAGTTATATAAAACAGTAACGTAATATAGGAGCTTAACATAGGGGTACCTAAGTATTCCGGTTGTAGAATAACGTCGACAATTTTGGTTATTTACATAAGTAAATAATCTTAACTTGTACGCTCGAGTTAATTCGAGCGCGCTAAACAGGTCAAACTGTGCACACTCGAGATAATTCGAGCGGCATTGTATTTTATGCTGCTATAATTTTTCACACTCGAATATAATCGAGAATTGAAAATAACAATGTGAAAGCAAAGACAAAAAATCGTTTTATTGATATTTATCATTTACATGAGATTGTAAGCTATAACACTTATTTATTCAAGAATAAAATATAGACAATGTTCTAAATTGTTTTTTTACATAAAAAAGAATTGATTCTTTTTGGCCGGTTTTTTTCAAAAAAACTGTGCGTTAAGGGGTTAAAGCAACAGAATAACATTCATACTTCACAGAACACCAAATACTTCTGTTATCGTTAAATATAAAAAATGTCTAAATACTGAATTCAAAAGACGAACTGTTCAAAGAGACGAAACAAAATTCTTCGTTTAATATCGTTTTCAAGGTTATTTGAAGGTCACCCATGCGTTTCTATATGGTAGCAAGTATCTTCAAGTTTGTAATGCACACTTACGTTAAAATTAACGTAATTTTTATTTATTTAACATTACAACCAAGGTTTCGTTTCTATACAAATTTGCAAAATACCACTATAAACATACACAAATGAAATAGAACTGATTTTCACAAGTCGAAATAATTTGATTTAAAAAAACAAGAATTTTTATGGAAATATACAATGAGACAAAATAATATTAGGCACCCTCATTAAAAATAAAACATGAAAAAATATAGAACAACTTTCATTTGTTTTCCAAGAAAATTGAGTTTGAAAATTCGCTAAGCGACGTACTACACTATATCGCGCTTATAGCCGTAAGGGTGAATGTACTATGCAAATTTTCAATATCGATTTTGTCGAAAACTAAGTCCCAAACAGAAAAATTATATTCTATATATTTTTCATGTTTTTTTATGAGGAATCATCTGGTGCCAGCTTGTACATACTTTCAGGGACGGCCTGTATTTTTCAGCAAGAATAATATCGCAACACAGACTGCGTTTTGGATTAGCCAGCAAGAGCAAAATCCTTGAAAATTGTGTGGAAACCTTATCCGAGCTGTACATGCAAATGGCAGACAATTCCAAAACATTGCTGAATGAAAGAAATGTATGCAAGATGAGTGGAAGTAATTAAAGCGAAAAACTGTTAAAAAACTCTACAAATCTTTGCCAAAGATAATGTTGACTGTTAATGAATGCGAAGGAGCCACAAAATATTAAGCATTAAATATCATTCGTTGATTTATTGCTATGCATAATTTTTAGTTAAATGTGCGTAAATGTGTGTAATTCTGTCCCACTGTAATTCCATAAAAGCTTTTTCTTTTCAAATAAAATTGTTTAAACTGGAAAAATTCTATTCCTTCATTTGTAAATGTTTGTAGTGGTAAGTGTAAAAACAAAATCTCGGTTCTAATGGTAAGTAAACGATGGTTACGTTAATTTTCAAGTGTGCTATATTATTGTTTCGCGCTGTATACATATGCACTTTGGACACGTATGTCGAATGTGTGAAAATAATTCTTAATCACCATTGATGCTTTTCTTTCAAGAAATATGGGATTCATATCGGGAACTCTACATTATTATTTGAGCCGTTTATTTTGAAAGTGGCAAAAGTCACTTTGTTTTTAACTCGATATATTAACCCGAGAAAGATAACCTACGTCGCAGAGGCGCCTGCGAAATAAACAACTGACTGCACCGTGGATGACGCAAAGACTGGAAGCACCCACTTTGCCAAGGAATGTGCGAAGCAACATTGAAAATATTCTTCCAAAATCTGCTGTACAGGCTTCCACAGATGATGAAGAAGAACCCTCAGCCCAAAAAAGGGCGTTATTGCAGTCTTTGCACGTCTAAAAAGAAAAGAATGTCAAAGATGACCTGTGCCAAATGCAAAAAGACAGTTTGTGGTGAACGCAAGAAAGACGTTTGTCATGACTGTCTCTAAAGAAATTTTTTATAATATTATAGTTTTTTTTACACTGATTATATTATAGTCTACTAGTTTGTAAGGATAAAACACTATTTTTTGTGATATTTTACGGGATTTGTTCCCATAAACCGAAGACTGTTGATTTTTGTTAATTTTTCATAGAGGTCTAGTGATTTAAGTTTAAAATTACTTAAAATATAAAAATATAATATAAATGCATTTTATTTTTACGATAATGCCAAACCTTTAAAATGACTAGATTAACTTAAATAAATATCCATTGTTAGTATAAAATTGACGCCTTAGAAAAGCATGCGCCTCTGAAGCGTATGGTTATCTTTTACGTACGTTGTAATATGGTTATCTTTCTAGGGTTAAATATATCGACTAAATTTTAAGGGTTCGCGTTTTAACACGTTTCAAAATATGGATGCTAACTTTCGAGAAGGTTTACTTGTATTTGTTATCTCAGGAGACTGATATTTTTCTCAGTATAAATAATTTCGTATAAACGTTAAAAAATCACCACTTTTCATTACGGTAAAGTGACTTATGCCACTTTCAAAATAAACGGCTCATTTAGCAGGGCCAAGTGGGACCAAGCGCACGCTTTCTGAACATCGTTCTATTAGTAACAATGAATTTGTTAGTAGTATACTTCATGTAAAATCTATTTTCTCCAGTATGGTGCTTCATCCAACAAAGAACTTCCTTGTGCAATGGAGTCGAACTGTATGCTAATGCGCCATTAGATGCAGCTAAGTGGTATTGGCTGATCAATTGTCTGCGAAGAGCATGCGGGAGGTAAATACAGGTCTGTCAAGATGCAGAATGCATTTCAGGAACATACAGTCGGCCACGAAGGTTTACATGTATTGTACTTGCTAAATTTTAAATCACGATTTCGCGTATCCGTCAACAATGCATGCCGTATATGCATATTTTATACATTTGTTTACTGAAAAATATAAACAAATATAGAACTAACTGTACGCGTGAAATGTCCAAGAGACATTGTTTGGAGTTTGTGTTCAATCTCCGACATTCATTTCACCGATAATGTTTACATCGACACGGTTCAACCGACACCGGTTTCGCCGACATTGTTTATTCACCGACGCGTTCCAATCGTCGACAATGTTTTCTTCGACACTCGTCGCCCTGACATGTCCTGACAATGAATGCCGGAGACCGGTCGCCAATCCAATTATTTGACGGTACATGTAAATAAACGTTCGTTTAATACACACATTGGCAACAAACGGCCTGCTTTTTCTTTTTATTCGGACCTGATTCATGGCGAGAGAAAGCATTATTTATGATATAAACAAATCGAATATGAAGTAGTAACTTGTTCTAATACATTTGATATTAATTTATTTTATTTAACACGTTCCGTGCCGAGCTTTTTTTACTCGAATCTTCACACTTTGATATTTTACTAAAATTTGATGTATTACGTGCAATTATTAATTCTCGTACACATAACAACGTAACAAAAACTTATCAACGCCCATTCTCGCGGTGGAAATTGATTCTTCGGTTCTAAATTTCTTGTAAACAATTTGTTCAGTTCACTAAGTAAACATGCAAGCGTGTACCATCGATGGTACACGTGGCACGGAACGTGTTAATAATATTGTTCGGCCCTTGCCTCGAAGACAGAGGGATAGTTTAGTCCCCAAACTAGGAACGGTTGTCCATGTATCTGGTTTAATATAATTTTGAAGGTTAATTGAAAGTCACTAATGATTCTTTAAACAATTTAGTAGCTAATTTTAACGCTTAACGGACGGGTCACTTAGATTTACGTTTCTCTATTCTGACTTCGTAGGACAGGCACGTAGATTTACGTTTTTGCTTGAATTGTTATTAATACTTTATTAATATTTTATTAATACTAGAGACGTGTAAATAAATAACATTGTAAAATTTTATCAAAAATAGTGTTGATTTAATAAAACTGCAACGCTTTAAAATCGTACATACATGTTCATTTAATTCTCTTTTAAAAAGCCCGGAAACCGAGAAAGACACAAAAAACAATCCGTCTGTTAAGTATTAAGAAGTGTTGAACGATCTAGTTTAGCACGATTTTCAAATGATATCGAATTAATCCTTTACATTTGAATTCAAAGTATATAACGATACTGCTAATTGTTATCGCACTTTCAAACTTAAAAATTTGAGCTTTCGTAGTTTGTACAATCCTACACCAAATTCTGCTTAACCTCCGCTATCACACCTTCTATGCGAAAGACGTACATACACTGCCAGTCAAAACGAAATATCACGTGTACCATTATTTTAAAATAATTATTGCAAAATTCTATTGCGAATGCATGTATAAGTAACGTAATCAAATCGAGCAATTTAAGCATTTATATGCTTTAAATAAATAAAAGTTTCGCAAGAAAAAAATTAAACGTTTATTATTAAAAATATTTGTGGGAATTTTCACAATCGAAGTGAAACCCAATTGACTAATAAATACGGTTATAAAAGCACACGGCGAATATATTGATCAGAAAACGATATAATCGTTTTTTATTATTATTGGTGAATTATTTAATTGATTATTGGTTAAATGCGATCTCTAATACTGTACAAACCAGCATACATGAAATTTAAAAGGTTTATTAAACATTTTATAATTTTCTAGAGATAATAATAAGAGTTATAGACGACTTATAAGACGATATAATCGTTTTTTATTATTATTAGTGAATTATTTAATTGATTATTGGTTAAATGCGATCTGTAATACTGTACAAACCAGCATACATGAAATTTAAAAAGTTCATCAAACATTTTATAATTTTCTATAGATAATAACAAGAGTTAAGGAGATATCCACATACTTCTGAGCGACAGTGTATGTCATACTAAGTCAAAAATTAGCGATACTATCGAGAACCAAAAATTTGAGAATATTATTGGGACGTTCTAGGATCTAAAACATCGTTGCCTTCGTTAGAACTCGATGTCACACTTCAAGTATTATATATCGAATTAATTATTAATTTCATTCCTCTCACGACAATGTCACTTTTTCCGAACAAATGTGAGACATTTCGACAGCAAAGGGTTAAACGGAATAATTATCCCTAATATTCTATCATTTTATATTATATTTGAAGCGGTAGTCGTTACTTCGCGATTAATTCCAATAGTTGGCAGTCGATCTGAGAAAATTCTCCGAGTGCAAGGGGTTAAATGAGTTTACCAGAAGATGAAATCGATTGGAGTTTTTCGTGCAGTTATCAGGTATTCAAACGTCGCCGCGCTTCCACGCAGCGGCGACCAATCGTTCGAAAAATTTTGTCGAGCATTGTTTACGTAGCAGAGTTCAGCTTTGTTTCACAACGAACAGTGCGCAAGCTATTTGTCAGGCCGAACGGACTCGTACAATTCGACGTCTCGCCGGCTGGTTCATTTTTTTCCCCCAGCTCAAACCCGTCTACGTGCTCTCATTAACGCTACGCATCGAAACCTTTTTCAACTCGCAGCCGCAGAGCGTTGAATATTCATTGTTTGCAACGGGAACAGGCGTAAATAATTACGCAGGGGTTCGGCGTCTTTGTCTGTCTCAATCTCGCTGCCTCCCTCGACCACTCGTCCGTTTTCTCTTCTCTCTCTTTCCGCCCGCACATTATATTATTTACCAGTTTCACGTCTGACTAACCTCTAGGGGAATCTCAAAACCTCTTTAGCAAGTATTTAGCCGTGACCCCGGCAATCACGTGCTCGTGGAACAAGGGCTACACCGTCGACTAGAATGTTATCTTAGGTAATAAGAAAATAATACGTCCCGCGACGTGCGATACTACAATGGAACGCATCATTCTTTTCAGCTTCCATTTCCTCTTCCATGCCCGCTCATTATTTTATTTCGGGTGACTGCGTTGAATAAAAAAAATCTCCACGGCCATTCTTCGACCCGGCCCGACTTTTCTTTTTTCTGCTCTTCACCTCTCGTTTCTCCTTTCTCCGGTGAGATTCTTACGTCTCTATTACATTTTTGACCGGGGACAACACCGACTGTCCGTATTAATGCCTCGGCTATAAATTCTCATATTCTTTCTCGTCCCTGGCCTTTTGATACGGCCCTCGCTCTTCATCTTCGAGGCTAGATTACTCTTCCTTAAAGCTCGTGTACCTCGTTCATCTGTTATTTTTATGCCGGATCGTTCCTTGCCGACCTTAAATTTTCATTCCATACCCGCGAGTGTCGCGGATTCGTGTGCTGATTAGAGCTACAGTGGTCGACAAAAATATTAGTGTATGTACTAAATGATTGAATTGTTTTTTTTTTTAGAGGATAAAAGAACTAGTCTAGTAGATAATGACTAATTTACTTTTTTTTTAAATTTTGCTATTCCGTGAAATGACTAAACAAAAATCTCATCGAAATCGGTTGACCTCAATACGAGTTGTGGATTGACTCTGCGTTAACCGATTTCGATTAAAATTGTCTCTATGCGTATAAGTTGTTGAGATATACAAAACGAATTTTTTAAATTTTCGTTATACGCTCAGATAAAAAAAAGTTGAAAAACGAGGGCCTTTTTAATTTTTTTCTATAGTTCCAAGTGATAGCAGATTAATAAGAAGTATTTTTTTGTCATTGTCCAGTAAACTAGTCCCTCTAAAATTAAGAAAAATTCAAGTCATTTGGACCATTTTGAAGAAAGTTGTTGCGTTCTAAAAGGCGCACGCATGCTTCTCACTAACTCTACTTTTTATATCATTTTCAAGACCTTATATTATATTCGTATCATATTAATGTCATTCAATTCATAGTATTTTTATTATAAATCATGTAGATCAAATTTTTCATAAATGCCCCAAATTAAACAATGTGGCTCTTACCCGTACAACATTGGGACTAAACATTGAAAGAGATATCCATATTTTGTTCATAAAAATCATGGAACAAATGTTGCAATTAGTTGTCTCTAGTTTTCGCTTAATATTTTCTAGCAGAACGTGTAAGAATTTTCGAAAATGTTTGTTTCTTTGGAAATTTTGCACTACTTCCACCTACTGATTCTACTTTTTGTAAAGTTTAAATAATGTAACTTAATGCTCATAGTTCATCCAAAATATTTAGAGAACTTTTGCTGCAGATACTTTTACAATGTCTCCATTTGAAGTGACATTTGGACCGAAATAGTGCAAAATTTCCAGAGAAACAAATATTTTCAAAGATTCTTACACGTTCTGCAAGTAAATGCTAAGCGAAAATTAGAAATATATCGTTCTTTTCTTTAGCTAAAACTGTGTAAGTATATATAGTATAATTTGCAATCGTAATCTACAAAAATGTTCGTTCAAATTCATTGATGCATCACAACGATAACAGCTCAGACATTTTGTACTAAAGACGAAAAAGAAAAATACAGAATTATTCCTCAAGACTTGCATAATAAAGGCTGTAAGGCAAAAGAATGTAATGGAAAATTAACTCTTTGTGTACCTACGATTGCTGCGTAACTTGAAAAGCTCATTATTCACTTTACCCTTATAATATCCTGACATGTATAATTACAACCAGTTTTCAATCATGAATTATTTATTATTATTAGCATATGGTTCCCAAGTATAGAATTATTGTTGCTGAAATGTCAACGCGTGTCAATGGGCGATTATTAAACTCTTGGGCACGACGCGCCACTATAGTAGCTCACTGTAGTAGCTCACTCGCTCACCGTTTGAATTAAATAATCGTCTTCATATGCATTGTTTCACACTTCTTTTGTCTTCACATCGTTTTATAACAGTCTATAGGGTGTCCCAAAAATGTCTCGCAATCCGGAAATGGCGGGTTCCTCGGATCATTTGAAGCAACTTCTTCCTTTACAAAAATTTTCTCCGAGGCACCGTTAACGAGTTATTAACGAAAAACAGTGACCAATAAGAATCGAGTACGGCTGACGCGAGGCGGCCCAGCCAACCAGCGCGCGAAGCCCAGTTCCGCTCATTGGCTCGATCGCCTCGCGCCAGCTGAGCTCGCCTCTCATTGGTCACTGTTTTTCGTTAATAACTCGTTAACGGTGCCTCGGAGAAAATTTTTGTAAAGGAAAAAGTTGCTTCAAATGGCCTGAGGAACCCGCCACTTTCGGATTGCGAAACATTTTTGGGACACCCTGTATATACAGTATCAGACTCTGTACAGTACACATCAGACTCTGCCGTCCAGGAAAATAGCCTCGCGCAGAATTCAGCCGAGGAATTCAGCCGATATAGAACGAACTGTTGTTCATGAAATGTGAACGTGTATCAACGAATTATCATCATAATCAAAGGGTCCGTGAATATCGAATTGAAACGTCTACATCGATCCAGTCATTGTCAGTATATTCATGGCTCGCCACGCAATTTTCGCCTTGCTCCTCTCTTCCCTACACCGGTGACGCAACTTTTTCATTCGACGCGACCACGAGGCTTGATTGTCCTCATCTACTTGCAGCCACGGTCTCCCCTCGTGCCCTCGTTCCCTCAAATAAAAGAATAATAAGCGTCGCATAGGCGCGGATTACCGACCACAACAAAAGTTCTCGTTTCCCCTTATTTCCTCCTTTCTTCGAACGCGAATCGGAGTTTCGCGGAACGATGAGGGCCACGGGACCAGCAAGAAATACGCGGTAGAAACACCTGCACGGTGAATCCGTGATGGGGGGGTTGAAGGACGAGGGATAAGGGGGAAAGGGTGACGAAGTAGAGAGCGAGGGTCACGTAGCTCGGACGGGAAAATTGCATTTCAACTTAATCGCGGAACGGAACTTGAAACTTTCACGACGAAAACGGCGGAAAAGTCTCGGCGCTCTGTAATCGAATGATCGGGCATTAAGTCAACTATTGGCTAATGGACCGGGAGTGCTCGGTAAGAAAGGAGCATACGATTTCCCGTCGGCTCCCTCGGATGAAGACTTATTGTCGGACCCGCTTTGAGCGGAAATTGCCTCGGACCAAACGATAATTAAATGTAACGCTATGAGAACGCGATCGCACACATTAACTCGGCGGGAGGCGCACCCCATGTTGTGACACAGGTTGACGCTAACAGGTGAAAAATATCTGCATTCGAAATATTAAAAATCGTGGCTTTAGTGTTTTTTGATACAACTGCAGTATTTTTATATTAAGATGCCTTGCTTTTACCATTTCGCTAGTACGATCGTATATGTACACGACTATTTCGATAGCCCAAGAGAGTTTGGCTCGTTACTTAACACTGGATTTACGGAGCACAAAAAACAGCTGCTTTATATTAGTTTGTAAAAGTAACAATAAGACATTTATTCTGATTTTTAACCAGTGTCATTGTAACATTTGCCGTAAGTAACATATAAATTGAATAAATAACTCATAAATGTAGCTTTGCGATATGAACAATCGTAAATTAAAAAAAAAACCCGTCATTTTGACGAGTTCCGTAAATCTAATATTAACGCAGACATAACACTGACTTAACCCAATCCTATTATTTATTACCTATTTATTTTATTACCTACTTCCGTTACTTTAATAGACATTTATTTTTATTTTACTTATAATATTTGGAACCCTTATCTATTTAGTGAAAGCAAACACTCGTTGTCCCGGTGACTCATAGTGGGTAGATACGAACAATAGAATCTATCTAGCTGATCGGAGAAGTTATTTATGACTCGATTTAATGTATTTTAAAATCTTTATTAAACCCCTTGTGTAAAAATCATAATGAAACCTCAAATAGTTTTCTTAATTTTACTTGGTTACAAAATCAGATAACAAAAGTTAGTCCTTTTTCTTTGTCGGCAACAATATCAAAAGTCATAGCCGGATAAGATGGTCAAATGTGCCCACTAACCAAATTGGCTTCTATTGAGATCTTTCGATGGGCCATTCATTGAAAACCCTTTCAGTCGAATTTTTAAGTACACATTAAGTACACATAAAACAAAAGAAAAATTTACATGAAACCAAATTCGAAAGCCTCATATTAAAAATGTGCATGTGATTAGTAATTAAATTAAATGTTCGAACTGCATTCGATATTTTGCAACGCAAAGTTCTGCTTTTTGTAATAAAGTTTTATACGTAGGTTAAATTAAAGAACTTCCTTGTACATTTCTACACGCGTGCATAATGCGTTCTTGAAGATTTTCAACACTGTCAACGGGTTGTCTACGGGTAATCGATTCATAGCAATTTTTCCTTCAATGTCACCCGAAGTTGAATTCGTCTCGATGTCGTCTCTAATACTATGAAGTTAGAATTACCTAGTTTCATTAAAAAATATATCGGTGACCTAGTCTTTTTATCAAAAATCAATTCGTTCTTAAAGTTAAACAATTGCAATTTCTTGTCTGTTAAATACCAATTAACTTTAATAGGAAACATTTTGTTGTGAGACCATCGGAAGGGACTGAAAAATCGTGGGGACTAATTTGTGTTACAAAACATGGATCTACAAGATACATATTCTAAATTTTCATTGTAAGCTCAGATGAAAAAGTTGAAAAAAACACAAAAATTGCAATTTTTTAAAATAACTTTCTGCCATTGTCTAATAAATTAATCACTCCAACATCCAAAAAAATTGTGAACTTTTGGCCCGATCGTAAAAAGGTTATTCCGTTTTAAAAGCCGTACAGTTACTTTTTACACCCATTGTACTCTTACTTTATTTTCGGAAGTTACGCCTTTGTGTTGAATGGAACCCAGTAGCGCCTGTCGCCGAGTTTAACTATTCGTCCCGTCGCGCGAATATGGTTGCTGCCTTGTTACGAAATTAACTATGCCGTTCGATATCAGGCGGGTATTTTTCAATGAGCTGGAAATAAATATTCGCATTATTTCCGATCGACAAATTGCGCGAGAGCCGAGGAAGCGGTTGTGCAACGTTCGAAGGACCATTGTTCGTTCTGTAGTTTTCGAAGCGGGCAGATTATCCGCGTTCCGGATGGTAGTTATTTGCCATCGATTTCGTTCCGCAGGTACCGATATTGTATAAAAATTATCGACAAAAGTTGATCTCGTTATGCGGTAAGAAGAATTTCGATTCGTGCAGAATCAATTAAATATGGAGCACGGATTGTGGAAACCAATAATTTCTTTCTCTGTGTTTTCTTTGTAAGCTGCGCAGCTGTGCTTCCATTATGTTTGCTGGTTCAATAATGAAATACACAGTACAGCATTTCGCGTGCACGTTGGATTAAATTGTTGCTTGGCGTTTTATTCAGTACGCATCCGTTCGGATTTAGTCTGCAACCGACTTTTTTTTTTTATTCTTTGCAGCGTTTCCCCGTGAATCTTTCTGGATTGAGCGAACTGTAATAAATAAGCGCCGTCGCCGTGGATTTCGTACCATAAATAATGATGTCACAACTTTCGCGTACATATTAATCAATAAAATAGAACAATAAGGTATATACGGTGAAATATTTCGATTCCGTAATCACAGTGATTTAACACTAAACGTAACGAGGTTTAATATACAGGGTGTCCAAAAATTATCGTATTTCCGAGAAATGGGGGGTTCCTGAGGCCATTTGGAGCAACTTTTTCCTTAACGAAAATATAATCCGCGGCTTTGTTTACGAGTTATTAACGAAAATCAGTGACCAATAAGAGGCGAGATCGGATGACGCGAGGCGGCCCAGCCAACGAGCGCATGAAGCTCAGTTCTGTTCATTGGCTCGGCCGTCTCGCGCGTCAGCCAATCTCGCCTCTCATTGGTCAGTGTCTTTCGTTAATAACTCGTAAACAAAGCCGTGGATTGCATTTTCGCTAAGGAAAAAGTTACTTCAAATGACCTCAGGAACTCTCCCATTTCCGGATTTCGAGACATTTTTGGGATACCCTTATTTGGAATGAAAACAAAAAATTAAAAACCCTCGTTTTTTAACCTTTCTATCTGATCCTATAACAAAAATTTAAAAAATGCCTTTTGTAGATCTCGGCAGATCTTAAATACGATTCTTTTGTTTGACGCCGGCATAATAGCTTGGAAATTTTAGATTTTTAAAAAAATTTCGAAGATGGTGCTAATATAAATTCCTAAAATTAAGATAAGTCATCCGAGAATTTTCGTACTTAATTCTTAGTTAAATAAGCACGATGCTATAGTTAGTTTGCTGCCTTTTAACACCCAAGAAATATAGTTCAAATGTTATTTCAGTTTTTTAAAATGGCACCGAAGTGGTACCACCGGCATACAACAGATAGTTTTTGCATGGCACCAGCGTGGTGCCACCGGACGGCATAGTGTTAAAAAAAAGCATTTCATTGATCGTCTAGCAGACTAGTCCCTCTATCACCTAAAAAATATTAAAATCATTTAGTTCAGTTTCAAAATAGTTATTGCGTTTTAAAAGATGTACGAACACTTTTGTGAACCACTGTACATAGTTTCGAATCCACTTCTTCGTGATCATCGTATCGAGCCAAACAACTGATGATTCGAACTGGCTGCTGGAAAACTAATTTGTGATTGAACCTGTGGTTGAACCTGTACACATATTTACTTACAATACATGCAGCAGAACACGGACTAGTTTCTCTTAAACCGCGCGATCTAGTTTATGCAGGGACAGGATTTTTTCACCCGATTATGAGTATCCTGTTTACCTAAAAGTTGCCTGGTACACGAACCGTGTTATCGAGGCGAGCGTTGTCCAGAATGAGGGGTGGAGTGGCGTGATAGTATTTCCGGTCGCGGAATAGACAAATATTTGTAGTGAAGATCCCCGCCAATCGTCGGGACGTGAGATTTTGATTCGATTTAGGGATCCGGCTGACATTATACGGCTGACATAATTTACAACTCGGACACCGCGTGCACGCGTGACGAATAATGGGTACAGATAGGAACGTGTCCAATAACACGGTACGTTGTGCCTGTTTGTAAATCGAATGCATCGGTAGTTAACCGTAACCGCTGTAACGGCCCTCGGAGAGATAGAGCGAGAGACCGATAAAGACCGCGAGGGGGTGAGAAACGGAGGGGGGCCCGTTGATGACCCGCTAAGTTATCCGAGGCACGACCGTAAAAGCGAGTCTCCTAACTTCAGTCCCTTTGCCACGGCGATCCTCGAAGGTAGAGCCTCGGTACCAAAACGGATATTTAACTCGCCTCGAAATTCTACCGAACTCCTAAGGTCAATAGTCGCGTTGATAAAGAGGAAACTCAAGGCACTCTCGAAAGCTTGTCAACTGCGAACAATTGAAAGGCAATTAATAGTACGCGACTGGAGATCGTTGTCGGTTGTACGGGCGGTTAAACGGTGCACAGGGTAAACCGCCTGACAATTCCGTCGGAAATATCTTTGTTGTTTCCGATGATGCGAGAAAAGTCAAGAAAAGACGTTCACTTCGAGAAAACAATCATGTTAGGGGAGATATCTAATTGAAAAGATACATAGCTTTCTTCCCAGGCCACGTGTTTCTATCCTCCGCGGTCATCACTTGTTGATTGCCCGTGCTTGATCCGGTGATCGTTCGAACTTCCAATGTACACTCCGGTCCAAAAGTATCAGGACACCAACTTATTTTTCATATAAATGGTAATATTCCATTCAATCTAGGTAATGTATGCGAGTCTGCAATATGGCGTCATATAGTTCTCCTATTTATTGCATTTTGTTTATTGAAATCGAATCCAGGGCACATTTAATACTCTTCGCACGGAACCAAAGGGTATCAGAAATAATGGAAGAACTGATAAAAGGGATGCCGAAATTAGCCTAGAAGTAATTAAAAAACGCGATGCATATATGGACGAAAAGAAAATTTAATTTTCTTTTATAAAATTTACGTTATTTTTAGTGCAACGTAAAATATATTTACGTCCTTGTTATATAATTAAGTATATTATATATATATATATAGTATAATATAATAGTATAATATATAGTATAATATATAGTATAATATATAATATATATAGTATAGTATATATATATGTATGTATATAATTAAGTCCTAGTTTTATACAATTAACTATGAAATAAATTTTTTAAATTATAACGATTTCTTATCGGATTTTCATGTTTATCTAAATTTTCTGTAAGTGTCTTAATACTTTTGGAGGGGGTGTATTGCACAATGTATGTCGACTAGGTTAAATTTTTAGGAAAAAAGACCAGCTTTCGAATCGGAAGGAAAGGCCAGCAAGTTCTACCAAAGGTCGTGTATTTACAAGACGATTTCTTGGAATTTTTCGCTCTAATTCACCCCATAAATACTCTACAGAATTTAAATCCAGGCTTTGAGGTGGCCAAGGAAGCACGGAAATACCATTGTCTTCGAAAAGTTTTTTCACTATTTTTGCAGTGTGTCTCCAAAATTTTCGATTGATTGAAATAAAAAGAAAAAAAGAAAAATGAAAATATAAAACCTCTGAAAACACAAACCTAACGATTTCTAATATGTTGATCTTCTAACGAGCTTCGCAGGACTTAATCTTCGAATAGTGTAACTAAGTGTTCGAAGACGACGTTCGTACTCACTGTACTCCATATATTTATTTTCATACTGAATAAATTTTGCAGCTCTTGCAGGCGTAATTTCGATGTAACTTCTGGCGAAAATGAGAGGATATTAAAATTGCGCACTTTGTTCAAGCAAAGAATTGCTAAGTACTGTAATAGAACTCTGGCTGCGACGGTTTCCAGCTTCTCTTGAATTTCCGTACTCGGTGGCCTTCCGCCCGGAGTTCAAGGAGAACACTCCAGGATCTTCAATGTCCCTTAAGAACGCTTAATGATAAGAGTCCGATCTTCTGGGCATCGTGCACAAACTACGGATTTTTGGACAGTCCCTGGACGGTGCTAGAGGAAATCGATTCGCTTTTGGTCTGCCAAAAATTCAGTGAACAAACCTGCAAACTCTCGGTGGACTTTTAAAGATCCTAAGAATTTTTAGAGACCATAAATCGCATGGTTCCCGTGGAATTCTCTTAAAATTCCTAAAGTATAATGGATGCTATTCCAGGTACTAGGGATCTTCTGAAGGGGTGCTGTAGGAATTTGTGGGTACCTAGGGCTGATCTGAATTACTTTGACAGTGCATGAAAATCCTTATAGCTTCCTAAGGATCCTTTGATCACCTTAGAACTATCATGGTTCGGACTCTTTGGACATCATTAATCCCTTGTCGGACTTTGACGAGTCTGACTCGTGATGAGAAATTCCAGTGATAACCTGCCGAGTATGAATGTTTATCGTTCATTGAATTCGGAAAAAATTCTGTTCTTTTTCCATTAACCCTAGAAAGATAACCATATGACAACGTACGTAAAAGATAACCATACGCTTCAGAGGCGCATGCTTTTCTAAGGTGTCAATTTTATACTAACAATGGATATTTATTTCAGTTAATCTAGTCATTTTAAAGGTTTGGCATTATTGTAAAAATAAAATGCATTTATATTATATTTTTTTATATTTTAAGTAATTTTAAACTTAAATCACTAGACCTCTATGAAAAATTAACAAAAATCAACAGTCTTCGCAGGCGCCTCTGCGACGTAGGTTATCTTTCTCGGGTTAATATTTAAGCGTTCAAGTTGGTGTAGACATACGGTAAACGTAAATTTTCTTTCTCTTCCAAGATATTGTTAGAATCGAGGTAGTTGTACAGGCTGTGCTAAAGGAATCTGACCGATTTTTATATGGAATTACAGACTCATGTGTCAAGACGTTTATTTTCAATTGCAAGTAATCGAAAGTACATTGCATACCATTTCATTTATGGAAGATAATTTCGCTGAAATGCTGTCCTTCACTGTGAACACACTGCTCCAAGCGGTTTCAGCAATTGAAAGAAAACACTCGCAATGAAATTGGTTCAATTCGCTTAGAAGAAAATTTACGAAACCACTTCGAACAATGTGTACGCAGTGAAGGACACAATTTAAGCGAAATTATCTTCCACAAATAAAATGGTATGTATTGTACTTTCTGTTACTTGTATTTGAAAATGAATATCTCGACGTATAAGTATAGGTTATTTAAATTTAATTTAAGCGGAATTATATCTTGCACAAATAAAATGGCATGTATTGTACTTTCTGTTACTTGTATTTGAAAATAAATATCTCGACGTATAAGTATAGGTTATTTAAATTTAATTTAAGCGGAATTATATCTTGCACAAATAAAATGGCATGTATTGTACTTTCTATTCCTTGTATTTGAAAATAAATATCTCGACGTATAAGTATAGGTTATAATTGAAGCTATAAATGTAAATGTATAAATTATAAATATAAATTTGTAATTTTATATCAAAAAGCGTCAAGTCCCTATGGTGCACCCTGTGTTTTTGACGAACACGGTACGGCAAGCTATTAAAAGACTTGATCTGATTCTTTAAACGATCCTGAAGGGATATACGAACTCTTTTAGGCCTGTAAGGGTCTTTCAGAGAATTCTGAAGGACTGTGAGAATAGTTGTAGGCCTCAAGGAATTCTCTGGACAAACTTGAATGTCTATGGGAATCTTAGTGGCATAACTTCGTCGAACCACGAGTACCTCAATGGTATGGCAAAGATGTTGACGACTTGCTTGTTATCTAAGACGCAGTTTCCCAACGCCGAAGAAGGCTGCCACAAAATGACAGAAATTTCAATAACGTGATATCCCATTGTATGGTAAATTAATATTTTAAATTCCATTTTCCAATACCTCGATTTTCAAACTATTCGCACCACTTATTGAATGATCCATTTTTACTGTTATAATGGTAAAAGGATAATATAATAATAGTAAAAGATAAAGATAATCAATAATGGTAAAAGGAAGTTTAAAGTTAATCTCTCGTTCCTAAAATATTTATAAACAGAAAGAGTTCAATAGAATCGATTGTTTATACGGATCTACGCCGCCATCAATTATTTGTAAGTTTCTACTCTAAAATAGGACGGTCGTATATATTACATTAATACGCAGTGAATATTCAATTAGGCGTTTTCCGGTTTGCGTGTCACAAAGACGCCGCAAGAAGAAGCAATCATTCAACAATCCAACACGTTCTATCCTCGGGCCATGTTTTTAGCCGAACAGATGTCACGAGATGTCCTGGTAATCGAATTTTCAGCCGACCGAAACTAGTTTCAGTTTAGTTGTCCACATATCTACATGTTTCCAAGCGGCCGCGCATTATCGATTTGCGGCACACGTGCACTGTATTCTGAGAGGCGATCCCATACACTTTCCCGTTTCTCGAGTTTTATTAAACCTTCGTTCGCATGCAAATACGAATTCGGATTCCCTATGGAACTCTGGAATATCGGACGAGTGCCGGTGCATTGAAATCATATCTACAATTTTTATCACGGTGCATTCGTTGCACGTTTTTACTTTTATTTAACGCGGCAGTTGCCACGTAAATTAATCTTAGCTACATGATATTGTTTATTTCAAATGAGCTCGTAATAAAAATCACGTCTTTCAGCAAAATCGACTTTCGTCATTCTTATTCGATATTCGAAACGACTCGCTTTGACTGGTCGATGCTTTTTCTATCGTCAAAAGCGATGAATCACGTTTGCGGTTACGGGTTCGATAATCGATGCGATACACAACCACTGACGAGGCTTTTATTCTCGTTAATGTAATATTCATCCGGTTATTGACCGAAACTATTAATTCCTTTATTTTGTGAAAGAGCATGCTTGACCTAGACCGATAATTGATAGTGAGTCCTGTGCTACAGACAAAAGTTCCTCAGATCTTCCATCTGGTCTCTTACCGAAAGAAATGCGCCATTGATGTTTTAGTACTTATCTGTTTCAAATGTAGGTAACAGGGAGAATAATATCAGACTGTGTAAGAGGGTAGGCCGTTTATTCGATGTCTCTGTTACAGTGAAACACCGAAATCTGGAGAATGTCGACTTTCACCGGTGAATGTCAACATTCACATAGTCGCTTGGTGTATGTCCGAAATATTTGCTAAATACCCTTTTTTCTGACTTACACCGGTAAATGTTGACATTCACCATGCACTAATGGTGAATGTTGAACATGTTGGAGATTTATATTTTCTTCTCCGTAATTCAGTCGCTATAAAACGCCACAAGGGTGACGTAACTTTTTCGCCCCTCTTTCTGAAAGGAATGACCAAGAATTTAAAATACACGGTACATTCTACATGAGAAAAGAAAATAATAGTAATAAAAGAATTACTTACTTATGTGATTCAAATCTTATTTATTGCAACAACTTAAGCTATTATGACACTTTGAATTGCACAAGAGTCCCTTGCTTTTACAACTGCATTTATTTGTGGAACACTTCCTTTTGCAATGACAGGTTTTGGACCTCCACCGGAGCATATCTGTGATTGTCGACACACACCGGAGAGGGTCCGAATGTACAACAATGTAATGAAATATTCGATCTTTCACCGACGTATTTGGTATCTGTTGACATTCACCGGTGAAAGTCGACATTCTCCAATTTCGGTCATTCACGGCAACATCTCTACTATCCCAGACAAATCTGATCTATCTCCGACTGCGGCTTCGACGAGACTGACTCTCTGGGCCTCGGCACCCTCTAAAACGCAATAACTTTTTTTCAAACTGGACTGAGTCACTCGATTCTTTTTTTAGGCGATAGAAGAACTGGTCTACTAGACGATGGGTGAAATGCCTTTTTTAAATTTTGTTATTACTTGGGATGACGAAGAAACTCTCGTATTTTAACCTTTTTTATCTGAGCCTATAACGAAAATGTAAAAAATGCCTCTTGTAGATTTCGGTAACTTGTAAACGGGCTGAAAATTTGATCGAAATCGTTGAAAGATTTAAGGAACTGCAGATTTCTCTTTCTAGTTTTTGATTAACCCGAGAAAGATAACCTACGTCGCAGAGGCGCCTGCGAAGACTATTGATTTTTGTTAATTTTTCATAGAGGTCTAGTGATTTAAGTTTAAAATTACTTAAAATATAAAAAAATATAATATAAATGCATTTTATTTTTACAATAATGCCAAACCTTTAAAATGACTAGATTAACTTAAATAAATATCCATTGTTAGTATAAAATTGACGCCTTAGAAAAGCATGCGCCTCTGAAGCGTATGGTTATCTTTTACGTACGTTGTCATATGGTTATCTTTCTAGGGTTAACATCGTGATAAAACTGCGATGTTTGCCGTCTTTAATTTGTTACAACTCACAACAACGTCAACCGATTTCGATAAAATTTTCAGCATACATGCAAGTCACCGAGATCTACGAGAGGCATTTTTTAAATTTCCGTCATAAACTCAGATAAAAAAGTTAAAAAATGAGAGTATTTTCCTTTTCTTTTGTCAGATATGATTATTCGAGTCTTGCGTCTCGTTCTTAGAGGTGTTGACAATCGGTAACTATAAAGACGAGCCGCGATAATCGTGTCTCCTCTTCCGAAATTGTCCAATTTTGTGCGCGATCTCAGCGCGAATTAGGGAGAAATTACTAACCCCTAAGTCAAAGGTCTGGTTCTGATGCTTACGGAAATTTATGCTCGCTTGCGCGACAATGCTAAAAACGAAAGAAATCCTATTACCGTTGAAGTTCCAACATCTTCAGAGATTTGAACGCCATCGAGATGCAATGTTAACTAGAATGTGCTGATAGTTAACACGTTCCGTGCCACGTGTACCATCGATGGTACACGCTTGCATGTTTACTTAGTGAACTGAACAAATTGTTTACAAGAAATTTAGAACCGAAGAATCAATTTCCACCGCAAGAATGGGCGTTGATAAGTTTTTGTTACGTTGTTATGTGTACGAGAATTAATAATTGCACGTAATACATCAAGTTTTAGTAAAATATCAAAGTGTGAAGATTCGAGTAAAAAAAGCTCGGCACGGAACGTGTTAATGAGTGCCGGTTCAGTAATCCTAAGAATGTCTCTCTGCCATTCATACATGTCTGAACGTTGACCTCGGAAATGATAATCCGAAGTTTCTAATTGGGTAGGAGAAGCCAAATTGAAGAAGATCCTGATTAAAGATTCCTAGGTCTTCGTGATTTCATTCACTGGAGGTTCGCGACGCAAGAGTTGCGTGACGAATGGTGACGGCATTAAAGATCGCGGAACAAATCATTCACCCGTAAATCCGCATCAGTTAGATCACAACGGTATCTACAAGATCATTACATTCTTAATCGAATTACAAAGTTCTCGGAATGAATTCGTCTTATTGGCTGCAGAAATAGTTTCTCGGCGGTTCTCCCTAGAATTCCAATGATTCACAGAGATTCGTTCAGAGTTCTCGGTTAACTGAAACCGTTTGAGGCGTTGATCAAGTGTTTAAAGTCAAGAGCGATGTACCAAGTTAGAGCTCGCGCAGGCTTAAACGATCGTGCCGTGCGAGGTGCGAGAAAAGGAGACTGAAATCGATAATCGAGTATTGCGGAATACACTTCCTCTTTGATCAAGGAAGTGTAATACAGAGTGCATAACAATGCGCTGTCAAAAGGTAGTGAAATAATTGAACGAATTCCTTTGTTCGTGATCCTGTCGCCCATTGAAGAGTAGATCGAAGTTATAGGTCTCGTTTAATCGTCCTTTGCCGTATCGTGTGAAAGAGTTACTATTTGCAATTACTTAAATCTCTATAATTCCCTCATACATGTTCTAATTACTAACGCTTTGTAAAAGAATATTTTTATCGTTGTTTTTACAGCGGTGATGCTTCAAATTGTAAAGAATACGTGGCAAATTGTGGTATAATACGTAACAAATTACCTTAAAAGATGACTTAACAGTAAAAAAGATCTGAGAGTTGTGGTTAAATAGAGTGCATTACGTTTTTATTGTTATTATTATTTCTTTTGACTTCGAATCGTGACACGTGGCCTCCGAATTGCCTTCGAATCGTGGCAAAAAGTAGAAATAAAAATGTTAAGTCATCGCTTTTATTCCAACATTACTATGTACTGATATTAATGTACACCATGAAGTGTGGCCGTTGCTTTTTTTGCCAACTGCCTGACTGTTTTTGCCGACTGCCTCCCGATTTTCTGTGAAAGCGAGCCGCGAGGCCCGAAGAATCGCAGCTTAGTATTCTCAGATATATATATATATCTGTCGGTATCAATTCCGATCTCCGAACATTTCTGGGAGAAATTACTATATTTCCAGATGGACGCAGACACGGTATGACATGATAACGAGGATGTTGAATGTAGAAATAATACTAACAATATGCACGAAACTAATAAAATTAATAATAACTAACAATAAGTTACGGGAGCAGAAAGAAATAACGAATAGGCCTTAACAGCTGACAATTGGAGCTCGTTTGTAATATTAATTACGTTACGTGTAAAATTAATTATTCATTAATAATTAACCGTCTCCCCTAGGATAACCGTAATCGAGCGAAAGCAGATTTCAGTATCTCGGAAAATTCCCGTCCGGAGCAACGAACAATAAATTACCAGGCAAAAATCGCGCCCCTCGCTGGAGCGCTCGAAGTCGCAATTGCACTTGTTGAAAATTCATTTACTACAGGATGCAGCAGCATTAAGGGTCTTGATTAATGAAATGCCCGTTAGTCAGAAATTCCGGAAGGCATGCTTCGTCAGCTTAAAGGACGCAGCCTCCGAAGGAAGGAGGTGGCCCATGAATATAATGTAGTCGGCCTCTCGGTAGGATATGCTTATAACCGGCTTAAATAGGATTACGCCTCTATTGGGAGGCAGGCAGGCGAGGCGATCGTACAGGGGGAGAGGGAGGGCAGCAAGACAGGCATGGACGGGCCGCGTAGAGGGTGGATGCACCGGCGTGCAGGAAGTAGCGTGATTACGTATTGAATCGAGCAATTATTCAACGGATTGCCAGGATTCGCGGTGTATATACAATCGTCTAGGCGGTCTGCGTGCGGTGTTCGCGCCCGAACGCGACCCACATACCTCTGTGCGGGCCGGCATAGCCGTTTAAGTGTCCCCAACGGGCAGTGATTCACGGCTAGCGTCCCCATGAAATTGGTCCGCCACCGTCGCCCCGCTCCGTCACGATCATTTGGGCAATTGAGCCGGAATCACGTCTCCTCTTTACTTGACCCACTGGTGTTTCCTTTCATCTCCACCGTTCGAACTACCACCGACCTGAACACCACCACCGCCCTCGAACCGAGTCCCGCCTCTATTCCCTGTGTATCGTTTAATCTTTCGCCCGGCGGAAACGGAATTAAATTTAACACGCTCGGACGTTTCACCGGCTGGATTACACCGGTCGTCGGAGAGTATATCGCTGGCCGATTAATTGTGGGACGCTGCAGCCGTTCCTCCAGGGTGGCGAGGCCAGAGGTTACGTTGTTTATAGCGATGAAAGTGGTCGGACGGAAGGGTTCGGGGTGGGTTAAGAGCCAGTCGATTCGAGGAAGGAACTTTCTCCTCCCTCTCTATTTCTCTCTCTCCCTCTATCTCTCTCTCTCTCCCTCTATCTCTCTCTCTCTCTCTCTCTCTCTCTCTCTCTCTCTCTCTCTCTCTGTCTTGCCCGTTCTCACTGCACACCAGATCTTGGTCTTTACGTGCAGTACCTTCCTGCGGCTGCTGCAAACCGAGGAAGCCATCGGCGCTCTCTCGGGCTACCGAGAAATCGATGAATCGACGTAGAGGATATACTATATGTCTATTGTGTATATACATACATATATATGGGTATAAATTATAGGATCCATGTACGTAGGTATATAGTTCGGCCACCCAGACTGTTTGCGTCTGGCTGCAATTTACTTAAGAAGGACGTTCATTTCGAACTGGGTTCCCGCGTGGCGGGATTTTCTTGCCTTCGTTGCGGAAGCTCCCGAAGTGACGTTGAGTTCTGTGCTCTGTGTCGAGGTATCCGTGACTCGTGCAATGCGTTTTATTATATTCTTTGCGCCACGTTACCGTCGAAGGTACTAGGCGACTAATAGGCAGCCAACTTCGAACAGGAGAGTTCGATTGTTATTTAATTATTGGTATTGGCATATTAATAGTTTCTCTTGACAAATTGTTAGAAACGGCAGATCCTAAAATTCTTCTAATGTTTTCGCAGTCTCGTATCTCAGCTATTAACACGTTCCGTGCCACGTGTACCATCGATGGTACACGCTTGCATGTTTACTTAGTGAACTGAAGAAATTGTTTACAAGAAATTTAGAACCGAAGAATCAATTTCCACCGCAAGAATGGGCGTTGATAAGTTTTTGTTACGTTGTTATGTGTACGAGAATTAATAATTGCACGTAATACATCAAGTTTTAGTAAAATATCAAAGTGTGAAGATTCGAGTAAAAAAAGCTCGGCACGGAACGTGTTAATTTTTGTCGTAAATGCATCTGATAGTAACAAACAGTTTAACACACGTTCACGATCACGCGTCGCAAAGTCCAGAGTCACACATGTGTCACGTGGTTGGTTTGCTTTTTATTGTTGTTTGTTGTTTTATTTTATTGTTGTCGACATAAACGCGTAGAATTAACACTGGACCGTTATCTTTTATTTCTTAAGAAAATGATTGGGCGAAGCATATGTTTTCTCTAGTATTAGCCGAGTTTATTCAGTTTTTATATCAATAAACTTTTACTACATATGTTACATAAAAATTCCATAGATTTAAATAACCAGGTATCGAAAATTAAACTAGATACTAAATTAATCAGCTGAAACGAAATCAGAAATATTGCAGTGCATGTCGTTAACTATGAAAAGTGTAGAATTTATAGTATAATTATAGAGTAAAAGTATGCATTTCATACTTATTGGCCTAACACTTCCACACAGTCGCAAATCCCACGCTTTGCTTTCTTTTATTGTTTGAAGATAACTATTGTTCTACAGGCAACGCGCCCTGTCTCTATCTTCTGCTACGAAAATCTTTTCAGAAGCGTATTTCGTCAACATTTTTCCAAAGTCACATGTCACATGGTAATCGTCGTTAACGCTTTATCTATAGCCCAGTATCTCACATGTGTTACATTCGTGTAAAATGCTTTCTTTGACTTGCTTCCTACGTTCCATATTAAGTAGAAATCTTGCAATAACGCTTTAATAACGTGTTCACAATCTCATAAATTCCGAAAGAAAATTCAGAAGCAATAACTTCTTCACAAAAGATCGCACAAACTATTCGCATCCGCCAAAAAAGAAAGAAAAATGACGAAGTCGTCCCGGGTCGATTGTCAAAGGCTGTTCGTCGTTACGTCTCGAAAGAACACTGTGGCGGCTACCTCCAGACCTGCCAGCAGAGGGCTCCTCTTCCCGCTAGTTGCCGATCCGCCTCGATCCGTATATATATATCTGGATATATATATCTGGAGGTAGCCGCCACAGTGTTCTTTCGAGACGTAACGATGAACAGCCTTTGACATATATATATATATACCGAGACTTCGTCCTACCCTTACGTCTAAGGCAAGGGCCCGCTAGGATAGCCTTACCGATGAGTCCTCTAGCGGGCCCCGGACGAAACGTCTCCCCTTTCCTTTTCCACACTCGAACCGCCGCCAAAACACTAATGCTTTATAAACGTGCCGCGTACATTTTCCGCCGTCCAGCGATGAAACACGATGCTATACGTTGAAGTGTCGTCCTCAGTTCGTCGATTTGATTTTATAAAAGTACATTTGTGCGTTGTTGAAAATAGAGTATCCGCTGATAACAGCGGCTGAACGGTTTCCCCGTCGATCGGGCACGCTCGTTTTTCGGGCATGAAGTGCTGGCGCGCGACGGCGCGGCCGCTGCTCGGAAAGGGGGTCGCAAAGAACTTAGATTTACGTTGGCGAATAATTTATTCAAATCCTTTCTCGATTCCGGCCCCGAGCCGGTCACGGTCCCTCGGCTCCACGTTCGAACGGGAAGTCAGGAAAACACGAAACCGTATCGCATCGGCTCCTCATTCCGAGGGAGCGGTAAAGCTGCAAACAAGTGGACGAACGTGCTAGGCATAGAAAGAGGATTTTCGCAGAGGTGTTCATCGGGCCGCTCTGTACCTGGTATCGATACCCGGGGATCGGAGCTTCCGTTGCTCGCGTCGACGAGGGCTCGACCGAACTGCCTGTCGCTTTAAATATTCATCGATACCTGCCCACTTTTGACGGGTACATAGAATTGCTGACGAGGCACATATTCGCGACTAGCGCGGCCATTGCATCCGCTTAGTCCTCGACGACTTTGAACCGCTCGATTGTTATTCCCCCATGCGAATCCACCGCGCTTCATCCTCGTTGCATTCATCTTCCGTAAAATCCCACTTTCTCGAATGATTACTCGTTCTTCTTGCTGCTCTCCTTTTGTGGCTTCGACGAGGTTTGCCGGCCTCTGCCAGCTGCACAGCAACTTTTCACCACTTCTTCGGTTGTAAATGTGTTGTCGAAGTTTCGAACATCCTGGCTTTATGATTCATCCCCGAGGACTCCTACAGTTCTTTCAACGATCTTTCGGGAGACTATCAATATCTCCGAGGTTATTTGTACCAGTCTCTGAAAAACAATTCGCGAGGTTCTCATCGAGGTTCTCAAAGATTTAGCGAGAAATAAGCTAACGAATAACTCGGTTTCACTTTTAAATAGTTATTTATTAACCCTTAAATGCACCGTGTTGCCATTTGGCAACATACAGAAGAATATTTTGTTTTGTAGCCGATTGGCTATATACGATAATTTTGTAATAAAAAACTATTTTCCTAAAGATATAATTTTTTTCTTCGCTTTTTTCCCTTAATACACACTCATTTTTTAAATGAAGTTTGATAAGTAGAAATTGAAAACAAAAAGTCATGCATTTAAGGGTTAAAGAGATTAAGAAATGGTGGAGCTTCTCTGTCACCGATATAAAAGAAAGAAATTAATATTGGTTCTAGGATTAGTACACACGTGGTCGACTTCTCTTTCCAGACATTCAGTATTTCTAATGTTTCTAATGTCTCTAGTGAATTTCTAGTGAGTTTCTACTGACGGATGTGTACAAAGTTTTTATATATGAACATATACAAAGTATCCCTTTTGTAGTGACATATAAAAAATTGACCGGTATTCCTGCTGTTTTACAATAATGGTAACAGTTTCTAAGAAAAACGGGCGCGATAAAACTGTAAGACGGATTGAGTTTTCCATAAAAATTCAACATGTAGAATTCTTTTTGCTATTTTGTAATAATGTGTATTTCTACTCTTTCTTTTTATTACTTCCAACGTTCTTTGTGGTAAAGATTTATACAATTTTTTAATTGTGTCTTGCTTCAAATTCTTCCACCTCAATACATCTTTCTAATTCTTCTATGGTGTCAAACTGCTTTTATCTTAGTGTACTTATTCAGCTGGCATTCTCGAACAGTTTTCAATAATATTCAAATCCTGCGATCTTGCTGGTCACTGTAAAATATCTATATTTTTATCATCGAAATAAGCTCATGTTATTCTTACAGTATGCACAGCTGCGTTATCATGTTGAAATATATACTTTTGCTTAGCTATTTTTTGAACATTATTTCGATAGTTGCATATTAACAATATCCACGTACGTTCTACTATTCATTTTTGTAAAAACAAATTCAGTATCCGTAATTCCATATTACCTTATAGCTGTCCGCATCATAATACTACCGCCAACTATTTGCCGCCTTCGCTACAGGATTTCTTCTTTCTTTCTCTAATGAGGCACAACACCCTGATTGTTTTCAGAATTTTTAGCACCAAAATCAATTTTTAAAAGAACCGGAAGATTGAAAATGCCGATTTCGGAATGAAACGGTCGAATCACCACGATCATATTTTTACTCTAATAGTATCTTGTTATGGTTATTAACGTGTATTTTTCTCAGATTTTTCGCAGAGGCGAACAGGGTCCAAAAATTTGAAAAACGCAAAAAATTTCAAAAATGCATGTTTCAAATTGAAATTTGTCAAACATCAGTGCCGTATTAATCCTGTAATGAAAGGACGTCGAAAGCATTATTACTAATTATTTTCAGGTCTTTTCGCAATACGGATCATTATTGAAAAGTAAAATATTTGTTTATCGTCCGAACCAATTACAGTTCTTAAAAAACAATTTTTCAGCGAATGTCTAGTGCATCAGTCCCTGTAACATCGAAAATGAGTTCAAGTTGCTTGGTCTAATCTCAAAAATATTATTCGGTTTTAGAAAGCGTCACTTCATATGAACAATTTGCATTTTTCTTCGAACGGCTGGGCTTTCGTTCTTCAATCTTTTATCTTGCCTGTAACGGAGAAGTCTAGTTTGGACGATAATGGCTGCTATCGTCGGCTCCTGGAAAGAAATCGGGTAGCGTTATCCCCGATCTCTCTTCCGGGCTATTTACCGGTCAGGTCGTCGGTAATTGAGGCGGACGAGTCGACGTGCAGCGATTTTTCGACTGCAGCTGCGATTGTCGGTAATCTCGAAGGAAGTAGTCAGCGAGGGGGGAAGGTGGGGGATGGAGCGACGAAGGGTGGCATGGTAATCGTTAAGCGCATTTAAGCGTTCCCACGAGGATTCCCGACGACGCGACAGCCGCGCGCGCGCGCACGATTCCGCGGATGTGTGCCGCGTAACCGAAACGGATCGGCAGATCGGCCTTCCATGTTTATAGCTGTGCAGCGCAGCGCGTGCACTTACTGTTCGCCACCTGTGCAGTGTATTCACTTGGTTTAACTAGTATCCACAGATGTATCCGGAGGCGCGTCCTTGTATACGTTTCATCGAGCAGATCCAAGTATATGCCTGTAGCTGCTCGCTATCATCGGTGTTCCCGATCAGGAAGGAGAGCTTGACATACGGCAAAGTGCATCACGTGGCGCATGTACGTTGTCCCGCACCATCGTGCGTTCCTGTCTAGAATTGATGCAGGAGGTGTGTTTGATCGGCTCAAGTGACGTCCTGACGGAATAGAAGGGGACACTGTTTACGTTCCTCTGTGCTGGCCTCTTTGAAAGCAATGTTTTTTCAACCGCAAACCCCGCGAGTCATCGTGCAAAATTACAATTCAAAGAATTCTACCGATTAAGAAGCTCTTCTGCATTGTGTCTCTTTTTTTGCTGATATGAATGCATGGAAATCCGCAATATAAAATGATTAACGATAGTTTCAACATTGTCATAATTATACGAACTGTTTCATAGGAAATGAGTGAGTGAATTTCTTGAGTCAAGCATATATTCTATTAAAAATAGCATAAAACCGAAAGATTATTAAGAATTATCATTCTTAAAGAATGGTACACATCAGTCACTTTCAGTATACAGAAATTTCTCCCGGAAATGCCAAATTTCGAGTCGCTGTAAATTTCCCGGTGCTAGTGCTACGCCTATATAATTTATTGCTACGTTGATGCTAAGGATCGACGGAGTCGGCCAAGCGTGTTTCTCGGAAGACAATAGAAAATGGTCTGTTTGTCTTCGAATCGTGGCATGTGACTTCCGAATTGCCTTCGAATCGTGGCAGAAAATTAGAAATAAAAAAGTTGAGCCATCGTTTTTATTCTAGCATTATTGTGTATTAACACTTTACAGGCCACGCGGTTTTATAAGAAATCTTCATGGGGAGCCAACGTTTTATCCTAAATTAAACTGCTATTTCACAAATAAACAAAATTGTAATTACATTATAGTTTGCAAATCAGCAATCAATTGTCAGGTACACTTCACAAATATTGAAATTTTAGGTTATATTATTATATTATCAAGGTAAATTGCGATTTCGCACTCGTTCACAGTCGAATCGAAAATAACTAGTAGTTTGTACGACCGATACTGGTACCGATCGGCGCGTGATCAGTGTATTCAGGAAAAAAAGTTACGCAAGGAATAGGGCGGCGACGCATGTGGAGGGAGTCCCGCACAGCGACGCGGGAGCATTGTAATTCTGAATTACGATGGCGATGCGACGCGACGCAGAGCTGCAGGTACAATACAATACAGTAGGTGTCACCCTGTAGACGTGCCACGCCGCTCTGTGGGACTCTCGCGCATGTGTCGCCTGCTCCCATTCCTTGCGTAGCGACTTTTCCTGAATACACTGCGCATGATACACATGTTGTACCAGCGGCCGTTAACGTCATTTTATTCCATGGCATAACTGTTGTGTCAGCGGCCGCTAAAGTGTTAATGTACATTGGCATGCTGGCCGCTGTCTTTTTTTGCCGATTGTCCCAAATTCCTATAAAAACGAGCCGCGAGGCTCGAACAATCGCGACTTAGTATTCTCAGATTTGCCGGTTTCAGTTCTGACTTTCGAACATTTCTGAGAGAAAAATTACCGCATATTTTTCAGTCACTTTGCTTATACCGTTCGAATGCTAAATAATGTAGCGTTCACGTGTTGAAATGTATCAAGCTTCGCATGTATAAATACTACTGTGATCAAAAAGTAAGGTGAATTTGTTTATAAAATGTAAATTCTTTATTTATTCTTCCAAATCAATTTCATCCCGTTCAAAGTAATCCCCGTCCGATAAAACGCACTGTTTCCGACGCTTTTTCCAGTCCTCGAAACAGTCGGAATAGTCTTTTTCCGGTATAGCCTTCAAGATTCGGTTTTTATCTCCTCAATCGTGTCAAAACGGCGTCCCCGCATCGGCCTTTTGAGTTTGCTGAATAACCAGAAGTCGCACGGAGCCAAATCAGGCGAATACGGTGGTTGCGGAACGATATGAGTCGAGTTTTTGGCAAAAAAGTCGCGAAGAACCAATGCAGTATGACATGGCACCAATCGAGACTTGACGCGTTTGAGACACAAAACATCCTTCAAAATGGTTTGGACTGAGCCAAATGATATTCCAACACTATCAGCGAGGTCTCTCATTGTCAATCGACGATTTTCAAGCACCAAATCTTCGATTTTTTGGACGTGGCCCTCGTCGGTAGACGTTGGTGGTCGTCCAGAGCGCGGTTCGTCTTCAACGCGTTCTCGGCCCGCTTTGAACTCGTTGTACCACTTATAAACGTTTTTTTGTGCCATAGTTTGATCACCAAAGGCCTTCCGCAACATTTTCAACGTGTCCGCACAAGAATATTCGTTCCGCAAACAAAATTTGATGCAAGTTCTTTGCTCAACAAAATCACCCATTGTAAAAATCGAAAAATTCACTTTTGGTCGTTTACTAAAACACGTGTAACTCGGAGATAATTAAACCTTTTAACAAACAGACGCTTGGCAATTGTTATAGACAGTCCTAGGAAAAAAACAATTGCCTGCCTTCCTAATGTCCGAGAGTTTTAAATGACAATTTCACCTTACTTTTTGATCACAGTAGTATTTTAGGGATCCTAACAAACGCGTGAAATTGACAAGATCGATTTCACCTGCGAAAAGAGCAATGATGGGTGAAATATCGGATTGCACTAGCAGAAAATGACAGTTCAATTTTATACGCGAAATTTACCGTGCAAATAAACAAGAGACGATGTCCGGCAGGTCGTTTCCGTTTCGTATTTTGCTGGCGGAAACGAATCGGACGAAATCGAGCTTCTTCTCCGTAATGGGCGCGATACAAACGTAAACCTTATATGTATTCCTCCGTTCATGGTGGTTTGATAGTCCCTAAAGAACGCTTTCTTACCGCTGCAACAATTTATTCACTTGGCATCCGTCTCATGTGCTGTTTCGTTTCCCAGGTGAAATTTCTTGGTGCTTCCGTTCCATTTTTCTCTGTTTGTCCCGAGCTTTGAACGGCGGTGGGCTGTGCGATATTTGAGACACAGTTGCAAAGGAGAAATTCTTTTGCCTCCCGACGCGCGACGTCGCGGCGCTGTAACGACAAGTAATTGTCCTGCTTTTATGCGGGAGAATACTAAGTTCTAGAAATTGAATGCTAACAACCGCGGCTCCCGCTGATAACAATGAAAGGGAAAAACATATGCACCGGAGCGGGGTTCCGTGATTTAACAACTCTGGACATTCTCAAAGAAACTTTGTTTACAAATCTCCTGCTCTGATAAATTTATCTCGACGCAACATCAAAGCTGCTTGAAAATCCTTTGTATTTATACTGCTCTCTTCGCGTTGTTTTTTTTTGATACATGCACCCTGTTAGCTATAGAACAGAGGGAAAACATAGCAGGGAGCATACTCTCGAATCCAGTAAAAATATTTCGCGTATTTTCCACGGTGTTTGTCGAACATACGTAAATCCGAGGTTTCGAATAAGTGATTAATAAATTTAAAATGATATCTCTGTGGTGCGGCAATACAGTTGTGGTTTTCACGTTAGAAACGTTATTGTTAAAGGTGAGAATAATTCATATCGAAATCATTCTAATCAGTGAAAAGAATATGGCGCCATTCAAACGATCTCTAAAATTTTGTTCATACTATTAGGAATATTAATAAATAGTGTTTCAGTCGTCATTATTTTTTCGGGAACACTTCTTGAACACACCTTTAGAATTAAACTAAACCAAAAGAGCCGGTTGGAATAACTGGTTTCGCATGTTTTGTATGAAACTTTCTGGAAATACAAAGATTCTTTCATTAGAAACTGATTAAAATAAATTTGTTAATCCAAGCGTACATTATAATAAAGATGGCGGAAGGTCTGAACAAAGTCGACCTAGTCATTCTTATAAAATAACACATATTAGTTACTCTCAAGGGCTCGGCAAGTATAGTGGTAAGGGATTTTTTGTGAAAAATTGTGCCGTACATAAAAGGCTACAGAAAGAAACTAAAGCAGAAACAATCGTTTGATTATTTCTAATACCGAGACATATGAAACGGGACACAGACCGAAGATGCAGAGAAAGAAGAGGAAGGAACTTTTCTAATAATCTGTCGAGAACTACCTGGACACGTGAATGCACTTAACCAAGCGTTTTCCGATTCCTCGTCTCGACCAACAAATAGGAAATTATATTTCATTTAATCCTAGAAAGATAACCATATGACAACGTACGTAAAAGATAACCATACGCTTCAGAGGCGCATGCTTTTCTAAGGCGTCAATTTTATACTAACAATGGATATTTATTTAAGTTAATCTAGTCATTTTAAAGGTTTGGCATTATTGTAAAAATAAAATGCATTTATATTATATTTTGTTATATTTTAAGTAATTTTAAACTTAAATCACTAGACCTCTATGAAAAATTAACAAAAATCAACAGTCTTCGGTTTATGGGAACAAATCCCGTAAAATATCACAAAAAATAGTGTTTTATCCTTACAAACTAGTAGACTATAATATAATCAGTGTAAAAAAAAACTATAATATTATAAAAAATTTCTTTAGAGACAGTCATGACAAACGTCTTTCTTGCGTTCACCACAAACTGTCTTTTTGCATTTGGCACAGGTCATCTTTGACATTCTTTTCTTTTTAGACGTGCAAAGACTGCAATAACGCCTTTTTTTGGCTGAGGGTTCTTCTTCATCATCTGTGGAAGCCTGCACAGCAGATTTTGGAAGAATATTTTCAATGTTGCTTCGCACATGCCTTGGCAAAGTGGGTGCTTCCAGTCTTTGCGTCATCCACGGTGCAGTCAGTTGTTTATTTCGCAGGCGCCTCTGCGACGTAAGTTATCTTTCTCGGGTTAAACAATTTAGTAGCTAATTTTAACACTTAACGGACGGGTCACTTAGATTTACGTTTCTCTATTCTGACTTCGTAGGACAGGCACGTAGATTTACGTTTTTGCTTGAATTGTTATTAATACTTTATTAATATTTTATTAATACTAGAGACGTGTAAATAAATAACATTGTAAAATTTTATCAAAAATAGTGTTGATTTAATCAAATTGCAACGCTTTAAAATCGTACATACATGTTCATTTAATTCTCTTTTAAAAAGCCCGGAAACCGAGAAAGACACAACAAACAATCCGTCTGTTAAGTATTAAGAAGTGTTGAACGATCTAGTTTAGCACGATTTTCAAATGATATCGAATTAATCCTTTACATTTGAATTCGAAGTACATAACGATACTGCTAATTGTTATCGCACTTTCAAACTTAAAAATTTGAGCTTTCGTAGTTTGTACAATCCTACACCAAATTCTGTTTAACCTCTGCTATCGAGCGACAGTTATCCGAGCAACCGATGCGTGCACACAGTTTCTCTATTTCCGTGGAACTAGAGCCGATCCAATCGTGTCGACGTATTGCGTAAGTTTGTGTGCAGATCCGTCGTGAAATGTACAATATTAGTCGACGCAGAGAGAGACATCGATTCCTCCGGAGACCGCAACAGTCTCGATATTAGGATTCCTACGACGTATCAGGTGATAACAAGCGATAGCTTGATTGGTCGACGATGATGTAGTAAACGAGAGGATACGCCCAGATTCTAGGAACAGCACCGGTGTTCCATGAATCGCGTAACAATCGTTCGGTCGCGTTCTATTTTTACGTAATTTCTGGCCGAACACTTGAATTGTTCGGTGGAGTAACGCTAATATCGATGACGTGAATACGTTCTGTTTAAACCTTGTACACGGGAATGCGTATCTATAGTCATGCATATGCCCAATTGTGTAACCGTGCTGGTGTTCCTGTTCAGATATGCGTAAATGCGTGGATACAGGTATATTATGTGCAGGCATACACGAGGCAGCTAATGCACTTATTTCAGTGAATGTCTCCGATATATAATGCGTTTAGTTGTTTCGCAAGTATAGCGTGTAATCTGTCCATCGCATTAACAATGATTTATTATTTTTATTATCTTCGGGTAACATTAAACGAAGTGACATACAATTCGAGTTATGTTTAGGAATTGATCAGAGGAAAACGAAATGTTATGGAGCAGAAGACTGTTTGCAATATATTCGAGCTTGATTCAATATTATAGATTATTTTTCTTACATACCTACACTGTATTTAACGATGCCTGTTGTAGACAATTCTGATTACTTAGCTGTTTGATAAGCTGTAGTACAAGTAGTAAGTCCTCTCGTATAAAATTCTTGAACATTAACTGTGTAATTGCTGACTAATACGAGCAAATATAATGGAAAAAATATTTAATTTTTATATAAATTTTATGGCTTTATAATGTATTTGTATTATTCATATAAACGCCATTCAGATTATATCACTTGTATATATTTTATATTATAAATATTATAATATTTATATTATATATATGAATATTATTTAATTTCAATATTATTATTATATTATAATATTAAATATTGTAAATATTATAAATATAATTATAATGTTATAAAGCAATTATAAATCATATAAAAATCAGACCAAATTTTTCTTAAATACCACAAATTAAACGACATTACTCACAAAATTGAGCGTACACCTTTTAAAACACAATAACTTTTTGAAAGCTGGACTAAGTGACTTGGATTTCTTTTAGATATCGGGACTAGTCTATGACCAAAATGCTTTTTTTATTCAATTTTGCTATTATTTCGAATGACAAAAAAAAATAAAAAACTTTCATTTCTTAACCTTTTTATCTGAGACCATAGCGGCAATTAAAAAAACCTCGTAGATCACGGTAACTTATATGCACGCTGAACATTTTACTTGGACAGGTTTTGATATAAATCAATAAGTAGTCTTCATCATGTCAGTTAACATCCCCTCTAAAGGCTTCGTTGGATACTGTATGCGAAAAGAATTCTTTGTCGTTGCAAAATGTTAGTTTCCCTGGAATTTTGGAGGAATGAAACTTTGCAATTACAATAAATCCTCTCCAATTGTCCCCCAGCTTGTAAACAAAAATTGACAATTTGGGAAGAGCAGATACGATTAATTGAGCCTCGTAGCTCGTTTTTATAGTTGTCGATTGTCAACAACGAAGGTTTGATAATATTGACGTTCGCGTATCAGTATCTGCGACTTTGCATCTGTAATGGATTTTTAAACATCGGATACGTTACCTGCACGATCGATAGCAGGTATTGAATTGTGTACAGAACATGATGGACAGTTACATGCAGAGAGATACAAAACCAGTGTTAATTTGCTAACACAATCGTTTAAACCGGGAACAAAACTGCCAGTCTTATTTCATTTGGAGATTATTATTAAATTTCTGAATCGACCATAAATCGAAAACCAATATTTAATACAGCGAAAATATTGCGCCTCTCGCGCGCTGTTTGAAGGCACAACTTGATAAATAAATTTCATCTGCACGGAAATCCGGATTGTGAAATGATTGCAGTCCGATTACAAGGATTAATTATCGGAGCTTTTATTGCTCTAAATAGTATTAAGGTATTAAAAATAACATCGTCATATATTTGAGGCAATAGGATGCATCTTTTTATCCGTATTGTATTGAAATATGTATTAAGCACGCGGTGAAATTATTTGATATCATTATTTAAAAGCGGAAAAATGCTCGGAGGAATTTCAAATGAACGTGTCAGAAATTCAATTTAAATTACGCTTATCTCGGAAGTGATAAGAACCGGCATTCCTGGCAAGCTGATGCAACACCGCCTTTCCGTTAATATAAAATTGCTTTCGCATGGTCGCCTAACTATATCCAGTTTTTCAATTCTTTGATCCTCTGCCGGCTGAAAAATTAATTATAAATTATTTTCGTTCCACGGAAGTTCGAGTGAATAAAACTCTGTCGATAAAAAATGGCCCACGAAAGACGATCTAATTACTCAGAATAAATTACTTAAAATTAATATTTCATTAGCATTATGGAAGCCACATGGAATGTCAATTCATATGTTTCGTCTTATATAGACATTATTTTATGATTATTCTTTCGAATATGCCTCTCAGATCACCAATACCTGTCTTTCTGTGAAAAAAACGTAGCAATTGATTTTACTACGTTATCGCTGCATTGTAACATAAAAAACAATCACATTGTAAAAACTGAATTACGATTAACCAGAAAACTTCGAATACAAGAGTAACAGCGGCTGTTTCAGCCATTGCCGGGTTCAGCTGTAAATGGTAATTAAGCTTTACGTTGCGCAGACGATTAATTAAGCTCGCGGCCAGTGAATTACAAAGACGATAAATATTGCCAGCAGCAGATTGCCAAACAATATAATTAACATTTTGAATTTCATTATTACACGCGCATTTTCCGGCATTAACAATTCCTGGCCGAGCAAGTGATGCGCTCAAATTGTAACGGCACGCCCTAGACCGATTAAACGGTGGCCATAAACACCTGGGAGGGACCTTTATCAGCGGAACGCGGTTACGGTGACGGTTATTTTCCGAAATAAAATTATCGATGGCCATCGATAAATGGCTCGGTTATGGCTGGCGTCTACATGTGTCGCGGTCGAGCGTTTCCGTGACCGGCTGCGACCACGCTCGTCTGCGGAATGTATTATTCCCGAGAAGATATCCGTGTCGGGGGTGGTTCGCTGATCCGATCGGAGTGAAATGAGACGAAGCCGGTGGTTGTTCGGCGAGCGGATCGAACGGGGTCGGTGATTTACTTTCGCCTTCCGTGATCAGTAACGATCACCGTCTACCACGGTCAGTATGTTGCCGCGTATCGGGTCGTGCGTCGCTGGAAATCACTCGTGCGCATCATCGACTCGCATGATGTCCGTGGATCCTCCCGTGCCGCGTACTCGGCATCATTAGACTGCGAATCTTATGCGATAGATGTTTGCGACAGATATGGGTGAGTGGGATTCCACGGAATAGCAACATCAAAACTTCACAGGTTTCCGCTGTATAAAATATTCAAGCATAAAGTAATATTTAAATGGTATAAATGATAATGCTAAAATGGTATAAGTAGCAATACTTGAACAGAATAACATAATAAGCTTTCTGACCAACCTAATGCAATCTTGAAAGTTTCAGCATAGCTATTTCTGTAGCCGTTACAATCTGATTTCACGTGTCAGCAAAGAAACATGTTACACAATTTTACACAAAGTAAATTTTAGTTTATCTCTAAGAGCGAATTCTCATTGAACAATAGGTAGTCGAAGCGCTGAGAAGGCGTTTAGAATATCTGTTTGGTTCCTGTTTGCTTCGCAATGGTCATTTCGCACAAGGTTTCGCGGTCTGGTGATTATGGCAGTGCGTTGTGCTTCAGTATGTGAGACATGTGATCTTTAGTGTGCGAAATGTGTTAAAGGATAGCAACGGTGGAGGCGTTGGGTTTGGTAATTTTCCCTCGCGAGTTACCCAGCGACAAACGGTAAGAAAATTGCTTTGTTTAACGTCGGAACGTCGCCGGTTCTGATTTGCGACGGCCGTTAACCTATTTACTTTGCGGACTACTATCTTTCTCTCCTCTCTTTCTCTCTCTGTCTCTCCTTCCCTCTCTCTCTTCCTCTCTTCCTCTCTTCCTCTCTCTCTCTCTCCCTCTCCCACTCCTTCCCTCCCTCTCTCTCTCTCTCTCCCTCTCCCACTCCTTCCCTCCCTCTCTCTCTCTCTCCCTCTCCCACTCCCTCCCTCCCTCTCTCTCTCTCTTCCTCTCTCTCTCTCTCTCTCTCTCTCTCTCTGCCTGTACAGACGTATGTATGCATATGTGGGATTCGCGCACGTTGGATGACGGTCGCCTCGTAAACGCATAATGCAAGAAAACAATAGGAGGCAAGGCTTTAATGGCTCAATGGGAGTTATAGTGCAGTATAAATAATTTTTTAGTGACTGTAAATGTCGGATTACAGATGGAATTGTAACGTTCGTCCTGTTGCGTTTGATGTGGTTTTTGAAGTTAGAGATGCAGACAATGCGGCGGATTTCATGTTGGCACGCGTCTTGACAGGTTCTTGACATTGTCGACACATTTTTGTTGAATAGAATCGATGTGATTGTAACGTCCTCCGTATCAAATATAAATACATTCCAGTTATGTGTTTCATTAATTGTTCATTTACATACGCTTTCGCATTATACATGAATCGAAAACGTGGACCGTGGTTTTAATTTTGAAATTTTATCAGGACGCCGTTATTACATTGTGTCAGTGCGGAAGTAACTTCATTACTATCAGCCCGTTGAGAGGTAAATTAATTAAATGCGAAAATTACTGAAACGACGCTTCGTGTCGTCAGAATTTATGAGTGCAGAAATTCTTATCAGACGGAGATCAACTATATGAAAATATTATAGAGAAAAGTAGTGCAACCTTTTTGGATTTTGCACAGTCTAGCCAAATTTATTGCACTTGATACGTCAAAGTGAAAATCGAATTTTAAATTTATATATAATATAAAAACAAAAATATATAAAATGTATAAATTTTAAATTTTTATATATAAAATATAAAAACAAAGTCGGAAATATCGTATAAAATTTCGTACTATGTTTAATATTCAGAACAATCGATAATCAACATTCATCAGATGTTCCTGTGTTAATGTTTACAAGTAGAATCGGTTGGACATGAACAGACGCGTAAGCCAATTGCGTTTCACCGACACGCGTAGGTACGTGACGATTCTTCAAATTCGATTTTCTCGAGTGCGAAACGCAGACCGACAAAAGTTCGTTACACATTTGCCGTCTGCTCTTTCGTGTAAATTTATTATTTATCCGGTGGTGCCATCGGGTCAGAAACAGTCTGCATAATTACGTTAATTACATACGAATGACAGCGCATTGACTGTCGCTTCACACATGGGTGGCTGACGTAACGGTTTTAAAAACTATGTTTTGTCATATCGCGTTCGTGTAAGACCAATTTTGCACGGCTGCAATGGTCATATACTACCTTGCCTTTAATAACTTATATTGAGAGAAAGAAATATTTATTTTGATGCTTCAATATCACTAAACACAAGATCGAGATTTTATTTCGGCTTACAAGAAAGGAATAAAATTTACAGAAATAATCATCGTACTCTCTAAGGGTGAGGTTTTGTGTATTTAGACTCTGAGGCTCTACTACACACATGTAGAAGGAACGCATATACGTATATGTGCTTCAAAAAATTTGCAAGAGGCCGGATATTTCGTTTTGACGCTTTAGTATCGCAGTGAGCAGTTCGAGAGCGGTCGCTTGTATTTTCTAAAATATCTAGATCGTGTCGGCCTCCGAGATGCCAATTTTTTTTTATGCTATTGTTAAGTAATATAATATAATAATACTATATATAATAATAGTCTATAATATAAAAATATACTATATATGTACTAATACTAATAATATATATAATAATACTCGGCAGCGTACTCAGCGGCGGCGGTCATCTTATGATGTTACAAGATTATATTAGAAAATAATTTTACAATAACGTAAAAATTCACATTTTAGAGACCGAAGCGACCTAGATTAGACTTTTGGAAAACACATTTCACTATTGCAGAACTGATTACTGTTATATTGAAGGATTAAAACGAAATATGCGGAACCCTTGCAAGTAGCTTGGGGGTAATATAGGTACACTACGGCTCGGAAAGTATTCACACAATTGCGAATGTGTTGTAGCCACGCAAATATATTACATAAACATCAAAAATTGCAATGTACATCGGTCTTTATTATTCTATAATGGAATGAGGGATATTTTTGTTTCACTGCATCGAAGCAAGCGATTGCGTAACGTAAGTTTCAGTCTTATCTCTGCGTTGGTCCATGAATATTTCAATTTCTGTCTGTAAAAGCTTAATCCGTAAAGAAGACCACTCTGACATCAATCTCGATCATAGAAGTTAAAGAAGTTAAAACTTCAAATCTTTTTAACTAACGACATTGTTTCATTAGATTCCATATTAACCCTTTGCACTCGTGTGGTGACTCTGAGGCACCACTAAAATTGTTACATCACGTTCCAAGATTAATATTTATATTATCGAAGCTTTGACATAAAAATATTGTTAAAAGTCCAACTGTTGTATGAGTCACAAGACTCAATTCCATATGCATGAAATGCACTTTGTCGTATAAAATGGAAATACTATAAGCCAGAAAAGTTAATTGAGATTCACAGTTGAAATGGCTTCGAGTGCAATGGGTCAATTGACTTCAATTATGTTACTGCGCTTTCATTACACAATTTTCCTGCAAAGTTGAACCACATTATCTTCCAATAGGTAAAATAGCATTTTCAGTAATCAATGGTCCGTGAATGAGTATCATGTGCATAGTTGGGGGCATAGGGTACCACGAGTATAATTTAACATACAGTTTAGTAGTATCCATAGTAAATGTTTCAATGTATCTGAGTCTATTTTATAACTACTTGAGACAGTTTGTAATTTCATTCTAAGTGTACATATTAGTTCCACGTTAAACTCGGTTATGCTAGACGATTGGAAATATCAACAAACTTTACGATATGATACGCTCCTTTTTAACGACAGATTTTGCCCTCAAAACGCCTATTTTAGTAAAAGTGGTACTCGCAAGGAGTAGTAATCTCGGAAAGTAGAAATCTCAAGCTTTAAGACAGTAGATGGTCCATTAAATTCGGATAAACATTAACAAAGTTGCGGAAGTTTAAAGATTGAGTACTTTCGGGTCAAATACTGCACTGTGCGTCATTCAATACGTTCTACATAACAAAAAAGTGTCGAATAATAATGTATCGATTCACGATAAGATGTTTTCAAGTTGTCAGATGATTTGAATTAATATCACGAATGGTTATTATTATTACACTATTCTGGATTACGTTACAATAAGACAAGAAATTCTCCCTAATTGACGCTCAGATTGTACACAAAAATGGACGATTTGGGAAGAGGAGATCCGATTATTCGAGCCCTGCGGCTCGTTTTTATAATTGCCGATTGTTAACAAGTACAAAAACAAGCCACAAGGCTCGAATAATCGTATCTCATTTTCCCAAATCGTCCATTTTTGTGCAGTATCTGAGCGTTAATTAGAGAGTATTTACTGTAGTAAGTAAACAAAATCTCACCCTTAACACGTTCCGTGCCACGTGTGAACTGAACAAATTGTTTACAAGAAATTTAGAACCGAAGAATCAATTTCCACCGCAAGAATGGGCGTTGATAAGTTTTTGTCACGTTGTTATGTGTACGAGAATTAATAATTGCACGTAATACATCAAGTTTTAGTAAAATATCAAAGTGTGAAGATTCGAGTAAAAAAAGCTCGGCACGGAACGTGTTAAATTTCAACTTTCCATTCTCGGTTCCGTCGGTTAAATTGACTTCGATTTTGTCCGTTATTTCGTGGCGATAATTTAGCAGACAACGTGTTGATTGCGTGTCAGGGTAATAACGTAAACAAAATAGACCATGAAACGAAGAAGCAGCATGGTAGTCCCAGGTTGACAGAAGAAACGTAACACATCGGCGAATCGGAAAGGTGGTCGTAACGTAAACGGATCAAAGAAACCGTTTCCACTCGCGGAACGGAAACGTAATTGTTTTAACCGGCCGCGTGACGAGTGGTTTCGTAACTGTATCGAGGATACCGGGAGAACGAGGAAGCTCCGGCCGACCACGGGCCGGCGTTTCGCTATTGTCCGGCAGCTTCGTGATAGCAAACGCAAGTTTTTTGGCTTCTTTCTTGTCGTACTGTTACGCCATGCCCCAGTAACCCGGACTTGTGTCCAGCGGGAGTTGATTGGCAACGAGTCCCACCGACATCGATTGACCGTCCTTTGGCCTTCGGGTACCCAATCTGATGGATATGGACCGGCGCGCGGGTCACGTATTTAGGATAGAAGGGCGACATCGAGACATTCAGAAAAAATCATCTTGAAATGTGGCAGAGAAAGGGAGAGAAAGAGAGAGAGGAGAGAGAGAGCGGAGAGAGATAGAGGAGAGGGAGAGCTGTTTTGTCCGTACGTTCGGTTAGTCGCCTAACGTACATGCGCGACCGAACTATTGTACGCTCGATTCGCGCTTCCTACGGCAAATTAATGACGTGGAAGGGTCTCCAGTAGTCTTAGAGAACTTTATTTTTTGTGTTGCACTCTCTGCGAGCGCTGGTGGAAGAATGCTCTTCCAACGCTGGAAAGTCGTGGAAGAGCACCCGTGGATGGAGGTAGATTGTTTATTATTGGTCAAGGCACGAATCACCCCTTGGAGGGGGGTGTCTGCCTTGACCCTTGTTGGGGCCTGAGAGGGTTTCCCCAATGGTGGGACCTTTTTATGGCCCTTGTCTCTGGACGCAACAAGAGCAACCTAACATAGTCCGGCACACCTGTGGTACGCTGTTGCTCCATTTTCTGATTGCCATATTTTTTAGCGTTGTCCCCAAAAATTGTGACACTCGGTGAGAAAACGGTGCGTGAAATATTTGGAATTCGTTCGCGTTACAGTTTAAACATGTTAACGATTTCCTTCCATTTTCAAACACAATTGTACTTCGTTATTTCAGAAACATTGTTAAGCTAACAGACTAAATTGTTGACGAAAACACAATGCTTTGGATGAACAATGTTAAGCTTCGCGTGTGCGAGCTTCAAAAATATCGCGCACGATACAGGATCTGACAAGAGAAATAAATCGAATCTGGACACGCCGATTTTGATAACATTTCTGTGACAAATTGTTCTCGGAAAAATATTTGACACGTATGCTTTTTTTGTCGGGCATCGTCCATGTTGAAAGAGCGAGATCATCTTTTAAACGTACGTTTCATTCCGAACCATTTAGGATTGTTTTCATCTGTTTAATGTGGGTGGTGGTCGATAAAAAAACGATATGCATGTGTCAATTATTTTTCCGAAGATTACTTCTAAAATGACGAATATTTCTGAAATAACGAAATACAATTTTATATTCGAAAATGAAATGAAATCATGAAAGTATTTTAATCTCAATGCAAATTCGGCACGGTTTTTTTTTATTGATTTCTTCCACACATTGCACGCATCGTGTTTCGAGTGTGGCGTTATCTTGCTGGTTCAAAAACACGCTCGTGTATTGAAAGGTGGTCGTCAACAGAATGGCCGGCAAGGGCCTTGTTCCACGCACGTTCTCCGCGAGGGAGCTTCTCCGTTTTGGTGGGTGCGAGATTCGTTTCTAACAAATTTGTTGTGGCTCGTATTCCACGTCGACTCCTAATCCCTACATTTTTAAGAGTTTTCGGCACGACGGGAACTGCCACCAGTCAATATAGAATTTGTTACAAATACCGCTCATCAGTTTGTTAAAAACCGAAAATCCGGAGCGTTGGCCTTTTCTCAATTTCGCTGATCTGTCTTGGGGTCCGCATGTGCACTTCACGTTCCAAGGGGTTCACGATGCGTCAATTGTTTACTGAGCCCCAGGAGAACGCCCAAAGGTCCGATTTGAAGTTTCTTTCTGTTCATGGTGCCAGATGCGCGAAAATTGCCATCATTGCCGAGAAGACCTTTTAAGCTGAAAAAATAGCTTCGAAGTCGCGTTCGCATTATAAACCCAATTGCCTTAGAATTCTAAGCACATCATTTTTTCGCTAAGTGTCAGAATTTATTTTATTATTATTTATATTATTATTATTTATCCATATATATATTATATTTATATTATAAATATATAATTTATATAATTTATATAATTTTTTTTAAATATAGTTATAGTTTATAAATATAGTTATAGTTTAATTAAGTATATAATTTATATTATAAATATATAATATTATAAATATATTATAAATATATATATATATATATATATATAACCAGTTTGAATGTCGTTATTATATATATATATATATATGGATAATACCAAAAGAATCTTCAAAAGATATTATTGACCCATATAGCTAACGACTACTCAAATCTACACTCGCTCACGAAAACATTCGTATGAGTTTTTCGACTTTTGCAAATTGTTGACATTCAAACTGGTTATATTTTCGTAAAAGAGAATCGCACGCCAATAACCGGAGCTTATTTTAAAGCTCGCTGTCTTCACTAGCGTTATTCATCGGTCATTATCTTGTAACACGTATTCGATTTAACCCAGATCGTAAGACCTCTGGGTCAGCTCAGACCCAAGCATAGAATATTCGCTTCGATTCTTCGACAATTGACGTCGGCTGTTACGTGTTTATACAAGGCACCACACTGGTATGTAGCTATAAATGATAGTCGAAAGTGATCGTAATTCTCTTTCGTTGCCACTAATCATTATTGATTACGGAAATTTGTTTGGCTTAAATAAATTCGCCTTATCGAAAATCATAATAAACGACCGAAATAGAATTTCCGTCGTCGATAATGATTATTGAAGTTAATTTTCGGTTAATCGTAATTGTTATGTGTCACCAAAAAGTTTTTAATCGTATGGTTCATTAAATATTTTTGATATATTTCGCGATTGACAGCCTCAACTTGAATAATAAACACGATTTCGTTACTGCTTTTTATTTCACGGAAACTTTTCAAATAACTGTTACTGTTTTGTGTCTCTGGTTTATGATAGAGCAATAACGAAGTAGACGTGCCACCGAAAATTCGAATGCAGAAAGTATTTTTCGTTAAAATTGCAAATAGGCAGAATAAATGTATTCTATATAATTCTTGTATTCTTGAGTTGTGCTATTATCGTCACCTTCACTATTGAAAATATAAAAAGATACAAAAGAATAATAGGAAAATTCAGTTCAAAATGCTTACAGTAGCATAAGATTATTAGGATTGTTTATTCGCGCGATTGATCGAGCTGTAATGCGCCAATATTGCTTTAGTTTATGTAACGAGTGGGAAGGTGAAGTCACCTTTTTTATAGAAAATCCTGCGAATTGAAACATTTCGAGATACATGTGAGCACCGCGACTAAATCTATTATTGATTTGAAGATTGACGCTTGTTCTTTACAACGCTCATAATCTACATAAAAGGTCTCGTTTCACTATACTTATAAAATATACAGTAATTTCTCCCGGAAATGCAAAATTTCGGGTTGCTGTGAATTTCCTTGTGCTAGTCCTATGCTTATGTAATTTATTGCTACGTCCATGCTAAGGATCGACGGAGTCGGTCAAGCGTGTTATGCGGCACGCGACGCCAATTTCTAGAAGACAATACAAAATGGTTTATTTCGGTGTGAGACGGGTAAGAAAAATCGCGGAGTTACAAGGTATCTGGGTAGATACTAGATACGTGACCGTCGAATCGTGGCACGTGGCCTCCAAATTGCCTTCGAATCGTGCCGTGTGGCCTCCGAATTACTTTCGAATCATGTCATGCGGCCTCTGAACCGTGGCAAAAAATAAGAAATAAAAAAGTTAAGTCGTCGTTTTTATTCTACCATTACTGTGCATATTAACACTTCCACGACCGCGCTGGAAATCTCAGAAATTTTCATGAAATTAAAATATTTCATTCAATTAAACAAAAATTACGAAGCAAACTTATATGGCATCAATTGAGCCGTTTATTTTGAAAGTGGCACAAGTCACTTCGTTTTTAAGTCGATATATTTAAGGGTTTGCGTTTTAACACGTTTAAAAATGTGGATGCTAACTTTCGAGAAAATTTACTTGTATTTGTTATCTCGGGATACTGATATTTTTTCTCAGTATAAATAATTTCGTATAAACATTAAAAAATCACCACTTTTCATTACGGTAAAGTGACTTATGCCACTTTCAAAATAAACGGCTCAATTACTTCTTCAGCATTCGTACCTGTTGCAGAACTTAATAAAATGAAGCACTCATTTTTAATCATTCTTTAATCATACATTCGGCCACCAATCGACTGAATTTAAAGCGGGGAGATCTCCCCATTCGGTTGGCTAAGTGTTAAATTCTCCCTAATTGAAGCTCCGATTTTATACAGAAATGGACAATTTGGGAAGAGGAGATATATATAGTTACGAATATATAGTTACCAATTGTCAACAATTATAAAAACGAGCCGCAAGGCTCGAATAATCATATCTCCTCTTCCCAATTTGTCCATTTTTGTGCACAATCTGAACGTCAATTAGGGAAAATTTATTGTATTTATCCAATAAATTATATATATTATAAATTATATTATAATATCTAGTATAAATACCCCGAGTCTCTAAAAAACGAGCCGCGAGGTTCGAAGAATCGCGACTTACTATTCTCAGATCTGCCGGTTTCAATTCCGACCTCCGAACATTTCTGGGAGAAATTACTGCAGTATCTACCTCCCCTTTTTTAAAATGATGGCTTACATTATTTTTTGACAAAAGACGACTTACGTCATTGGCAGCATCTAAGAAATTAGCGACACGTTCTTGAAATGACTTTCAACTGTTAAAATGTATATTGTGCTTAAATTGTTTTCATCACATTGAAACTAGGAGACAAAAGGTGGTTACCGTTAACCCCTTAACGCGCAGAAACGTATTAACACGGGCGTGCAAAACCGGCCAAAATGTGCAGACCCGTATATATACGGTCGGCGTCGCAACTTATGTCGCTAAAATGTTCAGATTCGAATATATCCGGGCAGTAAAAATAACTTAATAAAAACCAAGGAAAACATTCAATTTATTGATATTCATCGTGTAATTCTGTATTGTAAGCTGTAAAGTTTGTTTATTTGGGATTATAAAATATGGCCTTTTAGGATGACACTTATAAGCATCTCTGACCTGGTAATTGTTTCTATCTATCTATATCCATTATTGCGTATCTAATTAGCGTTGGCACTTTTGTGAGTTTTGTTATAACTAATTTATTTATTACTCTCCAGTTATCTCCGATCTCTTTCTATTTTTTGCTTATTCAGGAATAAAATATGCACTTTTAGGATGGAAGTAAAGTAGACGTTATCAAAGTGAATTTCTTCAGACAATTGTTTTTTATTTTTTACAAATATTATTAGTGTCAAGATATAAAAACGTTTTTGTTTTATGGTGTATTTTTATAGAGAGTAAATTGGATTTTTAGTGTATAAAAGGTATGTTTTCTAATGTTGAAATAAGGAATGTTGGGCTATGTGCTGCACCTTGTTTTGAAATTTACCACACAAAAGAAAATTTTGAATAGTTTTAGTTTATTGTATATTTTTCAGCTAATAAATATTATTATTATATTATTACAAATTTAGGTAAAATTAAATATTTTTCAGTTTTTTTTTTCGTCTCCTCCTTCCCCTTCAAAATAGTAACTGGTAATTGAAAAACAGTACGATGGGTACAAAATTCGATCTGCAATGCGATTCAATATTCACTATAATTATTTATCCACTATTTTTATTGAATTTTTAGTAATTTTTGCATTTTTTTACATATTTATTGAAATTAAGGTCCAAATATGTATTTTCTTAGATAAAAAAAATTGATTTTTTTTGGTCGGTTTTTTTTTTTTAAATTGTGCATTAAGGGGTTAAGAGACATTTAAACGGCTACGTTTTTGTATTTTTGTGCTTCACTGTTTTCGTAGGCACTAAAACCCCATCTGAACCGTCCTTTTCTCAGCTGAAATCATATTTCTTCTTTTTCTCCGCTTGAAAAATGGAATACTAGGAGTGTAATAGAGTGCTAGAAATAGAGAAACACTTCCCGAGTTCTCAATTTTCTCCGGCTGATCTTCCGATAAGGTTACAACGCCCCGGAGGTGAGCTCCTGATTGGATAAGAAGGTGAAGGTATACATACATGCTGTACATATAAGGATGTGAGCACGCTGAGTATATTGAACGGCACATCGTGTTGTAAATTTTCACTTAATGTTGTGAGAAGTGTGCGGAGAGCAAGGTCTTACCTCACAGAACAATCTTACTTAAGTAATGATAGTCGTTCATAATAATCCAGATGAAAACTACTTTCTTATCTTTTTCCATTATTACTTTTTCGTTTTGTCTCATATGGTGTTACGTTGTGCTCATAGCATTACCATAACCATAACATTACGATATCGCTGGTAGAACTATACGAAATTACTTAGGTTCCAAATGTGAATTGTATATATATATATATATATATAGATGTACGATAAAAGTTCGATATGAACTTATATATATAAGTTCATATCGAACTTTCATCTTACATCTTACTCTTGTTGAACATTTACGGTCCCTTCAATTATCTTTTGTACGTTATTTTCTGTCCTTTTAAATAATGAAATAAATACAGTAAAAATCATTGAAATGCGTTCGATTGATGTTCGACGACCAAAGAAACTTTCGTGAATTTTTCCATAAATTATATCTATTGCGCTAACTTGTACAATTTATAATATTCTGATACTATAACATAAATATTTGGAACAAATCAATAAAAATTTCAATGCGATTTATGGATTATTATATGAATTTTCAATTATTTTATTTATATCGATGCTGTGTTAACACAAATAGATGCTGTGATCTCTTTGCGTCAAATGAATTAATCCTTTTCTTACGATTAAATCAATTTTACATTTTTTTGTATTCATTTTAAGCTTACATTATAACAAAAATGGCGAAAATCCCAAGTTTAATTTTGTCGTTCTTGTACAGCATCACAAGTTAGTCGCTTTTATAGCTCGATAGGTTCAGTGTTACGTCGACTTCATGAAGGATAGCAAGGACAATGTTTTAAAAAATCCGCACGGCTATTTTCTATACTTCGTCTCGTAACTATTAAACCACCGAAAAGTTTTAAATTTTTATAGATAGGATTTAACATATGTAATAATGAATGAATGCTCGAAATCGTAATCAGAATCAATGTACTTTTTTAAAGGGACAGATTATGTCTATGGATATAATATCTATGTGGAAGTTACTTGAGCAAAGAGGTAAAGGACAAAATATTAGCTTATCGTGAAAATGATATGAAAATACGCAAAATTGCAAGTAGGCTCGTACGATCTCATAATGTTGTGCAATGGATTTTTTGAAAAATTCAGTATGAGCAAAATAAGAAAGGAGGACCCGAGAAGAACCCTTCTCCCCGATTCGAACGTCAAATTCTGAAATCAGCAAATAATTCCAGTAAGACTCCTATTAAAATTATATCAAGTCTTCAATTAACTGTGAAGTATGCAGAATCGAATATTTGAATTCATTTGAACTCACTACTAAATTATTGTTATAATTTAATTTTATTGTATTTTGGATTTTTGTGTAACAATGTGTTTTAATTTGTTGGTTCTATAGTTACGAAACACGAATAAATTAGTTTTCTCCTATTTTTCTTCTCTTTTACTCAATAAAATTTATAACTTTTTAGAAAAATATTGTATTTCGGCTCAGCCTCAAATATTGCATAGTTCATTTATTATTATATTAACTACAATCTATAGAAATTGAATATTTTCTAGTGATTCCATAGTTATGAGACTCAATATATCTAATTAATAATTGAAGAAACATTTAAACAATTCAAATATACTTCTGCAAAAGTAACGTACAGTGCTCCATAAAAGCGTTCGTACACCTTTTAAAACACAGTAGCTTTTTCAAAACTGAATTAAAAGTCTTGAATTTTTTAGATGATAGGGAGACTAGTCTGCCAGACGATGGCTAAAAAAAGGTTTTTTTTTCAATTTTGCTATTACTTGGAATAAAGACAAAAAATTAAAAACCCTCATTTTTTAACTGTTCTATTTGAGCTTATAACGAAAATTAAAAAGTGCCTTTCGTAAATCTCGGTAACTTATATGAGTGCTGAAAATTTGATCGAAGGCTTTCAAAAACTGTGGATTTCTTACAGTCTTTTTGTCAAAATCATGATAAAATCACGATCTTTGCGATCTTCAATTTGTTGTAACTCATAACAACGTGAACCGATTTCGATAAAAAAAGTTAAAGTAAGGTACCGAGATCTACGAAAGACATTTTTTTAATTTTCGTTATAGGCTCAGATGAAAAAAGTTAAAGAACGAGAGATTTTTATTTTGTTGTCATTCCAAGTAATAAGAAAATTAAAAAAAAAACAAGCATTTCAGTCATCCAGTGGACTAGTTCCTCTAGCATCTAAAGTAAAATTCAAGTCATTTACAGTTCAGTTTTAAAATAGTGTTTTAATAGTGTTTTGCATTTTCACAAAAATGACACGACAAGCATGGATTACATTGGTGATCAGAGAGAAACGTCCTGTCCATCGAATCTAATCACATCCTCGCGGCTAAGCATTATCGCGTTACTATGATCGAATGCTGTTTGCGTACGGCCGCAGTCGCCGTCGCGATACGATGGCAGCGTATCAACCTCGACGATCCATTCAGTTTTTTTGCTCGTCACCGCTTTCATCCTGAGTGGACCAATTTTACCCTTTTTTCCTCTTGCCTGGGCGACAAGTACAAAGCGGCCCTATTAAGCTATAACCCGGCGGCGACGGTTTTACGTCTGCTTCGCAGTTCCCGTGGAAAGAATAAGGACATCCACGAAAATACGGCCGGTAGTTTCGGGAAATTACTGACGTGGGTGGGGAACGCTAGAGCTCTCGATGGTTTATCGTGAATTTATCGAAATAGCTTTTAGCCCTTCGCGCTAGACTCGTTTCCCAGGCTTTATATTCTTCCCGCGCCTTCTGCAACCAACCAGCTCACTCTCTCTCTCTCTCTCTCTCTCTCTCTCTCTTTCTTTCGCTCCCTCTCTCTGTCTCTTTCTATCACTTTCTCTCTCTTTCGCTCTCTCTCTCTTTCTCTTTCTTTCACTCCTTCTCTCTGTCTCTTTCTCTCTCTTTCTCTCTCTCTCTTTCTTTCGCTCCCTCTCTCTGTCTCTTTCTATCTCTTTCTCTCTCTTTCGCTCTCTCTCTCTCTCTTTCTCTTTCTTTCACTCCCTCTCTCTGTCTCTTTCTCTCTTTCTCTCTCTCTCTCTCTCTCTTTCTCTTTCTTTCACTCCCTCTCTCTGTCTCTTTCTCTCTTTCTCTCTCTCTCTCTCTCTCTCTCTTTCTTTCGCTCCCTCTCTCTGTCTCATTCTATCTCTTTCTCTCTCTCTCTCTCTCTCTATTTATCTCGCTCTCTCCTCTTTTTTCTTTTTTACTGCCGCGACGAGGTTGACGTTCCCGTGATTGTTTTTGAAGGGAAAATCTAGTTTTCCGTCCCCGTGACGACGTATTATGGCCGCGGAGGTCGCACACGCGCGCTGAAAAATACGATTTCGAACCAGGGCTGGGTACCCAGCGCCGGCGAAAAGGCGTCTGTCCCCGTATTGTTAAATAACACGCGACGAGCGAACACTATAAAGAGGCTCGCTTGTTCTCCTCCTTTGAATTGCATATTTCAATGATGACGCGGATGGCTGAAAACCGGAGGAAGGGTGCCGTTGAAAATCTCGGGCGGCGCAGTCTCAGACGGATCCGTTAATATCATTTCAGCTACATTTCGCGGGGCAAATGTGAACGGTCGAGTTGTTGGTCGTTCAGTGTTCATATTTTCCGGAGGAACAGCCGCGCTGAAATTTTGATGAACGTTTCTGTCTCGATGCTCCTTTGGAATTCCCGTGATTACCGACCGATTGAAATGTTTCTCGCGGAATTTCTGTCTGAGAAATATCCTGAACGAAATTGAATTCGTTCTGGATAACGTCGTGTATCTCGCATAGTATTACTTTTCCATAAATTTTTGTTTGTTGTTATCGTTCAGGTTTACGTATGTAGCGAAAAATGTAGAGAAAATAAGGAATGTAATTTTGTTGATTCCACCCGAGGCCGATCGTAATGTTGACACTAATTTACGAAGGAAAATGTTGTCGTTCGATTATTCGAAAACGCCTTATACTGTATTCATCGATAGTAAAATAGCGTTTGAATGACATCCGTGTTGGAAGATCAACGTTGCAATTGTAACTCGTGAGAGATACTGTTTTGCTTGGCTGGTTTTCTGTGGAATGATGATTGTAAATAGAAACTTTTCACTGATCTTATTTTTGAAATTCCGTGCCTTTGGTTTGTTTTCGGGCATAATTGACTTTATATTTATCGAATAAAACATATTATATTTTTTCTATTAACCCGAGAAAGATAACCTACGTCGCAGAGGCGCCTGCGAAATAAACAACTGACTGCACCGTTTTCATAGAGGTCTAGTGATTTAAGTTTAAAATTACTTAAAATATAAAAAAATATAATATAAATGCATTTTATTTTTACAATAATGCCAAACCTTTAAAATGACTAGATTAACTTAAATAAATATCCATTGTTAGTATAAAATTGACGCCTTAGAAAAGCATGCGCCTCTGAAGCGTATGGTTATCTTTTACGTACGTTGTCATATGGTTATCTTTCTAGGGTTAAAAAATAAACAAAATAAAAGTATACAAATATTTAATATGTCTTATTCGATAAATATAAAGTTAATTAAACTCGGAAACAAAGCAGAGGTACAGCAATTGCATCTCACAGTAATCGGGCCCACTACCCTACTTACTCAAAATTATTGCAAGTTAGACTTATTTAAATGCATTTAGATGCAGTAGCGGCGGTTGGGCGTTCACGCGCAGCGCCACGTTCGGGTCCAGACGGACCCGTAACTTTATGTATACAAACATTTTGAACTAAAATGTCGTTGTTGTTATTATCATTATTATTAATATTATTATTATTAATGTTATTATTATTATCTTACATTATCTTAGATATTTGCTTCATTTGTTTCTCTATATGTTGTCGTTGCTCTAACATAAACAAACAGTAGACGGCATCAAGCGTCAAACAGTCAAGGCAGGCCTCGAGCTTTGGAAAAAATCTCGGAAAAAACCAAATGTGGTAGGGCGAGGGTTAATACGAGTTATAGAATACTATACAAACGTATAGTCCTTTTAAATGCATATAGTCCATATAGTGATTTATTTTGATAGTTGATTTTATATAGTGATTTTTGACGCAAATGAATTGTTCATAATTTGGTTGAACTTGTAGATAACCGTCCTCCCCATAAATTTGAACAGAGCTTTTTTTAATTTTTTAATCACTTTGTTTTAACCTATAAGTAACAAGGAAAATAGAAAAAATGACTATAAACAGTAAACGTAATTAAAGAAAGTGTCGTTGGATCCCATAAGGATGTAGCGTTTTCACCTGTTTCTGCAATATTTTATATTTTTTCAAAGTCATCGTGGTCCAGTCATCATTTTTTTTTTTTTTTTCCGTTGCTTGTAGGGTAAAGAAAAGGGATTGTACAAAGTCCCGTTAAAATCTGATGGGAGGACCCTGTTCTACAAGTTGACCATAATTGAAACTTTTCAGCAATCACGATGTTTCTGCTTGCTTCAAGTTCACCCTCAGTTCGTCGTTCACTGAAAGTTAAATCAACGAGTTTAATTACACCCTTTTGTATTCAATGGCAACGAAGGGTCGCGTCCGCGCCGAAGTAAGTTATTTGACCGTGAAGAGGTCTCGGAAGGGTCACAAGCGGTGGCTAGATTGTTCCTTTTGGGTCGAAAATCTGGGGTTCATTAGTTCGGCTTACACTAATATTAGCCCCCCCCCCCCCCCCATTTCTGGCAGATTGATTTTGTCCCTCTGACGCAAAAAATGCATTAGCTAGCAGACATAACCCCGCTCGAAAATATTTTAGTAACCTCTGCTCTTGATACTGACTAAAAGAATTTGTGGTGAGAGCATTTCGAACGAAAAATATCATTCTACGTATCTGTTCCGTCCTGGACGGATCAACACCGAACCATCTGTCAGGTCACTTGAGGGCCTACGGGGTCTAAACTACGACCCCGAGAAAAGGTGCCTGACAGACCAATAAAATAAACCGAACCCTACGAGACAAGGTTCAAATATTTCGGATTTACAACGACGACCCGCTGTAACGACATTTTTTACCGTTTGCTTTACCGGTTAAATAGTTTTATTGCTGTACTTTACCGGAGACCCAAGGTGGTCTCCAACTGCCTTCCGTCGACTTCCCCTTTTTTCAAGGCCCTAGAGCAACGTCTTCGGAAGTGGGGACAGGTTGGGGGTGAAGCCAATCAGGCTCCAAGATTTGGCCGCACAAAATTGACTCCACCCCGAGCAAGTCAACCTGCAACCCAAAATTTGTCGAGACAGACAGTCTTGTCGGTAACTCTCACGAGAGATGGTCAATCACTCTCACGCACAACTGTAAACCCCTGGACCTTCTTCAAAATAAACTGTGTTGCCTTGCGTTTTCAACCTAGTTTAACCTTTTTTACAAATCAACTTCACCGCCATTAAGTTGACGTTGGAGGCGCAGCATTTGGAGGAGCAACCTTCAATCTGCGCACCGTACGACACATTCGTACGGCCCTAACAGTATCAAAGAAATAAGACTGTGTAGCGGCACACGGTCGGCGACCGTAATAACCATAAAACTGTCCGCTTGCAGATGTCAAGGGGTCGACGGAGAGAAAACGTCCTTGACGTTTGCAAGAACCGGAAATTCCTTTGTCTCTTTATTTTTTATCACTGCCAGATGTACTGCATGCCTGGTCGCGGAGAAAGCCGCCGGCCGCGTACCGCTACCTGGCCGAACGGCCAGCGCGCCCCTACAGCGAGGGTTCATCGATGGCTGTCTCCCCCGCCAAACTAAACGGGGGTAAAAGAAGACAGCGAGTCCCCCAAAACGGGCGTGGCCTTTTTGGGGGACGTAATATAAATAAGAGACCCGAGTCAGTCAACGAGTCAGTCGGTACTTTTCAGTTTAGTTTTTCTGAGCCCTCAACTGTGATGGTTGCTATACTTCGTGATGCTCTTGGTGAAATAGCGACTTGTTATTATGTTATGTAAAATGATACAATGTTAGTATGCATTTAAATCCTTACACTGTAACGACAGGTCAGCCTCGTTATGGAGATTTAGTACATAATCTACTAAATACGAGTGTTATTTATTTGTTATAAATTCAAACAAGATTTGGTTATTCTAAGTACAGTGGTACTCCATTTATATGAACTCGGCGGGATATAAGCAGTTCATATAACCGGGCAACTTAATATAATACTACCATCACTAGTTAAAATGTCTCATATATTAATTTGCCACTATTCATATTTGGAACATCACGTGACTTTTGCCTTGTAAGCAGAGCTAGAATATTCTATATACTTTATAGAGATCCAAATGTAATTCCATTTATTTGTTTTCACTCATTCGAAAATGATTCTATTAATTTCAAACATTATTTTTGGATGATCGAACAATTGTCGCTTCGGACAATTTCATTAATATTGTAAGAAGGACAGAATAAGAGTTCGTTGATTATTCGCAGAACTTGTAAGTTTTCGTTCAAATAATTCGAGTTCATGTTCAGGTAAATGAATATAACCGAACAAACAAAAGGAGATGCGCTGAGTTTACATTTGTTTACATTCGCAATACCTAGGTATTCAGATAATTGGAGTGATCCTCGACAGTAGTTTAGATAATAGGAGTTCCGCAGAAGTTCGTCAAATCGGACATTGCCTAAAATTTCGTTGCAATAAATGGAGTTCTACTGTAAATAAAGGCATGCAAAAAATAAAAATGATCTCGTCCTATTGGAGAAATTATAAAAGACTAAGAAGGGCTAATCAACATAGCTGTAAAAGTAATCGCAGTGCAAAATGTTAACGTTCCGCGGTCATGCAAAAAGATAGTAATAAACGTCGAAAACCTACCTTGCCTCTTTGAATTTTCTAAAAAATTAAAGACCATTCAATATCAGTATTCAATAAATTGTAACTTCTTTTTCTGCATTTTAATAACCATTGGGTGTTTCTTGTAAAGCCTCACTTTCCAAACACGAATCCAAAACCCGAATTGCTTTATCACCCTCAGATAAAAAAGAAAAATATGATTTTTTATAAAACCGTGCGATTTTTAGCAAAAACAAAGTATTGTACGAAACATTAGGAAGGCCATATTTGCCTGAGAGATAGAGAACAGGTGCCTGAATATGTAAAAAGAAATATAAAAAAAGAGGTGACCGATGTATTCGAAAAAATTGTGGAGATCGAAAAGATATGTGTATAAACACCAAATAAAGCATTTCAATCTTCTCGTGTATCGTATACATGACAGATAATATTAAATTCTAAGAAAATTCTTCGAATTCTAATTCTTTTAATTAAAGAGTTTAGAAACAACAACTTTCAATGCAACCTTCGTTTGTTGAAATCGATTAATATTCACAAGAATATAAAAAAAACAAAGGATAAAACAGTTAAAAGTTAGAAAAAGAAATCGAACACTATCTTTTTGTTGCCTTTCATGAATCCATCATTACCATTATCGAACGAATTTCTTACATTCAACGTAGAAAATCTGTTTTTCCGTAACTTGGAAAGTCAACGTAATTAAGATTCGCACAATGCCAAACGCGTTCGAATGATTTTGCACCGAATTCTAATCGAGTGAAATTCTTAATTGCAAATGAATGAGAAAGTCGTCTTGTTCGACAAAAATACGCGTCCTCCTGCCACGAATAGTTCGCCGGGCCGCGATTCGCAAATGCATTGCAAAGTTATAATGACCGAGTCTCTCGTATGGCAATGAAGGGATTACCAACCAGCACGAATCGAACTCCGTGCTTAATTTATGGACTCGGCAAACCATGCAGATATCGGCTTATCGAAGGTGGCGTGGAATTGCGCGGGAAATTATTCAAGTACCAAGGATCAAATTGCATCGTGTAAACGGAAAATCGTTATCATAGTCATTTCAGATTCCCCCCTTAGCGTTGCTACGCTTTCACGTTTTCAGTGAGTCGCGTCGCTTCGTGCCGCTTCACGGCGAAACGCGGCAAATAGCGATGCTGGCCCGTCGTAACGTGAAAATTTGATTTACACCGGTTGCTTTGATGTTTCATTTGTAAAATTGCGTGGCTTCTCGTCCGCAGATATATAATACATATATATACGTGCACGTATATATTATTATATTTTTCCTTTCGCTGTTTTCATTTTCACAGGCGGAAAGGGGAGTGTTAGGGATTCCCCATCTGGGCTTCACGGCGGGGGCCAGGCACATGGGTCCTTGATGGCTAGGGTGTGGGCCTGTCACCCCGTGGCGGAAACGTTAGTTTTCGGCATGGTAAAACTCATGGGCCCCGTCGACCGTTTTTTGGTGGTCCTCGGTAAAGGACTTATCCTTGATTTACGACCAGGCCGTTAGCGGAGTTGGGACTTGGACCACTCGGCGTGATTGCTTCCAGATGGGGTAGATTTCCAAATTTTCCCTTGAGTAGGAATCTCATCTGAGGGCGTTCGCAGTACCCTTTCCAAAGGTCCCAACCATCTTCATTGTAACCAATTAGCGTTCGGTTTTGAGCCTGCCGTGATTGGGCAGTTTTTCCTCGCCGCCCACCCTTAAGTAAAGGTAGGGATAACCGAGGTGACCTCGTGGATGTCACACGGTTATTCGACAGTCCTCATCTGTCCATTAGACCTGATTCGTATTTAGACCTGATTTGTCTTCAGTCCTCATCTGTCCATTAGACCTGATTCGTATTTAGACCTGATTTGTCTTCAGTCCTCATCTGTCCATTAGACCTGATTCGTATTTAGACCTGATTCGTATTTAGACCTGATTTGTCTTCAGTCCTCATCTGTCCATTAGACCTGATTTGTCTTCAGTCCTGATCTGTATTCAGTCCTGATTTGTATTTAGTCCTGATCCATCCTGAGCCGTCAGTGGATACAGAGGTCTCCCGGGAAGCTAATTGTTGGAGCACCCGGTTAGCAAAAATAGAGTTTTAGTCGGCACACTAACGTGCAAATTTCTCAAAGCTCGAACGATCGCAAGATCGAACGCGAGCATTAACAGGGAGGGGGCAGAAATTTCGAGCGCGAGAATGCACCGCGAGTGTAATCGGTGATATAAACCGGAAATATGAACGACCGCGAAAAAATGATACTAGAAAAGTTCGTTTCCGGATTAATCCCGAGATTAACCCCGGCTGGAAACACTGGCGCCGTAACGTGCCAAAGAGGAGACGATATAGGAGATTGAACGTCCAGACTAATCTTGTTCGAAATTAAGCGGCTTATCTTTCCTTGATATAGCACCCGTTTCCTACCACTTACTGGTCTCTTAGCGAGAAAAGTTGCTGTGTCATCAATAGCGTCGAAAAATTTGCCCGGCCATTCCATTTTATCTGCCGACTTTATTTTAAGCACCGCACTAACCTCGGAGAAAAATACATACCTAGGACGGCACCGGGTTACTTCCAGCTGTCTCCTGACCCTCCGATCATCTAACGCCTTTGTCCAGACTTATCCTTCGTCGACTCTATTGCACACTAAATAGTTGCTTCATTTTTCAAATATCCTTACCAGTGGGAACGTTAAATTTGTTTTTCAAAGTGCTAAATGCAATCATGGAATTGCGCCCAAGCTTTCCTAGGGTGATAGTGTACCGGATGCAGACAATATATTGATTACAATTATAATATTTACTATAGATCATAATATTAATTATAATACTTATTACAATTATATTTAAATATGTATAAATATATTTATATTTAACTACTCTGGAAATAGAAACACGGCAATTTATATAATATTCTATATATTTTACCAATTTAACAAACACATTAATCACAATACTAAACAATAGGATTTACATTAAGTGCTAAAAATTTTCTCCCTCTGCTTGAATACATCCTTGAAGCCATTTTCGAAAATTATCATCGATTGTCGCACACTCGGTTATTGTAATTACGTTTCACGTATTTTGTAGAGCTAATTTTAATTCATTCGTCGAGTCAAATAATTGATGGGAGATCTTTTGTAATAATAATAATAATTTTAATTCTTCCTTTTTTACTGACCACTCTACCTCCTTTTTTCTGCGTCCGGTAGTCATAAAAATGTCTGCGTTCTTCATTCCTCCCTTGTGCAATTTGATAATTGCAACTTACTCTTTATTGTTTTCCACTTTAAGTTGACAGTTCCTTCAGCTTGTAAAACAACCTTGCACCTCATTTTTATGGTCGTTGACAATCGATATCTATAAAAGTGAGCCGCGAGGCTCAAATAATCGTATTTTCTCTTTCTAAATTGTCCATTTTTGTTTACAAGCTGAAGGAAAATTGGGAAGAACTTGCTGCAAACAGAAATGAAATTAAACTCTCTGAAAATCATCGACTAGCATATCCAACGTTCTGGGAATTGAACATATACCCGAAGTTTTAACATTTTCTTTAAAAATATCATTCTTCATTCCTCCCTTGTGCAATTTGATAATTGTAACTTACTCTTTATTGTTTTCCACTTTAAGTTGACAGAAGATAGAAATGTTCATGAACAATACTGATAGATGTAAATGAAACATAAAGAACTGAAAATATAAAACAGATTTGAATATTGCCTAAATCCGTTTGTTGTTGAAAACGGAGCTGATGCATGAAGCTTAATGTTTACATGATTCTCCGTCAATCATCGTTATTTTTACTTTTTCAATTACTGAGATTTTGTTTCATCTCTGTTTCTCATTATAGCCATGTGACACGAATAGTCCAATTGAATTAGTAATAAGACAGGCGGATGCGACTTGAAACGCAGGTTATGGGTTTTGAATCACTTGACAACTTTACTCAAAGAGACACGGCTTTGATCTTCCCCTACCGGACTTTCAATAAAGTTCAGTATATGTTAAAGTATTTACTAGAGGTGCCGGGTGCAACTAAAAATATTTATTTATATCTGTTCGTTCGACAGAAAAATTGCTTCGCGTACAGTCGGACTCGGAAGTTTCCGCACACCATCTCAGAAGCAATTACTTTTGTAAAATTGATCGAAGTATCTTGACTTGTCTTGAAATTCTGTAGATTGGAAACTAGTATTTTAATTGTAATAAATACTTTTTTTCATTAGCTACTATACTTCTCACATGTACATGCGTTCATAAATAGTTGGACGGTTTGTCTAAAATAGTATCAAAAGTTGTACCAAATGTTTCGGTCTCTTGCTGACAGGAATGCAATGAAAATTATATTTATTGTTGTTCCTTACGAACAAAACTTCTAATAATTGTACTTTTATGGAAATAATCATTTTAGAGGTTTCAATCGTGCAATGCAAATTTCTTCGTTTCCAAAATGAGTTATCAAATGTTCAAATACATATAGATCGAAGTTAATCGACTTGCGTTATCTTATAAAAATAGCAGAACGGTATTTATCCAGGGGCATCGTCCGACTCTTAGTACATGTGATTCACTCAATAAATCTATCCAATAATTGATCGTACAATTATCTGTTTAATTTTCATAATTTGGAAATAAGTAGTCCGAAATCGGTCACTTTTGTTAACCCGATAGATTCAGAGTTAAAGTTTCCACTTTGTGGTTCGCGACAGGATGAAAGCGATTTAGCATCGGCTGGTAGAAGGTTAATTATCCGCGTCCCAGCTTCTCCATTTTCCAAGTTCTTTTCCGCAGATCTCAGGTTCTCGATTTCACAATACAGTCCATTGGATTTCAATGTGATCTTTCTTTTCACTTCCTCAAGACGAAGACCTATAATTGCCATTCATTCTTACAGTACTATCTAATAAAGTCATTAAATGTGTAACGGGATATACTTCGAAGACATTTAAAACTATTAATGAACGCGGTTTCTAACGAGTTCATATTACATTAAACCATTTCAAAGATCACATTGATTTATCAGCGAAATAAGATTTCTCAAAGCTTCTTCAAAATGCAGGTTTTGCTAGTGGACTAATTAATTAAAAGAGACAGCAAGTTTCAGCCATCAAAAATCTATGCGATTTCTAAACTTCATATAACTCATTCTAATTAAATCCTGTGAGAACAAATTATGTTGTTTACATTTATTGAATTGTTGTACGTTTATTTTTAAGTGTACAGAAGAATTCCATTTATCTGAATTCCATTTATATATTGAAACGAAATTTTAGGCGATGCTCGATATAGTGAACTTCTGTTGAGCTCCTACAACCCCTGGCAAAAAGTTTCCGATTACAATATTAACTAATATACAATTTAGAAAGAATATTCGCATTTTGGAGTTATAAAATTTTCATATATGCAGGTAAGACGAATGGGAACGTAGGGGAGATCTAAATAAAATAAATAAGTATAACACAATCTTCCATTTATTAAAAAAAAACACAGAGAAAACCAAATATTATGTGAAAAAAATTTCCGATCATTGAGTTATCAATATTTCGTTGCATTACCACGTGCTCATATGACACTTTTAATGCGTTGGGACGTTTACCTTGCTACGTTTTCACAATCTCTAGGCGAAATTTCTTTCCACGACAATTTTATCGCATATTGAAGTTCTTCTTTATTTTTTGGTCTTTTGTCATGAATCAATTTTTTAAATTTTGCTCACATGTCCTCGATTGAATTCAAATCGGGGCTGTTTGTAGGCAACTTCAATGTTTTAGTATGATTTTGCTCTAAATAGACTTTACCTAATTTACTGCGATGACAGCTAGCGTTCTCATCTTGCGAAATAAAATCTGAAGAACCTCCGAATCACTCCTCTATGCTTGGAATTAAGAAATCTTCTAAAATATTAATATATGTTTCTGCATAATAAATACGCGTAGTTTTCCCACCCCCTTTTTCGTCGTACAACTCCATATCATATAAGATTGCGGATATTTTTGTTTATAATTCATGCAATCTTCATTCAATTTTTCGTCAGATCTCCGCCAAACAAATTTTCCTTCGTCATTCTCTGCTCCAAGACAAACACGAAACTCGTCACTAAATATTACTTTGCACCAGTTCTCCACAGTCCAATTTGCGTGTTCCTTACACCACTTTAAGCCTTTCTTCTTGTGTTCCTTTGTGAGCAAAGGTTTTATTTTTACCTTTCGAAATGAGAAGTCCATTTCATTCAATCGATTTCTGACAGTACGGTCATAGGTCCAGTGTTCATTTATTTGTTTCGATGTTGCTCGTCTCATATTTTTAACAATTGCATGCAATTTTCTACCGTCTTTCCTACTTGTTGCACGAGGACGACCATTTTTCATACGGTTAGATATACTGCCTGTTTCATTATACTTCTTTTTTGTACTACTTATCGTTCTCTATTACTTATTATTTATTAGTTTTATATATATTATTACTACATCCTATAATTTCTGTGACTTTTCCTTGACTATTACCCTGCTTGAGAAATTCGATTACTCTTAACTTTTAATCGTTTGAATACAATTTACACGATCGCATATTGTACACGTCTGTCTTCCTTATCCACTGTCTGAAATGTCTTGTATTTCAGATGCATCTGCTTGAGACATTCATAGAGCTAGTTATTTAAACCATAATCGGAAACTTTTTTCCAAGATTTGAACTGATCAGATACCTTTTTCCACATTTGCTTTCTCTGTGGTTTCTTTTTGGTAATAAATGCTAAATTATTATAAAATTGTTATAAATAAAATAAATATTGTTATTAAAAGTTATTATTGTTATTTTGTATTTATTTACTTTATTTAGTTCTCACCTATGTTCTTCATTTGTCTTATCTGTGCATAAAAAAATATTGTATAACTCTAAAACGGGAATATTCTTTGTACATTTTTTATCTGAACTACTGTCGAGCGTTACTCCAATTACGTGGACACCTAGGTATTGCGAACGTAAACAAATGTAACCTCAGCACATCTTCTTTTGTTCCATTAGGTAAATTCATTTTACCTGAACGCGAACTCCGTGGTATTGAACGAAAAATTACATGTAGTGGAAACTCCTACTATATGACCCTACTCGATTATATGAACTGTTTGTCTCCCGCCGGGTTCATATAAATGGAGTTTTACTGGACTAAATTTTATTAATTGTTTAGATGACACGATTGTTTACAAAATAGTTGACACATTAAAATATTTAACAAAATGTTTAAATCATATGAGTTTTTAAAATGCACGCGTGTCATGCCATGAGGCCATGCTATCATTAATTGTATTCTACAGTTCTTATATTGAAAAAAAATGCAAGGACAGCCAAAATAGGTTAATGTAAACTTTCTGCACACGAACGACGTTTAAATAAACGGCTATCCTTTTTCATTACACCAGGACCTTTACCGTGGAGCCATTTTTCACAGACTGGACGTCGTGGCGTTATGTCTTCCCAAATGAAACAGAACCATTTTTCAGCTTCACCTGAGAAGAGATTTTCAGCGCCTCCTTAGAATTCGTATAGTATCGTTTGCGCCATTCCCGTTTCGGCAATCCGAATAAAATGTAATCAAAAAGTCACGCGAGAACATTCTCGTCTAACTAATGACATACAAAATGGCCACGAAAATGCGATGTAATTTAACAAAGTATCACCACTATTATCCTGTCGCCTTGTGCAATGAGTATTTCATGGGTCCTACGGAATAAGTGGACCTTAATATTTATTACCATGAAAGTACAACGAACTCATTAACGGCAGAGTTAAGAATTTGACGTGGCACCCGTGGCCGCGAGATCGATATGCAAATATCAAGTCAAGCTGATCCCACTTGCACATCCATTGTTCACGGTGGCCTCCGTTCCGAACAAAAAGTTTGAACTGCGGGAGATTAAGGTGGTTAATGGCCATTGATCGAGTCATCGATCAGACGCCTATCAGCCGCAAAAGTTCGAGGACGCGTTCACAGTATGCAGAACGGATCTATGACCGATATGGGACGCGTCAAAACCCAATAGTATTATCCTCACATCCATTCGGTACATGAAAATGATACCATCAGACATTCCCATTCGTTGCGCCCGACAGTGAGATTGACATTGACAAATGACGGTTCTGGTCATTAGTTAATCCAGATAGTTGTCAAGTAGCGCGACTGACAGGATATAATAGGCAAGCAGTTTGCGATCGGAACTTTCGCGATCTCTTAGGATTTGCCTGATTCGTTTGTTCATTTCTGTTGCAACCGTTGCGTTCTTTCGTACAATATCAGAAGTTTCCGCGAAGTGGCTCGTTGTGCCGCGGTTTTCATAGATGAATTATGAAGATGGTTGTAAGACCAAATAAATTGGAAACGCGTTCGAACATCTTTTCGTTCAAAGGTTTGCTACTGATGTAGATCACTTCAAATCTTTGTATGATATGCATGGTTTAATATTCACGAGACTCACTGATCTTTCCAATAAGCGAACCATTTCCCACAATGAGTGAAGATTTTTCATATTTATAGAGTTTATCATATCTTTTCGTGATCAAAATGTATACAGTAGTTTTATCGTATACTTACAGATGTCTTACAGATGTTAGTTCATAAAAATTTATTAACGCTATTAAGATTTTACTCATCGGCTGTTTGACGCATTTATTCGTTTATAAAAAGGCTACAACTATCAATAAATCCTAAAATTGCATTCATGAATGTATAAAGTTTGTGATATTAAATAATGGCCATTTTAACAAAAATACAGCTCAAGTATTCATTCACTGGCAAGGTCATCCTTTAATCTGAACATTATGAATAGCCTGCAAATATTGGCGCAGTTTTAGCAAAATAATCTGCAAGTAACTAACATTCGCAATGATATCAATATTGCAGGACGGTATTTCAATCATCTGTTTTACGTTCCTAAAAAATTTACTAACGTTATGTCAAGGTATTCACAAGGCTTTCGCAAGATTTTCATCCAAGGCATTCACAAGTTTCTGTCTTCATCAATCAATCTTATGGTTGCTTTGCATTAGGTTCACAGTGTAATCATTAATAAACGCGTTGAATAGCCCTTACTTAGTAGCGTACACGTTAGTCAAACGTTTTAAGATAACTAACTCGAACAACAAATCTTGAAAAAATTGCATTCTCTATTGCACTAATATCAACATAAACACAAGGAGAGATTACATCTGCGGAGCCACCGATTTTAACCCTTTCGCTACGGCGGTTCAGTCCGCCGTAGCGCCCCTCCTGAACGGAACCACCCGCCGAAATTGTGCACATTGCGCGTGGATAGTGTATTTGGGAAGAAAAGGGATTTTTCTTTAAAACAATATAGTTATAATTTCTGCATAAGGTATAAAGTTATTTAATAGGTAAAAAAAGTTTCATTAACAATGGAAAAAGTGAAGAAATAATATATAATATACAGTAATAAAATAAAACATAATATTCATAATACAAAACATAATACATAATAATTAGTCCTAAAGTTAGTACTTTCGATTTTCTATCCCTTTATGACATGTAACACAATAATAATGGGAAATGCAGGTAGAACAAATATAACTTGAATGGTGTGTCGTTTATTTCGGACTGTCGTTTGTTTGTTTCGCCAAAAGATTCACGCAATAGTAACAAGAGGCGGTGCAGTCCAAAAATTAGGTCGCGATTTTACCAGCATGTCGGATATATCCGACGTTCGTCCCCAGAGGGCGATCATGTGGATGTCGGATATATCCGGCGTTCGGCTCCGCGAGTGTTCATATGGATGACGGATATATCCGTCGTTCGGAGCGAAAGGGTTAATGAAACTTGTTTTGTTGACTCCAGAGACAAAATTGACTTTGAAAAAAGCTACATTTCTTTGTAACATTGCTATCAGTGCAGAAATTTAGGTGGAAACGTTTAGATGGGCGAACTGTATACAGACGAAACCAAAAATTATATGTTAAATAACTTCGTAAAAAAAGCGCATTGACAAAATATATCTCGGACACGTATTCGCTTATTTTGTCGCTAGAGTCACCAAAAAAAAGTTTCATCAAGATCAGCGACCCCACGGACGTGACTTGTCTTCGTCAGAACGAATGTACAAATGAATTCGTATTTCGATGTTGAAGTCCCAACTTGAGACTGAATGAGATTCTAAACGAATCGTTTTCCTCGCGGTTTCAATTTTTTGTCAACATCTCAAGGGACAGACGACTACGTTGTTGGCTCGGCGAGAAAAGAAATGCCTCTGAAAATGTCTTCCACCTCGAACTTGCCAACTAGAAGTGAAAGTATGTCGCGGAATCTTTCGGACGTGATGAAATTATGAGGCTGCGGAGTATTCTAGACGCGATGCTCGCATCCCGAGGCTTTTCATCCTATCCCCTTTCTCGCTTCTTCAACTTTCTTAAATTAACTCTTTCTCATCCTCACGTTGTTTGGTCTATCTCACAAAACGCCGGCGAAACGCCATTGTTACGCTTCACCTGTTCCCCTTTTTCCGCGTATTCTTCGCGAACTGCGCTTGTGTACACCGTAGGAACAGGTTCATTAGCTTTCGAAGTTCGTTTAAATAGGCTCTCGCTGAAATACCTTTCACGGTTTATTTTTCAATTTTCACTACCAAAATATGTACAGGGTGAGTCATTCAGCTCTCTCACCTTAATCTTTCTTGTAAACTACATGCAGTGTCGAAAAATGTTTCGAACGAAAGTTGTTTGAGGCGGCAACTATTTTTTTGCTGCTTTCCTTTTTTTATCCAAATATGAGGAACATCCATTCGAAAGTCTGTTAAATAATTATTAAAGATAAAAAATTATCAAGGTGCAAGGGTTAAAAAATGAATATTTATCGAGATACTCTTTAGTTGATTCTTAATGCAAGGAGTGTTGAAAATGTTGTTCATATTTTGGCAAAAAAGGAAAATAGCAAGAAATTAATAAATGCTTCTCTTTATACCAAGCAACTTTCGTTCGAAACACGGTTTGGTACAGCGTGTAGTTCGCCAGAAAAATTGAAGGGGTAAAATGTCTCACCCTGTATATGCGTTCAATTCCCATTTACTCCTTCAAACAGCTTCTCCGCGCCTTATTTAGATTTTAGTTTGTGAAGTCACGCACCGTTCTGTTTGCCCCGACAACTTCGGGAACATTTTGAACTTCTTCCAAATTGAACGTTCAAATACAATATTCAAACCTTCGTCTGCGCTAAAAACGTTGCAGAGCATATGCATTGCGCGGATTTTCGTACTTTCTTCTATACAGGGAACATATGTGCATGTACACGAATGTACATATGTTCGAATATTACTTTCGAATGCCTTTTATCACGATAAAAATCGAATTTAACACTAAACCTACCAAGCCGCAAAGAATGACCGGTTTTACATTTTGTATTTGAAAATTGCTGAAATTATAGAGACTTTTTCATAGGCAATTATTAAATGAATTTCACAGTCCGAGTATCCGTTGTGATAAAAATTATGGGAAGTCTAAATAGATTCGGTTTTATCGTTCTTACAGAGCAACAGAAATTCGTCGTTTTTAGTGCTCGGTAGGTTTAGTGTTAACACTTTATCGTCCGGTCGTGGTTGAGGCTGCCACTCAGTAAGGACTGGCTTAGTCGCGCGCGCATTTGCTCCCAGTACCGGCTAAATTTTCGCTATTCATTGTGTTGTGCTTATTCCTTTAAAAATAATAATAAATAATAATAATTATTATAATTATAATTCATAAGGATATGGGGAGGTCAGCATACAGGAGGTCAGCTACTAACAAAACAGTAAAGAAGCGAAAACCGTCGATAGCTAAAAGTCGATTAATAGGCTATCGGTCGATAAGCATTGGCAATCGAAAAGCCGATTAATAGGCTAGCGATCGATAAACATTGGCAATCGAAAAGCCGATAAATAGGCTAGCGGTCGATAAAGTGTTAATAAAGTTCATACGGTAAAAGACTGTTTTTCTTTAAATTTAGTATACCCGTGCTATACACGAGTATTTGCGTTAAATGGTTAAAAAGATACTTCCGTATTGTCTAAAGGAATTTTTATCCTTTACGTGATTCACGAAATACAGTAAATTCTCCCTAATTTTCCTTCAGCTTGTAAAACAACCTTGCACCTCATTTTTATGGTCGTTGACAATCGGTATCTATAAAAGTGAGCCGCGAGGCTCAAATAATCGTATTTTCTCTTTCCAAATTGTCCATTTTTGTTTACAAGCTGAGAAGGAAAATTGGGAAGAACTTGCTGTAGACAGAAATGAAATTAAACTCTCTGAAAATCATCGACTAGCATATCCAACGTTCTGGGAATTGAACATATACCCGAAGTTTTAACATTTTCTTTAAAAATATCATTCTTCATTCCTCCCTTGTGCAATTTGATAATTGTAACTTACTCTTTATTGTTTTCCACTTTAAGTTGACAGTTCCTTCAGCTTGTAAAACAACCTTGCACCTCATTTTTATGGTCGTTGACAATCGGTATCTATAAAAGTGAGCCGCGAGGCTCAAATAATCGTATTTTCTCTTTCCAAATTGTCCATTTTTGTTTACAAGCTGAGAAGGAAAATTGGGAAGAACTTGCTGTAAACAGAAATGAAATGAAACTCTCTGAAAATCATCGACTAGCATATCCAACGTTCTGGGAATTGAACATATACCCGAAGTTTTAACATTTTCTTTAAAAATATCACACAAACACGGAATATTTTATTAGCCTCCTAGCTCAATGTCTTCGGCAGAAAGCGTCGTTACACGTAACGACAATTTCGAAACATTTTACCATCGCGCGAACTAAGTTTCCATATACGTTCCCGGCGAGGCCGGCGATATAAACCCTCATAACGGCGGTATTTCCGGATGTGCATGAGCGTAGAAGATCTCCGCCGCCAGCTAACGCCGAGTTGTATTCTGTGCCGGTGTCGACGACGACAAATAAGACGAGGTTTTTTTCGACCGAGTATATCATCGTTCTCGCAGCCATTCGCATCTTCTTTCGTACATGCACATATAAATATCTCGGCGACGACGTTCTATAAAGCTTCATCCGCACTCTCAATACAGCCTGCATTCGGTCTTGCCAACAATTCGTCGCTCACATTTCCGGTATGCGTCGATTAATTGAGCAAACTGGCTTTCTCGACCCCGTGACCTATTTCGTTTATTCGGTGACTACGAGTTGTACGGTTGCACGGTTGTACATTCAAAATTACAGAGTAACTTCGTGTGACACAAGAGATTAGAATTTGCTGGCTAGTTGTATTCGTCATATATGATTTGAATCATCGTTGGTTTCTTAAATTTTTTTTTTAATTTTAGACACATTCTTTCGCATTATAATTGAACCTAGAATATCCGTACTTTCAGTGTCTGAATTCCCTATCATTCGTATACGTTTCATAATATACAGCGATGTGAATAATTATAACCTCAAAGTAACTTCCACATCTTTACCGATATTTAAACAAAAACCAAAAAAAGGTTATATTTGTCTATTTCCATTTTAATGTAGAAATATACAGATATGGTGATTTGTTAAATTTTTCTTTAACTATCACTAATAATGTAAAGGTTACTCTGAGTCTACGATTATTCGTACCGCTGTAAACAGCTCGATCTAAAACGATTCACGTGCAACAATATTTATAATACAATTCCGTAAATATTTCATTTCACACCGTTCTAGTATCTAAACACTCATTGATCGAGTTTTAACGCAATTTTTACCTCCTGGTATCCTATTTAAATCAGAGTTGGGAAAAAATTTGACGTGGATGGCGGATAAGAGGTTAAAACAGACGAATACAATTTTATTCGACAATGTCGTATAAAAATTTATCCAAATAAGATTTGATTCGAATGAGAATTCTTTCGAATAAGATTTTATTTGAACAAGATTTCTTTCGAATAAGAAAAAAAGTAATCGATTCTAATTGAAATGTTAGAATATAAATTGTGTTTTTCATAGTTTATTCATTTATATCTTTCACATTCCTTTTCTCGAATATCGCATTGGAAAGTTCGTTACTTTTGGGCAGGTTGGTCACAGATGCACAACTAAACAATCTTTCTACGAGTGTAGTGGAAGCCATCGGCAATTCTATAATTCTATAAGTGGTTAAAATTGTAATGCTCCTGAACGTATTCTTATAAATATATTCTTAAAAAATTACGTAAAAACAAACACAGTCGACAATAGCCATAAATTATTCTGTCTATTTATTCGAATAATTCTTTACTCGAATAAATTATTCACATAATTCTTTATTGGAATAGTAATAGTAATGCATTACTATTACTATTATATAATAATAATATGGAATATATATAATTATATTGGAATATAATTGGAATATAATATATAATTGGAATATATATTTATTCCAAAATGAATTCTTTTTTGTCGAATATTTTATTCGTATAATGATTATTCGCTATTAGCCATAAATTATTCTGTCTATTTATTAGAATAATTCTTTACTCGAATAAATTATTCACATAATTCTTTATTCGAATAGTAATGCATTATTATTACTATAAATATATTATTACGAATAAATATATATTCCAATTATATATTATATTCCAATTATATTCCAATATAATTATATATATTCCATATTATTATTTATTATATATAAACTCTGATTGAAATGTGTTGGAGTTTCACTGACATCGTTCGCTTCGTCTCTAGTATGTTCTATGTTCGATTGCATCCTATTTCAGAAACACTGTGACTGCAAGCATCAGTAGATTCGCTACGGTTGAATTACTTTTTATGAAATTCCAGCCTAAATATTTGTGCGCGCTCGATACATCATTGTTGGTACTGCAATCGACGTTTCGCTGTATTTTGCCAATACCAAAAGCCGACGCGACCTTCTTCGATGCGATTTGTGTTGTTAATGAAGGTTCACGTGAAACAGGTGAATAATTGCTGCGCTGAAAGATGGACACGAGTTAGTCGCGTGCGGGCGAGAAGTCCGTGGTCCGTAAATCACTGTCATCAATAACATTGATCTCTGTCATCGATTCCACGGGCGGGCACAATGGTATCTGGTTGCTTCGCCGGAAATGCCTCCCCTGCTCCCGCCGGTTCCTGAGGTGAGACCCTGTTTATCTGCCAGGACAAAGCGACTGAATCCATTCAAGTAGCCCGCGCATGCTTTCGCTATTAACGCGACTTCACCGATGAGCCATCTGTCAACCTCAAATTTCGTACGTTCCTCGGCGGTTGTTCGTCGGATTCCAGCCACCGGCTGCACAGAACAATGCCTCCCTGCCTCCCAGCCCATCTCGCCGCCGCAAGGTTTCTCACCCGCCTGCTGTTTACCGGTGAAGTTTACCCGTGTTGGTAGGCAGCGTCGAGTTCACCGGTTGCCGCGTGCACTTGTCAATGATCAAAGGGAGGCTCGACATTGTCTTCGCTTTGATTTATCTTTGGCTGTAATCACAGACTGTTCCTGGACTCTCGCACCTGAACCGGTTAATTCCCGCTCTTTTATTACAAAGTCGCTGCGGAAGTGTTTAATTGTCGGGTTTCGTGACACTACGAATCCCGGTGCAGATTACGGAACGTGTCTGCGTTCAGAAATTTTTAAGTCGGTTGTCTTCTCGATTGGGACCTTCTTGACGTCTGCTCCATTATTCTCGACGCAGTTGAACTTGAAATCTGTTGTTGAGGCCACCGTGCCGAGCAACTTTCCTCTATAAATGTGGCTGTCGCTCGGTTCAGTTTTCGATATACAGTTGTAGTATATTATATAATAGTATATTGTAAGTAATATAATATACTAATATACTATATATTACTACTATACTAATATACTATACTAATATTGTAGTATATTAATAGTATATTATATATAATTTATTAGGTATGTTTAGGACGAGGAGGAGTGTTAATCTGGTGTAAATTCAGTCTCGCGCTCGCTTAAATTAAGACGTTTCTATTAGTAACGCGGTAATCATTTGTCGAACAATCGGATACGCGTCTTTGTATGTAGTTGAATTCTCAAAGATAAGACACGAATATAGTGCTACTGATTGTAATTAAAGCGATAATCAATAGTGAAATTCACCTAGATATTTATAAAATACTATTACATAATAAAAAGTACAATCCATAAAAAGAGCTATTTCCGGTCAAAAAATCTTATTTCCAGTAAGTACTTCGACCTACAGATTTGTCGACTTACGTCCACTACTGTGAAACTAATTAGAGCGTGAGCCCGGGATACAACTGTAATCCGAAACAACGGAACAATAAAAAATTCTGCGCAAACTATAACAGGAGGGTTGCGGAGCAAAGGTCGTAGCCGACGGCTGATTTTCCACGGTTTCCTTCAATTATGAATAACACGAGCAGGGTCTGCGGCGGAAACCTCGGGCGGGATGTAATATAGAATGTAACATTCCCACCAGCCAGATTTATTTTAGCATCGCAGGGAGCCGAAAATGGTTTATTTGCGTTACAGGTCAAAATCCCGAGCCGGAGAAAGCTTAACTCGTCGCGATCATATATCATCCCCTAGGTAGAAAAGCTTCCCTGTCGCTGCTCGTAACTTTCGTTCTCCTTTTATCGCGAAAAAAAGGGAGCGGAAACTTTCGAGATTGTACAATGGTCTTACTGCGATTCCCGAGCTAGGCGGGCCGGGCCGGTGCCCGAGGAAGCCCGAATTTCTGCTTAAAAGCTGAATTATAATTTCGCGGGCGTCAAATGCCGGAAACTGCTATCGCATTCCCCCGTAACGGGAACCAGGCGGTTCTAACATTTATGGGTCCGTGTTACGGAAACCTGATATTTCAACGCAATGCCGGCAACAATGAATTTCGAGATTCCAGGTATCGACGTTACCCTTGCTCCACCGTTGTCTACGCCAGCCATAATGACGGCTACTAAAATTTCACCGATCTAGAATTCGGAATTAACAATTCTGGCTGGACGTGGATACTTTATTAAATAATAGAAGAACTCTCTCGATAACATTTTAATTTATTTGTAATGAATAGTGAGTATTGCGGCGGCAACACCGAAGGTCGAACGTCCCTGGCCATCCCTTGAGCAATTAACACGTTCCGTGCCGAGCTTTTTTTACTCGAATCTTCACACTTTGATATTTTACTGAAACTTGATGTATTACGTGCAATTATTAATTCTCGTACACATAACAACGTAACAAAAACTTATCAACGCCCATTCTTGCGGTGGAAATTGATTCTTCGGTTCTAAATTTCTTGGAAACAATTTGTTCAGTTCACTAAGTAAACATGCAAGCGTGTACCATCGATGGTACACGTGGCACGGAACGTGTTAAGCAATATACCTGCGACAGAAAAACTGCATCCGAACGAAAGTACTCTTCGACCCGACGAACGGACAACACGTGCGACAGACTCATAAATTCCATATTTGACGAACGAAGAAATTACAAACCCGAACTTTCGAACAGTTTCCCACTCCTCATTTCAAGTTCCTTCCGACACACCCATCTCCAGTCAAAAACGCTTCATTTCCTCCACGAAAACCCACCATCCACCAATCAGCAGAAAACCGAGGTGACAAATGGAAAGGCACCTAGAATGTAGGTAGAACTCGTAGAACGCATATCGAAACCACAAATAACGCATCGCTAACACCATAGCTGTATAGACTGTAATATTATTAAAGTGTACATAGAAGCAACCAGCGACTTCGTTTCAACTTAATTCCACTTGAAACAACGCGCATATACAGTGAGTGTAGTCAACAATCGTCTTATGTATAGTGACGATCATATATTATGCTTGAGACCACTAGAGGAACGGTATGACATTTTAACCCTAGAAAGATAACCATATGACAACGTACGTAAAAGATAACCATACGCTTCAGAGGCGCATGCTTTTCTAAGGCGTCAATTTTATACTAATAATGGATATTTATTTAAGTTAATCTAGTCATTTTAAAGGTTTGGCATTATTGTAAAAATAAAATGCATTTATATTATATTTTTTTATATTTTAAGTAATTTTAAACTTAAATCACTAGACCTCTATGAAAAATTAACAAAAATCAACAGTCTTCGCAGGCGCCTCTGCGACGTAGGTTATCTTTCTCGGATTAAAACTGGACTAAACGCTTTCAATGTTTGTTAGATGATAGAGGGATTAATCTACCAGACGGTAACTAAAATATTAGGTCTACCGGATAGTTCTGTCCGTTTGAGAAATGAAAAGAAATAATAGATTTTTCCTAAATTTAGTAATATTTATTGTACAATATAATTTCCGTCGTTACTTAGGACCTCTTGCAGGGCGATGGCAATTTGTGGGCAACATTTTTCAAAAATATTTGTCTGAAATGAATATGTGCATATCTATTGAAATTTGCAATGACATTATCAGACAGAACTTCCCGGTAGGCCTAATACTTTCTTTAATTTTGCTATTATTTGGAATTGCCAAAAAAGAAATAAGAATCTCAGGTTTTTTAACTTGTTTATCCGAGCCTGCAATGATAATTTAACACTAAACTTATCTAGACGGTGAAAATAACCGGCTTCACATTTTTTGTTTTAGTATTACTGAAACAATAAAGGATCTCATGAAAAAACATTGAAGAAATTTCTTAATGGAATCGGATATTTTAATAAAAATAGCAATAGGTCCAAGTTGACATAGTCTTTTCGTTATTATAGAACAATACATGTTAGTTATCTATAGTGCTTGGAAGTTCTATTGTTAATAATGCTTGTTGTTGACTTCGGTAACTTATAAGCATAGTGAAAATTTCACCGAAATCGGATGAGTAATATAACCTTGATACGAGCTGTGCAAACGATTAAAGATCGCGAAGTTCTGTCACGATCTTCGACACTTTCGATCAATAATTGTAAGAAATTGCATCATTTTTAACCTTTCAACGCTTTTAACTTTCAGCAAACATATAAATTACCGAGATCTATAAAACGCATTTTTTAAATATTTCTTGTAAATTAAAAGGATCAGATAACGAAGTTATAAAACAAGAGCTTTTCATTTTTATTGTCCTATCAAATAGTAGCATAATTAAAGAAAAGTATTAGAATCATTGTTTAATAGGCTAGCCCCTTTATCATTAAAATATAATTCGAGACATTTAGTCCAGTTTGAAAAAAGTTGTACCGTTTTTCAAATGGTCTTAATACGGAATTATCCACGTAAAAGTCTAATACTAGGAGTACTCGCGTAAGAATCCAGTACCGGAAATACACACTATATATCTAGTGCCAAGAGTACTCACCTGGACCATTGACAAATTTTCGTATATTTTAATAAGGAATTACTGCCTTTTTTATTGGACGTCCATGAGCACCTGATGTGGGTAATCTCTGATTAAGTATATGGTCGCTAGTTATCCTCGATTTGTTGATTATCTCGTTAACAACTGCTATAGATATTTCCATTCAAAAATGGAATTGCCATGGTATCATTTCAAATCGTGGAGGAAGGCAACTTCATTATTGCCATAATTTCACGCCGTCGTAACAGTGTCAATAAATCTCACACGAAATTTCAATATTATAAGAAAAAAGATAAAACTCCACGAAAAAAAGCAATGAACTCTGCGTTCGATAGATTTCCAAAAACGCACTTTCTGTAACCGGTGGAAACAATTATTTTCCGGCGTGCGTAGAAAATGTTTGCCAAATTCATGAGAATCGATGAAATCGCAATAAAAAAACGGGGCTTTTGAAAACGAAAGGTACAATGATGTTTGTCGGATAAATAAAATACGATACGGTGTCCATCAGTTGTATAATGGTTGCCGAAAATGGCTGTGTTTGGTGTCGGTGGCGCGCGGCGGGAGTTTAAAAAAAAACGCAGAAATTACGATACCGGCTCTCGTTGCGTATCGTTCACGGTGTTCCAGCGTGAGTAGCGTTTCGAGGAGCGTGTTTATTTTACAATAGTCGTAGATAAATATTCACGGCACGGTTTATCCTCGTGGACGCGCCGCTTATAACGCGCCGCGGAAGCCGTATTCGCGTTACAAGCGAGATAATGGACCGCCGCCGCCGCCGCGCGGCGCGTACAACCACCTACGCCGCTGGCTACGTGCAATGCGATTTATATGAATCATAAATAGGCGCGTCATGTACGCTGACCATAATTTCGACCCTTTCGCGAACGCGGCTAGTTTTTTCCCTTCTCTTGTTCCCTCTCTCTCGCGCTCTCTCGCGCTCTCTCGCGCTCTCTGTCTCTCTCTCGCGCCCTCTCGCGCTCTCTTCGCTCTCTCTCGCGCCCTCTCGCGCTCTCTTCGCTCTCTCTCGCGCTCTCTGTCTCTCTCTCGCGCTCTCTCGCGCTCTCTCGCTCTCTCTCGCGCTCTCTCTCTCTCACTCTCTCTCGTTCTCTCTCTCACTCTCTCTCGTTCTCTCTGTCTCGCTCTCACTCTCTCTCTCTCTCTCTCTCTCTCTCTCTCTCTCTCTCAACAATCCCTCGGCGGTTCGGGAACAGCGCGGGCAAACAGCGAAGCGGGGTGCAGAGGGTGCGGGTGATTCGTGTTTTATGCTGCTTTCAGCTTCAGCCCACGCCGAGCGATCATTAAGGAGTAACCGGAAAAAATGGCCGGGTACAGATAGAAGCGTTCGTAAATCTTTGGTCGTTTGCACGGCTAACGATTTCAGGGCAGCAACGAAATCGTGCATCGCGGGCTGTGATTAGTCTCGCGATTGTCTTGCGACAGACCTCCGCAACGATTGTTTCGTTTGTTACGACGTATTACCGAAAATATGACAGAGTACTGATCGGTAGTTCGTTTCTGATGTTATGCGTACAGATTTGGATCTGCAGAGGAAAGTTCAGCTACGCTCGAGTTGGAATATAGGTTAACATCTTTCCGAGTGGAATAACTTTTCTAAGATTCGTCCAAATGATTTGAATATACCAAAGGGGACAATTGAAGAGAATTTACTGTAATACTATATTTTCATAAATATTAATTTATAATACGGCACTTTTGAAATTGACAAATTAGTGATTGCCACATATTGATTTTAATCTATCGCAAAATATTTTGCCATATTCAGTGATAATACTTTACTTCGTGTCAGTCGCTGGTTTAAGCTTCAATATAAATTACTGTTTTAATAACTGTATAAGAAAAAGTCGAGACACGTTAGATGTAATTGTCTAAAGACGTGACTATACTCTTACTTCAATATCATCACCTCTTCAAAACCATAAGAAAATCATTGAAAATCCTTGTGGTACATATCAAAGTAACGGCGTGAACCAAATTGTGAAAATCAGATGTTAAGACACACAGTTGTTAACTAGAATTAAATTTAACACTAAACCTACCGCGGTCAAAGTGACCGCTTTCTTATTTTGCAATTCTGCAAAGTTCCGAGACTCTTTCGTGGAAAATGCTTGAATAAGTTATATTATTGGAGCAAGTTTTATAATAAAAACTTTACGAATTCCAAATAAATTCGGTCTTCTCACTTTTGTGAAGCAGTACATGCCAGTTAGTATTTTTATTATATATTTAAATTGCATTAAATTTTGAGTAGAAATTAAATAGAAAAAAAATTCAAATTGTAATAGAGGTTTAATAAAAATTTAAATTATGATAGATTTTTCATAAATTTTTACTACAAATTTAAATTATATCTAATTTTAAATATGAATAAAGTTAATTATAATAGCTTTTCAATAGAAAGTTAAATTGTAATATATTTTAAATACAATTTAAATAGAAAATTCCATTATTATGGATTTTTAATATCAAGAATTGTTAGTAATCGCAATTCTTTTTGTCGAATGTATACGACGCAGATGTATATAATTCCATAGCATCTAACAGTATTGTTGCTAAATGTTCAGTCTTATACAGGGTGTCCCAGGTTTTAATGTTCAAACTTTGTCAGTGTATTCTGTGGCACAAAGTAAGAAAAAAATGTTATGTAAACATAGGTCATATAGAGCTTTATTAAGAAGTTATAACAAAAATTCAGAATAGGAATAGTAATCAACTTGCTGTTACTGCGAGCATTGGCTTGAATAGATCAGCACATGCCGTGTGTTTATGTAAGCTGTTTTTATTAATACATTTCAAAATGTCTACCGTTGATGACAAATACATGATTGACATCGATCGAAGAACGAATTTATGACTGTGCGAATTTCGATTCTATTCTCTTTCATTTCATTGAACGAATTTTTGTTATAACTTCTTAATAAAGCTCTATATGACCTATGTTTGCATAACATTTTTTTCTTACTCTGTGCCATAAAATGTACTGACAAAGTTTGAACATTAAAACCCGGGACACCCTGTATAATGAATTATATCTATATATATATATATATATATATATATATATATATATATATATATATATATATATATATATTGTACGTCAGCTTATATTTTTGAACGAATACCATCCAGCATCCGGAGTGATCTGCATCAATTTTCCGAGGATTACATTAATGCACTATTCAGAGAGGAACATTATGCGTGATCACGAATTGATTCCTTCATATTGATCTTAGAAACCCATGTATTATAGATACAGCTCAAGATCTTAGCATCTCACGGCCCGGTGGGAGCCGATTAACTATAGCTGCAATATAGCGGGCGCAGCTTACCAGATGAATTGAAATCTCCGCTTGAATTTAAGGACGATCCTCGAGATTCGCGTAAACAACAGAGCGAGTTCCGTCAAGCTAAGATCACGAAGAAAAATGATGGAACGGGAGAGAGAAAAAAAAGGAGCTATGCTGGTAGCACGATAACGAGTCCGGTTCTTTTTACGGTGCTTACGAGAAAATGACTTTACTTGGCGAAAGACCGAAAGGAGAGGCCGCTCCGTTTCCCGGAATGTTCATTAACCGTCAGTGAATTATTCAGCGGAGAGGATTTCCGATTTTCGTATCTGACGCAAAGAGGCAGCTACGGTATCGCCGTCCTTCCATTCCGAGGACGATCCTTCTTACGCCTGGAAAAATTCGTTCTATTATTCCTGTAATCGCGTTTCGAAAAAACGAGGAGACGTTTCATCGTAGGGAACGATCATTCATTCATTGTTGTTCGATTCGGAGAGAAATGAATGAATAACACTCTGACTCGGACCGTGCCTGACCAATGAAATGAGGAAAAGTTGATGGAAACTTCTGTGAAAAATGTTTCATGCAAATTGCCTAGATTTTTGAGTCTTTTGAATATTCCTATTCGATAATTATTTGTAAATTCAGCTATTCAAGCTCAGTCAAGTAATTCCTTTTGGGAAATTTATTTGTCTCAATTAGGACGGATAATTGAATAAGTGCTTTGGTTTTTCGTTAATGGAATTTTAAGCTGGATTCTGTCGATTTAATTTTTAATTGTCCAAGCGCAGTTTATTAATTTAAGGTTCCAAATAAGGTTAAAATGTTGGGAACTAGATAAGTTATGATTTTCAAGAATTTGAGGATATGAACAGTACCATCTATATATGCACATTATATCGAACTTATTAAAATGGTTAAAGAAAGAAAATTCTACGGAGTTTCAATTTCTTGCAACTGATGCAGAAATAGTTCATTACGCATAAAAATTGCGATCTGCAAAGGTGGACAAAATTGAGTGGACACCCTTCAAAACGCAATAACTTTGCTAAAACCGGACAAAATTACTTGAATTTTTTTTAGATCATAGAGGGACTACTCTACTAGACAATGGCTAAAATGCTTTTTTCTAATTTTGCTATTTCTTGAAATGACAAAATAAAAAACTCACGTTTTTTTAACTTTTTTATCTGAAAAATTTAAAAAATGCGTTTTGTAGATCTCAATAATGTATAATGTATATTCATCAAAATCAATTAACGCAAAGTCAAGTAACAAGCGTTAAAAGATTTAAAAAACTGTAGATTTTTCACACTTATTGTGTGTGGTCGAAATTCTTAAAACTCAAGATTAAACGGATTTTCACGATCTTCAATTGTTTGTAACTTTGAACAACGTCAAATGGTTTCGATGCAATTTTCAGCATGCACATAAGTTATCAAGATCTACAAAACGTATGTTTTTAAATTTTCATTACAGATTTAGATAATAAAAGTTTAAGAAAAAATCAACTCATACAGTCCAATTTTTAAAAAGTTATTGCGTTTTAAAAGGTGTCCACTCAATCTTGTCCCCCACTGTACTTATACCTAATTCGATACTGATTTAACATAAAGCTGCTATTGCTTTGCACACAATTTAAATATTTGTCAATAAAAGATATTTGGTACCCTGCTGCCGAAAAAATGAGCGAACATATTGAAAGAGTTTCTATCAATAATCGAAATTCATTTGTCGAGCTTTGCTTTCATACATGGAAGTTACACGCGAACGCTGGATCGTGGACATATTTTTACGTTCTAAGAATGTTCAGATTGAAAACGACATATGGCGAGGATTCTTGGTGCGACGGGGCAGTTACTAGTCTTCCGCTATTTTTCAGCTGGCCGTGCCTCCTCAGCGTCCGGAAACTTTTTAATAAAGGACCAAATTGGTGAAAACACTTCACGAAGAAATATCTGAAGAGAAATTTTCTTTTCTTTCCATTGCGGCCCCCTTTTATTCCCGTTTCTCGATTTATTTTCCCGGAAACTTGTTCACGTTATTGAAACCTCTCCCTTAACTACTGTTTCCGTGGACTTTCAATACTGTTTGATGGTAATTCCGCCACTGCTTTCAACGGAAGACGGTCGGGTTACATTATTCCACCTTGCTCTACTTAAAAGAACCAAGAAGCTAGACGCGAATCGTCGAGCACATGAAGTGGAAAACTATTACTTTGATGGCTCCCTAAACACGCTCCAAGTTCTCTGTTGATATAGTCTAGCATCCGTAACATTATAAAGTTATTTCACGTCGCACAGCGGGCTATTTGACCCGATAGTGCGGTCAAATATTACTTAACCCTTTTAGCACCGAGCAAAAGAAGCGTACCTAGGCGAACAATACCGGGCCGAATCGGCGAATTTGTAGAGGTTTGCGAAAATGCTCGTAAAAACCAAAGTAGGCGTGATATTTAGAAAATTCAAAAA